>NC_083096.1:76673624-77273624 GCF_949774975.1 Lagenorhynchus albirostris
CGGGCTCCCAGCAGACCTCCTTGCCCTCGCAGACTCTGGAATATGAGTCCCACAGAATAATTATCTTAACCCCTCTGAGTCAAATTGTCCTCCATTGTAAAACGTAAAAGGATAATGCCCACCATGCAAGGTTGTCATAAGGCACCAATGGAGTAATGACTGTGAAAAACCTAGCACCAGGCCTGGCAGATGATGGTCACTGCAAGTTACAGTTCCCTCTCAGGACCCCATGCACCGTCTACAAAACTGAAGCCCCCAAAGCAACCTTACCGTTCCTTCCACCCCTCCCGAAAATCCTGTTTACTGTTGCATCCCCACAGTTCACCATCTTGTCCGAAAGGACTGAGTCCTGCCCTACCAGCTTCTCCCATCCTGTCCCAGGACCCTGGGATCAGCCCTTCCACACAGCCAGAGTAGTGACTGTGATACCAGATCCATAAAACAATATCAGTATTTCCACATGGATCCTGAGTAATAAGAATATCTCATATTCCATTTCAAAAGGGAACAGAGTTGCCATTCACTTCTGCTCTTTCTCCGCAGATGTGGATCCACCCGGGACAACTTCACCTGGCCTAACACACACACGTGTAACTGGAGTCCACTGGAGAATGGGGTGGAGTGGGACAAAATTTTTCCAAATTTGATTTTTAAAAAACTGTACACCTGAGGATCCCAATGAACCCCAAACATAAGAAACATGAAGAAAACTAGACCAAGGCGCGTCGTAACCAAATTGCTTAAAACCGGGGACGAAGGGGAAAAAAATCTTAAAAGTAAATGGTGGGGGAGGTTGGTGGGAGGGGGCAATACATTATTTACAGAGGAAGAAAGAGAAGAATGATAGCAGGCTTCTTGTCAGAAACAAGCCAAGCCAGAAGGCCACGGAACAAGATCTTTAAATTACTGAAAGAATAACTTTCAACCTAGAACTTTATATCCAGTTAAAAAAAAATTATTTTTCAAAAATAGATCTGTCTCCTAAGGCAAAAGAAATAAAAGCAAAAATAAACAGATGCGACCTAATTAAATTTTTTTTTTTTTTTTTTTTTTTTTGCGGTATACGGGCCTCTCACTGTTGCGGCCTCTCCCATTGTGGAGCACAGGCTCCGGACGCGCAGGCTCAGCGGCCATGGCTCACGGGCCCAGCCGCTCCGCGGCATGTGGGATCCTCCCGGACCGGGTCACGAACCCATGTCCTCTGCATCGGCAGGCAGACTCTCAACCACTGAGCCACCAGGGAAGCCCAACCTAATTAAATTTAAAATCGTTGGCAGAGCAAAGGAAATGTTCGACAAAATGAAAAGATAACCTAGAGAATGGGAGAAAAAAAATTTAGAAGAACTAAGGAATTTTTAAGACGTTCAAAGGCTGAAAGAATCCATCACCAGCAAACCAGAAGTACAAGGAATGTTCAAGGAAGTCTTGCAGGCAGGAGAAAGGTGATGTCAGAGGGCACCTGAGAGACACAAAGGAGGGAAGAGCACCTGCAATGGTAATCACGTGCTTCAATGTAAAAGCGCTTTTTATTCTTTAAGTCTCTTTTAAACGGTACAGTGGAATACTGAATCTCTAAAAACATATTATGATGCCTGGGCAAGGCACCCAGCAGCGAGCCCAGGGCCACCCCTCCTGCGAGGCGCCGGGGAGCCGGGAGGCGGCGCCTTCAGCTCTTGGCCAGCAGGGGGAGCCCGTGGGCTTCAGAAAGGACGCTGCCACCCAGCCGGCCTGCCCTTCCCGATGACAAACTCCCTGGGCCAGGTAGGATAGGGTTCTCCAACAGCGACAGAGGTGGGATCCCTCAAGGATAAATTATAAAACGTGAATGGGTGGGTCCTGATCCGGGCTTTCCCATTAATTTGCTGTGCAACTTCATTTGGTCTCCTGCCTTTCTGGGCCTCATCGGCTCCCTCACTGGTAAAGTGAAGGGTGAGACTAGCTGGTGTGTAAGGACCCTCCATTTCCCGCACTCTGCCCTTCCTTGGTCCTGCCTAGGATGAGCCAGCCAGGCCCCTCTGCTTCTGCCCTGGTGGAGCTTCCAGTGGTGAAGACAGGCAGAGCCCTCCCCTCCAGGGAAGTTTTAAAGAGAGAAGGCTTTGAGAAATCAGAAGCTTAAAAATCAAGCTCAGGGCTTCCCAGTGGTTGAGAGTCCGCCTGCCGATGCAGGGGACACGGGTTCGTGCCCCGGTCCGGGAAAATCCCACATGCCGCGGAGCGGCTGGGCCCGTGAGCCATGGCCGCTGAGCCTGCGCGTCCAGAGCCTGTGCTCCGCGATGGGAGAGGCCACAACAGTGAGAGGCCCACGTATCACAAAAAAAAAAAAAAAAAAAAATCAATCTCAAGTATTCCCTGTGCCTGTCAGCCACCTCCATTTCCCACGTGCAACCAAAGGCAAAGCACTTAATATAATCCTTTCATTTCATTCAACATTCCAACCCCCAAAGCAAGGGAGATAGAAATAATTGTCCCGCTTTTACACATGAAGAAACTGAGACCCAAAGGTGTTAAGAAACTTGCTGAAAGTCAGACAGCTAATAAGAGGTGGGGCTGGCATCTGAGCCAAAGGCCGTGCCCTGACACGTGCTCCCCTGCAGGCCGCCGTGAGCTTTGCCCTGAGCCTCCTGAGGAATGCCTCTATCTGCTGTTGGTTCCTCAGAATCAGACTCTAACCTGGAAGGGCTCCTGTGGTCCTCTGTGCACTCCCTCATTTTGCATAGGAAGACGCAAATTCAACGGGGTTTTATATTTATTTATTTATTTTTGTGTTTCTTAATTGAAGTATAGCTGATGTAAAATACATGTTACAGGTGTACCCTATAGTGATCCACAATTTCAAAGGTTATACTGCATTCATAGTTATTATAAAATATTGCCTATGTTCCCCATGTTGTACAATATATCCTTGTCACTTATTTTATACCTAATAGTTTGTACCCTCAAAAGTGTTTTTAAATGTTTAGACCCTCTTACACCTGACCAGTTCTCTTCCTATAAAAGTCCACTTTAATAAGAATGTGGCTTAATGATGGTGCTATACTGTATACTGGCATAGAACCTCAGAGTTGACACATAAGTGCCTGAGTATTATCTAAGCTCTTCCCAACAAAGGTAAACGTTCATAATAAAAATGAATTTTTTAAAAATGCTTATTTTATAGATGTGGATGTTTCAGCACAGTTTAAGTAACTTGGTCAAGATCATATAACCAAGAGTTAACTAAAAATATCTGTAACCTTAATCCCCCAATTCTAATCTCATGCTTTTCCATGACACCTGTTTTCTTCCAAGTCACTCTTTACCTCCAAATCCTGTGACACATAATGGGTATATGAGTGTGTGTGTGTGTGTGTGTGTGTGTGTGTGTGTGTGTGTGTGTGTGTACCATGTTTATCAGGAGAGGGAAATGACAAGAAAAAATGCTCAGATTAAGACCAGCTGGATGGAGCAGTGGCAAAGGGTACCATCAGCAAGAAGGACCCCTCTTTTCTTGCTGAGACCGACTCACAGAACCCAGGGCTTCCCGGGGGTCCTCCCCTGCCTGCCCCCTCCCCTGGCCTGAGCTGGGCCACTTCCTCTGTGCCCATGTGACAGAGCTGACCTCTGTTCTGGGTACCAGGTCTTCTGTTCAAACTCCCCAGAGCAGACCCCACCCCAGCTCCTAGCCTTCTCTGAAAGTCAGGAGGAGCCAGGGAGCAGCAGGGGCCCCCCTTGCACACCCCTCATCTTTAATGAAGGAAAGATACCATCACCTGTCAGCTGCCGGGACTTAATTAACACCTACTCTGAGTTTCAGTTGCTGATTCAGGGTGCTCCTCCCAGCTGAGGCTCCTATGGGAAAGTCTGTCAACCTGCTAGAGGTGGGACGTCAGAATGAGGTCAGTGTAGGGGCAGGGCTCACTCCTGTTTGAATTCTTCCAGCATCTTAGCACTAGAACAGGAATCAGCCAACCTCTAACTAAACAACAGCCCTGTTTTGAAACCCTAACCCTCCCCTCCTGCAACCTGCCCAGACCAAGGGAGAGAGGTCCGTCCAGCTCACCCAGTCCTCAGGGTCTCCAACCCACACTGTTTCTCCAAACCCCTCTCACACGAGTATATCTCCCTCCTCCCCAGTCAGGAGGATCTCCAAAACTTGAACCCAGGACTGTTCAGCTCTGAGCCTGATATCATGTCTAGAACCTTCCCAGGTTGAACTCTGCACCTCGGGTCATGACTCGGCTTTCACAATTCCATCCCCATTTTCATCTCCTCCCCAAATTCACACCCTTTGGAATGACACCAGAATTCATCTGAATTATTTGAAGGAGGAATAAGCAAATAAATAAACAAGCTCATTACAGAGTGTGATAAGCACTAAGAAGAAAACAAATAGGATGATGAGTAGAGACTGGCTGCAGGGGATGGGGTAGTACCACTGTAGCTACAGGAGACCCGGAAGGGCCGCTTCCTGGAACGGCCCCATATGCATATCCTGCAGCCCAGTATATACACCACCTCTGCATTCTCAACCACTCCTGCCACCTACATCCAGCATCCCTGCCTTTTCTCCATAGCTCTTGCAACTCTTTGATATGTTTTACTTACTATTTCGCCTGTTTTTAGTCTTACCAACTATAATTGGAGGGTAAGGATTTTGTTTGTTTTGTTCACCCCTCTATCCCCAGCACCCTGAACATAGTTTTGACACACAGCAAGTGCATCATAAATAGGTGTTGAATAAATTAAAGTGGCCTCCATTTCTCCCCGGCAAGATGAGCATGAGCGAACAACCTGGAAGGAGCTGGCTTTCCAAACCCTCAGCCATTTTCAGAGAAGACTTGGGCAGACATCTCTCTGATCTTCCAGAACCAAAAGGAAGGGCAAGGCTCCTGCACTACAGGCCATGCTGCAGCAGCAATGTCCCCTAGCTGGAGAGATACCCAGGATCCAGGACCCAAGCTTCTGCCAAAGAGCCTACTCTTCCTTTTACTTGATCCTTCCTTTTCTCACACCCCCCACATTGAGATCTCTTCATTTAATCACCAAATATATTTTGAAGCTGCCCACTTTGTCTCTGTCTCCTTTTCCACTACTTAGTCCGAGCTACCCTCTTGTCTGCCTGGACCACTGCAGTAGCCTACCAGCTGGTGTCTCTGTTCCTCCTCTGAGCCCTCCCAGTTAGAGCTCGTGCAGCACCCATGGTGCTTATTTTAAAACATAAAATTAGAGTATCTTCTCTCTGCTTAAAATCCTTCAGTGGTTTTTCTTTGTTCTTAAGACAAAATCCAAACTCACTCAACCTTATCTCCTACCTCCTTGCCCTTCACTTGCTACACTCAAACCCCGCTGGCCTCCTCTCTCTTTTTCAAATACAGATCTTCTTTGACTTCCAATGAAGTCATATCCCAAAAAACTCACAATAAGTTGAAAATACTGTAAGTCAAAAATGCCTTTAGGGCTTCCCTGGTGGCGCAGTGGTTGAGAGTCCGCCTGCCGCTGCAGGGAACACGGGTTCGTGCCCCGGTCCGGGAAGATCCCTCATGCCGTGGAGCGGCTGGGCCCGTGAGCCATGGCCACTGAGCCTGTACGTCCGGAGCCTGTGCTCTGCAACAGGAGAGGCCACAACAGTGAGAGGCCCACGTACCGCAAAAAAAAAAAAAAAAAAAAGTTACCTTCTTGGGGAGGCCTTGGGGGCCTGGCTACCTGAAGGAGTGCCCCTTCAGATACAGCTGTTCTGTGTCACACCATCACATTCATTTCCTTCCTAACCCTACATCCTCTGTAATTGCTTTTATTTTTAGTGTATTGTCTGCTTCCTCCACTAGTGGAAGCTCCATCAGGGTAAGGATCATTGTCTCTTTAATTCATATCCCTTCTCTGAATGCCTCCCATGTGGTTGGTGCTCAATGAATATTCTTTGGAGAGAATGGTTACAGGGGCCTCTCCTTATTAGCATTTTATCAATCTTTTACCCATTGACCCTGGCTGCAACCTTTTCATCCCGCTTGGCCTCTTACAAGCCTGTGCACCTTTGACATCCTCTCCACGGGGAATCCACCTCCTCTCTCACAAGGCCAATTACTTCACATCCTTGAGAGCCTCTGGGGCTTTGCTTTTCCCTCCGACCAATATGTTCCTCCGATACTTCTGTACCAGTTGAACCTTCATCCACCCTTCAGTGCAAGGTTCAAACATGACGTCTTTGAAGCGTGTGCAGATCCCCGACATCTCATCCCTCCCTTTAGGTCCCGGGTGGACTATGGCATCTTCTTGAAGACAGGGATCTGTCTTACTCACTATCATATTCCCAAGACTTACCAGTACACATAAACAGAGTAGGTGCTCAGTACACGTGAGTGGAACTGCGTGGAAGGCCCTTTATTATGTGATCTCTTAGCTCTGGGACTGTCTTTCGTCCCTTCAATGACTCCTCCCCTCTGTTAGCTTCTGCATGTGAAACTTCCTGAGTTTCTCCTCTCAAACCTGGTATTTTTCTGCACTCTATTCCACAGAGCGTCAGAGTTTTAAACAGCTCTTCAATTCCCAGCACACAGGAAGTCCTGCATGTTGGGACTGGTCTGGGGGCCAGTCCTGTCCTTGACCTCTCCAACCCTCTACCTGGCCAGGCAGCATCAGTGGACAGACCTTATTTTTTAAAGGGTCTCTGATGAACCATTCTGACACTCAATGGTGCAACAGAAATGGAACACAGAAATGGGATACATCCTGTGCAACAGAAATGGGACACAGAGGCTTCCCTGGTGGTGCAGTGGTTGAGAGTCCTCCTGCCGATGCAGGGGACACGGGCTCGTGGCCCGGTCCAGGAGGATCCCACATGCCGCGGAGCGGCTGGGCCCGTGAGCCATGGCCGCTGAGCCTGCGCGTCCGGAGCCTGTGCTCCGCAACGGGAGAGGTCACAACAGTGAGAGGCCCGCATAACGCAAAAAAAAAAAAAAAAAGAAATGGGACACAGATTTCTGCTTTATGCCGGGAGGACATGACCTTAGGAAATGACTACTCAAGACTTGGGGGCTGTTGCCTGTTGGGATGAAACTAGGAAGGACAGGGCCAAGGGAACTTCAGTCCAGGGGGTCACTCTGCCTCCTCAGCTCATGGAGTTGATTTTAGACAGGGGTTCCAGTGAGGACAGCATTTTTGTTAAAGAAGAATCAAGTCACACAGCCACAAGACAACAGCAAACCCTCTGAATTCAATGTGGCCACCAAGCACCTAGGACCACGCTCCATGGTACTGTTCTTAGAACTACATAATAGGTCTACATGGGTGATCTCAGGGAAAAGTCAGGCAGGTGCAGTTCTAGGGTAACTACAATTAGTGTCCTAAACTCCCACCCACAGCACAGCACATCTGTCGCATGTTCGCCCTGAGACTGAATGAGTGCTGCACTGAGTCCAAGGTTTGGCAACACCTGCATCTCTACCCCCACCCAGATGAACGTCAAGAGCTATTGGTAAGGTTTAAGGTGAAAAGCACAGGCTTTGAAGGGAAACAGATCAGGGTTTGAATCATGACACATCCACTTGCGAACTTCATTCAGCAAATATTTGCTGAAGTCATTCTATGCACCAGACACTGGATCAGACCCCGGGGAGAAAGAAGGAAACAGGACATGGACTTCGGACAAATTAAACTTGCAGGCCTTGGCTTTCTCATCTCAAATGAGGTAATGGCTACCCCTTAGAGATATTGGGAGAATTTTATAGGATAATACGTGTAATTGTGGAGCTCTTTACCACAAGCTCATTGTAATTAATAAAACAACATGGTAGCACTATGTGTGAAAAGCCATATAATTGTTTAAACTCTTGAACCCTAAGGAACATTTATCCTAAGGAAAAGCCCAGAGACGAAGATTATATATGAAGGAGAGAGATGGGAAAGAAAGAAAGCACCTACTAAGTGTATACATTTTGCGAGTTACTGGGTGAAATACCTTACATTTGTTACCTCATGAAAATGAGCAAAGGAAAAAATAAGAGGCAACCTAAATATTCAGCAGCAGTATAATGAATGGAATATTTTACAGTCATTTAAAGTAATTATGAAGTCTATGTAGCAACACAGAGAAATGCTCATGACATCATGTTAGCTGGAAAAAGTAGGTTACAGAGTGTGGGCATGCGGATGCCAATTGCAGCTATGTACAATTCCTACTCAAACACAGCCACACAAAACAGCAAGGCTCGCTCTAGAATGATGGGTTGATGAAGATGATTCTTTTGCTCTCCATTTCCCAAACTACCTGCAGTGTTGTTTCATTGTTTGTTATGTTAGTGTGATAGGTGTACTTTGCTGAAGGTACTCTATTTGCTGGTTATTTCACTCTGTCCTATTTGGCCTCCCATCAATTCTGAGAGGGGAGGATAAAGATATTTTCATGCTTCAGAGCCTCGGTAGGCAGCAAATCTTTGACGAGGCATCAGTTGCATTCAATTAATTGCTGTTTCCTGAAAAATAAATGGAAGAGCTATCCCCTTTATATTTAGCTCTTCAACTGTTCATAGCAAGCCTTCAGCACCTAAGGTACTGTTACAGCAGCACCTGCCGGCTCCAACGTCAACAACTGGAGGGTTCTATGTCTCTAGGAGGGTCATCAGCACAGGCTGACCGCCCATCCACCCACCCATCCATCTATCCACTTACCCTACCATCTACTTCTCTATCCATTTTACAATTCACTATCTGTCCATCCATATACCCCATCCCTCTGCCATTTACCCATCTACTCTTCCTTGGAAGGATATCATCACAAAACTCCCTTACAGGACTTATAAAAATGTCCCGATTCTTCAGCTGAAAAATCAGGTATGAAAGGGCAAGGTCCGTGTTCCCAAATGGGGTCAATGAGGCAACAGGACAGGACCCAGGAGACAGGCTTCTCATCTTCTCTCAGTCCCCGGTGGGCTGTTTAACAGCTGGTTCAGCCACTGGGCAGGTTCCCAAGGCCCATCCTGGGAACAAAGGGCCTCAGTAATCAGGTCACTTTTGTCACCAGGGTCCTCCCTGTCCCAGAAGCACCCAGTTGGCTGGCTGGAACAGGATCTTCAAAGCATCCCAAGTATTTGCCAGCTAAATCTGTCACATTCTAGCCCTGTAGATGGAGTGGGAGAGGCTGTCCCGTATGCACTTGTCAAGCTGCCAACTAAAAACCTGTTTTAATCAATTAAATAATGGGCGCTCGCTACATGAGCCTGGACTGTGACCTTCTCGATCAAGCGCTAATTGGGGTTGATGAGAACAAGCTACCCTGGACCTTGTCACTCTGCATCAGACTGCTTAGAGCTCTACCTTAATCCCTAATGAGGTCAGATGGGGACACCGAGCCAGGGTCTGCTGACTGACTGGGCCGTGTTCACAGAGCAAACTAAAGAATTAAACATGTATCAAGCGTGTGTTCTATGTGAGGTCCAGTGCCGGGTGCTAGGAATGCAGGGATGAACCTAGCACGCTTCCTGCCTGCAGCCACGCAGTCTAGGGGAGAAAACAGACCCTAAGACACTGACAACAAGTGTGCAAGGGGCCAAAACAGGGTGCAGTGAGAGTCCAAAAGTAGGAGCAGCCACATCTGTCTAGATAATCCCAGAGGCTTTAGAGAAGGAGGCATTAGAACAGGGCCTGGACAACACAAGCAGACATGGCTGTTCCCTGATAGATCAACCCATGGAAAAGCAAGGGAGAGGGCCCTCACACAAGGCCTCTGAGACCCTCTTTAACAGTGCAGCTCAGAGTTGAAAATGTAAGCCACGGAAGGTCCTCCTGGTGTTCCTGGAATACACTTAAGGCTGTCATACCACCAGGTTACTGTTGTTTCTTCATTTTGTCTAGAATAGCTTCTCTTCTCTCTACCTGGCCCCAGTGTTCCCCAACCTACTACACTCCACTCACGCTTCAAGGCCCAACTCTTGAAGCTCTCCTGGAGTGACCCAGCCCCAGAGCCAGGCCCCTCTGCTCCCCAAGTGGGGGACCACATTTATCAGGTTGCATCCCATTAGTTTGTGAATCCTACCACCTTATGTCCCCCGTAGCCCACAAAATGCCTGGCGCACAGTAAGTCCTCAACATCTGATTATCGAGAGACTGACTCCTCCCAGGATGGACTCACACTCAGGTGATCCAGTAGCACCATCCTGACCCACTTCCTGCAAGGCTGAGCTTGTGGGCATGGCAGGAATCCATCAGTTAACTTGGGAAAAATAAGTCCATGTGGAATGCAGCCAGCTCCCCAGCCAGTGTGCAGCAGACCAGCTGCCACCTCCAACACACAGCATAGTTTCTAATGTTTATGCGAAACTTGGAGCTTGCTGGGCACCAGTCAACAGTCAGCCGCCCACAGGTACTGACTGAGCCCTCACTGCATACAAGGCATCAGAGCACCAGGACCCTTTAGAAGCTGGGAAGAAAAGTGGGAAGTGTTTACTCGTCGTTGAAGATGCGATTAAGGTTGTTTCTTTTTAATTCATTGAAAAGGCAATCTGATTGATATCATCCTCATTATATATACTTTCCTGACCTTCCCATAGTGGGCCCGTCTTACTCGTAGAGCTAGATTTCTTTTATTAAGAAGAAAATTTTCAGACAATCAGTAGGGGTCGTGAAGATTTCAGGAACATAGTCTCTGATTAATATTTATTGATAGATTACCAATAGGCTCCAATTTGCTATATACCTAGTTATTAGCCATGATTGGGAAAGCAAGGAGGTACTGAGCGTGTGGAAAGGAGAAGGGCTGGTGGGGGCATTGGGAGGGTCGAGGGAGCGGCACTACAGAGGCCTCTGGAGGGTGCTGTCAGGGCAGTGATGTCATCAACAGGACAGACCTCACGTGGCCAGGCTTCTTCCCAAGTTGCCCTTCTCCCACCTCAGCTCACCGTCCTTCCAACTTGAACCCTAAGGCCTGGGCCCCTAGAGCAGTTCTGTCTCTTTAGTTAACCTGCCCTGCCTTGGAACAAATGATTCTGCCTTCTTGTTTAGATAAAAATGGGGGGATGGTATAATTTTTTTTCAAAGGGAACTTTGACAAACCAAGAGGAAAACAAAAGAAAAGCAATTAATTAGAAAGTGGTAGAAGTGAAAAGCTGTACCAGGCACAGACTCCTTACCCTGCAGCACTGAAGATGCACAGTGACTTGGCTGGCACGTGCAACCCAGGGCTCTGCCTTCTTAGTCTCACCAGGGATCTGCTACCTGCCTCCCAGGTGCTGCCTCCACATCTTACCAACATGCTCCAGGCAGACGAGAAGAAAACATTTTGCTGTTTCTCACCTGAGGGCTCTGAACTGAAGGCAGTTCTACCCACCCACCCCAACCAGCATCCCCAGGGGCCCTTTGGTCTCCCTTCCTAGCGGGTACCTGCCAGCAGATGAGCCGGCTGAAGTTTTCTCTTCTGTAATCTTACCGGGAGAGGCCCCAGCCCAGACTCCCCTCATGTTGCCTGCTCTCAGGGCCCCATCTACTCGCTGGTGCATGTCTCTCATCCTGGGTCCTCTGTACCGGTTAGCAGGTCAAATGCCCACTGGGCCTGTCATTGACTGTCCTGTCAGTCACCCCTCCCCAGGACCCTGACATCTGGTGCCGCCCCCTGCCCCGGCTCCTGCGCAGGACTCACTGGGCTCGTCTCCCTGCAAACCTCAGGCCCAGCAGCCACTTGGGCACATCTGGGCAGTGGTGGGGCTCCGCACCTCCCAGCCTCACTCTCGACCTTAAGCGCAACCAAGCACAGGTCTGTATTGCTCTGTTTCGCCCCGGACCCTCCACATGTCATGCTCACACCTGCCTAGACTGTTCCCACTGCTCCTGAAACGAAACTCAGCACCTTCACCCCCTACCTCACTTCTCAAAGTCTGTAAACCCCTTTTCCAATCTCAGCTCTGCCATTTAACAGGCGCCTGACAGGGACAAGTCTTTTGAACCTTCCAGGGATAAGCCACATCTGTAAAATAGGGAAACTGAGCATAACTAACGCAACGAATCAAAGGAAAGACAGTACAGGTAAAAGCACCTTGTTAACTACAACTGCGCTGTTCGTTTTCTTGGTCCCTGGCCGACTTCGTTGTTTGTCTTGCCCTGAGATACACTGTGTGTCTGCTTCAGGATGGTGGACCCCTCTCCGGAGCCCGACTTTTTTGCAGGTTTTCTCGCTTCCTTGCCTGTCCTCCACTCGGGCCTTCCTGCTATACACCCAGCTCAACACTAGGTGGCAGCCTGACCACAGGCTCTTGCTGAATGAGCCCTGCCCACCCCCCACCCCCCAACCCCCCGCCCCGCCTGAGGGTTTCACCTGGGTTAGCCTTGCGCAGGCACATCTCATGATCCGCCCTATCCCACAACCATGGCTGTTGGCAGCAGAAACCCAGGGAAAGCTTCCTGCTGCTACATTCAGGCTGAAGCTGCCATGGAGACAAGACGAGGCTTGGGCCAGGTCCCAAGTCAGCTCTTCTGCCAGCTGGGGCTGCCTTTGTAGAACGAATGTCCAACACAGCCCTTGGTGGAGCTGAGGCCTGGGTGGCCACAGAGAGGCCTGGCCTGGCAGCCTTTCTACCTACAGGGCCTGGAGCTCCCTGGGACCCAGAGGGCCCTCTGGGATCCCACCGAGCCTGGGGACACAAGCTTCCTACATTCAGCCTTTCCCTCCACCACTCCCTCCCCTCAACCTGTGTGTGATCGAGGCGTTCTTATTCGAAAACAGTTCTTCCTCATCTGGTCTCTCCTTTCTTAGCCAAACTGATTGAAAAGCTGTCTTCACTCCCTCTCCCCTCACCACCTCCCACTCGTGCCTCAACCTGCTATATTCTGATGTGTCCTCTGTCCTTCAAAGTCTGCATCCCTGCTGCCATATCGCCAACTCCAGGGCCCTTTCCAGTCTTCACCTTGGTACATCTCTTTGACCACACTTACACCCTTTCCTTGATACAACTCTTTCTGTTCTTCTCCAGGCCACTGTAAAATGGGTTGATCTTCTTGATCTGCTCCATACACTCTCCTCAAACCTAATACTCTCATTTTTTTACCCAGCACTTATATCCCAAAGATTTTCAAATCTCTGCCTTAGGACCTGGCATCCTCTTGGCTCCAGTGCCCCATCTCCAGCCGATTCAACTCGCCCGAGACTGAACTCCTCTCTCTGCCCTAGGCCTGATGCCCATGTTCCTCCTCCTGTTTTCTGTCTCAGTGAAGAGCATCACCAGCAACCCAGTGGTGGCCAGAGCCAGACCATTGGAAGTCACTGCTGACCCTCCCTGTCCCTCCTCTCCCCACAGCCGCTTGATAGCCATGTGCTGTCCACTCTGCCGCCTGGGGACCTCTCAGCCCTCTCCCCATCACAGTCCCTCCCCTGCCCAGGCAGGTCCTCATCTCCTCTTTTCCTGAACAACTACAACAGGCTCCAAATTGGTCTCCCTGCTTTCATTCCTGCCGCCACCACTGCAGCTCCTCACCGCACTCAGCGTTCTTTATAAAATGCAGAGCTAGGGCTTCCCTGGTGGCGCAGTGGTTGAGAGTCTGCCTGCTGATGCAGGGGACACGGGTTCGTGCCCCGGTCCGGGAAGATCCCACATGCCGTGGAGCGGCTGGGCCCGTGAGCCATGGCCGCTGAGCCTGCGCGTCCGGAGCCTGTGCTCTGCAACGGGCGAGGCCACAACAGTGAGAGGCCTGCATACCACCCCCCCAAATAAAATAAAATAAAATAAAATGCAGAGCTAAACAAGCCATTTCTATGCTCAAAACCCTTCAGGGCCCTGAGGGTAGCATCCAAATATTATTGCAAGAACCTTCATGACCTGGATCTGCCTGCCTTCTCTAGCCACACAGCTTGGTGGCCTCCACCCCCGCAACTCTCTCTCCATCTCTCTGCCCCCGCAAAAGTGTCCCTGGACATCCCACGCCCTCACCTTCTACTATCCCTTCTGTCTGTACGTCCTCTCCTACCTCCTTTTTGTCCACTGGGATTCTGTTCAGGATTGTAACCCCAGTGCTGTATTGGGGGCCCCTTCTCTGTGCTTCCTTTATTTACTTTGTGTGATCACATGTCACTAGACGCTAAGCTTGAGGACAAGAACTGTGATTTTTTTGGTCTTTGGGTCCCCAGCACCAAGTTCACTGTCTGACACAGAGAAGGGGTAAAACAAATATTTGTTGGATGGGTAGATGGATGGATGGAAAATGAAAAATTATTGTCCAGGAAACGTTTCCTGATTATTCACACGTGGTCTGGTGTTTAGACTTCTCACCTTAACCCCAAGCGTCTGGCACCTATTACATAAAGCCAGATCTCAGACCTCAGAATGCCCCCAAAGCAGCACAGCACAGAGCTTTCCCTGGGACCAGCGGGTGGGAACACCTTCCCCAGGTTCCCACCAAGAAGTTTAGGCACTGAGTAGAATGCAACCAATGCAGGGCTCCAACTGTACTCTCACTTCGGCCCAGAGGGATGCCCTTGCCAGACCAGGGAGATGGGAGCAATGCAGTTAAGCACTTAACTAGAAGACGAAGCCAACCTCTCTACAGTTTGTCCCCTGCAGAAGAAGGGAGTGCTGAGCAACACACAAGCCTGGGGAACTCCAGAACAGGCGCACAGAAGGCAGGACCCCTATTGACAATTCAAATGAGATGCAGTGATGTTTACAATAGCCAAGACATGGAAGCAACCTAAATGTCCGTCGACAGAAGAATGGATAAAGAAGATGTGGTACCTATATACCATGGAATATTACTCAGCCATTAAAAAGAATGAAAGAATGCCATTTGCAGCAACATGGATGGACCTAGAGATTGTCACACTGAGTGAAGTAAGTCAGACAGAGAAAGAGAAATATCGTATGATATCGCTTACATGTGGAATGTAAAAAAAAATGAACAAATGAACTTATTTACAAAACAAAAACAGATTCACAGACTTAGAGAATGAACTTATGGTTACCGGAGTGGGGGGGAGGGTGAGGGGCGAGGGATAGTTAGTTAGGGAATTTTGGATTGACATGTACATGCCGCTATATTTTAAATGGATAACCAATAAGGACCTACTGTATAGCGCAGGGAACTCTGCTCAATATTCTGTAACAACCTAATTGGGGAAAGAATTTGGAAAAGAATAGATACATGTATATATATAACTGAATCGCTTTGTTGTACACCAGAAACTAACACAACGTTGTTAATCAACTATACTCCAATACAAAATAAAAAGTTTAAAAAAATATTCACCTATTAAAAAAAACAAAACAAAACAAAAACAAACAAACAAACAAAAACAAGTGAGATGCAAACACAGGGCAAAGTCTTCTTTTTTTATGTGGCCCCCAGCCTTGTTTGGCCTCCCTGCAACAGCTTCCAGAGAAGTGAATAAAACACCAAAGAGGGAGGAAAGCTTGATTTATTTCTCACTCTCAGCCTCTCTCTCCCAAAGGCAGAGCCCACTGATCAAAACCTGAGGGTCTGGAACCTGGGCAGACCCCAGGAAGTAGAAGCCCAAGTGCCTGCTCCTACTAATAATGACCACAGCAGGCTATGGTAGCACTGACAATGTTGGCTTCCATTGCAGGACACACTTTACAGGCTGGATCTGTTCCTGCTCTTTTCTCTGATTGCTGTCCCACCACACTGCCTTAAGTCTTAGCCATCCCTCAAAACCCTGTGCAAATGCATGATCTGTGAAGCTCTCTCAGAGCCACCTACCACCAGCCTGAATTAAACAATATTTTCCCCATATTTCTATAACACACTGTTGATACTTCTTTTACAACACTCATCTCAATTTCTCTTTCATTGGTATTTCATATGACTGTCTTTGATTATGTTCCTGACAAGGCTATAAATGCCTGGCAGAGAGGGACTATTTTACCCATGTCTGCATACCCCACGATTTTAGCCCTATGTTCTAGGCATTTGATAAATGTCCATTAAATTGAATTACAATTTTCAAAGCATTACAAAGCACCATGCAGACAACTAGGTTCATAAGTTCAAAGCATATGGAGAAAATAGGAGTGATCATATGGGTGGGGCTTATCTGGGAAGACTTCCTGGAGGAAGTGTGGCTGGAGGAGGCTGTGCAAGGTGGGGCTGAGAATCATGACCAAAGCCTGGCTGTTAATTTAATGTCTGGGAGGCAAAGGCCAGCCTTCTCTCCTTCCTTACCCACCTTTTTCTCCATCCCAGGATAGAATAGTGGCAGTATAGTACTGTGGTTAGAAATGCAGACTCTCAAGACAGACTGCCTGGATGTATATCCTAGCCTAGTCACTTAATAGCTGTGTGACCTTGGGCTAGTCACCTCACCCATCTGGTCTCAGTTTCTTCCTCCCTGTAAAGTATGGGTAAAGTAGTATCTAACTCACTGGATTATGTGATGATTTAATGAGTTAATTTACGTAAAACTCTTACAAGGTGCCAACAGCTAATTTCAATGTTTTATATAGATTAACTCATTTAATCTTCATACAACCCAATGAGGTCAATACTATTATTATCCTTATTTTACAGGTGAGGAAACTGAGACTCAGAGAGCGTGAGGTGGGGAGACTATTAGCATATCCTACCCCAAAATGTCAAACCTTCTACAAACATGACAAACTTGGACCTGTTTACCCCGAACCATACAACTCTTCCCCTGAAGAACCAGAACCAAAATCATAGCTCAAAATAATAATAACTTTGGGGCTTCCCTAGTGGCACACTGGTTAAGAATCCACCTGTCAATGCAGGGGACACGGGTTCGTTCGATCCCTGGTCCGGGAAGATCCCTCATGCCGCGGAACAACTAAGCCCGTGCGTCACAACTACTGAGCCCGCGTGCCACAATTACTGAGCCCACGTGCCTAGAGCCCGTGCTCCGCAGCAAGAGAAGCCATCGCAAAGAGAAGCCCGCGCACCGCAACGAAGATTAGCCCCGGCTTACCACAACTAGAGAAAGCTCGTGCACAGCAATGAAGACCCAACACAGCCAAAAATAATAATAATAACTTTGCCTTTATTATAATTCATAACCATCTGCTAAACACCTTCGCATTTGAGGCTCACTACACCCCTATGTAAGAGCCAGCACCACTGCTGCTTTTCAGATGAATGCTGAGGTCCGGAGGGGAGGTAGGACTTGGAGAAGCAGACACCGTGGCTCCAGGTCAGAGAGCCTCCACTGGGCCCGAGCAGCCTCCAGCCCACAGGCTGGGCCGCAGGGCATCAGGCAGGGGTCAGCAGCCCCACACCCTCCTCTTCCTCATGCCCTGAACAGCTCGTCCTCCAGATGAATCCACACAGTCTCTGCCCAGAGCCCACCATGGCTGCTCATACCATCAAGAAGGTGAGTGAATTTACAAAAACCCAACTAAGGCTCCAGGGTCTAGAGATGACAGAAAACAAAAAGAAAACCATCACCAAACAATAGCGAAAGAAGTGCTTAGAAGTAATTTTCAAAATAAAAGAGTTTGAATATACAACAAAGTAAGGACTTACAAGGATTTTTAATGAAGCATGTCTACTTCTAATCTGATGAGCATCGATCATTAAATTTTTATAAACTGTGAGAAACAAACAAACAAAATAAAAGAGTTTGGTTTGGAAGACTATAGTTTTCATCTCTAAAAAACTGGACAAAAGAATTGAACCAAAAAGCTATACATAAATTACAAATGGCCAATAAAACATTCTCCTCATAATCAATGAAAAGAATTCAAAACACAGCACTAAGACACCACCAATTAAAGTGGGAACTTTTTAAAATAATAGATATAGGGGTGGGGGGCAGTGGCAGAGGCTGAACGTTCATGGGAGTATAAATTGAACCACCTTTTGAGAGAGCAGTTTGGTCTGTGGTATGTAAGGGCCTTAACGTTATTGATGTTCTTTGACCTCACAGTTTCGTTTCTAGATATTTATTAAGAAAAGTGTATAAAATAGTCACAAAAATAGGTTTAAGAGAATTCATGTGGTGTGTTTTACAAAAGAAAAAGAAAGAGGCAACCCAGAAAGCTAAAAGGGGGAATGATTAAATAAGTAATGTCACCTCCATCCAGTAGAATCCTTTGCTACCACTAAATATGACGTGGAAAAGTTGAAGATTATTTAATGACCTTAAAGAAGTTAATTGTGAAAAGCAGGTAAAAAATAAACAGTATACTGTATATAGACTAATCCTCATATTGTAGAAAAGTGTATGTATACAGGGACACTATAATGAAGTGATTAAAAGCCCAGACTCCTGAGCCAGAGCGCTTGGGTCTCAGTCTGAAACTGCCCTTAAATGCTGTGTGACCTTGGGCAAGGCAATTAACTGCTCTGTTCCTTGTTTAACTCATTTGTTATAGAAATAATAATGGTACCTTTCTCACTGATGCTGGAAGGACTGAATGAGTTAATAACTGGAACACAGTAAGTGGACCTCCATCAGGTGAATGGCTGGATGGATGCCCTTAACCTCCAAATCAAAAATTGAACTCTGCTCCTCTGGTCATGATATGGGTCCCTGTGGGAGAAAGCACTGTCCAGGGGATATGAGTGACTAGCCTTTTCAACATTCATGTTTCTTGTTATAAATCAATCAACTGAAATCGTGAAGGTCAGTCCTAGTCTCTGGGCTTGGCAGATGTGAGTCTACCACTCAAGAAGGCTCTCCTCCCAGATTCAGAGCCTGGGGACCTGTGTGTGTGTCCTAGCTCCTGTGAACCAGGGCATTTGTTAAGGTAACAAGGCTGCTCCCTCCCTAACATGCCTCTCCTTCTCTCAGGACTTACTGGCCTTCCTCAGTCGCTTAAAGTTTCCACATAGATGCTTCTTTCAAACAATGTGCATGTTATCTTAGAGCCACGAGGGAAAACTTGTGGAAAATACACAGGGGCTTGATGGGAATGGAGTTTATTTTTTCACATTCCCTGAGATGGACTCTATTCTCTTTGAAGGATGGAAGACTCAGCCTTCCACATCATATCAAACAAATTAAAAGGCACCTACAGACCACTTACGTATAATTTTTACTAATTTGGGGGAAAGTTTTAATAATTTTGTTTTTGAAATTATTTATATATAAGTAATACATTTACCTGATTTTAGTTATGATTTCTTTGCAATTACAGTTTGTATTCTTGAGAAAAACTCTATTAAAAATTGCTTAACAGGGCTTCCCTGGTGGCGCAGTGGTTGAGAGTCCGCCTGCCGATGCAGGGGACACAGGTTCGTGCCCCGGTCCAGGAAGATCCCACATGCCGTGGAGCGGCTGGGTCCATGAGCCATGGCTGCTGGGCCTGCGCGTCCAGAGCCTGTGCTCCGCAACGGGAGAGGCCACAACAGTGAGAGGCCCGCGTACCGCAAAAAAAAAAAAAAAAAAAAAATTGCTTAACAAGTAAGAATTTCTTATGATTACTAAATTTAACAATGCACAAATTTCATGAAGCTTTATTTCTAGATCTATAAACATTTACAGAATTTAATTTTGCACATTTTGTATTTTGGAGCAGACATACTATAGCACATATAGGACGACATCTATTTATTTTTGACTCAAACATCTTGTTGGCCTTTGCAAAGCTCAGAAGCCCCAGTGATATGGTTTGTCGCATGTAAAGTATCCTGTCGCCCTGAGTTGAGTACGCAGGGCTGAAGCCCCATTCCAAATGCCCCACAAACCTTTTCCACCAGGTACTTTCCCTTCACGTAGAAAGGAGGTGTACTGCACTGCTGCCCCCTGGTGGTACTGAAGACTGACGTCGCTAAAGGAGCTTCTGCAGGACATTTGCTTATGCTAGAAAGGGAGATGGTATCAGAAACCCGGACAGGCTCAGTAGTGTGGCACCGGGCACAGCAGCATATGGAGGAATTGACCCTGAAATCTCAGCAGTGACCCACCCCAGGCTTCTCTGAGCTGCAGGGATGATAGTGGGCGTGTATATGTGTGTCTGTTTGTCGGGGCGTGCCCTTCACAGAGCTGCTCCCACTGACAAATGGGCTCCCAGCATCTGGTTTGGGGCAGGCGCTGCCTCATCGCTCTGTAGAGCTAGACCTCTTGCCAGGGCTGTGGCTACACTGGGCAGGGACGGCCCTATGCGTGCCTGGTTATCCCACCTGGGAAAGTACAGTTCTGGAGCAGCCCATGCGGAGAGGCAGGGAGGTAAACGTCCCTTGGCTCTCCCGCCTCAAGGCAGAAGACAGCTGTCTGTGCACTTCTCCTGGGGCCCCTGAGACCAAGGCTGCAGCCCACCCTTGTCCTAGCCACTCACAGGACCACTCTGGACTCATCTCCCAGGGCTGATTAGGCCACTCGGCTGTGTGTGGAGTGTTCTCAGTGCTCCCCATTTTACACAAGCTACAGGCAATAGATGGTGGTTCCCTTCTCCACGTCTCCAGGAAGTGGGCAAAGTTTGGGTGGAGCGGGAACATCCTATTCTTATGTATTTCCATTTAGCAGAGAGAAAAAAACTATGGAAAAAAAAAGCCAAATGGCTTTGCCTCTATTGTTGCCTGAATGGTGAGAGGCTTGCGGATCCATAAGGCTAGTGATTGTGGAGGGACTGAGGAGAAGGACTGGGACCCGTTGAAAAAGACACGGCTAAACTCTCAAGGCAGCACCACTTCCTATCCATCAGGGCTGAAAGGGGCTCCTGAACCTCCTCTTACAGCACTAAGTAGATGACCAGGGGATGAGGCTCCCCATTCCCTGGTGCCACCAGGGTAGCTGAGGCAGTTCTGAGGCCCATGGCTCTGGCTGAAATGTGGAGGAATAGTTGTTCTAGTTTATCTGGGGATTCTCCAGAAGAGAGCTGACATCACAAAGATAAAATGAACCCAGCTCTAATAGGAATGCTTGTTGGGGTCCTGGAGGCCGTTATAGTAATGCCTGCCATTGGAAGCCTGAACCTCCTCTTGGAAAAAAAAGTAAGACCCATTATGGTAATGAGACAGCCTGGTGCCATTCCAGACCCAGAGTTCTGCTTGGGCTTTGTGTCATCCCTTACTGAGCAGGCAGGAACTCCGTCAATGCATGTTTTTAAATATCTTAAATAAGAAAAAAAAAATCTTTTTTTTTTTTGGCAGAGCTGTGCAGCTTGTGGCATCTTAGTTCCCCGACCAGGGGTTGAACCCAGGCCCTCAGTGGTGAAAGCGTGGAGTCCTAACCACTGGACCGCTGGAATTCCCAAATCCTTTTTTATTATTATTTTATTTATTTATTTATTTTTTGCGGTACGCGGGCCTCTCACTGTTGTGGCCTCTCCCGTTGCGGAGCACAGGCTCCGGACGCGCAGGCTCAGCGGCCATGGCTCACGGGCCCAGCCGCTCTGCGGCATGTGGGATCTTCCCGGACCGGGGCACAAACCCGTGTCCCCTGCATCGGCAGGCGGACTCCCAACCACTGAGCCACCAGGGAAGCCCCCAAATCCTTTTTCAAATTAAGAAAATTTCATTTCAAACCATTATATGTTTATCATAGAGAAATCATGACAGACACAGCAAAGAGATGAATACAAAAAACACCAACAGTAAATCCCTTCCACACCCTCCTCTTTATGCAAATTACCATGTAAATAGCTATATGAAAATGTACATTTATTATTACATGTGCAGATGACTACGGAAATTATATTTGTAAATTATACATCTATATGTAAAACATATAAAAGTTATAATTCTATGAAAATCACATTTATACATATATGCACATACACATTATACAGAGATATATGATTGCAGGATAGCTTCCATGGACTTTTCCCAGCGATTTAGAGCATCCCACGTGAGTAGTGTTTGGTGATTGAGATGAGTGCTAAGGAGCCAGGTTGCCAGGGTTCAGACCTCAGCTGTGCACCTTACGAGAGGTGTGTGCTTGATCAAGGTACCTGTGTTAGTTATCTCACCCGTAAAGTGGAGAAAGAATGGTATCTCCTCATAGTAGTTGTGAGGATAGATAAATCCATACATAAAAAACTACATGTATGCTTGGCACACGGCATGGTAAGCACTCAACAATGTTAAGAATGGAATAAAGCATTCTTTAAGGCCAGCTATTTATAAAGCAAAGGATGTTTGAAGTAGGAGGAGAAGCTGCAGATGGTCCTAATCTGCTTGACCTTGATCCAGTATAGAAGATTCTCACGGGTTGGGCTTTCTTCCTACGAGGATAATTATGGCTTTTAGCAGTTGCTCTGGACCAAGCCTCAACTGTGGAGATTTCCATCTCCAAGAAAACCTAAGGATTAGGGCTGAATGTCACAGCATTACTCCAAATGTACCCATGTAACACCAACCCTCCCCCCATCTCTCTCAAGCCCCTATCCAGTCTACCAGGGTAAAATCAGTTTCTCACTGGTCCATCTCTCTCCCTCTCAGGATTACTAGGCTGTTACCTAAGAAGTGGGTAGGGAGTGGATCTCTAATTGGCTTATGTTTTCACAAGACTCAGGAAGCGGACCAGAGGATGTGTGTGGTTGGGGAAGGCATAGTCAACCATTAGGGCCTCAACTTTTGCATCTGACTTCGAGAGGCACGTTTAACAAACTAGAACAAGCTGGGCCACAGTGACCAGAAAAATCAACCTTTGTTTTATGAGACCTACTCATCATTTGGGTTCTGCTTTTTTCTTCCAAGGGAAAGTCACCATCCACAGAGGAAAAATTCCCTTACACAGGCTGAAATCTACCTTGTGTTTTAATCCTAATCCCAAACATAAATAATCACAAATAATAAAGATGGGATGCTATGCTACATGCTGACTTGTATATTACTATAAATTTACTGAGTGCCAGTTTTATGCTTGGCATATTATAAAATGAACCAGACCTTGTCTCTCTGTCAAGGAACTAACGTGCAATTAGTAGGTATAATGGAAAACATATTGAATAACCAAAGAACCTTAGCTCAGAGAGCAAAAGCCCATGCTGTCGCCTTTGGGCCCCTCCTAAACTAACCTTAGCTTTGGTATGATTCCAGGTGGCTCCATTACAGCCATCGTCAATCCTGAGAATGGCTCTTTGGGCCTCATTCTCTGGTGCAGAGAAAGATGTTTTGTAAAGACGTTTTGTAACTCTACTCACAAAGACTGCGACACCCTCCCCACCAAAAGACACTCTCTGTTATTTCATCAGGGATCTTTTCCACTGCCTACCACTCACAGCACGCACATAGTTACCCTTATAAAACAGAGGACTAAAATCCACTTCTATTTTCCATGACACACCAGCCAGGAACTCACTGCTCTACCTACCATCTATTTTGTGATAAGATCAGTAGCCATATGTATTGTTGAAGTGTTTGTATTTTGAAAGGGTGTTGTAATATTTAATTGCACCTCTTTTCCAACAAACAGTGAAAGATTAAGTCACGCCTTAACATAACATAGGGTATTATTTATCCCCACTTAAGCAGTAATGCAGTAATCTGAGGTAAACCACAGATTTATGACTTTTCCACCCATGACCTGATCTCACTTAGCTGGTGCTGGCCATCTGCCTCCCCCTTAGAGTTTTGCCAGCAGAATAAGCTGCTGATTACTCTGCTCTCCACCCTTACATAAACACCTCACCTAGGAGGATGTGGGGCCTGCAGGTGGCTCTGCTGTGTTTTGTGGGATCTGTTGAAATAAATCAGATTATCTAGTTCAGTAGCATGTCACAAGTGCCAAACCCACACACCTCCATAGGGGAATATGACCGTCCACCAAATGGAGGTACCTTTCATCCCCTTATACAGAAGGACAACCCTTACCTCTCCCTGGATCTAGGAACTAACAATAAAATTTGCCTATGCTTTTCATTTTGACCTTGCAACCTTGCCCACCTTCTTTGTCTCTCCTATCTCTCAGGGTTCTGGTCTTCTCCTGAGAGCATCGTGGTGCAGTGGAAAGAGGCCACTGCCAGTCCCCAGGGTCAGAGTGTCAGATAGACATTGGCTGAGTCCTGGCTCTACCGCCTACCGTCTGCCTAACTTTAGAACCCAGGTTCTTTCTGAGCTTCAGTTTCCTCACTGGAAAATGAGGATCATCATATATATCTCCCTTACAGAGTTGTTGGGAGGTTAACACCATATGTAAAGCACATAGAGATGCTTAACAAACTCTCCCCTCTCCCATCTGCACTTATCCCTACCACCTCACCAATCTGCCTCTTGCTTTCTCATACAAGAAAATGCCAGTTTCTGTTCTTCTCCTCTAATAATACTTCCCAAATCTTCTTTCTAATCTGTATACCCACAACCCTAGCCAGGTAAGTTTCTTGCGAAGCCAAGACCAGAAATGTGTTATTGGTGGGTCAGTTACCTGGGATGCCAGGTTGCAGAAAGAATGAATTCTTTTTAATAAACATCAGAGTAAAGTGGGCAAAACATTACTGAAGGTTATAAAATTTTATGAAAAAAGAATTTATGAATATGGATCAAAAGCTTTTAAAATGTTCATAGCTTTTGATAATGATTTTACCTCTAGGAATTTATCATATTAAGGAAATAAACATATATTCAAATATTTATGTATAGAATGTTCATTACAGTAATAGTGAAAAATTAGAAATAATCAAAATATCTAAGAATCGGATTACAAGGTAATGGAGTAAATACTAGGCAGACATTAAAAATCAGGTTTTAAAGAGTTTATAATGACATTGGAAAATGCTCACAATTTGATATAAAATTATGAGTATATTATCAATTTTTAAAATATATAAAACACTGTATTACCACGTGAACCAGCAATTCCACTTCTGGGTGTATACCCAAAAGGAGTGAAAGCAGGGACTCAGAACATATTTGTAAACTCATGCTCATAGCAGCATTATTCACGATAGCCAAAAGGTGGAATTAGTTCAAGTATCCATCAGTGGATGAATGGATAAACAAAACATGGTCTGTACACATACAGTGGAATTTTATTCAATCAAAGGAAGGAAATTCTGACACATGGTACAACACGAATGAATCTTAAGGACATGATGGTGGGTGAAACAGGACAGTCATAAAAGGACAAATAGCATATGATTCCACTTATATGAGGTACCTGGAGTAGTCAGACTTAGAGATAGAAAAAAAAATGGTGGGTGCCAGGGACTGGGGGGAGGGGGGAATGGGGAGTTAGTGTTTAATGGGTCTAGAGTTTCAGTTTGGGAAGATGAAAAATTTCTGGAGATGGATAGTGGGGATGGCTGCATAACAGTGAGAATGTACTAAATACCAAAGAACTGGACACTTAAAAATGGTTAAAATGGTAAATTGTATTTATTTTATTATAATAGAAAAATTATATATACATATGTATACATTTATACAATACATGTACACACAGACACACGCATATATAAACGAAACACTAAAAAGCTATAAGTGTTTCCCTGGTGGCGCACTTGTTAAGAATCCGCCTGCCAGTTCAGGGGACACAGGTTCGAGCCCTGGTCCGGGAAGATCCCACATGCCGTGGAGCAACTAAGCCCGTGCACCACAACTACTGAGCCTGTGCTCTAGAGCTTGCGAGCCACAACTACTGAAGCCCGCGTGCCTAATTGCCGTGCTCCGCAACAAGAGAAGCCACTGCAATGAGAACCCCGCACACTGCAATGAAGAGTAGCCCCCACTCACCTCAACTAGAGAAAGCCCACGCGCAGCAACGAAGACCCAACTCAGCCTAATTAATTAATTAATTTCAAAAGCCAACGTGCCCATTTAAAACAAAAGCTATAAGCCAGATGTCAGCAGTGAGTTGTGAAGTCTGAATTGTGAAATTATAAGAGATTTTTACTTTCTTCTTTGTATTTTCTTGCATTTTACAATTTTTCTATCATGAACCCATATTACTTTTTTCAGGGAAAAATAAGTGTGTTTCTTTAAACCCATTGGAGTTTCCTTGAACGGCCTCCTTGCTTTGGCCAGGGAGGGGGAATGTCCTACAGGCAGATGCACGTGCTCCACAGCAGGAACTTCTCCTCTCCAGGCCTGTGCTCTGCCTTTACCAGGGGGTTTCAGGCTAGCAGACCTCATAAACAGCCTCTCGCCCACACAAGAAATTGTTGGAGACGGCTTATGAGGTCTCTTTGAACCTTGTAGGTGAATTTATGGCCGTTTCATGAAGGATTCCTCCCTTTGGCCCCAGAAACTATGTTGGGACTGTCCTGCCTGACTTAACAGCCAAGAGTCACGTCAAGGCTGCGTGTGGCAGCAGCACAGTGCAGTGAGAAAAGTGCCGCCCAGGAGTCAGCCATGGAATTCTGCAGTGTGGCCATCGGCCAGACCCTCCCCCTCTCTGGCCCTTTCTTCCTTCAGTGATAAGATGAGGGGATCAGGCAAACCACGACCCCCTTCCTCAAACCAAGCTCAGGCCTTGCTTGCCCCAGGGAGCCTTCGCTGATGAACTCCTCCAGCCTCTTAGGGGCACTTCAGCAGTCACGGCTTCAGATGCTCCTCTATCAAGCGGTGGTCGAGATTTGCCTGTATGTTCTTGAGTGGTTTTCATGTGAGTAAGGTAGATGGCTAGTGGGAAGCAGCCGCAGAGCACAGGGAGATCAGCCCGGTGCTTTGTGACCGCCTGGAGGGGTGGGATAGGGAGGGTGGGAGGGAGGGAGACGCAAGAGGGAAGAGATATGGGAACACATGTATATGTATAACTGATTCACTTTGTTATAAAGCAGAAACTAACACACCATTGTAAAGCAATTATACCCCAATAAAGATGTTTAAAAAAAAAGACAATAAATAAATAACAATGCCTAGGAGTCAGGGTCACAAAGTCTTCCAGTCCCACCTGCCCTTCCATTCCCAGCAGGGAATCTCATTCATTTGCAATTAAATGGGCCTCAGGCAACTCACAAACAGACCCTGCATGTACTGAGCACTTCCTCTGCCCTATTTAGAAGCCACCATTGGTTCCCCTTTGCCCTTAAAACAAATTCCAAATGAGGACTTTATTCTGATAGTCAGAAGGCCCCATCTGGTCTGCTTTCTGTCTTCCTTTGCCAGACTCAACTTTTGCTTTATCCCTGCTCTGCCCGCCTTGGTATCCTTACCTTCTGGCTATAGCAAGCTTCCAGAAATTCCCTAACATACCATGCCCTGTTAAGCAGGGGCCTTTTCATACGCTGGTCCTTCTTCCTCCAGCTAGTGAATGTGATACCCTTCAAGACCCAACTTGCATAATAACAGCAAACATTACCAGTCCCTTACGGTGTGACTAATAATGTTCTAAGTGCCTTACCTGTAATAACTCATTTTTTTTTGCACATAGCCAAATCCTGAGCAGGTTTTTCTTCTACTGCCTCGCTTTTCTAGTTTCCTGCCTATTTTCTTAACATAGTTCTTTACCCTTCCAGTTGATTCGATAAACCACTAGATAGCCTTCCTATGAAATGCTATTCTGCCAAAGTGAGCCAGAGTTGATGACTGCTGCTTAAAACCCATCATCTTATCTTATAAGGTATTTATCTAGCTGAGTGTCACTGAATTCCAGGTACCTGTGCTGGTGTAGAGGGAATACAAGGCCTCAATTCTGCTCATGAGGAGCTCACATCTGTATGAAAAAAAAAAGATAAACAGCAATGTGAGGTAATTAAAGGTACAATGTGAATACCTATGAAAGTATAACTTAACTCTATGGGAACTCACATGGGGAGTCTGAGAGGGCTTCACAGAGGAGGTGACATCCAAAGAAGCAACGCGGCATCAGTGGCCAGAGTGGGCTCTGAAGCTGGACAACTTGGGTTCACATCCCGCTTCTGCCACACTTTGGATATGTAAGCTTGGGCAAGTTGCTCAGTGTATTTGGTCCTCAGTTTCCTCATCCATAAATGAGTGACAATAAGAATATCTACTTAGTAATCATCTCTGCAGCCAGCGCAGTCTGCAGGATCTGTCTATGGAACGTACTCCCAGGACTGGTGCCAGCACCATCTGCTTTCTCACCAACCTTACACTGCTGTGAAAAACCACCTGTCTCAAGCCCAAGCCTCAACTCCAGTCACTGATTTATTACTTAGGCTTTTCCCCTAAGTAATGGGGCGGCTGGAAGGGTCATTCTTTTAGTCTTGGACCTAGAATGTGGCTCAGCCTCTCTTTGCTGTTTCCAACTTGACGTGCACTTTAAAAGGTTAGGCTAACATTATTTTAGGCTTAGCTTTCTTATTCACTGAAGAAAAGTCTCTTCATTATGAGTCCAGAATCCACTCTTCTGAGCCTATTCTGAATTGTTCTCTCCAAAGCCACAAAAATACTATGCATTAGCCTTCTAGATTCCCCTCAAAACATCCTCCCTAAACTAAGGAGCCTGGTATAGTAAAAACTCCTAGTCTTCTAGAGTCAGAGAGACCTGGGTTAAATTCACAGATCCTCTAGCTGTGAGACTTCAGTCAAGTCACTAAACCTTCCAAGTCTTTAATATCTATTTCATAGGGTTATTACAATGCCCCAATAAAGAAGATATGTAATAAAACTGTTTGAGTCTCTTCTTTTAATTTGCTCCTATTATGTTCTTTATTCCCATTTTGAAATATCTTCTGCTGGTCCCATCCCCAGCCATTCTTACTGCTGCCTGTTGTCCCAATTTCTCTACTTTCAACTTTTTCTACTAAAAGTCCTATCTCCCAAGAGTCATACTTCTGAGTTTCTGGTGCTACTTCCTTGGAGCTGCTTGGCATAAAAGCCATGTTCATTGTTCATTCTATTTTAGCTCAATAAAAGTATTTTCATTCCCAATTTAAATGTACATCGTAATTATTCTATTGAATATTATGCTGAAAAGATATGTCATTGAACTTCCACATGGCATTTGGCAAGACCTTTTACACTATCTTTGTGACACGTTAGAGGAATCTTGAATATACAGACGATTATATTTTGCCAAAACTAAAGGTGATGACTAATGAAATAGAATCTTTATTAAGAAAGCATATAGTATGATGCCAGCAGCCTATCCACATCTTATTCTAGTTAACATTTTTATTAATCACTTGAATGCTGATTTCTAAAACAGACCAATCAAATTTACAGATGACAGAAAGCTGGGAAGGTTAATAAACACTTTCAAGTAAGAAATGGTTTTCAAAAATATATATATATCTTAGCAGGTTGTATTGATGCTGAACAAAACAAGACGTTTAAAGGGGGCAAATGTAAAACTCTTTCTTTGATTCCAATATACCAGCAGCACAAGTGCAGGATAAGATTGGTTTAGCAGTAGTCACTCTACCACAGTCAAATCAGTATGATTTCATATTGTTATATAATTGTCCCCCTAATCAATATAATCTTAGGATGCTTAGACGTCTAGCTTTAGAATAAGGGAGGTAGTGGTCTTCCTTTATCTTATGCAGCTAGATCACACCTCTGGAGTAGAATTCAGCTAAGGGTGACACATTTTAAGAAAGATATTGGTAAAATGAAATGTATTTAAACAGGAAATCATTAGGATTATGAACCATATCATAAGAGGAATGTTTGAAGGAAGCAGGGATTTTTAGACTACACAAAACATCCCAAAGGTTCGAAGGGAACAGGACAGTAGTAGGATGCAAAAATATAGGATAGGTTCTCATTTCAAGGAGCTCACATACTAGGTGATTAGTGTTGTGATAGAGGCAGATTCAAAATGGGGAAGAAATGATTAATTTTGCCTGGGGGAGTCAGGAAAGTTTTCACAGAAGGGAATGAGGCTGAAACTGAATCTTAAAAATAATGGGAAGGATTTTACCACCAGCAGAGTACGTCATTTGAGGCAAAGGGAACAACACACACTTGAATCCCCAGGGCAGGGATTAAAGCAGTGGGTTAAGAAGTAAATGGGGGACTTCCCTGGTGGCGCAGTGGTTAAGAATCTGCCTGCCAAGGCAGGGGACATGGGTTCGAGCCCTGGTCCAGGAAAATCCCCCATGCCGTGGAGCAATGAAGCCTGTGCGCCACAACTACAGAGCCTGTGCTCTAGAGCCTGCGAGCCACAACTACTGAGCCCGTATGCTGCAACTACTGAAGCCCCTGCACCCTACGGCCCATGTTCTGCAGCAAGAGGAGCCACTGCAATGAGAAGCCCGCACGCCGCAACGAAGACTAGCCCCCACTCACTGCAACTAGAGAAAGCCTGCACACAGCAACGAAGACCCAACGCAGCCAAAAATAAATAAATAAATGTATAAAAAAAGAAAAAAGAGGTAAATGGGAGGTAAGAAAGTGATGACAGCAAGTACCAAAGATAGACTCTAGGTTTCTGCTTAAATGTAACTTCCTTAGAGAAGTTTTCCCTGGCCCCTGACCCCCAATCTAATTAGGTGTCCGTGTTACACTGTCTCCTAATGCTCCATAATAGCTTCAGGGGCTGTGCCTGGCATATGATAAACACTTAATAAACATGTTGAATCATGCACATAAAGACCAATTTAAAGCAGAGTATAACAAGTGCTATATTGTATATAGCACAGTTTTCAGGAGAAAAGGAAGATGTGAACTAATAACACTTGAACTAATTGAGCCTTATGGGAGAAAGAGAATACAAGAGGACATTGAAGGGAGATGGAGCAGCTCCAGTGGATGCATGGGGGCAGGAAACAACACAGCGGGTAGAGAACTGTGAAAACTTCCGTATGTTTGTACGTAGGTGGATATGGGTGCGTAGTAGCTGACAAGATCAGAGAGGTAGGCGAGGGCCGAATCATTCATCCATTCACTGAATATTTATCAAGTACCTACTCATGAAGGGCTTCCTAATCCAGGCTAAGAAGTCTGGATTTTATCCAAACAGTATTGAGTAACTACTGGAGGATTTGAGAGTATTATGATTCAATTCATATTCTAGAAAGTTCATGCTGGAGGTTGGACAATGGATTATTTACATGGTGGCAAGACTGGAGGCGTGTAGAGATCACTTAGGAAGCTGTTTCAGAAATCCAGGTAAGAGAACCACGGCAGTGGGAACAAGGAGGACATGGTTCCAGGAAGTATGTAGACACTAGAATTGACGGAATTTGATGGGGATTTCTTTATGATGGGAATGCTCTCACTTTGGGAAGTGAGAAAGTGCGAAATTTAGGATGATTCTTGTGTTTCTGGTACATGCAATGGAGTGGATTGTGATACACAGAGAAAAGGACTACAGGAAGAAGAGACAGGTAAAATAGGGGTAAATTGTGAAGTCCATTTAGTACATGTTGATATTTGTGGAAGAGATTGCTAGCTGTTTACCAGAATCCATTATCTCCTTTTTCCACATAACGGTATCTAGCATGTGGCTGTGCTAGGAGCAAAGTATGCAACCTCCCTCTCAGTTGCCTAAGAAGAAATTCTTGCCCTGGATTTCTGCCCTCTCCTTCTTCTATTCATTGGAATGGTAATTACTATAATGACCTAGGAAGTCACAAGTTGAGGATGGCAGAGCCTCCATTAGCCTGGTCCCTGTGTGCATCAGAGCTGTCTGCTAACTTAGAACACTGATCATAGGTTGTTTACATGACAGAAAAATAAATTTATTGCTCTCAAAGCCATTAAATTTTTAGTCTTTTTGTTACAGCAGCTGAGCCTACACCATACACTATTATGAGGTAGATTTATCAGTCATAATCACATTGGGTGGGATGAACGACATTAGCAAGTTGCTGAAACAAAAGTTTCCAGCCCACATCCTCCCACAGAAATACCAGTTTGAAAACTATCCACAGACCAAAATATCTTCATGAGAGTCCCAGAATCCAGGTGAGAGATTACAGCGATCAGGTGGAGCACAGAAACTAGAAAAGATGCATTAAAAAAAAAAAAAAAAAGGATGCATTTAAGAAAGTAGGAAGGATAGTATCACTTTACCTGTGTCATCCTTCCCCCCAGCCCATGCAATGCAGCACCAAGAGAGACCCCTTGGCTCAGGAGTTCTCCTGTGGGGAAAAGAGAGCAAAGTGAGAGTCCAGCTTCACTACTGACCCTGGTACCAGGCCCACCCCAGTGGACCCTGGTGTCAAGCCAGCCCCTGTAGATCCTGGCTTTAGGATCACCACCATGGACTCAGGCACCAGGCCAACCCATGGACTCTGGAACCAGACTCACTTGTCCACAGACCCTGGCACCAGGACCACCCGCTTGCAGACCCAGGTATCAGGTCTCTTCACCTGTGGACTTTGACAGCAGGCCTACCCATGGACCCTGGCATCTGGCCTTCCCAGAATCTCTGGCAGGGTTGACTGGTGAAGAGATTTTCCTGCCAAAGCCAGTCTTTGAAGACTGGAAGAAGTGACTACTTCTTTAAATGTGCAGGCACCAATGCAAGACTACAAGAATCATGAAGAATCAGGGAAACATGATAATACCAAAGGAAAAAACTAAAGTTCCAATAACTGACCCTAAAGAAATGGAGATCTACAAACTGCCTGACAAAGAATTCAAAACAATCAGGTGAAAGATATTCAGTGAGCTACAAAAGAACACAGATAGCTAATTAAACAAAATCAGAAAAAACAATACATGAACAAAATGAGAAGTTCAACAAAGAGACACAAACAATACAAGAGAACCAAGCAGAAAGTCTGGAACTGAAGAACACAATGACTGAACTGAAAAATTCAATAGAGAGGATAAATAGCAGACTTGCTCAAGCTAAAGAAGAAAATCAGCAAGTTTGAAAACAAGACACTTGAAATTACCCAGTCAGAGGAACAAAAAGAAAAATGAATGAAAAATAGTAAAGAAAGTCTATAAGACTTTATGGGACACTATCAAACAACCCAACACATGTTATGGAAGTCCCAGAGGAGAAAAGTAAGATAAAAGGGCAGAAAGATTATTTAAAAAAAAATAATGGTGGAAAACTTCCCAAATCTAGGGAGGGAGATGGACACCCAAATTTGTGAAACCCAAAAAATTTCAAATAGATTGAATCTAAAGAGGTCTACAAGTAGACACATTTAATTAAATTGTTGAAAGTCAAAAATAGAGAATATTGGGGCTTTCCTGGTGGCACAGTGGTTAAGAATCCACCTGCCAATGCAGGGGACATGGGTTCGAGCCCTGGTCCGGGAAGATCCCACATGCAGTGGAGCAACTAAGCCTATGCGCCACAACTACTGAGCCTGCGCTCTAGAGCCCGCGAGCCACAACTACTGAGCCCGTGTGCCTAGAGCCCATGCCCCACAACAAAGACAAGCCACCGCAATGAGAAGCATGCACACCACAACAAAGAGTAGCCCCTGCTGACCGCAACTAGAGAAAGCCCAGTGCAGCAGCGAAGACCCAACGCAGCCAAAAATAAATAAATAAATTTATTTTTTAAAAAAATAGAGAATATTGAAAGCAACAAGAGAAAAGTGACTTGTCACATACAAGGGGTTCCCCCATAAGACTATAAGCAGATTTCTCAGCAGAAACTTTACAGGAACAAGCGAAATTATATATTCAAAGTGCTGAAAGAAAAATTCCTGCCAACGAGGAATGCTTTACCAGCAAAAGAGTCCTTTAAAAATGAAGGTGAGATAAAGACTTTCCCAAACAAACAAAAACTGAGGGAGTTATCACCACTATACCTGCCTTACTAGAAGTGCTAAAGAGAACTCTTCAAGTTGAAACAAAAAAATGCTAAACAACAACATGAAAGCATATGAAAGTATAAATCTCACTGGCAGGGGTAAGTATATAGACAAAAGCAGAATAACATAATACTTTGAGTGGTGTGTAAGTTACTTTTAACTCCAGTATAAAAGTTAAAAAACAAAGTATTAAGAAAAACTATAAACACAAGAATTGGTTAATGTAAACACAATATATAAAAAAAGAAAATTCTGACATCTATAACATGGTGTGTGGGAGACTGGTTCAAGATGGTGGAATAGAAGGTTGTGTGCTCACTCCCTCTTGCGAGAGCACCGGAATCACAATTAACTGCTGAACAATAATTGACAGGAAGACACTGAAACTCACCAAAAAAGATATCCCACATCCAAAGACAAAGGAGAAGCCGCAATGAGACAGTAGGAGGGGCGCAATCACAATAAAATCAAATCCCATAACTGCTGGGTGGGTGACTCACAAACTGGAGAATGATTATACCACAGAAGTCCACCCACTGGAGTGAAGGTTCTGAGCCCTATGTCAGGCTTCCCAACCTGGGGGTCTGTCAATGGAAGGAGGAATTCCCAGAGAATCAGACTTTGAAGGCTAGCGAGATTTGATTGCAGGACTTCAACAGGACTGGGGGAAACAGAGACTCCACTCTTGGAGGGCATACACAAAATAGTGTGCGCATCAAGACCCAGGGGGAAGAAGCAGTGACCGCATAGGAGACTGAACCAGACCTACTTGCTAGTGTTGGAGGGCCTCCTGCAGAGGCAGGGGGTTGGATGTGTCTCACCGTGGGGACAAGGACACTGGCAGCAGAAGTTCTGGGAAGTACTCCTTGGTGTGAGCCCTCCCAGAGTCCGCCATTAGCCCCACCAAAGAGCCTGTAGCCTCTAGTGCTGGGTCACCTCAGGCCAAACAACTGACAGTGAGGGAACTCAGCCCCAGCCATCAGTAGACAAGCAGATTAAAGTTTTACTGAGCTCTGCTCACCAGAGCAACACCTAGCTATACCCACCACCAGTCCCTCCCATCAGGAAGCTTGCACAGGCCTCTTAGATAGCCTCATCCACCAGAGGGCAGACAGCAGAAGCAAGAAGAACTACAATCCTACAGCCTGTGGAATGAAAACCACATTCACAGAAAGATAGACAAAATGAAAAGGCAGAGGACTACATACCAGATGAAGGAAGAAGATAAAACCTCAGACAAACAACTAAATGAAGAGACAGGCAACCTTCCAGAAAAAGAATTCAGAATAATGATAGTGAAGATGATCCAGAAACTCACTGGAATTCACTGCTGTGGAACAGAATAAAGAATGAAAAGAAATGAAGACAGCCTAAGAGACCTCTGTGACAACATTAAATGCACCAACATTTGCATTATAGGGATCCCAGAAGGAGAAGAGAGAGAGAAACACCCAAGAAAATATTTGAAGAGATCATAGTCAAAAACTTCCCTAACATGGGAAAGGAAGTAGCCACCCAAGTCCAGGAAGCACAGAGAGCCCCAAGCAGGCTAAACCCAAGGAGAAACACGCCGAGACACATAGTAATCAAATTGACAAAAATTAAAGACAAAAAAAAAATTATTAAAGGCAACAGAGGAAAAAACAACAAATAACATACAAGGGAACTCCCATAAGGTTAACAGCTGATTTCTCAGCAGAAACTCTAAAAGCCAGAAGAGAGTGGCACAATATATTTAAAGTGATGAAAGGGAAGAACCTACAACCAAGATTACTCTACTCAGCAAGGATCTCATTCAGATTCGATGGAGAAATCGAAAACTTTACAGACAAGCAAAAGCTAAGAGAATTTAGCACCACCAAACAAGCTCTACAGCAAATGATAAAGGAACTTCTTTAAGTGGGAAACACAAGAGAAGAAAAGGACCTACAAAAAACAACCCAAAACAATTAAGAAAATGATAATAGGAACATACATATTGATAATTACCTTAAATGTGAATGGATTAAATGCTCCAACCCAAAGTCAAAGGCTGGCTGAATGGATACAAAAACAAGACCCATATATATGCTGTCTACAAGAGACAGGACACATACAGACTGAAAGTGAGGGCATGGAAAAACATATTCCATGCAAATGTAAGTCAAAAGAAAGCTGGAGTAGCAATACTCAAATCAGATAAAATAGACTTTAAAATAAAGAATGTTACAAGAGACAAGGAAGGACACTACATAATGATCAAGGGAACAATCCAAGAAGAAGATATAACAATGGTAAATATTTATGCACCCAACATAGGAGCACCTCAATACATAAGGCAACTTCTACCAGCTCTAAAAGAGGAAATCAACAGTAACACAATAATAGTGGGGGACTTTAACACCTCACTTACACCAATGGACAGATCATCCTGACAGAAAATTAATAGGGAAACAAAAGTTTTAAATGACACAATAGACCAGATAGATTTAATTGATATTTATAGGACATTCCATCCGAAAACAGCAGAATACACTTTCTTCAAGTGCACATGGAACATTCTCTAGGATAGATCACATCTTGGGTCAAAAATCAAGCTTCAGTAAATTTAAGAAAACTGAAATCATATCAAGCATCTTTTCCGACCACAACGCTATGAGATTAGAAATCAGTTACACGGAAAAAAAGGTAAAAAACACAAACACATGGAGGCTAAACAATACATTACTAAATAAGCAAGAGATCAGTGAAGAAATCAAAGAGGAAATCAAAAAATACCTAGAGACAAATGACAACAAAAACACAATGATCCAAAACCTATGGGATGCAGCAAAAGCAGTTCTAAGAGGGAAGTTTATAGCAATACAATCCTACCGCAAGAAACAAGAAAAATCTCAAATGAACAATCTAGCCTTACACCTAAAGGAACTAGAGAAAGAAGAACAAATAAAACCCAAAGTTAGTAGAAGGAAAGAAATCATAAAGATAAGAGCAAAAATAAATGAAATAGAAACAAAGAAACAAGAGCAAAAATCAATAAAAGTAAAAACTGGCTCTTTGAGAAGTTAAACAAAATTGATAAACCTTTAGCCAGAATCATCAAGAAAAAGAGGGAAAGGGCTCAAATCAATAAAATTAGAAATGAAAAAGGAGAAGTTACAACGGACAATGCAGAAATACAAAGCATCCTAAAAGACCACTACAAGCAACTCTATGCCAATAACATGGACAACCTGGAAGAAATGGACAAATTCTTAGAAAGGTATAACATTCCAAGATGAACAAGGAAGAAATAGAAAATATGAACAGACCAATCACAAGTAAAGAAATTGAAACTGAGATTAAAAATCTCCCAACAGTGCTCCCTTCGGCAGCACATATACTAAAATTGTAACGATACAGAGAAGATTAGCATGGCCCCTGCGTAAGGATGACACGCAAATTTGTGAAGCGTTCCATATTTTTGGCTTTGTGACCACATAGATGGGTGGGATACGGAGGGTGGGAGGGAGAGAGATGCAAGAGGGAAGAGATATGGGAACATATGTATATGTATGTATAACTGATTCACGTTGTTATAAAGCAGAAACTAACACACCATTGTAAAGCAATTATACTCCAATAAAGATGTTTAAAAAATAAATAAAAATAAAAGTTGAGTTAAAAAAAAAAATTTCCCAACAAACAAAATCCAGGACGAGGTGGCTTCACAGGTGAATTCTATCAAACATTTAGAGAAGAGCTAACACCCATCCTTCTCAAACTCTTTCAAAAAATTGCAAAGGAAGGAACACTCACAAACTCATTCTATGAGGCCACCATCACCCTGATACCAAAACCAAAGATACTACAGAAAAAGGAAATTACAGACCAATACCACTGATGAATATAGATGCAAAAATCCTCAACAAAATAGTAGCAAACAGAATCCAACAACACATTAAAAGGATCATACACCATGATCAAGTGGGATTTATCCCAGGGATGAAAGGATTCTTCAATATATGCAAATCAATCAATGTGATACACCATGTTAACAAATTGAAGAATAAAAACCATATGATCATCTCAATAGATGCAGAAAAAGCTTTTGACAAAATTCAACACCCGTTTATGATAAAAAGTTATCAGAAAGTGGGCAGAGAGGGAACCCACCTCAACATAACAAAGGCCATATATGACAAACCCACAGCAAACATCATTCTCAATGGTGAAAAACTGAAAGCATTTCCTCTAAGATCAGGAACAAGACAAGGATGTCCACTCTCACCACTATTATTCAACATAGCTTTGGAAGTCCTGGCAACAGCAATCAGAGAAGAAAAAGAAATAAAAGGAATCCAAACTGGAAAAGAAGAAGTAGAACTGTCACTGTTTGCAGATGACATGATACTATACTTAGATAATCCTAAAGATGTCACCAGAAAACTACTAGAGCTAATCAATGAATTTGGTAAAGTTGCAGGATACAAAATTAATGCATGGAAATCTCTTGCAGTCCTATACACTAACAACAAAAGATCAGAAAGAGAAATTAAGGAAACAATTCCATTCACCATTGCACCAAAAAGAATAAAATACGTAGGAATAAACCTAAATAAGGAGGTAAAAGACCTGTGCTCAGAAAACTATAAGACACTGATGAAAGAAATCAAAGATGACACAAGCAGATGGAAAGATATACCATGTTCTTCGATTGGCAGAATCAATATTGTGAAAATGACTATACTTCCCAAAGCAATCTACAGATTCAATGCAATCCCTATCAAATTACCAATGGCATGTTTTACAGAACTAGAACAAAAAATCTTAAAATCTGTATGGAGACACAAAAGACCCCGAATAGCCAAAGTAATCTGGAAGGCAAGAAACAGAGCTGGAGGAATCAGACTCCTTGATTTCAGACTATGCTACAAAGCTACAATAATGAAGACAATATGGTACTGGCAGAAAAACAGAAATATAGATTAATGGAACAGGATAGAAAGCCCAGAGATAAACCCACACACCTATGGTCAACTAATCTATGACGAAGGAGGCAAGGATATACACTGGAGAAAAGACAGCCTCTTCAATAAGTGGTGCTGGGAAAATTGGACAACTACATGCAAAAGAATGAAATTAGAACACTCCCTATCACCATACACAAAAATAAACTCAAAATGGATTAAAGACCTAAATGTAAGACCAGACACTATCAAACTCTTAGAGGAAAACATAGGAAGAATATTCTTTGATATAAATCACAGCAAAATCTTTTTTGACCCACCTCCTACAGTAATGGAAATAAAAACAAAAATAAACAAATGGGACCTAATGAAACTTAAAAGCTTTTGCACAGCAAAGGAACTATAAACAAGACAAAAAGACAACCCTCAGAATGGGAGAAAATATTTGCAAATGAATCAATGGACAAAGGATTAACCTCCAAAATATATAAACAGCTCATGCAGCTCAATATTAAAGAGACAAACAACCCAAACAAAAAATGGGCAGAAGATCTAAATAGACATTTCTCTGAAGAAGAGGTACAGATGGCCAAGAGGCACATGAAAAGCTGCTCAGCATCACTAATTATTAGAGAAATGTAAATTAAAACTACAATGAGGTATCACCTCATACCAGTTAGAATGGGCATCATCAGAAAATCTACAAACAACAAATGCTGGAGAGGGTGTGGAGAAAAGGGAACCCTCTTGCGTTGGTGGGAATGTAAACTGATACAGTCATTATGGAGAACAGTATGGAGGTTCCTTAAAAAACGAAAAATAGAATTACCATATGACCCAGCAATCCCACTACTGGGCATATACCCAGAGAAAACCATAAGTCAAAAAGGCACATGCACCCCAATGTTCATTGCAGCACTATCTACAATAGCCAGGTCATGGAAGCAACCTAAATGCCCATCAACAGACGAATGGATATAGAAGATGTGGTACATACATACAGTGGAATATTACTCAGCCATAAAAAGGAACGAAATTGGGTCATTTGTAGAGACGTGGATGGACCTAGAGATTGTCATACGGAGTGAAGTAAGTCAGAAAGAGAAAAGCAAATATCGTACATTAACGCATATATGTGGAATCTAGAAAAACGGTACAGATGAACTAGTTTGCAAAGCAGAAATAGAGACACAGATGTAGAGAACAAATATGTGGACACCAAGGGGGGAAAGAGGGGGGTCGGAGTGGTGGTGGTGGGATGAATTGGGAGATTGGGATTGACATATACACACTAATATGTATAAAACAGATAACTAATAAGAAACTGCTGTATAAAAAAATAAATAAAATAAAATTCAAATCAAAAAAATAAATGAATAACATGGTGTGTGGGAAGGAGGGGATAAAAGTGTAGTTTTTTTGTATGTGATTGAATTTAAGTTGTTATCAGCTCAAAATGGACTGTTATAACAATAAGGAGTGTTATGCAAGCTTCGTGGTACACACAGAAAGAAAAAAATCTATAGCAGTTACAAAAAAAGATAAAGAGAAAAGAATCGATGTATATCACTACAAAAAAATCATTGAATCACAAAGGAAGATAATCAAATTGGGTTAAAGTCAAAGACATGGATATGAATAAGTCATCAAACGTGTACAGATAAAGAAAAGATGACTTCAGATGAAACACGGGAATACAATCTTTAAAGTGTGCATGTGGGAAAGAAGACACTATCACAGTGAAGTGTGAAAGAATAATAAGAGAATTAGAGGGTAATGGTCTATTACAGAAGCCAAGAGAGGAGACAGTATCAAGGATGGTGCTGTCAAATGAGAGACCAAGAAAATGTCAGAACTGAAAATGGTCATTGAATTTAGCAGTTAAGGTGACTTTGATTTTATATTACAGTGGAGGGTGGCAGAAAGGGAGACAAAGTCATACCAAAATGGATGTAGTAAAATTAAGAGGAGAGGAAGAAGGGTCAAGGGGAGATTATTCTTTCAAGAAGCTTCACTCTGCAGAAAAATGACGAAATGGAGTGAGATCAAGGAAGAAGTTATTTTAAGATGGCAGAAACCTGACCATGTTATTATGCTATGGAGAAAAGGGAAATGTACAGAAATATTGAAGAAAAGAGCCAGATTGACAGATGGAGGAAGGAAGTTCCATGAGAATATGGGAGATGATGGGATCCAGGACATCAAGGATTAGCTGTGGACCAGAGTTGGGACCCTTTTCCCACTGTAAGAGAAAGTGAGTGCAGAAGGAGGTAAATTTTTACAGGTGTAACAGAAATTAAGAAATGATCATTATTTTCTCTAAAAGTAGACAATGAGGTTAGTGTTTGACTTTAGCTCAGTGAAAGTGGTAAAGCTACCGGGGGTGGAAAAAGTACGTAGGGATAAATCTGGAGTTGAGTGATTTCTTCTGTATGTAGACAGTGGGAGGGTGTAGACGGTAAAACTAGTCCAAAATAAGAATTCTGAGCAGCAAGTGTAGTATAAGGAGGAAGGTCAAAAGCAGAGGATGTAGGTGAAAGCAGTTGGTGGATTTCTCTTCATCACTGGAGCCTTGCATCCTTGGAGATTGTATCCCAGGTTTGCCACACTGTCTGCTACAAACTTCACACCATCACCACCACCATGCCTTTCCAAGTCTGAGAACTACATTTCCCAGAACCCCTTCCAATATATTTCAAAATTACAGTTTGCCACTGAAAGAGACTTGTGTGAAGTTTGGAAGGTGGGAGCAAAGAGGAAGCCCTTATTCCAAGGAGGAAAATGTGGCCAGACGTGATAGTTTTTAGAACTTCCCCAAGGTAACTTTTTCTCCAGTCCTCTGGAGGCCTTCACTCTGTCAGCTCCTCCCACATTCACATCACCTTGAATTCCTATGTTAAATCTCTTATTCCCATAATACTCATATTGGCTCCCTTTTCCTAATCAAAACCAGATGGGTTCAAAAAGTCTACAAATAATAAATGCTGGAGAGGGTGTGGAGAAAAGGGAACCCTCCTGCACTGTTGGTGGGAATGTAAATTGATACAGCCACTATGCAGAACAGTATGGATGTTCCTTAAAAAACTACAAATAGAACTACCATATGACCCAGCAATCCCACTACTGGGCATATACTCTGAGAAAATCATAATTCAGAAAGAGTCATGCACCAAAATGTTCATTGCAGCTCTATTTACAATAGCCAGGACATGGAAGCAACCTAAGTGTCCATCGACAGATGAATAGATAAAGATGTGGCACATATATACAATGGAATATTACTCAGCCATAAAAAGAAATGAAATTGAGTTACGTGTAGTGAGGTGGATGGACCTAGAGACTGTCATACAGAGTGAAGTAAGTCAGAAAGAGAAAAATAAATACTGTATGCTAACACATATATGGAATCTAAAAAAAAAAAATGCTTCTGAAGAACCTGGGGCAGGACAGGAATAAAGATGCAGAGAATGGACTTGAGGACACAGGGAGGGGGAAGGGTAAGTTGGGACGAAGTGAGAGAGTGGCATAGACATATATACACTACCAAATGTAAAACAGATAGCTAGTGGGAAGCAGCTGCATAGCACAGGGAGATCAGCTCGGTGCTTTGTGACCACCTAGAGGGGTGGGATAGGGAGGATGGGAGGGAGACGCAAGAGGGAAGAGATATGGGAACATATGTATATGTATAACTGATTCATTTTGTTATAAAGCAGAAACTAACACACCATTGTAAAGCAATTATACTCCAATAAAGATGTTAAATAAATAAATAAATAAAACTACTCCAAAATTAACAAAATTTAAGCCTGATAGCTGTAACTCATAGAGGTCCTGGATTTATTTTGCCCTAGTCCTATTCAAAGATGTCACCCCATTAGTAGATGCAAACTATTATATATAGGATGGATAAACAACAAGGTCCTACTGTATACCACAGGGAACTATATTCAATATCCTGTAATAAACCATAATGGAAAAGAATATGAAAAAGAATATATATATGTATAACTGAGCCACTTTGCTGTACAGCAGAAATGAACACAACACTAAAAATCAACTACACTTCAATAAAAAATTTGTCATGAAGAACCTAGGGTAAGACAGGAATAAAGACACAGACCTACTAGAGAATGGACTTGAGGATATGGGGAGGGGGAAGGGTGAGCTGTGACAAAGCGAGAGAGTGGCATGAACATATGTACACTACCAAACGTAAAATAAATAGCTAGTGGGAAGAAGCCGCATAGCACAGGGAGATCAACTCGGTGCTTTGTGACCACCTAGAGGGGTGGGTTAGGGAGGGTGGGAGGGAGGGAGATACAAGAGGGAAGAGATTTAGGAACATATGTATATGTATAACTGATTCACTTTGTTATAAAGCAGAAACTAACACACCATTGTAAACCAATTATACTCCAATAAATATGTAAAAAATACAAAATAAATTTTAAAAAATTAAAGAAAATTTAAAAATTTTAAAAATTAAAAAAAAAAAACAAAGATGTCATCCCAGGCAGCCCAAGATATTTTTTGTTAATTTTCTCCTCATCCATAAGGCATGAAAAATCAGCCTTATTTGGTACTGTAGAGCAAGTCTGTCCCTTGTCAAAATTTAATGATTTGGGGATGGAAAAATGTACATATACATCTATATATTTGTGTAAATGTGTGCACACGCACGCACGTACGTACAATGTAATCTGAGAAAGCCCAATGGCAAATCCTCAATACCCTTTCAAATAGGAGTGTGTCAAGATTGTTGAAAGGAAGTGGTAGAAAATTCCAGGTTCAAAAATAATCCCAAACCAATATAACCTGACTGAAGACACCACCCTTAGCACTGGGCTTTGCATATTATAGCTCTTCAGTAATTTATATTAACTGTGTGTGGGAATGTGTGTGTGTGTGTGTGTGTGTGTGTGTGTGTGTGTGTGTGTGTGTGTGTGTGTGTGTGTGTGTGTGTGTGTGATGCATACATAAATCTTTAACAGTTTTCCTGATGCCAAAACTCCAGGCCAAGCTTCAATCCTGATCTAGCTTCATCATACTATTTCACACAATCTTGGACTGCCTCACCATTGGAAGCAGATTCACACAAAGAAAAGGATCATGGGAGCATAGCAAGTCCTGAAAAAATGCTTGCCGAAGTCACATGAATTGCTGAGAGCCACTGGACTGAAGAAATTAGTTTGGTTACTTTAAATTCATATGTAACAATGGACTCCCCCTTTTTTAAAAACCTTATAAGTTATTCTCTTTGTTAACAAACTTGGTTCCAAATGCTTATAAATGATTCCAAAAATCCAATTCATGCTTAAACTGCTAATATTTTCATCTACCAAATGATATTTAAAAGGATGTAAGGCTCTGAATGCTTTGAAGGAAGAGCTCCTGTTAACATTTTGAGCACATATGTATACAGCCTTTCAGGGAAATTACTTTTATTGTACAGGTTCTAGGCTGTTTTACGGGAAAAGATCCCCTGCTTTACTTAATAATCGTACCTTGCAAATTGTCAAAATACAAATTATAGATCATCTAGTGAATCCTAGATTTGCAAGACTAATCCAAGTCCCTTCCTCTTCGGTCAGGTTTATCTAGCCAGTAAGTTTCCAAATCCATCAGGGAGCAGCCTCTTCTTCATATTGTCATTACAGGTGATAGATATTGTGACTGTAAAAACCATTTGAGTTTCTGAGACTCAGCCTTCAGAAGTGGCCCTGAGTAGATTTCAGCAAGCATCTGGAGGCCCCAGATTGTACACCTCACTTAGATCTGCACAGAATGAGTCACTGAAGCCTCATATTACAGACTGAAAGCCTGCGTGTGTCCGTAGGCATCTCTTTGTAAGACTCTGTTGCACCAGTTCATGAATCTTGATATCAACAGTGATGTGAGAAAACAAGTGGATCTGGGGGTGGGGGCATTCTCAGCTGGTGTGGCTAAGGTTCCATCTTCCCCATGAACTTTTCATAACAGAAAATTTAAGTTCCTTTGAAGGTTAGGTTCCAACAGTCAACCCATTTGGCCTCTGATTTCACCTAGGAAGAGAGAATACCAGGAGGTAACAGAGTTAAGAACCATCTCCAAGAATCATCACCCCCAAATTTATTGATAACCCTCTACCAATCAGATTAAACTTGAAAATAAGACGGAAAGAAAAAATATATTAAATTCTTATCATGTGGTCAACATTATCCTAATATTATCTCATCTAATTCTCACATGTCTGGCATTATCCTCATTTCACAGGTATAGAAAGAGACTCAGATTTAGAAACTTGCCCAAGGTGTTAGAGGTAGCACATGTTGGAGCTGTAATATAAAAACAATCTGTCTTGGGCTTCCCTGGTGGTGCAGTGGTTGAGAGTCCGCCTGCTGATGCAGGGAACGCGGGTTCGTGCCCCGGTCCGGGAAGATCCCACATGCCGCGGAGCGGCTGGGCCCGTGAGCCATGGACGCTGAGCCTGTGTGTCTGGAGTCTGTGCTCCGCAACGGGAGAGGCCGCAACAGTGAGAGGCCCGTGTACAGCAAAACAAACAAACAAACAAACAAACAAAAACAATCAGTCTTACTGCAAAGTCAATATTCTTCCTACTGCATCATAAGCCAAGAACAGCTCCCCAAGAGGAATTTGATAGGTATCAGTAGCAACTCTCAGGTATCAGTTCTAAGTTGAGTTCACTGCGAACCCAAAATACGGGTTCCTAAGAGTCCCAGCACAGAGAAAATGTTTGGTTCTTAATGATAGGCACAGGACCATTTAGGCCCTAAAGCAAGTCCTTTAAGGAATTCCCTTTGAACGTAACAGGAAGTTAAAGTGGACTACTTTAACTTGGAGAAGGACCCCCTTGAATAGAATGAGATTTGGAAACAAAATTCAGCTGATATTCAGAGGAAAAACCAAAAGGTGGGACTTTCACAGATACAATTAAATTTGTTTTTAATATTCTAAGGTATTGCTTCGCCCTCAAGACAGCCCATTTGCCAATAGTGCACAAGCTTCACCAAATGGACCTAAAGTCGAACAGTCTGGTAGGTCCTGAGAACCCAGAGCAGTGTGGATGTTGAGTGAGCAGAGGATGATGAGATGAGTGGAACAGGGCAAGAAGAAGGTCCAGACCTGGAGAAATGGTATAGCTGAGATTGTGCCCTAGCCCCTGACTCCAGGCCTCTGCTTCATTGGACTAAACAACCTTTCAGAACCCAGGCAGGCAAAATTCTCTGCAGGTGTCATCAAATTGATCCTTAGAAACCGTCACTTTGATTTCTTTCCAAATAGTGCTTAGGCCTCTGGTAGGACCATAGCTGTTCTCCAGAATTGCAGCTGAAATGATCTGACATGTGCCCACTTATTCCCTGATACTAATAACACCTTGTAGTTATTACAGAGGGGAAACAGAAGCATTGAGGAGTGAGGAAACTTACTTAAGAACACTAACTAACCATGACTTAGTTGCACAACTCTGTGAATATACTAAATACCACTGAATTATATACTTTAAAAGGCTGAATTTTATGGTATCTTAATTATGTCTCAATAAACTCGTTATTAAAAAAAATCATGACATCTTCTGGGGCAATGCTTTTGACAGATAAGTAGTATTTCTGCCTTTAAAAGCCAACTGTTAGCTCCTAATTTATTTTTATCAAACATGATTGAGTGCCTCCTAGGTGTAAAACACTGTGATAGATGCTATAAAATATTTTTAAAGTATCTTGCAATAATTATATCGTTTACTAAGCTTTATTATATGCCAGATAGGTACTAAACAATTTCACATGTTATCTTAAGTAAATTCCACCAGTGAGGTAGGTGTTATTATAAAAATTGGAAAACTGAGGCTCAGAGGATTAGATAATTGCCCAAGGAACACAACCAGTAAAAGACAGAGCTGAAATCTGAACTCAAATATTTCTGACTCCTAAGTCTATACTTTTATTTAGTATGACCTGCAAGTCAAAAGAGGAAGAGAGATCAGAGCACAAAAAATAAAAGCATGAGTGGCAGAGTTCTGAGAGCAGGCAAACTATGGAACTAGAGTCAAAGTTCTAAACTAGAATCAAGTTGCAGTGAAAGGATGGCTTTAAAAGTCTACCTCAGTGTGGAGTCTGGGGGTCTGAAAGTCCTCCTGACACAAGAGTCATCTCAACAAAAACAAGCACAATTCCAAAAAAGGCATACAATTGAAAATGACCATAATATCCAAGAGACAACATAACATTCTGTGTCATTGTTTTGGTCTGGGATTCCCTGGCTATGAGAGCAATGGATACATCAGTGGTATATCCATTAACATTTTTTGAGCAGACACTCTCTCTAAGTGTTAACTAAGTTCTAGGCATTGTCTAGACAGTGAGGTAAATAAGATTAATGGCTTCCCTGAAGGAGCACCCAGATAGGAACTGATCGACCCAAAATATGTGGTATATACGTGGTTAAGTGACAGGCTTTAGCATTGGACAGTATTGGTTTCTATCCTAGTGCTGCCACTTACTAGATGTGATTTTGGACAAATTATTCAATTTTTCTATGCTTTCATTTCCTTATCTGTAAAATGAGAATGATAATAATACAGACCTCACAGGATTATTGTGAAGAATAAATATATAAGCATGTAAAACTGCCATGGCAGGCGATTCCCTCAGGCATTATATTTGATATACTCTATGTATATAAATGACATTTTCCCAAGGGTCTGGGCCCAAAGCCGCCAGACTACCAATGGATAGCAGGATGCTAGAAGAAAGCCTACTCTAAATTCACCCTGAACACTTCTGAAAAAACTACTTTTATGTATAGCCCATCGACATAATTTTATAGCCTAGAAAAAAGCCTTCACAGGGACAGAGAGTATGTTTCTTCTCTTCTTGGCTGATAGCACTCCTTTTATTACTCTTTCACGTATTTCCTAAAACAGTGCATAATTTTTTGTGCAATAGGTGTATGTAATAGATACGCAGAGGTACGCTAGTATAATGGTTAAAAGAAAAGGCATTGGGCTTCCCTGGTGGCGCAGTGGTTGAGAGTCCGCCTGCCGATGCAGGGGACGCGGGTTCGTGGCCCGGTCCGAGAATATCCCACATGCCGCGGAGCGGCTGGGCCCGTGAGCCATGGCCGCTGAGCCTGCACGTCCGGAGCCTGTGCTCCGCAACGGGAGAGGCCACAACAGTGAGAGGCCCGCGTATTGCAAAAAAGAAAAAAAAAGAAAAAAAAAGAAAAGGCATTATGATAAGGTAGATATAGGTTCAAACACTGGTTCCTCCACTTTCGAGCTGTGTGACCTTGGAGAGGACTCTTATGATCTCTGACCATGTTTCTTCATCTGTAAAATGGAATACAGTACAAACCTCATAGAAATTGTTGTGGAGATTAAATGAGATGATATGTGAAAAGAATTCAACACAATACCTAGTACATAGTAAATTCTCAATAAATAATAGCTATTATTATTGCAAAAAGACGTGAACTAGGCTATCCTAATGGCCCAGGTTCATTTTCAATTAAATAAGCATCTATCGCACACCTGCCAAGTATCTTACACTTTGCTACTTTTGGTGGGTACTAAAGGGATGGAACTACATTTGTCCTCTAAAACATAATCTCTGCTTTTCACAAGTGTATGACCCTGAGAAAAGTGTCGTGCAACGTGTCCTCATACTGGTAGGTGGGCCGGTACCAGCCTTTCTGCAATCATCTCAGAGATGAGAATGTGAAGAGATAGGAAAGTAAACATGCACAGAGGTGGAGTTAGGTTTGTTGAAATGAATCAGCCCATCCCACAGAGGGTAGCACCGACATGTTAGCTATATAAGGGCCACTAGCTCAATCCGTTGTCACCCTGCAAGCTGCATCAGGCTTTATCCTACTTGTTCCTTTGGTGAACCAGATGAGAGAAAATTCATCCAGCTATATCAATGGATATTTGGTTGGTTGTTGCCCATGATAGAAATCCAGGGGTATGAGCTAAGGCAGAGTTAATATATATTTGGCCTTTCTGCCTTTCTTCTTCTTTTTTTTTTTTTTGAAGTACACGGGCCTCTCACTGTTGCGGCCTCTCCCGTTGCGGAGCACAGGCTCCGGATGCGCAGGCTCAGCAGCCATGGCTCATGGGCCCAGCTGCTCCACGGCATGTGGGATCTTCCCGGACCGGGACACGAACCCGTGTCCCCTGCATGGGCAGGTGGACTCTCAACCACTGCACCACCAGGGAAGCCCTGCCTTCCTTCATTTTTGTTTCTTTCTTTTTTCTTCTTTTCATTTGCTTATTTGTTTGGTCAGTTTAGTTTATTCCAGGGTATTTTTAGAATAAATCTGTCTTTGTTGTGGAGAAGAATAATGTAAGTAGAAATCTGCCTTCTTCTAGGCCATTCCAATACTCTCTTCCTAATTATTTTTCATGCCATGTTTTCTGGGTTGTCTAGCTCAAATAGGGAAAAGACCAGCACTGTTGTAGAGTCCCATCCTTGGTCAGTGTCAATTTCCAGAGCTCCAAGATCTAATCATCCGCTAGTCAAACTACTGCCTACATTGCTGATTCTTTCCCCCTGATTATTGAAAGAGAACAGTGTTTGGTCAAGGCGTAGGTTAGGATACCTCCTGAGCGTTGATGAGGGCTATCTCATGCTTCTGAAGCACCAGGATAGTGTTGGCCCACTTTGCCCATTTTTAATTTGTTAAATGCCTTTACAGTCCAGTTTAGCTTCTGGTACCCAGAGGGGAGGTAGGTATTCATGTTAGAAGGTCTGTTATTTTTGACTCAAGAAAACCATTGAAACTAGCCAGAGAGACTGGGGAAATAAATCTCGGCAGTTCTAGAAGACTTGGAAGCTCCAGGCTAACACCCAGAAAACCAAAGTACACAAAGTGTAGAGATACTGTGTTAAGAATATATTCATCCAGGACATGGAGATCTGAGATCTAGTCCCAGTTCAGTCAGTAACATACCATGACTTGATCTTAGTAACATAACTCAAAGTTAACAAAATTAGTTTTCACTGTGTTAAAGTGTGTTGTAACATCCGTGACCTATCCTTACTTGTTGATGTATTTTAGGTTTAAAAGAGACAAGGTATTTGAAAAATCATGATGATGATTATTAAAATCAGAACTGTTTAGAATTTAAAAGAAAATAAAATGAATGATAGGATCCTTTCTTTTCCTTCAGGTTCACTTAAAGCTGCAAAAAGATGACCAACCTCTTGAGAAGTGTTGTCACTGTCACTGATGTTTTCTACAAATACACCAAGAAGGATGGGGAGTGTGGCACACTGAGCAAGGATGAACTAAAGGAACTCCTGGAGAAAGAGTTTCGTCCAGTTCTGAAGGTGAGGACCATGTGCCAGGACTGAAAGCTGCTAGGGTCCTGTACATTCTCTGTTATATGACTAAAGAGTAGCTAAAAAGTGCACAGTCCCCATGGCCTTTGAGCTAACTCTATGAGCAGTACTTTTTGAGGACATCCGAAAGTCTGTTGAGGCAGTGTTTACTTTTATCGGTGAATGTTTTCTTCCTCACTTTCCTGTACACTCCCACAATGCTGACCTTCAGACTTTTTCATGCCCCCAGGTTTTTCCTTCTAAAATAGCAGAAAATAAATTTGTGCTAAGATATCAATTTATAAATTACCCTAGTAAACGAGGAAGAAAAGGTATAAGAGAGGGAAAACATCTATAAGGGGAGTCAATCAAGTAGCCAAGGTGACTAAAATCTGAAAACAAAATACAAGCATTTTTTTCATCTACTTCCATCAACTATTAGCTTCAAAATTATAGATCATGGGCTTCCCTGGTGGCGCAGTGGTTGAGAGTCCGCCTGCCGATGCAGGGGACACGGGTTCATGCCCCGGTCCAGGAAGATCCCACATGCCGCGGAGCAGCTGGGCCCCTGAGCCATGGCCACTGAGCCTGGGTGTCCAGAGCCTGTGCTCCACAACGGGAGAGGCTGCAACAGTGAGAGGCCCGCGTACTGCAAAAAAAAAAAAAATTATAGATCGTAACATAGAATATATTAGTATGCAAGACTTAAAATGTATGTAAAACTAAAATACACCAGGTACTGAACTTGGTTTATTCAGCTCCTTCCTGTATGCCATACCTGAGTACCTAGTCTTCTAGCTTAGGTCCTTGAACTGTATCCTGCTGAGGATCCCAATAGCTTTTATTCCTTTCTATCACCTCTTCACACCTGCTAGGTGCTGTTAGGCTGCCTTAGCCTAAAGTATTTCTTGGTTGGATTAAAATACCTAACATCAAACATTCACAATTCTATAGCTCTACCCAAATATTTTAGCTGAGAATATGGACTAGGCTGACCAGGTCTCCTTTGATGTGTTGCTTGTATACAGAACCCAGATGATCCAGATACAGTGGTGTCATCATGCATATGCTAGATCGAAATCATGACCAAAGAGTGGGCTTTACTGAGTTTCTTCTGATGGTATTCAAGCTGGCTATGGCTTGCAACAAGGTTCTCAGCAAAGAATAATGCAAAGCTTCAGGGTCAAAGAAGCACAGACATGGTCGCCGACACCAAGAGGAAGAAAATGAAGCACAAGAGGAAGAAGAGGATACATCCGGACAAAAATCAGTTTACAGATATTCAAGTTGCAGTGAGGGAGAGGAGCATGGTTATGGTTCTGAGAGCTCGAGGGGAACTGTGAAACATAGATGTGGGTCCAGCTCTAGGAGGCTGGGAAGGCAATGTGGTTTATCTAGCTCAGAGAGCCAAAAAGGATCTGAAAAAAGGCTCCTTGGGTCCAGCTCTGGTCACTCATAGAGTAGTGGCAAAGAAAGACATGGTTCCAGCTCTGGAGAGCTGGAGGAAAAAAGAAACAAGTCACATGTTAGCCCCTCTAGGGAATCTGGGGAGGAATATGAACCTGAATCTGGATCAAAGAGTCGGGGAAGGAAAGGTCATGGTGGTCCGTCACGTGGATTAGATGATAGTGAACATGAATCAAACTTTACTTAGTCAAGGAGTGCAGGACAAAAACTTGGGTCTAGCTCTAAAAGTTCAGGAAATGGTTGAAGGGAAAGCCACGCATGTGGTTCCAGCAGTTCAGGTGGGTGTGGAAGGCTACAAAACGCTTCTAGTTCTTGTCAGGCAGGTAGATTTGGAGGGCAAGGAAACTAATCTAGCTATACCCAATCAGGTTATCAATCAGGAAGTAGTGGAAAAGAAGGTCACAGATATATCTCAGGAAGTCAGTCCTCTGGATATGGTCAACATGAGCCTAGCTCCTGTAGCCAGTCTTCTAGTCAGAGAGGATATGGATCTAGAGCATGTGGTCAGCCACAGAACTGTGGAGGACAACAGGGAACAAGTTCAAGTCAGTCCTCTTGTTGTGGACAATATGAGGCTGGAGTACGTCAGTCTTCTATTTATGTTCAACATGGATCTGGTTCCCGTGGATACTCTTCAAATTCTCACCAAAAAGGGCCTGGTTCAAATGAATTTTCTAAATGTGGTCAACATAGATTCAGCTCAGGTCAGTCTCCTGGCTTTGGACAACATGGGTTTGGACCAGGTCAGTCCTCTGGCTTTGGACAACATGGATCTGGCTCAGGTAAATCCTCTGGCTTTGGACAATACGGGTCAGGCTCAGGTCAGTCCTCTAGCTTTGGACACCATGTGTCTAGATCAGGGCAATCTGGCTATGGCCAACAAGGGTCTAGCTCAAGTCAATCATCTGGCTTTAGCCAACATGGTCGGTTCAAGTCGGTCTTCTGGCTTTGGACAACATGGGTCTAGCCCAGGTCAATCCTCTGGCTATGACAAAAATAAATCTAGGGTAAGTAGACAAGGAAGCAATGGGCCTAGTTCAAGCAAAAAGTGTCCAATATGTAGAAAACCAACATCAAATTCACCCCACAGTCAAACAAGAGGAAGCAGTCAGGAAAGAACTACTCAGAGTGATAATGAAAGAAACAGGGGTCACAGTATACCAGGAAGTCACACTGATGATAATGACAGCATTCATGGACATAGCCAGAAAAGGCCAGGATCAGGTCAGGAAAGGAGACCGTCCAGAAGGCAGGAAACAACACATAGCCAGTCAAATGACAGTGAAGACAAGTCAGATAACTGGGAAAGATATTCAGCATTTACCCATGGACATTCTGGAAACGACCATAGAGAATCGAGATCTAACACAAGTAGAAATAAAAATACAACCCATGGACAATCAGGAGACAGAAGTAGACACTCTGGTATAGGTCATGGAGATACAGCAATGACCCATGAACAATCAGAATCTAGCACAAGAAGACAAGAATCTACTCATGGTGAGTCAAGGGATACCATGACACATAACGAGACTAGTCGTGAATATTCTGCATAAGAAGAATCCAGCAGAAGTGGAAGAAAAGGATTAGTCAGAGTGAGTTCAGTGACAGTGAAAGGCATTCAGGAGTCTCACACAGACACTCAGGATCCACTCATGGGCAGGTTGGATCTCAACATGGCCAGTCAGGATCCACAGTTAGAGAGAGACAGAGAACTGTTCATGGGCAAACTGGATCTCAACATGGAGAGTCAGGATCCACAGGTAAAGGGAGACTGGGAACTGCTCACGGACAGTCAGGAGACACCACACAGTCCATACAGTCCGCGTCCAATACAGTTGGAAGACAGGGATCTAGTCACAGTGTCCAGCGACAGTGAAAGGCATTCAGAAGTCTCAGAGACACTCAGGATCCGTTCATGGGCAGGCTGGACCTCAACATGGGCAGTCAGGATCCACAGTTAGAGGGAGACAGGGAACCGCTCATGAACAGTCAGGAGATACCACTAGACACGGCCACTCTAGTCATAGACAATCCACACGGTCAGGATCCAGTACAGCTGGAAGACAGGGATCTAGTCACAGTGAGTCCAGTGACAGTGAAAGGCATTCAGAAGTCTCACAGAGACTCTCAGAATACACTCATGAACATTCTGGGTCTGCCCCCAAACATTCAGTCACTAATACAAGCAGAGCACATGAACATTCAGGAGATACATCTAAGCGCTCAGTATCAGATGGAGGGCAGATGTCGACTCATGAACAATCAGGATCCAGAAGTTCAGGGAAAGAGGTATCTTTCCATGGACACACAGGAGACAAATCTACACACTCACAGTCAGCTCATAGGCAGACCACATCTACTCATGGACATTTAGGATCTGGCACAATAGAGAGACATGGGTCCAGCCATACACAGTCACATGATACACATAGGCAGTCGAGGGATAGCCTAAAAACAGTCAAGTAGCAGCCATACTCAATCTGGTATGTCATTCTCAGTCACAGATTAGTGGAAGACAAAGACATGGATCAGGTCAAGGGTGGAAACATGGCAGTTATGGAAGTGCAGCATATGACTATGGGCAGTCTGGGTATGGACCTTCTGGGGCCAGCAGAACAAGGAGTCATAATTCTAGTCCTTTGAGGTCAACAGATAGAGCTGCAACCAAGCAAGTGTCTAGACATGGACAATCAGTTTCTAGTTTTGACCATACGGGATCAAAAGCAACAGAGCAAGAAGACAAGATTCAAGTCATGGACAGTCAAAGACAAGGCAGTCAGCTGATTCCCGTAATCATTCTGGATTCAGTATAACTAGAAGGCAGGGATCTAGCCATGGGCATTCAGTACCAACTCAGAAACAGTCAAGAGACATCCATGTTCAATCTGGAAGGCAGGGATCCACTCATAGCAGTCAGCCAAGTGACCACTCTGTATCTGGCCATGGAAAATCCTTAGCAGCTCACAGCCATTCAGATTCTAGTTCAACTAGGAGGCAAGGATCCCATAGTGATAGTACAGGGCATTCAGAAGATTGTGGGGAAAAGATTCATGAACAATTAGGATTGAGGCATAGACAATCAGAGTTCAATACAATAGCTATACATGGATCCAGCCAGCAGCTCTTGGGAGATACATCTCATGAGTTGCTATGATCCAGCACAAATTTAGCAACACAGGGATCAAGTGATGGACAATCAGGAGATATCCAGGGTCAATCTGGATTCAGCACCAATGATAGACAAGTATATAGTCATGGTCAATCAAGTGACAGCTATGAGCAGTCAAGTGGCAGTCACTCACTTGATAGCCAAGACCCTATGGTAACTGAAGAGTATAGATATAGGTATTTATCAAGCAGTATAAACACATGGAGTGGGGAAAGGCAAAAGCAAGAGTCTGGATTGAGTCAGTCAGGGACCATGAGAAGATAGAGTCAGGATGTCGATGATAAGCAGACAAGAGACTCTGAGGCCAGAGGTTACCATGGAAGAGAGAGAACAGACTCTGGTTCCTTTTACTTAGATAGCAACACCCCACTCTGTGAATATGTCCAAGAACAAAGGTGCTATTACTTTGAATAATAATTTGAAACCAAAGGAAAACAAACTAACTCAAGATAAGAACTAACCCAAAGGAGAAATGAGACACACAACATGGGATTAAGATATTTAACACGGTCCTTTCTTTTGGTAGTGGAGGTATATGTCTGATCTTTTATTTTAACTGTAGCACTGTATTCTATTTCTTTTGTTTGGTGCAAAGCTTTTTTGTAAGGCTCCATAATCATTGAGCTCTTTGGTTAGAAAATAGTGGATGGAAGAAGTAAATTGAACTTGGGACTACATTTAGAATGATATGACAAAGTGATTGGGTGCTCTGGAATAAAGTGAGCATTTAAAAATTTTCTGAGACTTAAATTTTGGATATTCCAGATTGTTTTAATTGAGTGTTAACAAACCTAAGCAGAAAGCTAAGAGACATGGTTTAGGAGCCAAAATTTCCCTAATAACATTATAATACATTCCATGTCCTGAACAAAGAATGTTGTAGTACTTGAAGATTCAGAATATTTGCATCTTTTGTGCCACCAATGGAACTCTGTACTACTACTTTTGAACTTATTGTCATGACTGCCTGGATATAGGATCCAGAAAATTGTATTGTGTAAATATTGAAGTAAACTTTCCATCAAGGTATATTTTGTCTCCTCTTTTATCTTCACAAAAACAAACATAGTCTCCTCCCATGGGGTCAGATGCACATTTCTTTCTTCTACCTCTGGACACCTAGATGGCAGGAAAATACCTGAATACTATTAATAGGGAGTCCAAAGAAGGCAAAACTCAATCACGTCTGATCTTTTCCTCAATCTAATCACTGTCCAAAGCATTTATAGGAAGAAATGTTTTATGCTGAGGAGTTGACCTCAGATACTTTGGTTAATCATGATCATCAAAGCAATCATTATTAAACATAACCCTAAGTGATATTTCCTGAGACCACACAAGCTCTGAAAATAAGAGTTGAGTCACAGACTTTCTCTGTCAAATATATTAACGGAAATATCCCTTAGCAATGGAAGCTAATGGGAGTGGAGGCTGATGGGGTCCTGAAGTTTCCAGTCAAATAAAAACAATTAAAAATATACTCCTCCCTAGGAGGAAGAAAATATGTGAATTTATTATAAACAGAAAGAGACATAACAAGGAGTAGAAAAATATGTACAAAAGATACTAATTTCAGTAGAAAGTTTACTGCTGTAAAATCAAAAGGAAAAGTCCACAATGTGAGAACTAGTACAGACTTTAAAGATCATCCCCTTAATTTACAGATTAAAAGAAAAAAAAGCAAAGCATATTTAATCTAACCAAAAAGAGTGATAATTCCTTAAATCAGAATTTGATGCTCCACCATCTTCTCCTCCCCCAAAAAACTCAAGCTACTTTTCTTCAACCTTCTCATTTGAAATTCAAACTAAAGTACAGTTCATCAATGGGTGTTCAAGATCGCAGCCACTACTGGGGACAGAAGTTATATGAAAGACCAAAAAATAGTCTCATTCTTCTGATTAGACTTAGAACATATTCCATCTAGTTTTTAATATTTCATTTTAAGAACTATACAAACTTTAAATCATGCTATGTGATAAATAGAACACTAGTCATATTAGTTTATTAATGAAAGAAAATAAAATTATTGTTCTACTATTAATGACACACAAAAAAAATAACTGAGTATATGGTAGTTAACCCTAAGTGGTAACCAATTCATACAAATCTATCCATCATCATACTTTCATTGAATAAATGCTAATTATGAAAGAATAGTTAGAAATTTAAATATTATGCTTAATCTCATCCAGTCAATTTCTATTGTAGGTAAAGTAAATGAGACTCAAAGAGATTAACTTGCCCATATCATGCAGATAATTAGAAGTTTTGCTACGACTAGGGTATAGGTTTCTGATTCTTAAATCAAAGCTCTTTCCATTCTGCCAGGGGCTCTGCACTCATTCCATTCATTTATAACTTCCACATTCTTTAATCTCCAATTATAAAATTTAAGAGTATCAAAAACTTCACCAGTTCCCTGAATCAATGTTAATTTGCCTTTATTGTATTTGTGTGTATATAAATACATAGGATCAAATATTTATCAGTGATTCCCATAATCCCTTGACCACACTCATTTGAGTTTAAATATAATGAAAAAATTATATTCCAGACTGCTAAAACCATCAATAATTTTGTTTTAGTCAAATTGAAGGCAACTGTCCCTTATAAATTACACCAAAAGTATTCTAAAATAGTTCAAAAAGAATTACATATTCCCCTTCTAAGATAAAAGGAAAGATAAAAGCAAGACAGCAGGTATGGTCTACAAGGAAAACAGAAAATGTACTGCACCCATATGGAACCCCTATGAACAGTTGAATTTCTTAGATGCAATTCTGCTGGGAAATTAGTCATAGGGTATGTATGACTAGAGATTTTCCCTCTACCACCACGTGTGTGCCAGCATCCTATGGATAAAACATCTCTGTACCAAGGAACACTAAGTTAGGTCAAAGCATTCTTCAAAGCATGTCTGTACTGTCAGGGAGGAGCATGTGGCACTGAGGAGAAACTCTGAATGGCCAAATTAGGAGGAACAAAGATAAAATTCTTCTTTCCCCAAACTTTCTAGATAAAGATGACCTTTGGATGTGGGAAATTGAAGGTCAGTTTGTACTGGACACACTACATACACTGGTTGTTCTGCTGGAATGTAAGTCATAGTCCTCTGTGTTATGAGAGTTTATGATAACCAGAAAAGCCCTTCCGAAATAATACTACATGTAGTTTATTTTTGTGTATGGTGTTAAAGAATGTTCTAATTTCATTCTTTTACATGTAGCTGTCCAGTATTCCCAGCACCATTTATCTCCATTATATAGTCTTGCCTCCTTTGTCATAGAGTAATGGACCATAGGTGCATTGGTTTATTTCTTGGCTTTCTATCCTGTTCCATTGATCTATATTTCTGTTTTTGTGCCAATGCCATACTGTTTTGAGGACTGTAGCTTTGTAGTATAGTCTGAAGTCAAGAAGCCTGATTCCTCCAACTCCGTTTTTCTTTCTGAAGATTGCTTTGACTATTCAGGGTCTTTTGTGTCTCCATACAAATTAAAAAATGTTTTGTTCTAGTTCTGTGAAAAATGTCATTGGTAATTTGATAGGGACCGTATTAAATCTGTAGATTGCCTTGGGTGGTATAGTCATTTTGACAATATTGATTCTTCCAATCCAAGAACATGGATTAAAGACCTAAATGTAAGACCAGATACTATAAAATTCATAGAAGAAAACATAGCAAGAACACTCTTTGACATAAATTGCAGCAATATTTTTTGATCCCTCTCCTAGAGGAAAGGAAATAAAAACAAAAATAAACAAATGAAACCTAATTAAACTCAAAAGCTTTTGCACAGCAAAGGAAACCATAAATAAAATTAAAAGACAACCCACAGAATGGGAGAAAATATTTGCAAATGATGCAACCAACAAAGGATTAATCTCCAAAATTTACAAACAGCTCATGCAGCTCAATATCAAAAAAACAAACAATCCAATCAAAAAATGGGCAGAAGACCTATATAGACATTTCTCCAAAGAAGACATACAGATGGCCAAGAGGCACATGAAGAGATGCTCAACATCATTAAATATTAGAGAAATGCAAATCAAAACTACAATGAGATATCACCTCACACCAGTTAGAATGGGCATGAGCAAAAAATCTACAAACAATAAATGCTGGAGAAGGTGTGGAGAAAATGCAACCATCCTACACTGATGGTGGGAATGTAATAGAGCCACCACACGATCCAGCAATCTCACTCCTGGGCATATGTCCAGAGAAAACTATGGTTTGAAAGGATACATGTACCCCAATGTTCATTGCAGTGCTGTTTACAATGGCCAAGACATGGAAGCAACCTAAATATCCATTGACAGATGAATAAAGAAGATGTGGTATATATATATATATATATAATGGAATATTACTCAGCCATTTAAAAGAATGAAATAATGCCATTTGCAGCAACATGGATGGACCTAGAGATTATCATACTAAGTGAAGTAAATCAGACAGAGAAAGACAAAAACTGTATATCATTGATATGCAGAATCTAAAAAAAATGATACAAATTGTTTACAAAACAGAAACAGTCACAGACTTAGAAAACAAACTTATGGTTACCAGAGGGGGAAGAGTGGGGGGTAGGGACAGATTGGGAGTTTGGGATTGACATATACACACTACTATATTTAAAATAGATAACCAACAAAGACCTACTGTATAGCACAGGGAACTCCACTCAATATTCTGCAATAACCTAAATGGGAAAAGAATTTGAAAAAGAATAGATATATGTATATGTATAACTGAATCACTTTGCTGTACACCTGAAACTAACACAACATTGTAAATCAACTACACTCCAATATAAAATAAAAGTTAAAAAAATAAAATAGGGCTTCCCTGGTGGCGCAGTGGTTGAGAGTCCGCCTGCCGATGCAGGGGACACGGGTTCGTGCCCCGGTCCGGGAAGATCCCACATGCCGTGGAGCAGCTGGGCCCGTGAGCCGTGGCCGCTGAGCCTGCGCGTCCGGAGCCTGTGCTCCGCAACGGGAGAGGCCACAGCAGTGAGAGGCCCGCGTACCGCAAAAAAATAAATAAATAAAAATAAAAATAAAATAAAATAAAATAAAATAAAATAATACTACTTGCAATCAAAGGTGAGTATATAAGCTGTGGGGGCAATGAGCAAGAGGAAGAAGAAGAAGAGAAAAGGATGAAGATTGAGGTAATGCTGGATTCGACTGGAAATGAACCCAGCCAATAAACAGAGGGCAGCTTCCTCCCTAATAATAAACCACTTGGCACAATTAAAAGGCCACTAACCCAGACTTTTAAACCTATTTTAAGTGACATCTTACCATATTTGGGGAGTATGTTAAGTGAAAGTGAGAGAATTCTACTTATGAAGTACACAGAGGTACCAGTAGGAGAAGTTTATAAGTATTCTTTTTGTATTATGAAGCCATCTAACACGAGGAAGTATAGAATTTGCAAGGCATTGTGTCCATTTTTAAAGATTATTTAAATATATTAAATTGTCTCTTATATTGCCTGTTTTTTTCATTTCTCCATGATGAACACTGATGAAGATCTTGTGACCTCCTACTGCCTACAATAAAGTAATTAGGAAAAGGATGAAATGGAGAATCACTCTCTGTTCCCAAATACTTTGATGTGTTTCTGGCTTTACCAACTTTCCCTAGGATTAAAGTTTTAAGGGTTGACTGGTTATCAGTCCTTCATTAGAACATAGTCATGAAGTGTAGGAGAAGCAGTTTCCCATAGTGAGGCTATTAGAGAAGAGGAAATATAGAGAGAATCTGAAATCTACAAATCGGTGATTTGCTGAGGGGGTTGCAGGGACACGATTTAAGGACTAAATAACTTAGATTCCAGTGTAGGCAAATTCTCCCCTTCCTCTAATGACCCAACTTAGAGTCATTACTTCAAGATTCCTCTAGTGCTGGGAGTCAAAAAATTGAGTTCCAGTCTACTTCTATTACTTCAGTTAATACAAATCATGCAATATTTGTGCTATTTATCCCACTGCGGATAATAGAAAGAAAATTAAAATATTGAATGCCTACTTACTGTGCTTCAGATACTTTCCCTACACCTACCTTGCAAATCAAAAATGATCCATACTTTACAGGCAAAATTAGGCTTAGAGAAGTTTAAAAAAACGTACTCAAATCCACATAGCTTGTATGCAGCTAAGCAGCAAAGTCAGACCCCACTCACGCAAAAGCCCAGGTGTCTTCCACTCCCTCACACTACCCAACACAGAACCCTAACACCCAGAGAGCACACATCAAATGTTGGTTTCCCTTTCTTTCCTCTAAAAATCAGCTCACATCTCTTCTTTTAGATAGAGATAGATAGATAGATGATAGATAGATAGATAGGTAGATATAGAGATATAGAGATAGATAGATGATAGATAGATTTTTGAATTTTTTAAATGTTAAAGTCTTCGCCGTACCTCACCCAGCAGTATCTTTCCCTTGTCAAGAGGGCTTTAATAAGACAAAAATTCAACCCTTCTTCTTCCTCAAATTCTCAAGATGAATTTTGTCAGCTCTGATGTTGTTTGTTGAATTGCTTGGTTGGCTGGGTGTCTTAAAACCCAATCAACCAAAACACAAACAAAATCACATCTCATTTACACTAATTTTAGCATTAAAAAATGCATTAGAGAAATTATTTCCAATTGGTGCAATTTCAGGGGCTGGACAAGTATTATGTTGCTCCCAAAGCATACCACATAAGCCCTAGATTTGAATATTTGGGGGAGTTGGGGAATACCCAACACCCTTTATTTTCCAGCAACATTACTATCTAATTCCTATTGTTTTTATTTCTTCCAAATCCTTGCCTCACTCTTCCTAATACATTTCCTGACAAGTTTTGTCAGACTCAGCTAGCCAAGCCTGTAAGAAGAAATGGTTGAGCTCCACCTATGTGTGACAAAATACTCACATTTCTACAGCTCTCCAACAAGCAATCTCAGAATGTGGGCTAGGCTGATGAGCAATCCCTCTCTGATTAGTTTAACTACAGAATCCAGATGATCCAGATAATGTAGGTGTTGTCAATGCAACATAAGGATCATTTGTTCACTCATTTCATTCATTGGAGGCAAGTTAGTAACTACTTAGTTGACAGATGCTATACTTGGCACTGAAGTTACAAATATCAGAAAGACATTGTCCCTGTCCTTTAGGAGTTTACATATTAATTAGGGAGACCAACATATGAGAAAGCAATAGATGAATACTGTGGCAAGTGCTATAATAGACATGATTAAGGGACTGTGTTTGCGGTGAAGTGATCAACTGATTTTAACTCTGATTAAAAGTGAAGAAACAGTATTCAAAGAAATCTTAAGAGGGGAACTTTGCAATGAGTCTCCAGAAGTGGCCAGGAGTTATCCAGGTTTACTTGGGGAGACTACCCCAGGAATATATATCTTTAAGTGTGCATAAAGTCTTAAAGTAAGAAAGACGATGGTGAGCTAAAGGAACTCGAAAATAATTCAGCACAGGTAAGACACAGGTTGTATGTGGCAGCATGGCAGGAAATGATGTCAGAACAACAGGCAGAGGTTGGATAACAATGAATCTGATAAAACTTGCTAAGAACTTTAGTCTTTAGCTATAAGCAATGAAGAACCATCAAAGGGCTTTTGTAAAATCACATGATCATATGTTCATTTCAGAAAGGTTTTTTTTTTTTTTTTTGTGGTACGCGGGCCTCTAACTGCTGTGGCCTTTCCCGTTGCAGAGCACAGGCTCCAGACACACAGGCTCAGCGGCCATGGCTCACGGGCCCAGCCGCTCCGTGGCATGTGGGATCTTCCCGGACCGGGGCACGAACCCATGTCCCCTGCATTGGCAGGCGGACTCTCAACCACTGCGCCACCAGGGAAGCCCTGGTTTTTTTTGTTTTTTTATGGCAGAGGGGCAAGACTTGAGGTGTGAAGACCAATCCAGCAGCTACTATAATAATCTGGGTAAAAGATGACAGAGGCAACATGGGGTACATAAAAGGGGCTGGATGCAGAACATATTTCTGAGATTTGTGGTTAGATAGTATACAGTGACTGAGATGAAGGTGTCTAACATGACTTGCTAGATTTCTGGCTTGAGTCATAGACCAACTTTGTAGGAAGGAAAAAAAATGAGACTTTGATGAGAGAGTAAACTTTGTTGATATTTTCTTTACATGGTATTGTTTGGTTCAGGCCATTGGTCATATACAGAAACCTAGAAGTTCAAAAACGACCAACAGGCTATACATAGTCTACTGATATGTTTCATTTAGCCAACACACCACTAGTTCACACTATTTAAAATATGAATTAGTTAACAATGTCTAGAAACTGGGAGATGACACCAAAAAAAAAAAGTCCCTGGATTTCTGATTTCTCTTAAGCCAAATATCCAGCCTGGGTCAACATCCTCCTCTCAATAATCAGCCAGATCTGAGCAGCTGTGATCTCATTTTGGATTGGACATGCGCAAGCCTGTTCATGAACGTCTCCCCAGCACTGTAGCTAGCTTCGGGCTTTACATGGATTATTCCATTTAATAATCATATTAATTTTGAAAATTAGGCATTTTTATCATTTTATGGTTGATAAAACTTGTTAACTGTTTTTGTCTTGGTGTTTGTTTGATGAGAGAAAAGAGAAAAAGAAAGGACAGTATAAAAAAGTCTCAGTATTTACCTTTAACAGAATTTCACAGCTGAAAAGGACACTGAAGATTATCTAGGTCAATGACTATAAACCTTTTGTTGTTGTTTTTGTTGTTCCATAACCATTTAAGCATCTTTCTCCCAAATGCCCTCCCATTAAAAAAATGCACATACCTACCTACACACAAACTTTTTCCTGTAATTTCAAGGACTTTGCAGACCAACTGAAGTCTGCTCATAGATATTGACAGATTACGAACCTCATGATAATCCTTTTATTTATTATTTGTGGGAAGTGAATCCCAATTGCACACAATTAATATATATTGACTGTTTAATCAGAGAAAAAGCTGCAGACTATATCCCAGCCTAGTTCTTTTTCTACCATATTCTTTTGTCTTTTGAAAACAGAACCAAAGGAAAATGGATTCATGTCGGTATAGACTGAGGTTTAAGGAGAACTCAACATGAGAGCCCAGCTTTTTAAGTAGTCTTAATGTTTTTTCTTATTTTTTATTATTGGCATGTTACATAAACATGCAAGCTTACTAGTATAGTGAGTTAATTTACTGCTATAAATAAACAAAACTCACATCAAAATTATCCTGGCCTCTATTAATCATAGGAATAAAAATGACTGCACATCATTATTAGTTCACACAGTGCATTCTTTCAACAAAGACATACCACAGTAATAGAAAGTGTTTTTAAAATTAATTTTAATTATAAAATAATACATGAATAAAATTTTCCTTTTAAAAGTAGAATATTTATAGCTGAAACTACAGTCCTTTCTGATCTTCATCCCAAATTCAATCCCTCTCCTCCTTCCCCAGAGATAATCACTGGGAAGTTGAGCTTATTCCTTCCAGACAACTTAAAGCTATTTTTTACACACATAAACCAGTACACAGAGAAAATATTTTAAATTTACTATGCATTTTTATATTAAAAAAGTCATATTGCATTTATATTTATGCATTATAAATTTTTCACTGAATAATATTTGGAGATGTTGAGTTACAGAAATCTAGTTTATTCTTTTTAATTGCTATAGAATTCTATGATACAGATACACTGAATTTTATTTAGCCATCCATCTATTGGTGGGCATTTAGGTTGTTTTCAGTTTTTCAGTATTGCAAACAATGCTGCAATTAGTATCTTGCATTTGTCTCCCTGTTCACACATGTAAGTGTTTCTCTAGGGTGGAAACCTAGAATGGAATTATTGGCAGATAGGATGTGTGTAATTTTGAATTTAATAGATATTGCCAATGCTGCAATTAGTATCTTGCACTTGTCTCCCTGTTCACACATGTAAGTGTTTCTCTAGGGTGGAAACCTAGAATGGAATTATTGGCAGATAGGATGTGTGTAATTTTGAATTTAATAGATATTGCCAAATTATCCTCCAAAGTAACGGTATCAAATTAGCCTCCTATCAGAAGTATATGAAAGTTCCCTTTCCCCAATACTGGGCCAAAAGTTAATATTATCAGCTTTAGAGGTTTTGATAATCTTAGGGGTAAATAATAGCATCTATCATCATTTTAATTTGTATCTTCCTGAATACCAGCAGGTTAAGTGTTTTCTCTAAATTGTATTGCCTTGTTGGGTTTTCTTTTATTTTTCTTTGCTTTTTTTGTCATTTCCATCAATTCTTGGGTATAAATAAGGGAAGTCATCCAAAACATAGGGAAGTCCTGAACAGTTACTATTCATTGAGCTTGAACACAGATTTTTTTTAAACTTTTTTAATGTTTGACCCCCTTCACCCATTTCTCTCACTCTCCTCCCCACTGCCTCCACCTCTGGGAACCACAAATCTGCTCTCTGAATCTGTGAGCTTGTTTTTTTGGGGGGGTGTGTGTTGTTGTCTCTTATTACAGTCTTTGCTTTAGTCTATTTTGTCTGACATAAGTATAGCTACTCCAGCCTTCTTTTCATTTCCATTTGTACGTAATACCTTTTTCCTTCCCTACACTTTCAGTGTGTGTGTTTCCTTACATCTAAAGTGAGTCTCTTGGGGCTTCCCTGGTGATCCAGTGGTTAAGACTCTGAGCTTCCATTGCAGGGGGCACGGGTTCGATCCCCAGTAAGGAAACTAAGATCTCACATACTGTGTGGCAAAACTAATAATAAATAAATAAGTAAATAAATAAAACTTAAAAAATGAAAGTGAGTCTCTTGTAGGCAGCATACAGCTGGGTCCTGTTTCTATCCATTAAGCCACTCTATGTCTTTTAATTGGAAAAATTGGTGCATTTACATTTAGAGTAATTATTGTTAAGTATGTACTTACTTCCATTTTGTTAATTGTTTTCTGGATGTTTTTGTACATCTTCTCTGTTCCTTTCTTCTTCTCTTGCTCTCTTCCTTTGTGGTTTGATGATTTTCTTTAGTGATATGCTTATATTTCTTTCTCTTTATCTTTTATATATTTACTATAGGTTTTTGCTTTGTGGTTACCATGAGGCTTACATACAACAATGTGTATCTTTAACAGCCCTTTTTAATTTTATAACAACTTAAGTTTCATCCCATTTTAAAGCTCAACAGTTTTAATCTCCCTGCCCCTACATTTTATGTTTCTGATGTCACATTTTACATCTTTAAAGGGGAAGAAATCTTATTTGAAGAAATAATGGCTGAAAATTTTCCTAACCTGGGGAAGAAAACAGACATCCAGATCCAGGAATCCCAGAGAGTCACATTAAAAGGAATCCAAAAAGACCCACACCAAAACACATTATAGTTAAAATATCAAAAGTTAAAGATGAGGAGAGAATCATAACAGCATCAAGAGAAAAACAACTTGTTATGTACAAGGGAACTCCCATAAGACTATTAGCAGTTTTTTTTCAGCCGAAACTTTGCAAGCCAGAAGGGAGTGGCATTATATTTTCAAAGTGCTGAAAGAAAAAACTTCCAACAAAGAATACTCTACTCTACAAACTTATCATTCACAACTACATAAGAGACAAAGATTTTTCCAGACAAGTAAACATTAAAAGAGTTCATTACCACTAAACTGCCTTACAAAAAAAATGTTAAAGAGATTTCTTTAAGTTGAAAAGAACAGTGCTAATTACTAATAATAAAACATAAAAAAGGATAAATCTCACTGGAAAGGTAAATATATAGTAAAAGTGGTTGATTAACCATCTATAAAGCTAGTATAAAGGTTAAAATACAAAAGTAGTAAAAATAACTATGATTACAATATTAGCTAAGGGATACACAAGGTAAAAAGACATGTAAAGAGTTTTCTTTTCTATGAAATACTTATTTTAATCCTTGATCCTTTTACTATTAGGTTATCTTATCTAGGTTATCTCAATGTAATTTGAATACCAACACATTACTTGTTAAGTATGTTGCTGGTATTTTCTTCCAATTCAAAGCTTTCTTTTAACTTAGAGTGTCTTTTGTCAAATACAAATTTGGAACTTTTATGTAACCAAATGTATCTACCCTTTTCTTTTTTTTTCTTTTTTCTTTTTTTTTTTTTGCGGTACACGGGTCTCTCACTGTTGTGGCCTCTCCTGTTGCGGAGCACAGGCTCCGGACGTGCAGGCTCAGCGGACATGGCTCACGGGCCTAGCCGGTGAGCACGAACCAGTGTCCCCTGCATCGGCAGGCAGACTCTCAACCACTGCACCACCAGGGAAGCCCTACCCTTTTCTTTATGAATTCAGTTTTGGGGGACATATTCAAGAAAACCTTCTCTCCTAGAAACAAAAGATATTTTTCATTCCTTTACATCTTCAAATAATTTAAGAGTTTTATTTGCTTAGCTTTGTTTTGGTTGTGGTTGTGGTTTAGGTCCTTTATCCATCTGGTATTTATTTTTGTATGGGGCATGATCTGATTTTCTATAGAGGTATCTATTTGGTTTTAACATACCAGGAGAAAATTGCATCCTGCCATTTTCAATAATGTCCTCTCCGCATGTATTGGAAATGCTACCTCTAACACACTATTCCAAAATCCCTATAGGTAGGTCTGTTTCTGGCTTTCTCCTCTACCCCATTGTTTATTTGCCCTTCCACACCATTCTTTAACAATTAAAACTTTAAAATGTCTAGATCACTAGGGGTCAATTTCTCCACACTTTGTTCTTCTATGCCAAAGATATATTGACTTTTCCTTTACATTTATACTGTATATGAATTATAGAATCATTTCGTCAGATTCTACTGAAAATCCTTCAAGGATTTTAAAAGGAATTGAGTTTAATTTTTTAATTAATTTGGAGACAAATGACCATTTAACCATTCCTCAATTTATTCAGGTTTTCTTTTATATCCCTCTGTAAATTTTTTTTCCTATAAAGATATTGCACTTTTTCATTAGGTTTACTTGGGGACACTTTATATTTTTGTTGTTAATGTACATGGGATTTTTCTATTATATTTTTGAATTGGTAATTTTTAGGAAGCTACTAATTTGTTTATGCTAATTGTATATTTAGTTAATGTGCTGTACTTTATTGTTTTCTTTGAATATTTGTCAATTAATTTTCTTGGGTACATTTTGTCTGAAACTGATAAGTGAATTATCTACCTTTTCCATATTTATGCCTCATTTCTTACTTTTATTGTAGTGAAATATACATAAAATAAAATTTACCATTTTAACGGAGTTTAATTGTACAGTCCAGTGGAATTAGTACATTCACATTGTTGTGTAACTATCACCACCATCCATCTCCAGAACACTTCCATTTGCCAGAACTGAAACTCTATACTCATTAAATAATAACTTCCCATTCCCCCTCCCCTCAACCCCTGACAACCACCATTCTATAGAGGTATCTATTTGGTTTTAACATACCAGTAGAAAATTGCATCATGCCATTTTCAATAACGTCCTCTCCCCATGTATTTGAAATGCTACCTCTAACATACTATTCCAGAGACAGACTATTTCTGTCTCTATGGATGTGACTGCTCTAGGTACCCCATATAAGTGAAATCATACAATATGTGTCCTTTTGTGTCTGGCTTATTTCACTCAGCATATTGTTTTAAGATTCATCCATGTTTTGGTATTCTGTCAGAATTTCATTCCTTTCTAAGGCTGAATAATATTCCATTGTATGTAGAGACTGTGTTTTATTTATCCATTCATCTGTCAATGGACATTTGGGTTGTTTCTACATTTTGGCTATAGTGAAAAGTGCTGCTATGAACTTAAGTATGCAAATAGCTCTTTGAGAACCTGCTTTCAATTCTTTCAGGTATCTATCCAGAAGTGGAATTGCTACCTCATTTCTTTTGGTTAAGACTATGAAGTATTAGTATTGATAGCAGGCATCCTTGTCTTATCAATGGTATGTTTCAGTATAATGTTTGCCATAGGTTTCTATTAAATAACATCTATCAGATTAAAGAAGTTCTCTTCTATTCCTAGTTTGCTGAAATTTTTACCATAAATAAGTTTTGAATTTTATCAAATGCTTTTTTTTCAATCTATTGAGATGATTATATGGATATTCTCCTATCTTTTCAATTTATTTTATGAATTGTATGATTGATTTTCAAAGACTGAACTGATCTTTCAATCTTTTGGTAAACTTCATTTGGTCCTTATTAAATATTTTTGATACTCTCCTAGATTTGATACACTAATATTTTATTAGGATATTTGCACTTCTGTGTTCATAAGTAAAATTGATCTACAGTTTTCTTTCCTAGGGCTTTTATTATACAATTTTCATGTCAAGGTTATACTAACCTGAAAAAGTTGGTTGAGAAATTTTCACTCTTCTCTGTGCCCTGGAATAGTTCATATACAATATTTCTTGAAGGTTTAGCAAATCTAGCTCAAAAAAGTACTGGGCCTCCTGCCTTCGGAGAGCTTGGAATAGTCAGTCTCTCATAGTCAAAATAGAAAGAATCAGAAATAGGTTTCTTGGGCTAACTTTGGTGGTTTATATTTTCTTAGAAAAGTATCCATGTCATTTTCAACTTTATTAGTATTTAATTGCTCATACCACCTTATTTTAAAATCATTATTTTACCTGTAGCTATTCCTGCTAGCTTTTTTTTTTTTTTCTTTTTGGCTGTGTTGGGTCTTCGTTGCTTGGCGAGGGCTTTCTCCAGTGGCAAGTGGGGGATACTCTTCGTTGCAATGTGCAGGCTTCTCATTGCAGTGGTTTCTTACGGAGCACGGGCTCTAGGCACGTGGGCTTCAGTAGTTGCGGCACGCAGGCTCAGCAGTTGTGGCTCACGGGCTCTAGAGTGCAGGCTCAGTAGCTGTGGTGCACGGGCTTAGTTGCTCCGCGGCATGTGAGATCTTCCCGGACAAGGGCTCGAGCCCATGTCCCCTGCATTGGCAGGCGGATTCTTAACCACTGTGCCACCAGGGAAGACCCCCCCCCTTAGCTTTTTTACTATTCTTTAAAGTCATTTTTATGGTTATTTTTCTCTTTATTTATGTTATTATTCTTTTAAAAGAATGCCCATGGTTTGGGGGAGAAATATAACTTTTCTCTATCAATTTCTGCTTTTATCTTTATTATTTTCCTCATTCTATTTCTTTTGGGCTTGTTTCACCATTCCTTTTCTACTTGAAAGTTTAGTTTATGTTCTTACACTTTTCTTTGCAGTTAATAAATATCTTTAAGGCAGTAAATTTTCCTTTGAGTTCTTTACCTGCATTTCATGGATTTTAAATATACTGCTTTAGTGGTCATTCTATTCTAAATATTTTTTCATCTCCATTTTTATTTTCTGTGTGTCTCATGAAGTACCTAGAATTCTATATGTTGTTTTCTATATATGCGATTTTTACATTTCCAGATATATGGAATATTTGGTTTTTATTTTGTTTTACCTATTCTTCAATGTTGATTTCTACTTTTTTATTGTAGTAAATTAATGTGGTATTTTTTATATCCAATTTTTGCAGTTTGTTGACACTCCCTGTGTAATTTGGTATATGATCAACTTTTATTAATTTTGCATGTGCTATTGAAAAGAACGTGTATTCTCTGTTGAAAGCAGAGTTTAATATATATCTCCTAACCTATAAAAGCTTGTTAGCTGTATTATTCAAGTCTTCTATATCTTTTTCACTTGATGATTTTGACTTCTAACAAAAGTATGAAGGCCACCTACTATAATTGTAGACTTCTCCATTTTTTTCTTTATTTTAATTAGTTCTTAATTTATATACCTCAAAACAAAGTATTAGGTGTTAAAAGTTCTTCACAGATATTTTTGTGAATTTTTCCTTTCACCAATATGTTATACCTCTAAGTACCAGTATGTTCCACTTTTAATTCTATTTTATCTGATACTAATTTTAATGTTTATGTGGCATATCATTTCCATCCCTCTCTTTTTATCCTTTATTTATAATTTTATTTTATGTATATCTCTAGTAAATAATATATGGCTAAATATCAGTTATTTATTTCTCCAGCGTTTATATCCATTAATATAAAAGGTTATAATATAAAACCACTCATTTTATCATGGGAAAAAACTACAAAGGAAGAGTATGAAATGGGATGGCAGAAATGTCTTACTATTACCATAATTTCAAAAATGTAAATGGTCTAAACTAACCAATGAAATGACAGAGGATTTCAGATTTGATAACACAAAAAAGATTCAACACATGGTGTCTACAAAAGACATGCTTAAGACAAAGGCACAGAATGGTTGAAAATAAAATGATAAAAAATAAATCAAGCAAATATGGACCAAATAAAATTGGAGTAGAATTCTTAGTATATGAAAAAGATATTTTGGAAAATATAAAAAAACAAAGGAGACATAACTGTCAAAATATGTAGGTACCTAATAATCAGGCTTAAAATGTAACAGACAACTAAAACAATTCCAGGGAAAAATAGATGAATAAATAAATATGATTTTCAAATTTTAACATGCTCTCTCAGAAACTGATAGCTCAATCAGGCAAATCCATCTAGTTTTTGGGTTAAAAAAAATTATGAAGAGAATGGAGAAACAATTATGAACTAAATTATGATGATAATACTGCATATCAAAATTTGTGGAACAGAGATCAAACAGTTCTTAGAGGGAAATTCATGGCATTAAATATACGTATCAGGAAAAAAAAAGGTAAAAAGGTAAAAATAAATGTGCTAAACATTCAGATAAAGGCATGGGAAAAGAGCAAGAAGGAACAAAAGAATAAAGTCAAAAATCAATGAATTAAAGAACAAAGGGATTGGGGATTAATTTAAAAAAGCTATTTCTTTGAAATGATTAATAAGATGGACAGAGCTCTGCCAACACTGATATAACACTAAAAAAGATAAGATACAAATATAGCAAATATATAAAAGAAGACGTGACCACTGAACATAAGGTAACACATTTGAAAATTGAGATTAAAAGGATATATTCCTATGAAAAATATAAATTGCCAAAACTGATGCAAGAATAAATTCAGTCGGCCAATAAGTATTGAAAAAATTTAAATAATAATTGAAAGTCTTTTCTTCCTACCTTAAAATAAATTCACAACAAGATATTTAGTGAGTTTTACCAGAATTTTAAAGACTTAGTTCATATTATACAAATTCTTTCAGAAAAGAAAAAGAGTAAAAGCTACCCAGCTAATTTTATAAAATAGTATAATCTTTATTCTAAAACTAGATATGAGTATTACAATAAAAGAAAATTATAATCCCATATAATTTATAAAAGTATATCCAAAAAATTATAAATAAAATATTAGGTAACCATATCTGACAGCACATTTTAAAATAATATCATGATCAACCAAGGTTTATACCAAGAATGCAAAAGTGATTCAAAATCAGATAATCTACCTTTGTAACTTGCCACATTAATATGCTAAAAGAGAAAAATAATCTGTTTATCTCAATAAAGTAGAAAATGTATTTGAAAAATCTCAACGCATATCAGAGTTAAAAACTCATACTAGAAGTAGATGGGAAGTTTATCAACTTGGCAAAGATTATACATCAAAAACTTACAGTATATCTCATAATAATGAAGGAAGTTTAGAGGCATTCGTTTCAGAAATAAAATCAGGGACAATATTGCTGTTAGTATTTAACAAAATATGAGGTATCCTGCCCAATGCTATAAAGAAAAAGAAGGGAGAAGTATATTGATTGGGGGAAAGAATGAGAGAGAGAAAACCATCATTATTTGCAGATGATATGATCCTCTAGCTAGAAAAAAAATACAATCAGCAAATTATTACAATTAATAAAATAATTCAATAAGTTTATGAGTAAGGTCAACTTACAAAAATTAAAAGCATTTCTTTCTCACCAAAAGTAACCAATCAAAAAGTGTATTAAAAAACAAGATATCATTCAGACTAGCAACAAAAATACTATGTAACTAGAAATTAATGATAATACATAATACCTTCAGGGAGAAAATTTTTTAATCTAATAAAGAACATAGAAGTTCATCTGAATAAATTAAGAGACATCCCATCTCTTGGTTGTGATGACAATATTATAAATATATCCATTTATCCCATATTAATCTATAATTTTAATACAATCATAAATACCTCAAATATTTTTGAAGTTTTTTGAGAAAGGTGATAACTTTATCTAAAATTTTTATGGAAGAATAAAGATCCATGAATAAGTATGTCAACATTTCAAAAAAAGAGCAAAAAGGAAGAATATGTCCTATGAGGTATTGAGAAATACCACAGTCAGAATAATAAAAAAGTGTGATATTATTGCAACCAATAAATCAGTGAAACATAATGGAGAGCTTAGAAATATAACCTTGCTTATATGGGAATTTAATATACAATAAAACAGGTACCACATATCAGTGGGAGAAGGACAGATTACTTAATAAATGGAGTTGCAAACCTAGCTCATGCTATAGATTAAAATAAAATTGGATCTTTACCTAAAACTACATCAAAGGTAGACTGCAAATGCAATAAAGATCTAAATGAGAAACATAAAACTATAAAGTAAATAGAGGAAAATAACTTTGTAATCTCTGGGTAGGAAAGGACACTGTCGACAGAACTTTATATACACACATTTTTTAAAATAGTGATTATTTTTATGAAAACATAATTAAAGATTTCTGTTCAGTGAAAGGCATCATGACAAAGTTAACAGACAAGTAACAGATTGGGAGAAATTACTTGCAGGGTCTACATCCAACAATGGATTAATATAAGAATATACAAGGAACTCTTTCTAAAAAAATTAACAGAAAAATGGGAAATACATTTGAACAGGCAATTTATGGAATAGATAATCAAATTACTTTAGAAACATACACAGAGATGCTCTAACTTATTAATTAGGGAAACACAAATGGAAATAACAGTGAAATAGACTAGATAAGCTAGGTGTCGCTTGGGGTGTATGTGGGTTTAGGAAACACTTTGGGTAGAAAAGTAAAGTAGTATAGCTGTTCCAAAGAGCGGTCTCAGTATTTTGTCAAATCAAGCATACACATACCCTACCACCAGGCAACTCTACTTTTGTGTTTAGAGCCTCAGAAAACACTTCTCAAACATCCCTAATGAACATAAAAGGATATTCATTGTTTTTCATACTGGGGAATTGCAAGCCATCTGAGTGTCCATTACTGGGGAAGCACATAACTATACAGATAGGTACACATCGGTGGCACAGTTACAAGCAATGGGGTAGATATACATAGAGCAGGAGGGATGCTAAGTGAAAAAGGTAAGAAACAGAATGAGATCTACCACATAATAGCACTTACATAAAAGAAAACTACATGCACACAAAAATAACAATGCATATTTTAAAGAACATATACAAAATTAAAAGATATACAGTAAACTCATTAGAACAATTGTCTAGTGGGTGAGGGACAGAGGAATGTGACTGAAGAATGGGGATATAAGTTAATCAATCAATCAACCGTTCCAAAAAACTCTGCATAGACCAATAAGGATATTGGTCTACAAATATAAATTAAATGAATGAATGCATGGATAAATAAATTGATCCAATGTATAATATAAATTTTTAAGTTAAAAGAGTTATCTTAGTTTCACAGGACAGTTACTAGACCTTTAGAGTTAGACATCTTTAATCCTTACAATAAAATTCAACACAATTTGTTATTGAACTGGAATTCTGGTTTTCTAGCCAAATATAACAGCCTTACCATATCCTAGAATTGATAACATGGTGGTAAATTGAAGTTGAGGATTTGACTTTGTACTTGGCCATGAACACACTGCTTAGCATTTTTCTTGTTAAAAAAAAAAAAAAAGGATAATATGCCATGAAGTGAGGAACATGATTAACTCAAATCTCTACAACTGGAATTTAAGAAAAAAGAAGAAAAAAGTCTTTGGTGTCCTGGGCATTGATGGTCTCAAGTCAGCAAAAAGTCTGGGGTCAAAGTCTATGAAAAGTAATATTATAAGATCACAAAACTGTCTATGAGAAGGGGAAAACACCTTGGGCAGAGTGAAGGCACAGGAAAGAATAAAAGACCTAAGAACAAATGGATTCTGGATCTCTGACTTCAGAAGATAAAAGGAAAGTTAGACAAGGGAAAATTAAATCATCTTCTAAATAGGAACCATGCTTAGACTGCCAGGTAGCTTCCAATGTTGGACAGGGCAGGAGCCACAGACACACAGTCCTCTTTCTGCAGGGGTTCCAGAAGCAGGCTTCTAACATCCTCAGGCAGGCCCCTACTCTTGCTCACAAAAGAATATATCCTTAAAAAAAAGTATAATGTGACGAATATTGGTTCAGTCTTTGGTTTGGAGGGAAAAGGAAGCCATGAAAGAGTTGGCAGGGAGGGCTTGTTTTTCCTCCTCCTCCCCTTTCTCTATTATCACTCTTTCCTTAACATGCCCTAGTTGCTATGCTTTTTATATTTATTATATGTGCAGAACACAGTAAAAAGCAAATAGCAATTATAGCAGTTAGTTCTACTTCCATCTGAAGTAACAGAAAAATTCAACTCAAACTTTATTAAATGAAAAGGGGAATTTATTGGTTCATGTAATCAAAAAGTTCTGCATGGGTCTTGCAGACAGTACTCAATCCAAGGCTCAAATGGTATCATCAGGGTTGAGGGAGTCTCTTAATTTCTAGCTCTGCTTTCCTCTCTGCTGACTCTATTTTCAGGCAGACTGCTGACATATAGTTGCAAGATGGCTGCAGTAGTTCAGACTACATGCTTCCAGGTTCAAAGCTCAAGGTGTAGCGGGTGGGGGAGCATGGAATGTCTCTTTACTGGTGGTTGCCACAAGAGTCCTGAGATTCACTCTGCCTGAATCAGCCCAGGTTACATGCCCACCTACTGTTACCAATTATATCCAAGAGACATTCTTCACCTCAGAGTCAAAGCTAGACCTTCCACCACACCCAACCACATGGAATAAGAATGGGAAATGGGTGAATTCTGACGTGAAAATCAGGGGCTGTTGCAGAAGGTGGAATGTACAGAAAGGAGACAAATAATAAATGTACCTAGAGTAATTTTCACCAAGTTTTTTTTTTAGTATTTTCATTTATCATTCACTGTTCCCTTAAAGCTACTCTTTTCCTAAAACAGATGAAAACCTTCTCCCTGATCTCCCAGAGTTAGTAAAGGAATCCAACAGACCACCCTGCACCTTTCAATAACCTCCACATTCTCATGGAAAGGGGATCAAATATTGAAGAAAAATGAAAAGAGGTATATATCATGCTCTTCTCTCTTGATGAAAACGTGTAAAAAATCAAAATAAGAATGCGTCACATTGAGTTATCAATTCTGTTAAGGTTTCATAATAACATAATATTAGTAATTGTCATTTATTAAACACCTGCTATAATGTCAGGCAAAGTGCCAGACCACTGACATATAATTCACTTAATATTCTTGACAACCATGCATATTATGTATTATTATCCCTACTTTAAAGATGAGGAAACAGAGTCAAGAAGGTTAAGAAGGGCTTCCCTGGTGGTGCAGTGGTTGGGAATCCGCCTGCCAATGCAGGGGACATGGGTTCGAGCCCTGGTCCAGGGGGATCCCACATGCCGCGGAGCAACTAAGTCCGTGCGCCACAACTACTAAAGCCCCTGCACCTGGAGCCCGTGCTCCACAGTGGGAGAGGCCGCCATAGTGAGAGGCCAGCACACGGCAGCAAAGAGTGGCCCTGCTCGCCGCAGCTTGGGGGTGGGGGGGCACGTGCAGCAACGAAGACCCAACACAGCCAAAAATAAATATGTAAAGAATAAATTTAAAAAAATTTTTAATTAAAAAAAAAAGGTGGTTAAGAAATCTGCTCAAAATCACAGAGCTGGTACTTCGAGGAGCCAATAGTCAAAGGCAGTCTGTAGGACTTGTGAGACTGGGCTCTCAGCACTATACCATGGACTTTGGGATCTGGGCACCAATTAGGCACCAATATTGTGACCACAGTGTTATTTCAATGCAATCCTTTCATGTACCTCATCTGAAAAGTTCTTATAATTAGGAATTTCATGGAGAAAATGAAGTGATTAGTTGAGGATTAATAAATTCATACTATAAAAAGAACTGCAAATAGTCTTCTATGAACTGCTTTAAGCACAGATATATATGAAATACTACCAGAGTATACTTTGCAAGTGTAACTGATGGCCTGGTTAGAAAAATGATAGAATGAGTTCAAGAGGCAGAATCTGGGAAATATGGGTTTAAATGGTTAAACACAAATTGAGAACAAAAAATACTTCAATTTCTCAAGGACTGCCACAGCAGAGCAGAAAAGTCATCCTGAAAAAAGCCAAAGACAGAAGATCTAGGTTCCAGACTAACACACTGGTTTGATAATCCACACTGTAGGATGCCAAGAAAAGATGTCTGATACAGCCCTGGAGGACTTTGCCTCAAGTTGTTAAGATATCCTAAAATGAGATAAATCCCTTGAAATGAATGCTCTTAGAAATTGAGAAAATCTGGTCATACTTTAGGCAACACTGGTAAAACAAGTAGAAATGTTGGTGGGCCAAGAGTCCATCTCTACTTCAGCAAGATCACCATTGATGAGGAAATCTATGAGGTTAAAAGAGCATTATTCATCTCACGAAGTCACATTTAAGGACTTTGGAGCCTTCGGTCTCAGTGATTCTGGACATACAGTAATTTAGAGTCTGAATGACTGCTTTTAACTTTTGTTGTAAGCAGAAATTATAAATAATATGCCAGAGTGGTTCTGATATTCACCTTCTGAACCCATCAGTCCCCAAACTATTAGACTTCTGGCCCTATAGCTAAGCCGCATATATTATTCCGGGCCCTCCCCCAACTACACCTGGGTGATAGGGGTGTGATGTAGTCAGTATCTGGAGCTGGGCTACACCAATAGTCACGGAGATTATTAGCCAAACATGTGCCTAATCTACAGAGTGTAGGTGGTGAATTATGAGTAACCAGAAGATTTGCAAGGGGGAACCAATGTCCAAGTTGATAAAAAAGTGGGTGCAGAGCAGTTAGAGGGGTCTTCAGGTACTGGAAGTTCAGTGAGATCCCTCATCACCCAGAACAAGTACTGACCTTCAGCAGGAGGAATTTAAGAATGGAAGTTCCCCAAAGTTCAGGAATCAACATCAGGTCACCTGTTCTACTACTCTGGCTTTGATCCCTCTCAGTAGTGATAACTAGGTCTCTGCTTAGCTCCTGGTCCTTGAGTGTCCCATGTTAGGAGCTCTTCTTTATTTTTCTGCCTTCCCTACTTCCAAAATTAAAATCCTGCTACCCGTGAACTGATATTGTTGATACCAACTCCCCATCACCTCTCCATCTAAATCTCCTATTCCTGGCTTCTCAATCATTGAGTTTTGTCCACCTGTCAGACCCTACTTTACTGAGGCTGCCCCTCCCTAACCTGTCTGCCTACACCAGCTATTGCCAGCCCCTCCCTAACCTGTCTGCCTACACCAGCTGTTGCCAAAACTCTAACCTATTGCCTCTTGTTTTTTACCCCTCCCTCAACCTCTGTGTCCAATGCATTGTCAAGCTCTAATTCTGAAATGTCTCTTCTCTTCAATCCCACTGCCAACACCTTAGTTTGGTACCTCATTATCTCCCCTCTTTTTTCAAACTGGCTGCACCCTTGCCTGTATCAAATTCAATTCACCATCCATACTCCTACAGTTATTCTTACTAAATAAAAATCTGATTCTGTCACTTTTCTACTTAAAATTCTACTTAAAAATTCTACTTAAAAAAATTCAGTTGTTCTCCAATGTAAATAAGATAACATCACATGACTTAGCATGGCTTTTGAAACCTTTCCATATGGCCTTTCAGGTCAATCTTCCCATGTTCTGTCCCACAAAATCCAATAAATGCAATCTTTAAAACTCAGCTCAGATATCATCTCCTTTGCAACTCTCTAAAGGAGAATGAGCTAAAATAAACAAGAGGGACTACATCAAACTAGAACTTCAAATAATACATTGAAAAGGCAACCTACAAGTTGGGGGAAAATATTTACAAATCATATATCTGATAATGGGTTAATGTAAAAATATATAAAGAACTCACACAACTCAACAGCAAAAAAGCAAATAATCCAATTTAAAAGTGGGCAAAGGATCTGAATAGATATTTTTCCCCAAAAGACATACAAATAGCCAATAGGTACACGAAAAGGTGCTCAGCATCACTAATAAACAAAGAAATGCAAAGCAAAACCATGATAGCACCTCACACCTGTTAGGATGGCTATTATGAAAAAGACAGGAGATAAGTTTTGAGGATGTGGAGAAAAGGCAACACTTATACACTGTTGGTAGGAATATAAATTGATAGAGCCACCGTGGAAAACATTATGGAGGTTCCTCAAAAAACTAAAAATAGAACTACCATATAATCCAGCAATCCCACTCTTGGATATTTAACTGAAGTATCAGTATCTCGAAGAGATATTCTCCTATTCATTGCAGCATTATTCACAATACCAAGATATAAAAACAACTTAAATGTTCTTCAACATATGAATGGATAAAGAAAATTTGATATAAAATATATATATTTATACATAATATATATAATGGAATATTTTTCAGCCATAAAAAAAGGAAATCCTGCCATTAGTAATAACACAGATGAAGCAAAGGACATCACACTAAGTGAAATAAGAAAGACAAATACTGTAAAGTATCGCTTATATGTGGAATCTAAAAAAAGTTGAGTTCATGGAAACAGAGAACAGAATGGTGGCTGCCAGGAGCTGGAAAGTAGGGGAAATAGGGAAAATGGGGAGATGTAGGTCAAAGCATAGAGACTCTCAGATGTGAGAAGAATAAGTCCTGAGGATCTAATGTGCAGCATGGTGACTATAGTTAATACGGTATTGTACAATTGAAACCTGCTGAGAGTAGATCTTAGGTGTTCTCACCACAAAAAGAAAAGAGTTAACTATGTGAGGTGATACACGTGTTAATTATCTTGATCTTGGTATTCACTCCACAGTATATATTTATATCAGATCAACACACTGTACCCTGAATATATACAATTATATTTGTCAATTATTCCTCAATAAGGTTTGGGGAAAAGTTAAAAAGTGGAAGAAAATGAATTGCTTCCTCATTTGTCTTTCCATTATGGTTTATAAATACCTTCACCATAACATATATCACATTGTATATATATCTGTTTTCTTCATTAGATTATGAACCCTTTGAGGACAGGGAGCATGACTTCTTCACTGATGGCCCCATGACAGGTATGATGACTGGTAGGTAGTCAGCTGGTAACAGATGTTTGTTGAATGATCCCTGAATACTGTGACCTGTTCTTCATCTGAACTTCCCTCTGACACCTGCAGAAATTGTCCCTCCAGAATACACTCTAATCTATCTTCTGTCTATAATATCCCTATATATAAAGGGAGCATGTAAGAAGGGCAGTAGGAGCTTATTCCAAGTTCTAGCCTCTCCCGATCTTCCACATTCTCCTGTAATTACTGGCGTATGCTAGACCCCACCTGAACAGGTGATATTGGTGAAGTCTGGTCATAATGGCTATAATGTCTCTGTCCTAGCTTGCTCCTGGATTCTTTTTTTCCAGTTTCCTAATGCTGCACCACCCTGTTATCAAAACTCAGTTTCTATGGAACATGGAAAGGGGACTAGTCAATCCTTTAGTGCTGATACTAGTCTTTGCCGATGTGGCCACTCTGAAGATCTCATAACCTCTCTGTTCATAACCATTCAAAAATTAAGTCATGAAGGCTTTTTCTTTAACTACAACGAGATGATCAGTTTCATTTGTATCATCTCTTCTATTATTTTTTTCTCTTCTTACTTTGTTCCTAATTGTTAGAGAAAACTTTCATATAACACAGTACTGCATAGATGCTACTCCCATCTCACCCTAGAAAGCTTCTGGCCATCTCTGCATTGTACTTGAGGGGTGTAATAAATCACCATGATTTTTTGAAAAGTAACATCTTATTGATGTAAGTGCTCCTGGGAAACATTTCCCCACTATTCAAAAGACATGTCTTTAATCATTGTTTTCTCTGTGACCGTCTCTCTCACACATATTCTCATTTTTGTGTGTTTGTGTGTGTGTGTGTGTGTGTGTGTGACTCTTGCATCTGCATTAGCTGGAATGATGTGTTACACACACACACACACACACACACACAAGATTAAAGTAAGAAGAACCTGAGGTCACTATTGGGAACTTGAAATTTTTCCTTGGGCTCAACATTACTTTCTTTTACTATTGTCTTGGTAAATACAAGCTATGAGTAAAGGTGGAGATACTGCTCCACCACTGGATAGCTAAGCGGGAACATCAGCTACAACTACACCAAGGAATTCAAGAGAATATTCAACCTGGAAAGACTCCACCTCCAAAACAGCACCTCCCAGGAAATGACTACAACTCCTGTAGGAAATCATTTAACCACAAATTCCAACTCCCCTTCACTCCTACAGCCTCAGTCACACATCTCAAAGGGCTGTTCCCTTGAATTGTGACAACCTGACCCACATAAGGAGCCCAGAGGCCATATGGCAGCATAATGCCTTTCTAGCCCATTGGATAGGAAAAGGGAGGGACAACCACTAATGAATAATTGCAATTGAAATCCTATAATTTCTGATTTGTCAATAACTCTGACATTTGGGGCATTTTCTTCATCCCATAACAAATCCTTGTAGCTACAAGATGTAACTGTGGACACCTAAAATGCCTCTGAAACCATTTCATTGTCTGGTAACGGCAAGGCAAAGGATAAGTTCTCTCTGACGATAGAGAAGATGCCCCACATCCCAGAGTTTACTATTCCATGGTCAGTAATTTTAAGGGTTTAGGGGGGAAATCCTTTGGTATTTAAAGGTAAAAGCTAATATGCAAGAGGGATCAGGTCTGTTTGCAGGAAGTGGAATATGAAAACTTACCCCATGTATATATAGGGTACAGTGGAAATTCCACTATAAAGTGGAATTGATAGTCCTGTTATCCTTGCAGTTAGTAAACTGCACTGATCAAATAGCCGTATGAGCTGAGTTTAATCAAGTCAGGCAAAGAAATTTACTTGAATCATAGAATCACAGCTCTCAGGTGGAAAGAGGGATTTATCAGACATTCCCCCAGTGCTCCTCTACTTAATGACCCTCCAAAATATCCCTGTCTCATGCTCATCTCCCAGTAATAGATGTAACCTGGTGCAACACAAAGTGCATTTGGAGTGAAAAATCTGAGTTGGAGGCCTAGGTCTTGAATTGCTGATTAATCAGCCATGCAACATTTGACCTCCTGGTCGTCACCCACAATGTGAGGAGCCTAGGCTAACTGACTGCCAGCAGCTCATCCAATTCCACATTCTCTACGCAGTCACAGAGAAACATCTCCAAAGATAATTCTTTTCATGTTTGGACAATTCTGACTATTAAAATGTTCCTACTTATACTAAGCCAAAATACGCTTCCCTACAGTTTCTACCTATTTATCTGAGTTTTTATACAACCCAAGCATAATAAGAGCTTCTCGTATCATTGAAAACAGATATTCTTCTCCCACCATCTGCTTCTCACTCGGTTCCCTTTACCACCTATCTAGCCAATCACCCTATTTACTTCACTCAGAACACATAACAATTTGACAACATCCCTATTGAGAAGTGGGTGTCAGAACTGAATTAAAAAGCTACAGAAACAATCTGACAAGTGCTGAGTGAAGAACACCATCACTTATTTTGTTCTAATTAATGTGCGCTTTTAATGCAGTCTGAAATAGCATTACCTTTTGGGCTACTACATCACACTGCCACTACCACAATACCCCTTCTTTTACTCATGGCTTCTACCCTGTCCTTGGGAAGTTTAATTTAGAACCAAAGTCAGAATCTTACTTTTACTTCAGTAAGATTCACTTTTATTAAATTTGAGCTATTTGTGTGACATGCTAAAATCTCCTTGGATCTTCAGTCTATCCTAAAAATATTTGCCATCTGCCCACATTTTCTTTTGTTTTTCTTTTTTCTTTTTTTCTGGCTGCACCGTGCAGGATCTTAGTTCCCCAACAAGGGAAGGAACCTGAACGGTTCCTGCATTGAAACCATGGGGTCTTAACCACTGGGCCACTAGGGAAGTCCCTCTGCCCACATTTTCATGCAAGTTATTGGTTGGAATATAATGATCATAACATGGTCAAGAAAACAATCCTGGAGCAGACTACTAGGACTGCCCTCTACATTGATAGGAATCTGTAAGATTTGTGTCTTCTGGGCGTGAAACATCAGATCCCAGATTACCCCATCCTTGCCACTCTCTAGACTCCACTTTTCTCAGCTCACTCACACTGCTGGCCCTGCAAACGATTTCCACAGTTAAGGTCACCCAGGACATAGGGCACTTTGAGGGAAACCAGTTTAAATTACCAAAAATATAAATAAAGCTAAGAAAAAAAGAAGAAAAGCTCACACCCAAAGCAATGTGGTGTACTGGGAGTAATGTGGGAGTTGGAGTGAGAATGACCTGGGACTGAATCTTTGGTCTGTAACTTACTCGCTAGGTAACCTTGTGCACCCCATCATTATCAGTTTCCTCATCTCAAAATTACGGGTAATAATAATGCCCTCACAGGGTTGTTCTGAGGGTTAGAAGAAATACGTGCAAAATCTTAGCACATTCTTGGCACATGATGGGCATGCAATATAGATTACTACCATTATTATAGCCTGGTAAGAGAGAGACAATAACAATAACTCCTGGCACAAAAAGACAATTAAACCCAGGAAGAAAAGAGGAGAAAATGAAGACCTGTGTTCTGTGGATGTTAACTAATGTTCCACAAAAGAAAAGAAAGAACTGGTGGTCTCTTAAGGTTAAAAACGAGGGCATTAAACAAAGTTTTTAAAATTCAGGCATATGAATACCTCACTGACTCTAAAACAAGATCACCTCTCCACCCACCCCCACCCCCACAACCATCCCACCCTTGCGTTTATTTGATCATGTCTCAGGAACTATTACAGGGCCCAAGAACACAAAAGATGATTCAAGACCCAGTCAATACCAGGGTGAGAAGAAACACAAAATGGGGCACTGGCCACTACAGACACATAAGTAAATAATTAAAATATCACCAGTGCTATAAGAGAGATGAATGCAGAGTATGTGTGGAAACAGTGATCCATCTGGAGATGTAAGGTAAGGCTTTATGAAGGACGTGGTGATTCTGGAGGATCTTAAAGGATAAAGAGAAGCTAAGGTTGAGGGACTCCCCCAGGTAGTAAGGACAGCATGTAGAGAATCTGAACAGTGGTGGACCATTAAAATAACATGCGAGAAATGTGGCTCAGGCTAGAGGACTTTCCCATAAAATACAGGTGATAAGAGAAGCAGCTAAAAAGATACAAATTCATTCCTACTGTGAAGGGGCTTATATGTCAAGTAAAGAAATTTGGAATTTTCCAGGCAAGCAGGAGTCACCAGAAGGAATGATATGATAAGAGTAAAAGATGAATCAGGCAGGCTAATAATGGAGGGGCTAGTTATGACACTTTTTATTAATGTCCAATCCAAAGATGGTGAGGTCTAGAACTAAAATTGCTGCACTAGATATAGAGAACAGCCTGCATACTAAGAATACTAGTCTAGGTAAAAGTGACATGTCATGACATTCGCATGAGGGCTAAAGACAGGGAGAAATGGAAAATGGCTTTGTGGGGTTTTAGACACTCAGTGGATGGAGATGTCATTGACCAATATGTGGACCTCTGGAGGATGGTATATTTTGGTATAAGGCACGATAATGAGTTCAGTTTTGAACAATATGGACTGAACTAATTAGGGGACATCCAAATGGAAACGTAATCTGTTCGACATACAGTCTGGAAATTAAGAGAGAGGCCAAAGATAGGTGTCTCCTGTATATTTACGAGGTTAATGAGAAAACCCACAGTTTAACCCACAGGAAGAGTAAATAGAGCATGTCTCTGATACCCCAATGTAATAAACTTGAAAATAAGATTAATGATTCTTGCCCAATAAGTTCATGCCAGCTCAGAGTGATCACTGCTTCTAACTCAAGAGCCCACTTTCTTGTTCTCTTTTGGAAAGTCAAAATTAAATTTGCCTACCTTCTCTGAATTGCATACTCTGTAGAAGATCAACATTCATCATGGCAAGTTCTCTCAGGATTCAGAGATGGAATTCATAGATATAAAGGGACATGCAGGTAGGTGCTTGTGATGTTTGCTTAAATATAAATTGAATTTAAGTTTTTCAGAAATGTATATTCTACTCCTCTAGAGACAAGGATAAGGAAGTACACTTATCAATAGTTATCAACCACCCACCATTCAAAGCAGGGGTAACAACAACCACAACAAAACCTAGAAGGTGTGGACCCTGCACACTAAGAACCCACGCTAGCCAAAGTGTACCTTCCATAAAATCTCCAGTATATGAGAATAATGTAAAGCTAAATTTGGAACTTGGCAAGACAAGTACAGATGAGGACATGAAGAAGTTGGGAAGCAAACACATTGCTAGAGAAATAATAGAGGTGGAGATATGGGTGGATCTGGGTTTGGTTAGGAATGAATCAGACCAACCTACAGAAGATGGCTCCTCCCTGGATGGACCTGCTATAAAAAGGCCATTATCCCAGACTTCAGCACACAGCAAGCTCCTTCAGGCTACATTCTACTTGCTCTTCTGGTGAAGGAAGGAAGTAAGTAAGAGGAAATACATCTAACCTTGTCTACTTGCTCTTAAGCAAGGTGGAGATCTGGATGTATGTGTGGTCTGAGGCCACAAGTTCTGGATGTTTGGGGTTCTTTATTTTTAGTGGCAACGTTACTAAAAGTTTATTTTGACATAGAAGGAAAATGAGGGCATAACTTTGCTTTCTGCAAGGCTACTCTCTTAATACCGCTGGATTATCTATTTATCCATTCACTGAACAAATATATATTAACTACCTTCTATTTGCCCAGTGCTGCTCTTGGCTGATTATGTGGCAGTGGACAACGTAAACTCCCTACTCCTGGGAGCTTACATTTAGTAGGGGGAGACTTTCAGTAACAATAAATGAATAAAAATTTCAAATAGTGATAAGAACAATGAAGAAAATAAGAGAGTGATATAGTAAAGTAATAGGAGGAGAGTACTTTAGATTGAAGGGCTAGAAAATGCCCCTCGGGGAATTATCTTTTGAGCAGGGATCTTAATGACAGACGAAACCAGTCAAGGCAAATGAGAGGATTCTAAAGCAGGAGTAAATTTGCTTTAAAGGACAAAAAGAAGCTAGTGTGCCTAGAGCATGTTTAACAGGAGGAACAGTGGTATATGGTGATGTCACAGAGCTAGACAGGGGTAGACCATGTAAACAGGGGCACAGTAGAGTTTGTACATCATTTTAAGTATATGAGAAGCCACTGGAGAGTATTAAGCAGGAGGAGTAAAAAGATCATTCTGAGCTGCTATGTGGAAAATAGGATAATAGGCAATGGTGGGAGCAGGGAGATGGACTGCAGTTTAGATGAGAGATGACAGCGTAATAGAAATAGTGAGAATTTTTTTCCCCACGTCTTTACTGGAGTATAATTGCTTTACAATGTTGTGTTAGTTTCTGCTGTACAACAAAGTGAATCAGCTATATGTATCCATATATCCCCATATCCCCTCCCTCTTGTGCCTCCCTAATGGAATATTACTCAGCCATAAAAAGTAACAAACCTAAGTTATTTGTAGTGAGGTGGATGGACCTAGAATCTGTCATAAAGAATGCAGTAAGTTAGGGGGCTTCCCTGGTGGCGCAGTGGTTGAGAGTCTGCCTGCCGATGCAGGCGACATGGGTTCGTGCCCCAGTCCGGGAAGATCCCACATGCCGCGGAGCAGCTGGGCCCGTGAGCCATGGCCGCTGAGCCTGCGCATCCGGAGCCTGTGCTCCGCAACGGGAGAGGCCACAACAGTGAGAGGCCCGCGTACCGAAAAAAAAAAAAAAAAAAAAGAATGCAGTAAGTCAGAAAGAGAAAAACAAATACCATCTGCTGACGCATATATACAGAATCTAAAAAAGCGGTACTGATGAACCTAGTGGCAGGGCAGGAATAAAGACACAGACGTAAAGAATGGACTTGAGGACATGGAGGGTAAGGGTAAGGTGGGACGAAGTGAGAGAGTGGCATTGACATATATACACTACCAAATGTAAAATGGATGGCTAGTGGGAAGTTGTTGCATAGCACACGGAGATCAGCTCGATGATTTGTGCCGACCTAGAGAAATAATTCTTTGCTCAAACCAAAATCTAGAAGTTATGCAGGATTCCAATCTTTCCTTTACACCACACTGATTCATCACCCTGACCAACCAACTCTGACTATAAGACGTGCCAATCCATCTTTCTCCCTGTCCACCACTACCATCCTAGTCGAGGCTATCCTTCACTCCCACCTCTATTATATGAAAATACCACAATTTATTTATTGTTTTTATTGATAGATATTTGGGTTGTTTCCATTTGGGGAGGTATTATAAATAATGGAGCTATGAACATTTTTGTACATGATTTTTGGTTACAAATGTGTATATATTTCTACTGGGAACATTCCTAGGAGTAAATTACTGGTTTTAGGTATTACCAAACAATTTTTGAAAGTACTTCTGCCAGTTTATGTTCCGTCTAGCTGTGTATGAAAGATCCGGTTTCTCCATATTCTCACCAATATTTGGAATTAGGATTCTTTTTCCCTTTTGTCTATTTTGTCATTTTGGTGGGGGTACTACTGTCTCACACTGTAATTTTAATTTGTATTACCCTGATGATTAACAAGGTTAACTTTTTTGTTTATTAGCCATTTCGATATCCTCTGCTCTCTACCCATTTTTTTATTGGGTTGTCTGTATTTTTTGTACTGATTTATAGGAGTTATTTTTATATTCAGGATAGAGTTCAGGATAGAGTCCTTTATTTTTTATATTCAGGATAGAGTCCTTTATTGGTTAAATGTGTTGCACATATCCTCCCACTCAATGGCTTTCCTTCTCTCCTTTAATAGAGTCTTTGAATAAACAGACATTCCTATTTTTAATGCAGTCCAATTAATCCATCTTTTTATCATTAATATTTTTTGAGTTCTATTTAAGAAGTATTACTCTACCCCAAGTTCTTGAAGATAGTCTCCTATGTTGTCTCCTTTATCTTTTTATACGTAAAATCCACCTGGGAACAAATTCATTTTTCCATATGGGAATTCAATTAACACAGCATCATGTATTCAAAAGACCATCCTTTCCCTGACAACTCTCACCACAATCTTTTTCATAAATTAAATGTGCATAATGATATAGGTCTGATTTTGGACTCTTACCTTTCATTTATCCATTTGCTTGGCATTGCACTGATGTCACGCTGTCTTCTTTTATAATGTACTTTGACATCCGGTATGTCCACAAACTTGGTTTTCTTCAATGTTGTCCTGGCTAATCCTGGACCCCCATATTTTAATATAAATTTTAGACACTGTAGAAAATTTTTCTATATACAGAAGACACATCATTCTCAGTAATGACAGTTTTGTTACTTCCTTTCCAATTATTCTGTTTTTCATCCTTTGTCTTAACTGTTGCTCTGGCTAGGACCTTCAATACAATGTTGAATAGGATATTAGCAGGTGTACTGATCTCATCCCCAAACTCAGAGAGAAAAGTTTTCAGCATTTAACCATTATGTATGATGTTTGCTATAGCATCTTCATAGATATAATTGATATCTTTTATTTATAAAGAAAAATTAATATTGGATTTTATCAAATGTGTTTTTGCATCTGTTGAGAGGTTCATAGAATTTTTCCTCAGTATTCTATCAGAGTAGTTAATCAGTTCTCAAATGTTAAACCAAACTTGAATTTTTGGATTAAAATTTTCTTAAGTATGATGTATATTCTTTTTGTACAACACTGGATTCAGTTTATTATCTTCTTTCAGATTTTTGCATCTATATTTATGAAGGAAATTGTCTTGAAAATTGTTTCTTGTAATATTCTTGTCAGGTTATGGGTACTGAGGTTATGCTGGATTCATAAAATGAGTGTTCCCTCTTTTCCATTTCCCTCAATCTGTGTGATGTTAGGGTTATTTATTTCTTACACATTAAATAAAATTCACTAGTAAAGCCATCTGATTTGTAGTCACCCCTCCCCCCAACATGGAATATGTATTCATTTAAGATTTAATTTCTTTTTTTAAAAAGATTTAATTTCTTTAATAGATATAGGAATATTTAGGTTTTCTATTTCTTGTTTTCATTTGCATAAGCATTTTTCTAGAAATGTGTCTATTTCATTTAAATTTTCAAAAATTTTGGTTAATGTTTTTTATAATATGCACTTACCTTTCTAATATCTGTAAAATCTAAAGCAATGTCCCCTTTTATTTTCCTGATATTGGTTACTTATGCCTTTCTCCTCTTTTCTTAATTTTTCAGGGTTTCTCAGTTTTATTAATTTTTCAAAAATCTTGGCTTTTGGGCTTCCCTGGTGGCGCAGTTGTTGAGAGTCCTTCTGCTGATGCAGGGGACGTGGGTTCGTGCCCCGGTCCGGGAAGATACCACATGCCGCGGAGCGGCTGGGCCCGCGAGCCGTGGCCGCTGAGCCTGCGCGTCCGGAGCCTGTGCTCTGCAACGGGAGAGACCACAACAGTGAGAGGCCCGCGTACCGTTAAAAAAAAAAAAAAAAAAAATCTTGGCTTTTTGGTTCCCTAAATTTGTTTTCTATTTCATTAATAACAGTTCTTACCTTTATTATTTCCTTTAGTATACTTTCTTTGGGCAGAATTTGTTGTTTTTCAAACTTCTTGAGGTGTATGGTTAGGTTATTGATTTTTCAGCCTTTCTTCTTTTTTAATATATGTATTTAAGCTATAAATTTTTCTTTAGGCATGGAATGAATGTATCCCACAAGTTTTGCTATTTCATATTTTTCTCATTTTCATTTAGTTCAAAATATTTTCTAATTTCCATTGTAATTTATTCTATAACCTATTTGTTATTTAGAAGTTAGTGCTTAATTTCCAAACATTGGACATTTTTGTAGGTTTCTTTCTATCATTGAAATCTAGCTTCATTCCGCTGTGGTACAAAACAAATTCTGCATGATTTCAATCCTTTAAAATTTGTTGAAACTTGCATTATGACCAGCATATAGTAAATTTTTTAAAGTCTCATATTCATTTCAGTAGGATGTGTATGCTAGATTTGTTAGATGCAATGTTCAATACATATTAGTTAAAGTTTTATGAATAATTTTGTGGAGCTCTCCTACATCCTTACAATATTTTTATTTACTTGTTCTATCAGTTGCTGAGAGAAGTGTTTTACCCATTATAATTATAGATTTGTCAATTTGTCCTTATAATTCTGTCATTTTTTGTATGTATTATGAAGCTATGTTATTAAGTACATATCAATTTAGATTTTTATATCTTCCTCATGAACTAATCATTTATTGTTATGAAGTATTCTTCTAGTTATACTTTTTGTCTTAAAGTCTACTCTACAGATATTAATATAGCAACAACAGCTTTCCTTCAGTATTTGAATAATGTATCCTTTTCCCATCATATATCATATTTAAGTGTGTCTCTTGTAGGCATCATGTACTTGTTTTCTTTCAATCTAGTCTGACAATCTTTGTTTTTAAATTACAGTATTTAGTCCACTCATACTATTATTACTGTTTAAATCTACCATATTACTACTTGGTTTCTATTATCCCACCGGTTCTATATTTCTTTTTCTCTTCTTGACTTTTTTGAATGAATTACATATTTGTCAGTTAATTTTTGTCATATTGGCTTATTAATTATACATTCTTTTACTATTCTTTTCCTGCTTACCCTAGGGATTACAACACCTATCCTTGACTTATTAGAATATATTATAAAAACTTTAACACTACTCAAACAATTCAAGTATCCTATAGTACTTGAACTCAATTTACCCCCTCCAGCCTTATGTGATATTGTTATGCATGACCATAAATCCTAAAAAATATATTATTGTTGTTGTTTTCAATCAATACCCATTTAGATTTCCCCACACACTTACTCTGTTGACATTTCTTCATTCTTTCCTGCCTCTCTGTGCTTCCAACTAGGATCATTCCTTACTATTTCCTTTACGGATCTGCTGGTGATTGGTTTTGTTTTTGTTTGCCTGAAAATATCCTTAGTTAAGCTTTCTTCTTCTTTTATACTTTCACTGAGTATAGAATTCTAGTACAGAACTTACTTTCCTACAGAAAGATGAGGAAAACATTTGTCTCCTGGCTTCCATTATTTCTTTTGAAAAGTCAGCTGTCGGTCTTACAGTTGCTCCTTTGAAGATAATGTGTTTTTTCTCTGGCTGCTTTTAAGATTTCCTCATTGTCTTAAGTGTTCAGAAGGTTTTTACTATGTGTCTAGGCATGGTTTTCTTTTATATACCCTGCTTGGAGTTGATAATAGTTTTTGATTCTGTGGCTTGATATCTTTCATCAGTTTTTTTAAAACTGCAGTTACTTAACCCCCCAAATTACTGTACTTCCCTTCCAGTCTGAATGTAGGCTTCAATAAATTGTCACAATTTTGGTAGCATTATGACACCTTCACACACACACACACACACACACACACACCAGCTTTCTAGTTGTTCTTTTTTGTTTCTGTTTTTTTGTTTTTTTACATCTTTATTGGAGTATAATTGCTTTACAATGGTGTGTTGGTTTCTACTTTATAACGAAGTGAACCAGTTATACATATACATATGTTCCCATCTCTTCCCTCTTGCGTCTCCCTCCCTCCCACCCTCCCTATCCCACCCCTCCAGGCTGTCACAAAGCACCGAGCTAATCTGCCTGTGCTATGCAGCTGCTTCCCACTAGCTATCTACCTTACGTTTGGTACTGTATATATGTCCATGCCTCTCTCGCGCTTTGTCACAGCTTACCCTTCCCCCTCCCCATATCCTCAAGTCCATTCTCTAGTAGGTCTGTGTCTTTATTCCTGTCTTACCCCAAGGTTCTTCATGACATTTTTTTTTCTTAAATTCCATATATATGTGTTAGCATATGGTATTTGTCTTTCTCTTTCTGACTTACTTCAGTCTATATGACAGACTCTAGGTCTATCCACCTCATTACAAATAGCTCAATTTCGTTTCTTTTTATGGCTGAGTAATATTCCATTGTATATATGCCACATCTTCTTTATCCATTCATCCGATGATGGACACTTACATTGCTTCCATCTCCGGGCTATTGTAAATAGAGCTGCAATGAACATTTTGGTACATGACTCTTTTTGAATTATGGTTTTCTCAGGGTATATGCCCAGTAGTGGGATTGCTGGGTCATATGGAAGTTCTATTTGTAGTTTTCTAAGGAACCTCCATACTGTTCTCCATAGTGGCTGTACCAATTCACATTCCCACCAGCAGTGCAAGAGTGTTCCCTTTTCTCCACACCCTCTCCAGCATTTATTCTTTCTAGATTTTTTGATGATGGCCATTCTGACTGGTGTGAGATGATATCTCATTGTAGTTTTGATTTGCATTTCTATAATGATTAATGATGTTGAGCAGTCTTTCATGTGTTTGTTGGCAGTCTGTATACCTTCTTTGGAGAAATGTCTATTTAGGTCTTCTGCCCATTTTTGGATTGGGTTGTTTGTTTTTTTGTTATTGAGCTGTATGAACTGCTTATAAATTTTGGAGATTAATCCTTTGTCAGTTGCTTCATTTGCAAATATTTTCTCCCATTCTGAGGGTTGTCTTTTGGTCTTGTTTATGGTTTCCTTTGCTGTGCAAAAGCTTTTAAGTTTCATTAAGTCCCATTTATTTTTGTTTTTATTTCCATTTCTCTAGGAGGTGGGTCAAAAAGGATCTTGCTGTGACTTATGTAATAGCGTGTGCTGCCTATGTTTTCCTCTAAGAGTTTGATAGTTTCTGGCCTTGCATTTAGGTCTTTAATCCATTTTGAGCTTATTTTTGTGTATGGTGTTAGGGAGTGATCTAATCTCATACTTTTACAGGTACCTGTCCATTTTTCCCAGCACCACTTATTGAAGAGGCTCTCCTTTCTCCACTGTACATTCCTGCCTCCTTTATCAAAGATAAGGTGTTCATATGTGCATGGGTTTACCTCTGGGCTTTCTATCCTGTTCCATTGATCTATCTTTCTGTTTTTGTGCCAGTACCATACTGTCTTGATTACTGTAGCTTTGTAGTATAGTCTGAAGTCAGGGAGCCTGATTCCTCCAGCTCCGTTTTTCGTTCTCAAGATTGCTTTGGCTATTCGGGGTCTTTTGTGTTTCCATACAAATTGTGAAATTTTTTGTTCTAGTTCTGTGAAAAATGCCAGTGGTAGTTTGATAGGGATTGCATTGAATCTGTAGATTGCTTTGGGTAGTAGAGTCATTTTCACAATGTTGATTCTTCCAATCCAAGAACATGGTATATCTCTCCATCTATTTGTATCATCTTTAATTTCTTTCATCAGTGTCTTATAATTTTCTGCATACAGGTCTTTTGTCTCCTTAGGTAGGTTTATTCCTATTTTATTCTTTTTGTTGCAATGGTAAGTGGGAGTGTTTTCTTGATTTCACTTTCAGATTTTTCATCATTAGTGTATAGGAATGCCAGAGATTTCTGTGCATTAATTTTGTATCCTGCTACTTTACCAAATTCATTGATTAGCTCTAGTAGTTTTCTGGTAGCATCTTTAGGATTCTCTATGTATAGTATCATGTCATCTGCAAACAGTGACAGCTTTACTTCTTCTTTTCCGATTTGGATTCCTTTTATTTCCTTCTCTTCTCTGATTGCTGTGGCTGAAACTTCCAAAACTATGTTGAATAAGAGTGGTGAGAGTGTGCAACCTTGTCTTGTTCCTGATCTTAGTGGAAATTCTTTCAGTTTTTCACCACTGAGGACGATGTTGTCTGTGGGTTTGTCATATATGGCCTTTATTATGTTGAGGAAAGTTCCCTCTATGCCTACTTTCTGCAAGGTTTTTCTCATAAATGGGTGTTTAATTTTGTCAAAAGCTTTCTCTGCATCTATTGAGATGATCATATGGTTTTTCTCCTTCAATTCTTAAAGTAATCTTACTCTGAAACAACCTACTAAGCCATTCCACAAAGTGATCCCTTAAAAACTGAATTATACTAGATTACTCTGTTACCAAAAAAAAAAAAATCATTTAGTGGCTTCCCATCACTTAGAATAAAATGCACAAATATTACCCTCTTTGGAAGATCATCGTTTTCTGATCCCTTTCTGTAAATGTGAATTTAAGTTGTATCACTCCTGATTTGTTCTGGAGTTGTATTTTTTCTGTATCACTAACATTCCAAGTTGATTCCCATGCTGGGATTACTGCACTGTTCCTTTTACTTAAAATTCTTCAACTAGTCAACAAGGTTAGTTGCTTATTTTTCCATTTTAAGCTCAAATATCCTCTTTACTGCAAAATCTTCTCTGATTAATCTAAAGTACATTCCCCATAATAACTCTATATAGCACCATTGTTATTTTAATGGTAATGTATATCACTCCTCAATATCTAATCACTTCATTCGTTTGTTTACTGTCTTCATAAGAATGGGCACCTCATTTATCTTATTAGTATATCCCCAAAGCATAAAATAGTACTTAATCCTGTGGTAGGTGTTCAATATTTGTTAAATAAATTAAGGTGTGAATGAAAGAGTGTAGAAATCAAGGTAACATCATGCTTGGAGGTATCAATCTGGAAGTCATCAGATAGATAGTATCTGAAGTCAAGGGATCCAATGAGATTTCGAAGTGCATAGATACATGGACATGGGCCATGGGGATTTCCAACATGTGGAGAGTAAGCAGATGAGAGGTTAGCAAAGAATACTGAGAAAGAGCAGCCAATAGATAAGAGGTATATCAGGAGAATGTAGTCTTGAGATCCAAGAAACAAACAAAATTCCATGAATGGTTAGGGAAAGGTTAACTCTACTTTACACCACCAAGAGGTTGAGTAAGATGATGATGAGATGGAACCAAACACTGTATTTAGAAATCTGGAGATCATAGGTTATTTGACACAAATCAGTTTCAAGTGTTTTGGAGACAGAAAATTGAGAGAACTGGGTTAAAATGAATGGTAAACATAAAATGAGGGAAAGCACAGAAAACTCTTTGAAGACTCTTTGGTGAGAAAGTAAACAATTCATTAGGAGAGCTGGATGGGGTGGAACATCCTGGTTGAGGGAGAAATACTGTTCAAGGGAACAAACTTGTCTTCAAGATGATACAAACTCCAGCATGTTTTTGTTATGGGTCAAAATTAATTACTAGATAAGGCAATAGTATGGAGGTAGGAAAAGTGACCAGTTTCAGGGATATTTTTAAAGTACACTGAATAAAACATTGATGAATTAAATACAGGATGTGAGAAAAAGGAGAACCAAGACTAATTCCCAGGTTTGTGGCTTGAGCAATCAGCGAGATAGGGATAACTGGGGAGGAGAGGGTGTGGGGTAAAGTAGTTGGAAATGAAGACTTCTATCTTGAACATGGTAGGTTTAAGACCTCTCTTAGGCCCAAATAGAAATATTTGATAGGTATTTAGATATACACGTGTCAAGCTTAGAGGAGACTTTATAGCTGGACATATAAACTTGGGAGTTGTCAACCTATACATAGGATTTAAAATTATAGGGCTAGATGAGACCCCCTCCACCCCGTTCAAGGGAACATAAATAGAGAAAAGAAACTAAGGAGTCAGTCTCAGGCACATCGACATTAGGGGCTGAAAGAGGAGACTAAGAGCAAATAGGCAGTGAGGTTAGAAGAGAAACAAGAGAGCACAGGGTCTCTGAAAGAGGATGTAGCCACCTGCATCAAATGCTGCTGATATGTCAAGCATATGTGAAATGAAAATGGATAGTTGGATGTAGTAAGATAAAGGACTTTTTTTTTAACTTCATGAGAGATTTAGTGGATTTTTTCAGAGAGAAAGATAATTTGAGTGAAAGAAAATAGGAAGTAAAGAAGAACTATAGGCATATCTTTTGAGGGATTTTGCTATAAAAGTGAAAAGATAAATCAGGTGGTTTCTAAAGGAAGATGTAGGATGGGAAGAGAGGATGTTAATAAGAGACACTTCAGCATAAATATATGCTGAAGGGAGTGATCCAGCAGAGAAAAAGAAATTGATGATGTAGGAGAAAAAGTGGACAACTGCAAAAGCAAATTGTTTGAATAGGCAAGAGAGTGAGGTCCGTTGCTGAAACAGAGGAGAGACACATAGTTTATCCACCAAAACAGTAGTGAAGGTTAAGGTATGTGGATACAAATGCAATAGGTTGGGTGAATAGATATTGGGAAAATGAAATTATCTTCTAATGGCTCCCAAGTTTTCAGTGAAATAAAAAGCAAGGCCCTCTTCTGAGATAAAGGAAAGGAAGAAGCTGTTGGGGCTTTGCCAATGAGTACAAGAAAGAGTGGGACAAGAAACAGAGGGTGTATGCAAGGAGTAATGATGGAGATTAACTATAATGTCTAACCAAGGTAAAAAGAGAAGTGAGTACATAAAACAGTAAAAAATGAGGTTAAAGAATTATTGAAGTATGGGTACAAGAGGAAGTCAGAGAGTAAATCCTTGAGAGTGAGATTTTGGAGACAGTGCCATTACAATTAAGTCCAGGTCTGAATATCACCACAAATAACAGTAGCTGAAAAAAATCTTAAAATCTTAGGTGTGTTTTTGTAAAAAGCCTATAACCATATTTTTAATTCAACCTTTATAATCTGCCCTTTAACCAGAAAGTCTGACCTATTTTACATCTACTGTAACTAATGATAAAATTATATTTAATTCTACTCTTTTATATTTTCTGTTTATCCTGCCTTTTCTATGCTTTTTATTTTCTTTTCCCCTGGCTTCTATTGAATTGATCAAGGTTTTTTTATTCCCGTTTTTTCTTCTCTTAATGGTTTAGAAGTTATAAATTCTATCCTTCTAGTTCTTATCCATAAACTTATCAAAATACATATTTAACCATGTCAAAAATTAATCAGTACCTATTTCCTCTTACCAAACAATCTAAGGTCCATAAATGCTATAGATCTACTACAGTAATGCCTTTCATACTGTTATTTTCTATGGCTTCCAAATTCTCAGTGAAATAAAATCAAGGACATCTTCTGCCTGGTTTTATAAGTCCTAAAGTAGTCATTATAATGCTTTTATATAATAAATGCTTGTTTAGATTTGTTGACATGTTTAGTAATTCCTTTGTTCAATGAGATAAACTGAACATTCCTTAAATGCTATTCCTTAAATGGCAAAATGAAAGCTAGTCAACAAAATATTTTTTTTGTTTTGTTTTTTATTTTTTATTTTTATTGGAGTATAGTTGATTTATTACAATGTTGTGTTAGTTTGAGGTGTACATCAAAGTCAATCAGTTATACATATAAGTATAGCCACTCTTTTTTTTTTTTTTTAGATTTTTTTTCCCATATAGGCCATTACAGAGAATTGAGTGGAGTTCCGTGTGCTATACAGCAGGTTCTGACTAGTTATCTATTTTATATATAGTAGTGTGTACATGTCAGTCCCGATCTCCCAATTTATCCCCTCCCCCCTCTTATCCCCTGGTAGCCACAAGTTTGCTTTCTACATCCATGCCTCTACTTCTGTTTTGTAAATAAGTTCAGTTATACCCTTTTTTTTATATTCCACATATAAGCAATATCATATGATATTTGTCTTTCTGTGTCTGACTTACTTGACTCAGTATGACAATCTCTAGGTCCACCCATGTTGCTGAAAATGCCATTATTTTGTTCTTTTTTATTGCTGAGTAATATTCCATTGTGTATATACACCACATCTTCTTTATCTATGCCTCTGTTGGTGGACATTTAGGTTGCTTCCATGTCCTGGCTACTGTAAACAGTTCTGCAATGAAAATATTTCTTATAATACTGAAAATTTATTAAAGCCATTTGATCCAATCAAACCTTTTTTATAATATTGAAAAGGTATTAAGCCATTCTATCCAATCAAAACCAAAAAAAAAAAAAAAAGTAAACTGAAAGGATGTTTGTTCATTGACTGTCTCAGCCATTTGACAAACTGGCTTGCAGAAAATAGTCTCTCAACATACATTTAGCAAATTAGCTTTTGGAGAACGGATTTTTAGCAAATTGGTATGAGTAAATTTTCCTGCTTCTGACGAGTAGCCTTTCTAAAATCCTGTTATGGACAATGGCCAGATCAGAAAAGGGTGTCTTATGTACAGCACACTAAGGTCTGTGAGAGTGTCTAAATCCTGCTGTGAATGAGTTCAAGGCCAAAATGTTGGCATTTTTTAGTAAGTAGTTCAGTCAAACTCTGTGTTAATATTCACCATGTAGATAATAGATAGAAGTTTTTCGTGGCCATCTTCCATTTTTAAAGCTGGACTACATAGGGAAAGATGTAGGTTTATAAATGTGGAAATTCATCACAATAACTGATATGACCTACAAAATAAAATAAATATAAGAAAAGTACATTTTAATTTTTTTCTAGGTTCACCTATACTTCCAAAAGATGTCTACTCTCCTGGAAAACATCACTGCCATCATCAAACTATTTCACGAATATTCAAAAACGGATAAGGAGACTGACACATTGAGTGCAAAAGAGCTGAAGGAACTTCTGGAAGCAGAGTTTCAGCCAATCCTGAAGGTAAAAGATATTTGCCAGCATTAAAGGGTGTATCATTTTTGTTCTGCATCAAACAATCTGTCAAAATATTACTGTGAAATCTTTATGAGTTGTTTCTTTTGGAAGAGGAACAAATGTAATCTTATTTCAAAACAGATATAATTTGTTCAAATTCTTTATATCTCTATATATACTACACACACACACACACACACACACACTGTGAAAAAATATATATAAATATTTAGTGACAAATAAGTGAAAAACAGTTAGTTAATTCATTGTAATATTCCCCCTAATTTCAAGAATGTAAAGAGGGTACAACTAAAAGACAATTCAGTTAAGGAATTTATAAAATACTGACATTTGAAGAAGTAAAAAGAACTTGCCCCATCAAATTTTTTGTGTCACCATACTAGTGTTTAAGATTTATTTTTCATTTTTTATTTATTTATTTTTTTTGCGGTACGCAGTCCTCTCACTGTTGTGGCCTCTCCCATTGCGGAGCACAGGCTCCGGACACGCAGGCTCAGCGGCCATGGCTCACGGGCCGAGCCGCTCCGCGGCATGTGGGATCTTCCCGGACCGGGACACGAACCCGCGTCCCCTGCATCGGCAGGTAGACTCTCAACCACTGCGCCACCAGGGAAGCCCAAGATTTATTTTTTTTAGGACAGTACCAACAGCTCCCTGCTGAGTCAGGATAAGATAAATATTATTAAAGAAAAAATTAGGTTCTACTTTCCTGTACCAAGAATTCACATTCCCTAAGTTAACTTTAATTATTTAATTACCCATTTGAGTCAGTCTCATGGATTTTCCCTCTCTGTCTTCCTTGTATACAGAATCCAGATGACCCAGATACTGCTGATGTTTTCATGCATATCCTCGATGTAGATCACAACCATAAAATAGACTTTACAGAGTTTTTCCTGATGGTATTCAAGTTGGCTCAAGCATATTATTATACCCAGAGACCGAATTTCAAGACATTAGGGAAAAAGCAGAAAAAGAATAGATACCATTATGAAGATGATACAGAAGAAGAGGGTAAAGAAGAAAGAGAAAGAAAGTCCAGTCATTCAAGAAGTGATGGAAAGAAAGAAGATAGAACAGAGGAAGAGGAAGAAGGAAGAAGCAGACATGGGTCTAGTTCTGGAAGGGAAGGAAGACACAGAAATAGATCTGGGAAGAAACGTCATGAATCAAGTAGGGAAAAGAAAAGGAGAGTGAGTTCTACTGAACTAAAAGAAAGAAGTCACATGTCAAGTGTTAGCCCCATCAGGGAATATGAAGGAAAAGAAGAAGAACGTGGTTACGAAAATAAAGATAGAGGATGTGAAAAATGGATAGGATCAGAGCCTAAGGGCTCATATCAAGTTTGTGAAGAAACTGTGACTATGGATTTTCAGTCCGGTTGCAGTACACAGCAGGTTTCCAGTATCAGTAAGGGCAGCGACAGCAAAGAACATTCACAAGATTCAGGTAGACAACCAGTGATCACTCATGGAAGGTCGCCATCCAGCTCAAGGAACCAACATGGGTCTTCCCACGACCAGTCAGGAGACAGCCCTAAGCACTCAGAGTCGCATCAAGGGAGGACAGACACACACAGGAAGAGTGAATCTGTCCATGGAAAGTCAGGATCCAGCACTACGCAAAGACAGGGGCGCCACCATGAGCAGGAAAAAGACAGCTCCAGACCCTCTGGAACTGGACATGGACACGCCTCAACTGGATCCGGAAGCAGTAGGCACAGGGAATCCAGTGTTGGTCAGTCCAGTGACAGCGAAGGACAGTCAGAAGATTCACATAGACATTCTGTGACCACTCATGGAAGGTCTGGGTCCAGCTCAAGAAACCAACATGGGTCTTCCCATGGCCAGTCAGGGGACAGCTCTAGGCACTCAGAGTCGCATCAAGGGAGGACAGACACACACAGGAAGAGTGAATCTGTCCATGGAGAGTCAGGATCTAGCACTAAGCAAAGACAGGGGCACCACCATAAGCAGGAAAAAGACAACTCAAGACACTCTGGAATTGGACATGGACACGCCTCAACTGGATCCAGAAAAAGTAAGCAGAGGGAATCCAGTGTTGGTTGGTCCAGCGACAGTGAAGGACAGTCAGAAGATTCAGGTAGACATTCTGTGACCACTCATGGAAGGTCTGGGTCCAGGTCAAGAAACCAACATGGGTCTTCCCATGGCTGGTCAGGAGACAGCTCTAGGCACTCAGAGTCACATCAAGGGAGATCAGCATACAGGAAGAGTGAATCTGGCCACAGCAAGTCAGGGTCCAGCACTACTCAAAGACAGGGGCACCACCATGAGCAGAAAAGAGACAGCTCCAGATACTCTGGAACTGGACATGGACACACCTCAACTGGATCTGGAAGCAATAGACACAGGGAATCCAGTGTTGGTTGGTCCAGCGACAGTGAAGGGCAGTCAGGTGATTCAGGTAGACATTCTGTGACTACTCATGGAGGGTCTGGGTCCAGCTCAAGAAACCAACATGGGTCTTCCCATGGCCGGTCAGGAGACAGCTCTAGGCACTCAGAGTCACATCAAGGGAGGACAGACACACACAAGAAGAGTGAATCTGGCCACAGCAAGTCAGGGTCCAGCACTACTCAGAGACAGGGGCACCACCACGAGCAGGAAAGAGACAGCTCCAGACACTCTGGAACTAGACATGGACATACCTCAACTATTTCTGGTAGCGGCAGACACAAGGAATCAAATATCAGTCAGGCTAGCAACACAGAAGGACATTCAGGAGATTCAGGTAGACAGCCTTTGACCACCCAAGGATGGTCTGCATTCTATTCAAGGAACCAAAGTCATGGTTCAGATCAAGGTTGGAGACATGGCAGCTATGGCAGTGCAGATTATGACTATGGACAGTCAGGGTTTGGTCATTCTCAGGATGGAAGTGTCAGTCATGATTCCAGCCATATGGGAGCCAGGGACAGATTTGAATATAGGAGCATTTATGGGATCCAATATAACAGGCAGTAACAGACACCCTGCAACATATGGCCATTCAAATTATATTTCAAAACGGTTGGGGTTTGGACAGTCACATAGACACTATTATTATGAGTGAGAAATTATTAAATAAAGTATTAACCCAAATAATTGGAGAATGACCAAGACAACTTTGAGTCAAGAAAATGTTCATTATACTTTCAGTGAGGTTATCTTTTCTTGTCATTTTTTAAAAAATTAGTTACACTATTTCTTTACATTGGTGATAGTTTCTTTTCATTCTATAGGAAGCTTTGAACTTTATAGTTAGGAACTGGTTAATGGGAGAAAGCAATATCATGGAGTGCTAAATTTGGAAAACCATAAGTATTTGGGGAGGTTGGGGTTAAGTAAGGATTTTTCTTTTGAGAGGTTAAGTTTCAGAACCTCTCCTGATAGGTACATTAATATTTGTAAAAAAAAAAAAAAAAAATCAAAGGAACCAATAGTATAAAATCACTGTTCTGTCAGCCAAAGCTGCTATATTAATATTAAGGGTCATCACACCTGCCTCTATTATCCTTCTATTGGAACTCTGTATTATTCTTCATTCATTAATCACCTTGGGCACATAGAATCCAAAAAAAGTGAACTGCATGAAAATTGAAAATAAAAAATTGATCATATATCATACTGTGTCTCTTCCATGCTTCTCATAGACCCAAAAAGACTTATCTCCCCATAGTAAGAATGACATATTTTCCTCTGTCACTGAAAACTATATGTCCAAATGGCAGATGTTCACCATGCAAAAGAAATAAGGAGTCCAAAGAAGAAAACATTTAATCAAATCCTATATCATTCTCCAACACAGTCATTGTTCCATGTAGTCACCATCAGGATGAAAAAAGGCTTAGCTCAATCATAGATAGCATCATAATTATTACAAAACATCAACTCGGGGCTTCCCTGGTGGTGCAGTGGTTGGGAGTCCGCCTGCCGGTGCAGGGGATACGGGTTCGTGCCCCGGTCCGGGAGGATCCCAGGTGCCACGGAGCAGCTGGGCCTGTGAGCCATGGCCGCTGAGCCTGTGCGTCCGGAGCCTGTGCTCCGCAACGGGAGAGGCTACAACAGTGAGAGGCCTGCGTACCGCAAAAAAAAAGAAAAAAAAAAACAAAAAACATCAACCCAGTGGCTATTAGCAAAGTCAAACCAAGATCAGGGAACAAAATACTGATCATAGGTCCTTCTTACAAAGATACAAAGAGATATTTTCCAATGGAAACTAATGAGAGCAGAAAAACTGTGCTGAAATTTCTTGACAAAGGAAAAGCGATAAAGAAAATCGTCTCCTGTCCTGGAAAGAAAACATATATTCATATATTTTATGACTAGGCAGGAGATTTAATAATTTTAGTAGAACTGTGAACAAGCTTCTACCATTAAAAGGAATATCTCTCTGTGAGAATCATACCCCAAGTCTTCCTTCTCCATGATAGCAGACCAGTAGGAATATTAGACAATATCTAGTCTATGTTTGGAATATTAGGAATAGTAGGAGATATTAGACAATAGTAGGAATATTAGACAATATCTAGTCTATGTTTGCATTTTGCAGATGATTCTATCACAGAAATAATCCATACCAAATACCGCAAGTCCCCAACTCTGAGTTTAGTGGTTTTATAAAACCACTTATAAAAGGTGCTTTGCTTTGACTTTTAGTTAAATAAATTAAGCTAAACCTAAATTACCTGTCAAAGTTAAAATGATCTGCAATGGGGCTTCCCTGGTGGCGCAGTGGTTGAGAGTCCGCCTGCCAATGCAGGGGACACGGGTTCATGCCCTGGCCCGGGAAGATCCCACATGTCACGGAGCAGCTGGGCCTGTGAACCATGGTCGCTGAGCCTGCGTGTCCGGAGCCTGTGCTCCGCAACGGGAGAGGCCACAACAGTGAGAGGCCCGCGTACCGAAAAAAAAAAAAAAGATCTGCAATGTACACAGGGACTGAGTGAAAAGCAACAAGCAAGCTCATTTTTCTAATTAGTCTCAAATAATATTATGTCTATGTTTGTGCTCCATTAGCCAAATGAAGGGAGCACCACCCCCAATGGGAATCCTGCTTCCCTGCTTGAAGTACTATCCCCAAATACCCCTACAAAGCTGCAAAGTCAAGACAGTGCCAAGAACACAATAAGCATCCAGTAAATGTTTGCCATTAAGGATGGAATTATAGGCATGATTGAATGAGGGGATGGAGAGTGAGAACCAAAGAAAGAATATTGAGAAAACCCACCATTAAAAGTTCTGCCCAAGTCACATAACAAGTAGGCAGTGGAAACAAAATTTGAAACCCAATTCTATCTTCCAAGTATATGTTCTTCTCACTGAAAAGGAGAGAGCATTATCAAAGTTTCAATAGTTCAAATTTCAGGTAAAATGAAGAATGAAATACGTTCATTGATTTTGGTAACTTGACATTTGCAACGTGGAAACAGTTATTTCTGTGGAGAGGTGATGATGTAAACTCTGTTGGAAAGCTTACAAGTGAGTTGGTTTTTAAAGAACTGGAAACAATAAAGGAAGTTCAGAGTAAATATCTAACCACACTTCTCCTGTGAAAAAGCCAAAAATTAATTTCCAACCAAATCCCTTAGGTTTTACCCATCACTAAGTGTCCTGGGATAGAGAGATTCTGGGGGTGAAGGCTGGGAAAACAGTCTGCAGGAGATAATTTTTGAGAATTAAGTAGGGATCATATCATGTAATATCTTGGAAGCCACAGGAAAGAGATTAGATTTCTTTTTTAATTTGTAGTTTAAAAAAAACATAACATAAAATTTTATCAATTTTTAAGTACACATTTTAGTAGTATTAAGTATATTCACATCGTTTTGCAACCAACCTCCAGAACTTTTTCATCTGCAAAACTGAAACTCTGTACCCATTAAAAAACAATTCCCTATTTCCCCCCTCCCTGCAGCCCCTGGTAACCACCATTCTACCTTCTGTTTATCTTAATTTGACTACTAAAGATACCTCATATAAGTGGAATCATGAAGTAGTTGTCTTTTTGTGACTGGCTTATTTCGCTTAGCATAATGTTCTCAAGGCTCATCCATGTTGTAGCATGTCAGATTTCCCCCTTTTTAAGGCTGAATAATATTCCACTGTATGTATACCACATTTTGTTTATCCACTTGTCTGTTGGATGGACATTTAGGTTTCTTCCACTTTTTGGCTATTTTGAATAATGCTTCTATGAACCTGGTTGTGCAAATATATCTTTCAGACCCTGCTTTCAATTCTTTTGGATTGAAATGGGATTGCTGGATCATATGATAATTTCATATTTAATTTTTTGAGGCACTATCATACTTTTTTTCCGTAGGAGCTGTAGCATTTTACATTCCCACCAACAGTGCACAAGTGTTCCAATTTCTCCAGGTCCTCACCAACACCTGTTATTTTTTGTTTTTTTGATAGTGGCTATCCGAATGAGTATGAGGTGGTATCTCATTATGGTTTTAATTTGCATTTCTCTAATAATTGTGGTATTGCACCTCTGATCTTTTACATCATCTTTGGGTAAATATCAATTCAAGTCCTTTGCCCTTTTTTTTTATTAGTTTTTGTTGTTGTTGTTGATATGTAATAGGACTTCTTCATATATTTTGGATACTAGCACCTTATGAGGTATGTAATTTGTAAATATTTTCTCCTATAACATAGGTTGCCTTTTCATTCTGTTCTACCTTTTGATGCACAAACTTTTTAAGTTTGATGTAGTCCCATTTATCTATTTTTGGTTTTGGTGCCTGTGCAGAAGGCTGGATTTTATTCTGATCTGATAGAAAGTCTTTGAAGAATTTTGAGCAGTGGAGTGATAATAATCTGATTTTTAATTTTAAAAACATTTTAACTGTCTGATGGAGGATCTATCTCCATTGGGATTAAAGGCAAGACTGGAAAAAGAATAACAGGAGTCAATACAAAATATTATAGTAGTTGGGATGAGGGCAGAGATAATAGAGGGAGTAAGAAGTGGTTATAATTGCTATATATATATATATATATATATATATATATATATATATATATTTTTTTTTTTTTTTGGCGTTACGCGGGCCTCTCACTGCTGTGGCCTCTCCTGTTGCAGAGCACAGGCTCCGGACGCGCAGGCTCAGCGGCCATGGCTCACAGGCCCAGCCGCTCCGCGGCATGTGGGATCCTCCCGGACCGGGGCACGAACCCATGTCCCCTGCATCGGCAGGCGGACCCTCAACCACTGCGCCACCAGGGAAGCCCTGGTATATATTTTAAAAGCAGAATCAATAGAACTTGCTGATGGATTGGTTTTGGAGTATAAGAGAGAGTGTAGATTCAAGGGTGACTCCCAGATCTTTGGGCTTGGAAGAGCTTGGCTGCACAGTTCTCACTTCGGGTCTCTCATGCAGTTTTAAGTAATAGTCAGATGTCATCTGGAGTTTCAATCATCTGAAGGCTCAACTAGATCAAACGTACAAGATGGTTCATCCACATGACTGGCAGCTGATACTGGCTGTCAGCTGGGAGCTGAGCTTGGCCACTGACTGTGGGCACCTCTATGTGGCCTCTCCAGCCTGGCAATCCCAAAGAAGTCTGATGTCTTACAAGACACCCAGCCTTCCCCAGAGAGGGCATGCCAAGAAAACCAAGTGGAAGCTGAGTGGTCTTTTCTGAACTAGCCTCAGAAATGACACAGAATCACTTCCTCTTTATTCTACTGGTTACAAGCAAGTCACAAAGTTTGACCCAAATTCAAACAGAAGGACCGCCACCTTTCAAAGAGAGAAATGCCAAACAATTTGAGGATGTGTTTCAAAACCACTACACTTACAATGTCAAGTTTTTCTAGGATAAAAATTTTAAAGGTGAATGTAAGTGAATCCCTCAATTAGAACATAAGTATGAGAGACAGAAGAGAGGCCAGCTTCCTGGAGGTAATGGAATATGTGTAAACTTGGAATACAATTGGATAATCTGTGTGGGGTCAAACATGAAATCTAAGGGACTCAAGGACAGAAGTCAAGCTTGAATACCATCAGCTTAAAGTTAAGATTCATCCAAGACAACACACCGAATGGGAGAAAACATTTGCAAGTCATATATCTGATAAGGGGTTAATATCTAAAATATATGAAGAACTCATACAACTCAACAGCAAAAAAAAAAAAAACAAAAAAAACAATTTGTAAAAAATAGGCAGATCTGAATAGGAATTTTTCCAAAGAAGACATACAGATGGCCAACAGATATATGAAAAGACCCTCAACACAACTAGTTATGAGGAAAATGCAAATCAAAATCACAGTGAGCTATCACCTCAGACCTGTTAGAATGGCTATTATCAAAAAGATAAGAGATAACAAGTGTTGGTGAGAATGTGGAGAAAAGAGAACCCTTGTGCACTACTGGTGGGAAAGTAAATCAGTGCAGCCACTATGTAAAATGGTATGGAGATTCCTCAAAAAATTAAAATTAGAACTACCATATAATCCATCAATTCAACTTCTGGGTATTTATCCAAAGAAAACAAAAACACTAACTCAAAAAGATATATGAACCCCCATGTTCATTGCAACATTACTTACAATAACCATGATCTGGAAACAACCTTAAGTGTCCATAAGTAGATAAATGGATAAAGAAAACGTGGCATATATATATACATACATACATACATACACACACATACATATGCACACACACGTATACATACAATGGAATATTATTCAGCCATAAAAAGGAATGAAATCTTGCCATTTGTGTCAACATGGATGGGCCTTGAGGGCATTATGCTAAGGTTAATGAGTCAGACAGAGGAAGAAAAATACCATATCATCTCACTTACATGTGGAACGTAAAAGAAACAAACAATAAAAAGAGAAAACAAGCTCATAGATACAGAGAACAGATTGGTGGTTGGTGGAGGTTGCAGGGTGGTCAAAATGGGTATAGGGTGACAAAACTTATAAACTTTCAGTTATAAAATAAGTAAGTCATGGGGATATAATGCACAGTACGTTAACTACAGTTAATAATACTGTGTTGCATATTTGAAAGTGCTAGGAGAGTATATCTTAAAAGTTCTCATCACAAGAAAAAAAATTGTGTAAATATATATGGTGATGGATGGATGAACTTATCATGGTAATCATTTTGCAGTGTATACAAATATTGAATCATTATGTTGTACACCTGAAACTGAAACAGAGCAGAACCTTATGGTCCTTGCCCCCCACCATGTCCTCAGCCTGCCTTTTGTCTGTGGAAAAACTTTAGCCAAAGAATAAGTTTAATCAGAGAAGTGAGAAAATACAGAAACAGAGGAAAACAGTCAAAGGAAACCAAATAATAATAGTTTAGTCATTAAGCATAGTCAAGGACCTTTAGTTCCTCCTTAAGGGCTATAGATAATATTCTGAGCCATATCCTGTGAGCTTTCTTATAGATACTGAAACCCTCACCAGGTGGAAGAAGTTAACTACATGATGACCAAGCTGTAGCCATGACATAAGCTGCCACAATTCTGAGAACTGGCCCCAAAGAAACGGAAACAAACCCACCCTGGAGCTGAAGATTAACCGTGCCTAACACAATCAAGATGATGCTGGTCAGACCACTGATGACCAATTTCAAGATGACTGTCAGAGCTGACTGCACTGTTTCTGCATGTAGCCCCTCCCTCAACCTATAAAAGCTCTTGCCCAATGGTTGCAGGAGGCAGGGAGTCGGCCTTTGGACAGGGGTCTGCCCTCCCTGCCAGTTGCCGGCAACCAAAATAAAGCAAACTTTCCTTTCCACCAAACTTGCCTCCTTATTGGCTTTTGAGCGGCAAGCAGCCAGATCCCACTTTTGGTTACAAAACTAACATTATGTTATATGTCAATTATACCTAAATTAAAAAAAAAAATTCATCCACAGCTAGCAATGTTCTACTTTACTGGTAGTAACTTGCTATAAGTTGACCTTATTCAAAACACTTAATAACTATGTTATTTTTTCTACCATAAAAAAAAGAGAATGGAAATTTATTGATTTCTCACTGCACATCACCTTCCTCACAATACAGCAAGGTAAAAAAATTATAATTTACCCTTTACAAATTATAAAACTGATGACAAAGACATCAACAATAACTTATCTAAAGGCATGAACTGAGTGACAAAGCCTCAAAGCCCAGTCCCTTCTACTACGACATACTGACTAGCACAGTTTCTGGCACACAATGGATCCAGATTAGACACCAGTTTCCTTTCTTGACTTCCTCTAAAAAGCAGCTTAGGGTTCCATTTTTAAAGCCTAAAAAGAGAAGGCATATCTTCATATTAACTCAGCAAGGTCTCTTTCCTTCCTTGGCAGTAGGCTTTAATAGAAGATAAGTTGAACCTAAAATTCTCAAAATGAAACTTTATCATAATCCAAGCAGAGACTCTTCTTGGTTCTATAAAAATATACTATTAAAATGTACAAAAACATTAATCATTGCCTATGGTGTCATTTCAGGTTCTAAACAAGTGGTGTTGTTCAGAAATCACACCACCAAGGTGACCACTTACTGCTAAGATGTTAACATTTAGGGAAGTAGAGGACATGAGAAGAAAATGAGTAAATTACAATCATGTCCTATGCTATTACCAAAGTGACTGAGCTTTTGGCAATAAGATTGTGGTTTTAATTTAACAAATGATTTATCTATATAGCTTCATATGAAAATGAACAAAATAGTCCCTAGCTCTTTGTGGGGCTGTACAGCCATCAGTTTTCATTGCTCTTCCCTTCCAAGGACTTGTTCCACTCTTCTCAGCACCTCTCCCAACCTGTCACGTGAGGAAAGGATTGGCAATACATATCAATGGATGTCTGGGATCTAGACAAACACATTTCCACACATCTTCAAATAGAAAGCTGAGAATAAGGATTGGACTGATCAGAATCCAGATAATACAGTTGTTGGTTGGCTTTTGATGAATATTACTTCATTCTTTCATCAGGAGGATTCAAGGAAGTTAAATATTAATCATTTAGTTGTCAGTCTCTATACTAGATGTTGGAGTTACAAAGATGAGACAGATCTGTTCCTTCAAGAGATCACTAACAATGGAGGAAAGACATAATAGCATAAGTAGATTTAAAAAGATATTATTAGGGCCTCCCTGGTGGCGCAGTGGTTGAGAGTTCACCTGTCGATGCAGGGGACACGGGTTTGTGCCCCAGTCCGGGAAGATCCCACGTGCCGTGGAGCGGCTGGGCCCGTGGGCCATGATCGCTGAGCCTGCATGTCCGGAGCCTGTGCTCCACAACGGGAGAGGCCACAAACAGTGAGAGGCCCGTGTACCGCAAAAAAAAAAAAAAAAAAAAAAGAAGAAAAAAAAGATATTATTAATGTGCAGCAGTGGTTGAAAACTATAACGTGCTACCTAACTGTATTTAGTGGTAAGAAAGACCTGGTTCAGGGCTTCCCTGGTGGTGCAGCGGTTACGAATCTGCCTGTCAATGCAGGGGACATGGGTCTGGGAAGATCCCACATGCCGCAGAGCAACTAAGCCCATGCACCACAACTACTGAGCCTGGGCTCTAGAGCCCGCAAGCCACAACTACTGAAGCCAGTGTGCCACAACAACTGAAGCCCGCACGCCTAGAGCCCGTGTTCCACAACAAGCGAAGCCACCGCAATGAGAAGCCTGTACGCCACAACGAAGAGTAGCCCCCGCTCACCGCAAGTAGAGAAAGCCCGTGCGCAGCAATGAAGACCCAATGCAGCCAAAAATAAAATAAATATTAAAAAAAAAAGAAAGACCTGGTTCAGATAAACCTTTTGAATTTAGGAGAAACGTGCACTAAATCTCTAAAAATGGCTGGAAATGTGCCAGGTTGACTTGGGAAGGAGAGTGTTCCAGGGGGGTTAACCATCCTGTGCAAAATCCCAAAGATGAAAAAATAAACAAATAAAGGTGCTCTAAAGGAAGTGATAGTAGCTCAGCATAGCTAAGATATAAGATGAATGTTGGGACATGGCATAAGGTGATTCTGGAATCCTTGGAACCAGATTGAAAAGCTCCTAGTAAGCCATCCTAAAGGATTTGGTCTACATGGGAGCCAACAAAAGGTTTTAAACAGAGAACATGATTACGTTTGCATTTTAAATGATCATTTGGTGTGAAGACATGGAAGGGATGACGTCAGTGGCAAGAAGACTAGCTAGGAGACCATTGCAATATCTTGGCAAAATTATGTTAGGAGTCAGTAAGAGCAAAGCAGAACTGAATGTCACAGACATGACTGAGATAAAGTGAATATGATTTGGGGATAGATTGAATGTGGTGATTGTGCAAGAGGAAAGTCTTAGATAATCTACCAGATTTCTGGCTTGGATTTCTAAGTAAATAGAGCACATCAGAGGTGAAAAACAATACCTTAATAGATGAATGTACTTTACTGGGAACTTTCTAACAGTTTTAAAGTTGAATCACATCCCAACCAGTGGTTATAAACTAGTAACCTAAAGGCCAAATCCAGCCTACAGATGTGTTTTATTCGGCCTGCACCATTTTAGCTCAAGTATTCTGAATCTGATATAGTTGGATGATTCCACATAAAAGCATGCATAGCTGCCTTCTTTCAAAATTGTAAGACAAGGCATGGGTTCATTAGCATCTTTTTCTGAAGACAATCAGCAATACTTAAGAAGTAAGACTGCCACCTATTGGCTGGACATATACCAGCCTGTTCATTCAGATCCATTATATCCACTGTCTCCCCTCCACTGAAAGCTGCCTCATTTATCTAGGTCATCTACCTGCCTGATCCCATTAGGGATATAGATATGTGACCCCATCTCCAAGCCTAAAGCACACTGAAGCTCTCCTCACCACTAGCAACCCCCATTTCATCCCACAGTCACAAGGGGAACTTGAAGTCAGTCAAGGGTGAACTGGTACAACAATTACACCGTGGGGGTCATTGGAAGGAGGGGTGGACCTTTTAATGATGGTGTAAAGAGGCTTAAAATTCTCTTCCTCTTACCAGATCTCTTATGTGTTCCTTTGTTCTGAGATACTTGGTTGTATTAGTACAAAGAGGGAATCAGAGTGGGATTAGGAGGAAAGGACCTAAAAGAAGCTACTATTACTAGCCACTCTTCCAGGTCTTAAATTAAAGGACTACAAGAAATTCATGAAGTTCTCCTTGGTCACAAAGTTGATCTGGGTGATAGAGCAGATAGAGGTTTGGGCTGAACCTTGGGAAGTGTGCATTTCTCTTGCATGTACCCTTGGGTAGCTATCTTGCTGGAACAGAGTTCATAAGCTGTCAGCTATGGGAAGTGAACGAATTTTCACATTAAATTCATTGTGAAGAATTCTCAAGAGAAAGGCAAATACAGTAAGAAAATAAACTCTCTTTGCAGAGGGAAACTGCATACTCCCTGTGGCAGATTTTAAACGGCTACAAATTCGTTGACACTCCTGGCATCAAGAGGTGGAGTCTATGTCCACTCCCCTTGAATCTGGCTGTCCCGTGACTGCTTGGGCCAACAAAGTGGAGTTAAACCTGTGCCATGTCCAGGGCTAGTCTTTAAGAAAACTGGTAGATTGGCCCTAAGGGACTGAACATACAAACAAACAATGGCCAGATCATATATAAAAACAGTATTCTGATCCACAACCTGCAGAAACCTGCCCAGGAAACCAACTCCTTACCTACAATAAACCACCCAGGAAGCCAGCCTGCTATAAGTCAGATTTGTAGTTAAGACTGTTATCTCTAATAATAATCCAGGAAGCTAAACAATTACTTTCGTAACAAGCAATCCAAATGGCCAGGACTCAGCTAATAACTGACAGCTTCCCTGAGTTTTATCCCTGACTCCCACTTAAGACCAAACAGATAAAGCCAAATATGCACCCCCATCCAATCATACAGGATGTTCCATTTCTAATTAGCCCACCTACAGCTTCCCCATGCCAATGGGGAATGTGACTTTAGACAGCAGATCACTTTTCATTTGGAGGAGATAGAGCACATAACACAGGACACCTAAAGTCAGTCAAGGACAAAAAGAGGAAAGGAAAAATGCAATGTTTTGGTTTTTAACCATTTGGAAACATAGTCATTCCCCACCTTCACCCCATTCCCCTAACACTATTTTCTTCTTACCATGTTCCTGGCTCTTGTGTTATGTTTTTCCAGTAAGGTCTTCATTCATAGGGTCTGAAAATACAGAGGAAAGCAAAAAGCAAAAAAGCACTATTTGGAGGAACTCTACTCACAAGTCACAGCTTCCCTAAGGCTGTACTCCAAGTGACGTGAAAACCTACCATGATTTTCCAAAGTTTAGGAAGGGGATTGGGCAGCACCCAGATCACACTGCACCCACTGCATTATGCTTCATGAGGTCTCCAGGGAAGTATCCCCTAAAATGAAAAGTCTTCAAAAAGACATTTACATTCTTAGATCTTCTCTTGCTGGAAACACATATAAGTACATAAGTTCACCCAATTAAGACAGTCAATATTAGGCTGACAACTAAACTCTGATAATTTTATGATAAATTACTATCTATGAGTTTTCATATAACTAAACTTTGAGGCAATGTGCCAGATAACTGACAGAATTAACTTATTTAATACTCTCAAAGGCCCTTTAAAACAGGCATTTTACCCTCACCTTAAAGATAAGGAAACAGACTCAGAAAGGCTAGGTAACTTGCCTGACGTCATAGAGCCATAAATGGAAGAGCCGGGGGCAAACTCAGGTGGGTCAGACTCCAAAACTTTAGCAGCTGACACTGTTCCAGGTTGGCTCGTGGCCTTGTCTACTCAAGAAGGGCAACAATATAGTGGCGGGTGTGTTTTTTAGGTCAACCCCATTATGTAAACTTACCTCACAAGATTTTTTTAAAATAGGAATTGTTACCAAGTCCAAGATCGTTCTGCTCACCACACAACAGGCCAACAAATTGGAGATGAGGTGCTGAGGCAAGGATTAATGACTTTATTCAGAAAGCCAGGCATCCAAGAAGATGGTGGACTAGCATCCTAGAGTACCATCTTATGGGGTCTGGATGCTAGTTTCTTTTAGAGAACAGAGAGGGGGAGGAGGTGAGGAAGTAAAGTAAAAAGGTCATAAGTCTTGCAAAATATCTCCTGGTTTTGGCCATCCTCAGGGAGCGGATGTGTTAACTTCTTCTTTCCTGCAGCCATTCACAAGTGGGCAGGGTCAGGGTGTGTCCCTGTGGGCTGAACAAAGGCACTTTGGTTTAACATTCAGGCAGAGGGGTAGGGTTCACCAAGGCAGGCAATTATGTATGCCTATATCTATAGACAGAACAAAAGCAATGGAAGGCAAAGGTCAAAGTAAAAGAAACAGATCCAACATGGAGTCAGTTTGTTCTTCCCTGTTACAGAATTGCATTTAAAAAAATTTAGTTGAAATATAACCATACTACACATGAATTACATATAATTCAGTGATAGTTATCTTGAGTGATAGGGGTACACTGTACATGAGCACTAGTAAAAAAGTGGGAGAAGAGTTGGTGTGCTCACCACCACTGGGGGTACCACTAAAAATGCCTGATCCAGCCTGAAGGGATTTTGCCCTAAGTTGGTCAGGAAATCCCAAAGTAGAGCTGGGAAACTACAGGAAACTGTGAACACAGTTCAATACTGAGATGCTGATGAAGGAATTAAAATGCTGATGGAGAGACTAAGCCAGGCTTCACCATGAGATCAGCACTGCTTGAGGAATCAGCTTTTTCAACATAAAAACACATCACTGGTGACACGAGGTCATGCTTGAAGGCCTTTTGGAACTGTATCTCAGTAATTATTCTGGTTTTATAGAGGTTCACAGCTCAGGGTAATTTTTATACTATTGTTATTTTCTGCTACCTTTTGAATATCCTCCCCCAACTTATATGTGGGCAGGAAATTACAAATAATATGCAATGTGGTATAGACAGAGTCTTGTGCAAAGCTAGATCAATAATCTCGAAGATTAGGGATGCTATTTTATTCCCAAGCTCAGATTTTAATATTTAGCATTATTAAAATGATCTCTGTTCAATTTTCATTCCAGCCTATAATATCTTCAGTGGTAGTATTGAATCTTACATACAACATATTAGCCACCTATTCACACTGTTGTTCAAGTCACTGATTAAAATGGTGACCTACACACAGTCAAGGGAAGCAGCACACCAGCTAACCACCCTACAGACTGTTAGCAACCCATGAGTCAACAAGATTCAGAAACCCTTCCATCATATGGACAGACCCTGCCACCATTCCCCTGAAGGCCTCAGCCACCTCATAAATTTCCATCAAGGTGGCTGGAGTCATTAAGTGACAAAAACCTCTGAATAAGAGAAGAGGTAGACAAAGAGAAAAGAAATGTAAGAGAAGCTAATGCTGACAAGGAAGAAAAACATGGATTGTTTTTTTTGTCCTTTTATTATGCTTCAGAGAGTATTTGATACAGGGCAGCATTTCCCTCACTGTGTTCCCTAATAATACATGTTCTTCAAAAGAAGAATTCCAAGGGGAAAATCATTTAGGAAACCCTGGTTAGACAAGGGTCTTAGGTACAGCACAGCTTCTCAGAGTCAGAGCCTTTAATAGTCTAATGCACATTGTACCTCTAAGAGAATTGTGTGTGCTTTCCCTAACGTCCGAACACTATAACTTATTTCTCACAGAGCACCTATTAATACCCTATATCCCTGATGGTATGAAGATGAGCAAAAAGGAGACTTTATCATGAAGATGGGGACACAGCAATGAGGGTAATGGGATGACAGATCCATGAACAAACAATTAGAATACAATGTGACAAGAGCCATGGGAAAACCCTATGTAGATACAAGTGATTTCAGTGTAACAAATGACCTCAGGGGAAGTCACATATAAGCGATGACATTTCAGGAAGATCTTACAGTATATATAGGAGAGCTTGTTGGGCAGAGAAGAAATACAGCAGAGGAAACAGCATGTGCAATGACATGAGATCAAGAGTGAGGGTGGTATGATCAAGGATAGTAGTTAACATTCAAAGGGACAATCCCATAAGAGACAGTTCGTAGAAGAGGAGGCTAAAAAAGTGGATTCCCGTCTGATTTCAAGGTGGCTTGTGGGCCCAAATTTTAAATAATTTGAATTTATTCTATAGGCAAAAGAGATGCCACAAGCTTTAAGGCAGGGAAATGACATGATAAGGTTTGTTTATAAGAAGATGAACCTGGCAGCAGTATGGAAGGGATAGTAGGAAGATATCCTGGTGGTAGAGAAAGACTGATTACAAAGCTGCTGGAAATGGTCAGGATGCAAGGTGACCAGGGTCAAAATCAGATCAGTAGTGCTAGGACAGAAGAGGGCTGGGTCCCGGAGACAAGTCTGCAGTAGGACTGACAGGATAGGATGTGGTGGTCATCTGTGGATGAGGGTGGGAAAAAGGGGGAGAAATGAAGAATGACTACAGAAGTTCTTAGCCTGAGACACTCAAGAACGATGATGTTACTGATATGACAGTAGACAACAGGAGAAAAGATACTTCTCATTATATATTATAACGGAATCAGTTTGAACCTCTTAGGTTTCAGATGACAGGGATATCTAAATACGTGAAGAGATCATATAGGCAGTGAGATAAAACGATCTAGAAAAAAAAGTGCAAGTTTGAGCATGTTCTGCAGAGATAGTAGTGTTTTTATAGGAGTGAACACATGGTGTATGGCACATGTCTGATATTCCAGGGTAATAACAATGATAAAAAGAGAAAAGTAGACCCCTCCTCCCAACTTGGGATAACTAAATGTTTGCACCTCCAATGTCCTCTCTGTTCTCATTTACCACAGTACTTCAAAGACTACTATTAGTGATTTAATTATCTCATAGGCAGGTTTCTTCAATACTCAGAGATGGAATTCACAGTAACCAATGAGGTCACATTAAATCCTAGGTGGGCACACTCTTTTTTTACACTCTTCACCTCTCTTGGATTTCAGAGCCCTCTTACATACGCATATTCTATCACTCTCAGTTCAAGGATCACTGCTCTTCAGCAAATATATATATCAAGCATTGTTAAGTCACCACAGCAGACACAAGAACATATAAGGGATGACAGATGTATACAAGGAACGTGTGATTTCCAAAGAGACTCTTCTGTAAAATTTCTGGTAGAAAGGACTAATATTAATCTAAATCTGGAAGTTGCTAATATAAGCAGAAATGAGTACTTAAAGAAGTTGTGAAATAAACAGTAGAGAAAGAAAGGTAGGGATAAGGGTGGATCAGAATATGATTGTGAATGAATTAGACCATCTCATAAAGGATGGCACCTTCTGAGAATGAAGCTTTCGTTGCTATAAAACGGCCACTCTCCTGACCTTCGTTCGGCACCCTGCCAGCTCCTTCAGTCCACACCCTAACTTGTACTTTTGGCAAACTACGTAAGAAAAAAATCTATCCAACTATTCCTACTTAGTATTACCCAAGATGGAAATCTAGGAATGTGCTCTAAGGCATAATACAACTGAGAGCTTAGCTTTTTTTCTTTATTTTATGTTCCCTATTATCATAAGATTCCATATAGAGAGGAAACTAAGGACAGAAATGTACCTTTTCTGAGATTACTCAGTACTCTCTTTGCAGTGCTGCATTGTACAGCCCTAAGACATGGGAGGCCATAAGAGGGTCAGCATTATTGACAGTCTCTACTATTTTCAGAGAGCTTTATCTAAATGTCATACAGCTCTTACTGCCTCCTACACTGTTGAATCTAAAGATGCAGGGAATTCTTGTGTCCTCCTACAACCTTTGGGATATATGATAATTTAGACAAGTCTTCAGTGAGATAGAAGCTGATCTTAGGAGACCAATCCCATGACTCTCTATTATCTAGATTAATAATAGCTAAATTCTAATTCAATGATTCATCTAATCCTAATTCAATGATTCCATTTTTTCAGGTAATATTTATTCAGTTCTACCATTGAACAGGTGCTTTCATATATGTTGGAGATACAAAGATGAATAAGCTGTGGAGATACAAAACTCCGTAAACTAGCCTCACAAAGATCACTTACCACATGAGACAATCCCGTAAAATGCTAACTATAATTTAGTATATTACATGACGTGTAGAATGAAAAAGACACAGTATGAACAGTGTGCTAAGGAAAAATGAAGGAAGGAGACCCTACACAGATTAATTTGTTCAATTAATTTGTTAATCTTCATTTATACAATCATGCAACAGATATTAATAAGTGCCTACTCTAAGCCAGAATCTATTCTAGGTTTTGGGTTTACTGCAGATGGCAAAACAGATAAAATCACTCTCTCAAAGAGCTTATTCTTCTGGGGGAGATAGGTACTACACAAATTTCAAATGGTAATAAATGCTGTAAAGAAATAAATGTGTCAGAGTATCTAGCAGGAAGGAGAGTTACTCTGAGGAGGCATCATCTGAGCACAGACCAGAATTACAAACAGAAGTCAGCTATGTGGAGAACAAAGAACCAATAACCAAGTCAGAGAACAAGGTTTTCTGGAAGGTACAGGCTGAAAAAGACACGATATTCTTCTGAGCTGAGAACTCAGTGTGTCTTCAGCATGGTGAAAAAAGGGAGAATAGAGGTACGAAATGAGATCACAGAGGCAGATGGGGGTCCAATCACAAAATGAGTAGTGGTAAGAAGTTGTCAACTAAGTATGATGAAAAGCTCTTGGAGTGCTTTAAACAAGAAAGTAACATTTTGATTTACATTTTTTAAACTTCAGTCTATTACTGTATTGATAGTAGATCGTGGAATAAAGCAAAAAGAAAGAGGGAGACTAATTGCACAGTATAGTTGAAAGGATGGTGGCTGGGACTAGGTTGGTGACAGTAAAGATGGAAAAAAGGAGATGAATGGAGGATATTTTGAAGGGAAAGTCAATGGGACTTGTTGATGTACATTAAAGATGAGGAAAACAGGAATGAAGGATGACTTCTAACAATTTAGTCTGACCAAGCTGACAGATGATGGTGCCTTTTCTGGTTCCATTTATTTTGGTCATGTTAAGTTTCAATGCCTACAAACACCTGGAAATTCAAAAAGGCAGCTGGATAACATCCATGTGCCAAACTGAGTGTTCATTTTTACTGCTTGATACCTTAGCAGCATTTAGCACAGTTGACCTGTCCCTCCTGATTCCTCCTGGCTCCCATGACACCATGTTCTCATGGACTCCTCCTACCTCACTGTCACTATTTTTGGGTCTGCTTGGCTGGCTCTGCTTGACCTCTAAAGGTTGAAGGTCTCCACAGTTCTATCCCTTCTATACAGCTACACATCTACTAGGTTGTCTCAACCTAGTCGTTTGACCTGCCATCAGTATGTCAGTGAGACAGCTTATAGTCAGTCCAGTGATAGTAAGGGACAATCAGAAGATGCAGAAGAATAGTCAGTGTTCCCCCATGATCAGTTTTAGTATGGCAATAGGCAATATGGATCCAGCATAAGAGGAGAACAAAACTCTCATCATGGTCAAAGAGGAAGCAACTCTAGACAGTCAGGATCTCAGCAGAGCCAAATACCCAGTCTTGGAGAGTTTGGTTCTATGCAAGAAAATATGGGTCAAGTATAGGAGGACATGCATCCAATCACGGACAGTCAGGAAAGAGTTCCAGACATTCAGCATCATCTCATAGCAAATCATTATATATAGAGTCTGGAATCAGTACAAATAGACAATGGTGCCTAGTATAGTCAATCTAGTGATAGTGAAAGACAATCAGAAAACTTAGCATCAACCCATGAACAGTCTGGGTGTGGCCATAAACAATCAAAATCTGACAAAATAGGAAAACAAGGTTCTAGCCTCGTGCTAGACTCTCAGGACCAACATCTACCCATGGACAGTCTGGATCTACACATGTAGAATCTGGGCCCAACACGAGAAGACATGGATCCAGCCACAGTCATTTAGGAGAAAGCTCCAAATACTTCTCACAGACAATCATCACCTCTGCAGTCTAGATTCAGTACAAACAGTAGAGATATAACTTTACTCAGTCCAGTGGTAATGAAGGACAGTTAGGTGACTGGATAGACAGTCACTCTCTTCCCACAGTCCACCTGAATATAGGCATGGGCAGTCTGGATCTAGCACAAGAAAAAGAAATGGCTCCAGCCATGGACACTTAAAAGATAGGCCAGGGACTCATCAAAGATGGGTATCCACTTAATCTGGGTCTTCCAATGAAGAATCTGTGTTCAACACATGAGAAAGAAATGGATCCACCTATGGACAATCAAAAGGCAGCACTGGAACTTCAGGGTCAACTCACAGACAGGCACCATTAATATTCTGCAGACATTAACAGTGATGCAGACATCAAGAGACACAGTTATACCCAGGCCAGTAATGATGAAATACAATCTGGAGATACAGAGAAAAAATCACAATAAACCCACTGGCAGTCTGAGTATAGACAAAGATAGTTGGGCTCTAACACAAGAGAAAAACAAGGATTGAGTCTTAGAAACAGAAAAGATAGCTCTATAAACCCTATGAACTCTAGGGCTTGTCAGAGCCAGATATCCACTAATGGTCACTCTGAATCTACAAATGAAATCTCAGGATCCAACTCTAGAAAGAGACAAACATCCAACCACGAACAGACATGAGAGCTTTGGAAAATCAGTGTCCCATCATGGTCACATAAAAATTCATGAACAGTTGGGTCTAGTCATGAAGAGGCTCAGATAGAGAGTGAGGATTAATCCATGAAAAGTTTAGGTCCAGCATAAAAAAGAGACAAGTATCTAGCCATAAAAAGGAGATGGCAGTGGACATTCAGGGTCTACATCCACACAGCCTCTACCACTGTAAGCAGGAAACAGACATCAGTTATAATCAATCTAGTGATAGTAAAAGGCAATCAGGAGATTGAATAGACAGCTTCCACTCATGGTCAGTCTGAGTGTAGTCATAAGCAACCTTGGTCTAGCACAAGAGGAAGACAAGGCTCTACCAAGGAGAATTAGAAGACAACTCTAGACATTCAGAATGTCAACATGGCCAGACAGCAACTCATGGACATTCTGGGTCTACCCAAAGAGAATCTGAGTCCACTATAACAGGAAGACATGTACAGTATTTGGCTATGGAAAATCAGGAGATAGCTCTGAATACTCCAGTTCTGCTTACAGACAATCTGAAAATACAAGGTCTAAATCAAGTATAAGCAGACATTGAGGATCCAGTTATAGTTGATAACACAATCAGGAGACTCACATAGAAAGTCAACATTAGTCCATGCATGGTCTGAGTATGATTATGGACAGTTCAGAAACAGGAAGTCAGAAGACAGGTTTATATACTCAGAGTCTCACAAGGACAGACACACGCTGGAAGACAGTCTGGACCTACTCATGAACAGCCCAGATCTAGCACCAAAAGCATATAAGGTAGTTATGGACAATCAAGAGATAGCTGTGGACACTCAGGATCTACCCACACACAATCATTTACAAAGTCTGGTTATTGTATCAGCAGAGAAGGGGGATCCAGTTATAGTCAGTCCAGTATATTGAAGGACAATCAGAAGACAGGGAACAACAGTCTTCACCTTCCCATCATGAGTCTGAGTATGGATCTAGTAGCACATGAGGAATAAATTACTCTAGTCACGGGAAATCTGGAGATAGGCCAGGGTTCTATCAAAAATGGACATTTATTCAGAGGCAAGCTAGGTCTACCCATGCAGAATTAGAGTCTAACACAAGAGAAAGATATGGGGCTTTTATGGACAATCTGGGTCATCCCACAGGTAATCATCATCTACACAGACTGGATCTGGAATAAGCAGACATCAAGGAGCCAGTTACAGTCAGGCCACTGATAGTGAAGGGCAATCAGAAGATTCAGAGAGACAGTCAGAATAAACCCATGGGTGGTCTAAAGCCCAGTTCAAAAAACCAGTATGAATTCACTCATGGCCAGTCACTACACAAATCTAGATATTCAGGGTCTCATCAAGGCCAGAGAGCCTTCCCACGGACACTCAGAATCCAGCAGAGGAATAAATCAAGGATCCTGCCACAAGCAGTCAAGACATAGCTCTGACACTCAGGGTCTCTTGAAGGGCTGATGACAATTTATGGACAGTCTGATTCCTCCCATGGATCATCAAGATCAAGCATGAGAGAAAAAGAAAGATCCTCCATGAACATACAGGACACAGTTCTAGAGACTCAGCCTGGGTATGCAGCAAGCAGACATCGAGGATCCAGTTCCGGTCAGACCAGTGATAGTGAAGGGAAATCAGAAGATTCAGAGAGGGCATCAGCATCAACTCACGGACAGTCTGGATGTAGACATGTGAAATAGCATTCAGGAGGACAAAGAGGTCCATACAGTCAGAATCTCAAAAGAGCCAGAAAGCCACCCAGGGACAGTCAAGATTCAGCCCAGCAAGCAGATAAGCCTCTAACTAGGAGCACACAGGAGACTGCACTAGATATTCACAATCTCCTCATGCCCAGATATCCACCAATGGACAGTCTGGGTCCACCCATGAGAGAGATCTGAGGATACAACAGAAGGACATGTATCCAGCTATCAACAATCAGAAAATAGCTTGACACTCAGGGTCAGCCTACAAACTTCATCCATACAATCTGACCCTAGTAAAACTAGAAAATAAGCATACAATTATTGTCAGTTTAGTGGTGGTGAAGGAGACCCAAATACAGAGTCAACATAAACCCATGGACAATCAGAGCCCCAAAAAATAAGCCCCCCAAAAGACCCATTCATGAACATTTCTGAAGACCAAGTTAGAAATTCAGAGTCTAGTCAACTACCCATGAGCAGTCAGAATCCAACACCAAAAGAATAATGTATACAACAAATTCTTTCCAGGAAAAAGTCATGGTCATAATCAGGCAAGAGATAGCACACTCAGAAGCCAGACACATCAAACCCAAGGTCAGTTTGGGTCTAATCATATTCAGACAGTCATTAGTAGAGACAAAGGCAAGGATTTGGGTTATAATTGCAAACATGGCAGCTATGGAAGTGCTGAATATGACTATGGATGGTCTGAAAACAATAGAACAGAACATTTAGCTTTGACTCCAGTCCACTGAAATCTGGGAATAAAAGTACAAACAAGCCTAGGCTTGATCAGTCAGGATCTGCTTCTGATCATTCAGAGTCCAGATCAACAGGTAACATAGAAAGGCAAGGATTTAATTTTGGATACTCAAGAATAAGTTATAAACTTAATTTGATACCTATGATCAGTCTGAATCTATCAGAGGTGTAAGACCATCAACTGCTTAGAGCATGTCCCCTGAATGACCTTAGACAATTAGAATCTAGTCATTTTCTAACTAATTCCCCTACTGTCCATAATTCACTTCAACTAGAAAACAGGCAGCTAACAATAGACATTCTAGTAACTCTGAAGTTCAGTCAGGATAATCAAACAGAAAATCATCATCTTCTAGTGGACAGATGACTTCTGGCCATGAAAGACCAGGATTCAACTCAACAATACTGGAAGACAGGAGTGCAATAATACCCACCCAAGCAAGATACATCTACAATCATTTTGAGTCCAGTACAAATGGAAAGCAGGATAATAATGTCCAATCTAGTGATACATCCAGGCAATCATTGTATGAACAAGGACAATCAAGTTCCCCAAAGTGAAAATCACATCTCCAGTTCTCACAAATCTGGTGACAGCAAAGCCCCACCTCCCCCCCAAAAATAGGAGAATGCAACTATTGCTATACATTCAGTATCAAAACCAAAGGGTTCAATGGAAGGTATAAAAAGGAACCTAGCCATACTCAGCTATGGGACAGTGGAAGGTACAGCCAGGATGAGGCTATTTATCAAGATGGCAGTTCTGAGACAACAAGTAACAATGGAAGCAAGCGAAAACCAAGTTTTTAGTACTTTTTGTAGCAACACTCCACTCTATAAATACATCCACAAGCAAAGGGACAATTACCATAAGTGAAACACCAAGAGAAAAATACATAAAGCACAGGAATTTGTAGTGAAAAACTGCTTTTTAAAGACAGTTATCTGTCTCTATTATTTTCTTTAAAAATGTAATTCTACTTTAATCATTATACTTCCTGTTAATCTTCCTTTAAAGAATAGTATATACTCCTCCCCCTCAGCTATATGTTAGTTATATAAGTTTAAATGTAATAATATAATACAAAAAATTTTGCTGCGTAGGGTTCAATAAGAGTTAAATATGAGCACTTAAGTTTTGAAGTTTCTGCCAAGTTTGATATTGCATGTGACTCAAAAGTGACATATTAGGTCTTACAGCATCATCAGATTACTGTGACGGCCATACCTTGAGTTTATAGACAGAGCTTTCAAGTCTTTGGTTTCAGACTATCTACTGCATAAAAATTGCCAATATAAAAGTATAAACACTATGTCTTGCCTCTTCCCTTCTCCATTATCTTACTATATAAATGGTAAAAACTGACCCAAACAGGCAGAGAACTAAGGATGCTTTGCAGAACAGAAGCATTTAAGCACAACCATGGAAGACGAGCCCTCAAAAAAGCCTGAAAGAGGGCGTGAAACTCAGGTTGTAAAGGGCTGATGAGTAAATGGAAGATAAGGGAGTCAGAGACAGGGAGTGCTCACTGCTCTTTTAAAAAGTGAGTTATGAAGAGGTGGAAAGAATTAGATGATGGTGATAACTTAGATGACAAGTCATCATCCTTCCCCCATCTCAAGCCCTCCCTTTAAGACGTATTGCTTTTCTCAGTGTGTATGATAACAACATAATCATCCAAGCCAGAAGCCTTGGTTACTTCCATTCCCTCATCTCTCAACTGACTGATCTTCCTTATTCTACCTCATCTCCCTATGGTCTAGTATCAACATAGAAGTGAGTCAGATCATGTCTCTCCTCTGCTCAAAACCCTGCATAAGCCAACAATACTCTAGTATGTTAGATGTATGTATCACATAGAAAAGGCAGGGAGGCCTTGTGAGACGGTAATATTTCAGCAAAGACTTGAAGGAGATAAAGGATTAAACCAAATGGATATCTGAGGGAAGACGTTCTTGAAATAAAATTCCTAAGGAAAGAGTGTGCCTGAAGGTTTTGGAGAACAGCAAGGAAGCAGCATGGCTTCAGCAGAGTCTATGAGGAGAGGGAAAGTAGGAGGAGAAAAGGTCAGAGAGGAAACTGAGGCCCATTTAGCTTCACACTCATTACATTCGCTACATTCCCTCTCCCCTCCCTGTCCCTCTCCCTCTCCCCCTGCCCCTCCCCCTACCCGTTCCCTTACCCCCACCCCAAAAAACACACACACTAAAAGGCAAAGGTTCTGGATCTGACTCCCATCAACCAAGGTCTATAGGTCTCGCTTTTTCCCCTCCCATACTTAAAGCTCGGACATCCCCTCTGATGTCTCCCATGCTAGCAGGTCTTTTATGCCACCTCTGTAACATCTGGAGGATCCCTAAGGAGCACTCCCAAACACTTTCTCCATCTGCCCACTTTGAGAGACCAGGTCTACATGCAGAAAGCCTCAAGTAGGTAGGAACAAAGGGATACAGGCTATAAATGGCCATGCCAATAAGAGAATCAAACAGCAAGTTAAGGAGATGGAAACACACTAGTGAAAGATATTGACAGAAAAAATAAGAGGATACAAGTAAGAATGAGCTCTGGATTCCCAGCATCTGGGTGTTTTTGAGAACTTGAAGGAGAAAAGGGAGAATACTAAGATGAGAGAGAGAGAAACAACTGAATAGGAAGGCAAATCCTCAAGCAGAGTCATTCCAGGGCCTAGGTCTGGAGCTGAAAGATATATCAACGTGCCTGGCCCACCTCCCAGATAACACATGTTAAGGTATAAAATTACATCAGATCCATTTTTGATTCTTTTGAGATAAGAGAAAAAATGACCCCTGTACCTGGGGAGAAAGATATGGGCGGGAGGGGGAACACCTCTTGGCCAGTTTTATATTATAGCTGACTTCTTTTTGATTCCATTTACCCCCAAATCATGACCATCAACACTCTGTTTGTTATGTCCCTGCTTTTTACCGTCTCCTCATTCATAGACACTAAGGTACAAACAACTCTCAGAAACTGCACAGGGAGTTGAGGGTAAAAGACAGAAAGGACAAGAGGGAGAGTTTCCCTAGCATTTCCCTAAGACCCAGCAGATGGTGCTATAGGAACAGTGCCTTCCAGACAAGAGTGAAAATGTGACTGAACAGAGGTGGGAAGAAAGCTTCACTGTTTATCCTCACCAATCTTATTTGTTTGTTGGTTGGTTTTTTTTAAGTCAAAATTAGATTCCTTAAGAATTGTCCCCCAAACCCTTCCAAGACAGGAATAGTCCCCCATTCCCTGGCTATGCTTAGGAAGAAACAGATTTGAGTTTGAATCTTTTTCTCCACTTAATAACTGACTTGAAACAAGTTTTGTATTTTCTCTGAGCCTTGGTTTTTCATCTGCAAAATAGAGGTAATAATTCCTACATCATATGGTTGTTGTGAGGATTAACAGAATGATGTACAGAAGGGCACAGAGCACTGTGCTTGGCATAAAGGGGAACGTAATTTCCTTTCTTCTGCCAACACATAAGGCACTGAAAATCCTAGAACATGTCACATACCTTAAGAAATCTCTTCTCCTGAACACTGTCTCCTTCAAGGGCATAAACCACTAGCTAAACTAATGGCAGAAGGCGGGGGGTGCAGACTTCATGCCCACTCTGTTAATGTGGGGCACGTACTCTGGTAAAATCATGAATCTCAGTTTGAGAAAAGACTTCTCTGATAATCTAGTCTGACTCTTACATTAGTAATTCTCAAAGGGGAGACAAGAGGCCAAAAGGCACATTCAACATGCCTGTTGTTTCCATGACACAAACCGAGACAAAGCTCATCAAACTCTGATTGTTGATTTTGCAGGATAATCAGAAAATAAAGCACTGAAAGGATTAAAACTGCTTACACGATACATGAAAGTTCCTTTAATGCCCCGACAATAAATACAATTACTTTGCAAAGACCTCATTGCATTTTCAGCCAACAGAGATATTAAAAGTTTCTTTGTTACATCAAGTCAAAATTTACCTCCCTTTCATGGTCGCTTGTTCCCTTTCCTACCACCTCACATACGCCAGCGTTCACAGACATGCATGCTTTTCTCTCTCGCAAGAATTAGTGCTTCCGATGTCCACACTTCCCAGCCCTTCTCTTCCCTCTAGATTCTCCTCTCCTGTGAATCTTCCTGACAAGCAAATATAGAAGAGGGCCAGCGGGGTGGCAAACTACAGCCCAGAGGCCATATCTAGGGCATCACCAATCTGCTAAAAATGGCCCCTAAGCTAAGAATGCTTTCTACATTTTTAAGGGTTGAAAAAAACTTGTTACATGTGAAATTATGAAATTTAAGGGTCAGGTTGATCAACAGGTTTTATCGAAACACAGTGTGCTCATTTGTTTACACATCATTTACGGATGCTTTCATGCTGCAAGAGCAGGGTTGAGTAGTTGCAACAAAGCCCATCTGGCCTACAAGCCTATAATATTTACTACCTGATCCTTTACAGAAATGTTTGCCAAGCCCTCCTGTAGGAGAGCACTGGCCCCAAAAACATGTTTTACCCACGACCCTTTCTTCCCTCTGTGGTGACAGCCAGCTCCTGCAGGAAATTAGCCCTCACTCAGCAAATTCCACCCCCACTGCAATCCCACAGTCTCAGTCACACCTCTGATGAAGCATGACAACCAGGCCCAAATCACGCATCCAGAGGAAACGTGGCCACAGAATGGATACTGACTGTGCAGCCCTCTGAGTAACACTGAGAAGAAAACATGTAGCCTAATAACGGTAAAATTTGGAATCACGTAATTTATCATTTCCCAATAGTTGCTACAACCCCTTCCCAAACCCTGATGATCATATTGCACAAGTTGTAAGTCTATGTCACTTCACCCAGCTTCAGTGAGATTTGTGCTACATATTCACAACAGATGGAGTGTACAGCAAGGTCCTCAGGGACGATTCCTAACGTAAGATTCAGTTTATATCCAGGTGAAATTATGTCCTCTGAGCTGAACATGGGAAGAGAAAGGGCAGATCCTAATCCTGTGAAGAAACAGAGGTGGTCAGTGCAGAGCACTGTAGTCATGACCCTTACTCCTCTTTCATTTCGATTCAATTTGGCAAACGTTTATTGGGGACCTTTATGTGCCATGCAATGTGCTGTGTCTCCAAGTGACATAGGGATTATATAAGGCCTGTTCTCTATTCTAAGGAGCTAATAATCTAGAAGTGACATAGGCACATAGCCAAATACATTTGGGTGTCTGTGTGTGTGTGTGTGTTTGTGTGTGTGTGTGTGTGTGTGTGTAAAGGATATATACCAAACAATTAACAGTAACTATTTCTGGGCAGTAGGATTACATGTATTTTCATTAACTTTTCTCTATCTACATTTTCTAATTTTTTGTATTAAATATTTATTACATAGACAATTTTAAAAGACTATAATAGTGTGTGATTGATATTAAAATAAAATTATGAATAAGGGACATAATTATAACTCTCTCTCAAGTAATTCAGGAAAGATTTCCTACAGAATATGAAAGGTGAGTTTGAAAAATGAATAGTACGAGTTTGTCAGGAAGATAATGATGAAAGATATTCCAGAAAAGTACGTAAAATAGTATGGTATCTTCAGGAAGGTTTAGGAAGTTAATTACCAGTGGAGCACAAAGAAGGATAGGGAGTGAGGAGATGTGGCTGTAGAGAGGCCACAGCACAGATAATGAGGAACCTTGGATACCATGCTAAAGAGCATGGATTTCTTCCCAATGTTAGATAGTGGTTGAGTGAAAGCAACATTGATGAATGGTCACTAAGGTCTCATAAATAGACTTAGGTAAAGAAACAAGAGGACCTCTGCAGCCATTATCTGTTCCAAGAGGCAATAATATCATGGGTGACACCTTGGCTGGAGTCCTGTATAAGAAAATTAAGTTTAAAAAAGAGAGTTTGACTAGATGATCTTCACGGCTCCTAAACATCAGATTCCACGATTCATTGACATCTGGTCCGTGATGTCCCTGCACACACTCCATTCAACTTCAATTAAAATCCACATAATTTGTTATCAATGCATTATGCTAGACACCTTGTTGAACAGCACAGAGGTCTTTCATTGCAGTGTCCAGAGACTCTGGCAGGTGGGATTGATACTAGCCCAGATTTGGGAACTGCTAACGCAATCTCAGGTGAACAGGTAAGGAAGCGAGAAGGTAAACACCTGGGAGGTGGAAATGTAGGTGGATCTGGGCTTGTTTGGAAGTGAATTAGGACATCTCAAAGAGAGCAGCTCCTCCCTAAGATGGACTACTATTCGTTCCATAAAAAGGCCACTATCCCCAACTAGCAGCACCCTGTAAGCTGCTTCAATCTCCATCCTACTTGTTCCTCTGCTGAACCATTTAAGTGAACAGGAGTATTTAGGGTTATAAATTATGAGAATCCAAGATGTGCTCTAAGGCAAAGAGGCTCTGGGCACCAGGCTCCTTTGTAACATACATACTTTGGGGAACTTTGGTATAAGTTTAGCTTTATTGAGAAGGAAAATGAAGAGATAGTGGGGATTGGTAGTACCTCCTTTCTTTGGGGTCATTTCCTTAACGATCACAAGGCTCAAATTATCCATCAGGCAGGTTGTCTCCTTTACTCTGAGCCTTTTCTCTTTGATGTGTAATCAGTAAAGCCTGAGGGTCAGTCCCTGCTTAAAGAATGAAAACAGAGGGCTTCCCTGGTGGCGCAGTGGTTGAGAGTCCGCCTGCCGATGCAGGGGAAGCGGGTTTGTGTCCCGGTCCAGGAAGATCCCACATGCCGCGGAGCTGCTGGGCCCGTGAGCCATGGCCGCTGAGCCTGTGCGTCCGGGGCCTGTGCTCTGCAACGGGAGAGGCCACAGCAGTGAGAGGCCCGCATACCGCAGAAAAAAAAAAAAAAAGAATGAAAACAGAAGCTGAACCTCATAGCAGCTGCCCCTGGCTCCAATATCACATAGGTCTATGGCTGGCTTTGCCCACTTTGTCTAGTTTCTCTGGCCCACAGTCTTGAGCATCCAGGTGAGCCCTTGGTGCCCCCCAGCTCAAGTCAGGCATGCATGTGAACAGACCTGTCCCTCCCTAGTTTGAGGGTTGGGACCTAGAGCGAAACTGAGGAAGTGGATGGATTGGTGCACTCAGGATTCCTACAGCTCCCAAACAAAGCTATGAAAATTATCCCTGGTAGAGGCAGGGAGCCCAGAACAGAAAGTCATTGTTGCTCCATTCATTCAGGAATGGAAAGAAGAGATACATCAATAGATTCTGTTCCAAATTACATCACTTTCTTGCTACATGGCTTGAACAACTCATTCAACTCTGGATTGGTTCTTGATTACAACAGAATGAAACTAATCATGGCTAATTAATGCTGAACAATTATTACAAATGACTCAAACTATTTATCTATTTAAGCAAGAAAAAAGAATAATAATAGGTGGGTCTCTGTCCTTTTTTCCCCTCTAGGTTAACTGAATTTACAGAAAGATGCCTAAACTCCTACAAAGCACTGTCACTATTATCAATCTTTTCTACCAATATGCCACCCAGGATGGGGAGTGTGACATGCTGAACAAGGCAGAACTGAAAGAACTTTTGGAAAATGAGTTTGATCAAATTCTGAAGGTAAGAACTCCACGTCTGGACTGAAGACAGCTGCAATTCTTTTCGTCACCTCTTTCTACCTTTTTGTCGCATACGTCAAATTCCTGGAGAACTTTCCCTACTTGGTTGTAGAGAACAGTGTTTAAAAAAAGGCTTGAAATAAAGTCAAAAGTTGACCCATGGGCTTCCCTGGTGGTGCAGTGGTTGAGAGTCCACCTGCCGATGCAGGGGACGTGGGTTCGTGCCCCGGTCTGGGAAGATCCCACATGCCGCGGAGCGGCTGGGCCCGTGAGCCATGGCCGCTGATCCTGCGCGTCCGGAGCCTGTGCTCCGCAATGGGAGAGGCCACAACAGTGAGAGGCCCGCGTACCCCAAAAAAAAAGAAAAAGTTGACCCATAATGTTTCCATAACATGACCAAGGGAAGTGATCCTACTAAATCAACAGGGGAAAATCCACAGATTAAATAATGTCCTATGTGAGTAATTCTTCTGGAAAGAAAATGAGCTGGTTCTCAGAAAAACTGCAAAATAGATGAAATGCATCTTCTTCCCTTTGTCTTTCTTCGACCCAGAACATCCTGACCACTGTCCATTACTGAGATTCTGGCACTATAAGGCCTCTGAGTTCAGGAAATTAGCATCTTACTCCTAAATCATAAAATAGAGTGACTACCACCCTAAAATGTTAGCTCAGGAAATAAATATTCATAAGCTTAGATCTAGCTCTTGATCTTCAATTCATTAAATCAAGCTGTCTACTGAATAGTTTTATTTGGGTTTCTATAGATGCCTTAAATTCAGCGTCGGATGCGAAACTCATCATCTTCCCCTTTAAATAACCCTCCTCCTCTTCCGACCAAGGCATAATCTGGTGCCATTCTTGATTTCCTCTCTCAGCAGGATCCTCCACCCTCCAACTTCTATCAAATTCACCAACAGTCTCTCAAAACAGCCCATTTCTCTCCATCACTATTGCTAGTCTTTGGGGTCAGGCCACCTTCCACTTCCAATCTCAACATTATATGCAAATCTAATCATTTCACAACTCAACTCAAAATCCTTCAACAGTTCCCAGCTCTTAAACTTCAAGTTCCTTAACACAACTTAAAAGGTATGATCTGGGGCTTCCCTGGTGGCGCAGTGGTGAAGAATCCGCCTGCCAATGCAGGGGACACGGGTTCGAGCACTGGTCCAGGAAGATCCCACATGCCACGGAACAACTAAGCCTGTGCACCACAACTACTGAGCCTGCGCTCTAAACCCTGTGAGCCATAACTACTGAACCCACGTGCTGCAATTACTGAAGCCCGCACACCTAGAGCCCGTGCTCTGCAACAAGAGAAGCCAGCGCAATGAGAAGCCCGTGCATCGCAACGAAGAGTAGCCCCCCGCTCGCCACAACTAGAGAAAGGCCACACACAGCAATGAAGACCCAACACAGCCAAAAATAAATAAATAAATAAATTTAATTTTAAAAAAAATCTTTAAAAAAAAAGGCATGGTCTCGTCACTATTTATCTTTCTAGCCATATCTCTTGACTGTTAGACTCTATATTTAGCAATCCTGAATCTCTCAGTTCCTTGTATGAGCCATGCTTCCCCTCACCTCTGGCTCTCTGTTCATATTGTTCCCTCTGCCTGCAACAATCTTTTGCCCCTCATGCTCTTTCCATACCCCTTTATTTGGCTAATTCCAACCCATCATTCAAAACACACCACTTTCTCTCATTAACCATCCTTGAACCCCCAGTGGTTGTCCTCTGGTATAATGTTCCACGTGAAATTATCACCATACATGGAACTTTTAAGTTTGTGTGTCTTGCCCAGTAAACGTTAAGTTCCATTTTGTCAGGAACCAAACTTGTTCACTGCTTTATCCCTGAACCTCACTCAATGCTAGGCAGATAGTAGGTGCACAATAAATGTTTGTTGTTGAGTTAATTAAGTAGTTAATTAATTAAAAGCTGGACAAATAAAGAAAAGCCATATAGAATTAAAGCAGTTATCCAAAATTATTGTTTATAAATTAGCTAGTCATATATATTTGACCCATTCCTTAAAAAATAATCAATTCCCTGTTCCCTGTCATCTTCCAGTTGCACCCTCTTCTAGCTATTCATTGCATATTCCTTTTTCTCTTTCTGCATGAGATAGGGCAGTCCAGCCTAAAGGACTATGAGGCTGAGCTCCACCTAAGTAAGCTAAACATTCATATTTCTACAGCCTTCCTTCAATTGGTTAGCTCAGTGTGCACTGCATACTCACAGAGCTTCCTTTTGTACCTTGTTCCTATACAGAATCCAGATGACCCAGACACTGTAGATACCATCATGCAAAATCTGGATTGAGACCATAACAAGAAGATAGAATTTACTGAGTACCCTCTGATGATGTTCAAGCTGGCTCAGGCTTGTAATAAAATCGTCGGCAAAGACTACTGCCAAGCTTCAGGGTCAAAGCAAAAAGATCACAGTCACCAGCACCAAGAGGAACAGAGTGAAACAGAAAAGGAGGATGAAGGGCAAGAACTGTCTTCTAGTATTCAAGTTGGAGTGAAGGAAAACATGATTCTTACTCCAGAGGCTCCAGGGGCAGCATTAAACACAGGTCTGGGTCCAGCTCCAGAAGAACTGGGCATCAAGGAGGCTTGTCTAGTTCTGGGCACAGGCAAAGCTCTGGGGAAAGAAAGAGTCAAGTTCAGGCTACTTCAAGAATAGTAAGAAAAATAAGCATGGTTCTCATCAGCACAAAAGGTCTAGGAGTGAATAAGCTGGTTATACTCATTCAAGGAACTGTAGCACAAGATCAAACTCAGCAAATCAGTCAGGTACTTATGGAGAACAAGGGCACGTGTGCCACACAGAGGATCAGTCTTCCAGTTCTGACCAACACTGGTCTGACTCAAATGAATCTTTAGGGAAGAGACAACATAAGAAAAAATCATGCCATTCACTTAGTAAGCAGCATCGTGGAGTCATCACAAGGAGTTGTGGAGGACAAGACCACTGGTCAAATTCAAATGAGACCACTGGTTGTGGTCATGGCTGTGGCTCAGACCAGCCCTCTCAACAGAGATGGCATGAATCAAATGAAGGATATCAATCAGGAACCTGTGAAGAACAAGGATACTGTTCTACTTCTAGTTCGAGTGAGGTATCCAGTTATGGCCAACACAGGTCAGACTCAGGATGGTCTTCTAGCTCTATCCAATGTGGGTCTGGATCAGGTCAATCCTCTGGCTACAGACAACACAGATCTGGCTCAGGTCAGTCTTCTGGCTTTAGGCAGCATGGATCTGGCAATAGGTCAATCCTCTAGCTATGAACAGCATAGTTCTACTTCAAGACAGTCACCAAGCTGTAGTCAACATGGATCTGGCTCAGGTCAGTCATCTAGCTGTGGCCAACACAGTTCCGGATCAAGCCAATCTCTTAATCATGGCCAACACAGGACTGGATCAAGTCAGACTTCCAGCTATGGCCAACAAAGGACTAGATCAGGCCAGTCTTCTGGCTTTAGACAACATGGGTCTGGCTCAGGAGAGTCTTCTGGCTTCAATCAGCACAGATCTACTTAGGTCAATCCTCCAGCTATGAACAACATGGTTCTACTTCAGGACAGTCACCAAGCTGTGGCCAACACAGATCTAACTTAGGTCAGTCTTCCAGCTATGGTCAATGTGGCTCAAGTCAACATGGCTCAAATCAGTCTTCTAGTCACAGCTGACACAGTTCTGGCTCAAGTCAGTCTTCTGGCCACAGCCAACATATATCTGGCTCAGGTCAGTCTTCTACATTTGGTCAGCATTGTTGTAGCTCAAGAGAGTCATCTGGCTTTGGTCAGCATAGATCTGGCTTAGGTCAATCCTCTAGCTATGAACAACATGGTTCTACTTCAGGACAGTCACCAAGCCGTGGCCAACACGGATCTAACTTAGGTCAGTCTTCCAGCTATGGTTAACGTGGCTCAAGTCAATGTGGCTCAAGTCAGTCTTCTGGCCACAGCCAACATGGATCTGGCTCAGGGCAGTCTTCTAGCTTTGGTCAGCATGATTCTAGCTTAAGAGAGTCATTTGGCTTTGGTCAGCATGGATCTGGCTTAGGTCAGTCATCAAGCTATGGACAATACCAATCTGAATATGGTCAATCTTCTAGGCATGGAAAACATGGTTCTGCTTCAGGTCAGTCCTCCAGCTTTGGACAAAAACGGTCTGGATCAGGTCAATCTAGCTATGGCCAACACAGGTCTGGCTCAGGTCAGTCTTCTAGTTGTGGCCAGCATGGATCTAGTTCAAGACAGTCTTCAAGCTATGGCCAATATGAGTCTAGCTCAGGTGTGTCCTCTAGCTATGGCCAACCTAGGTCTGGAGCAAGCCAATCTTCTAGCTACAGCCAACATAGGTTTGGCTCTAGTCAGTCCTCTAGGTATGACCGTTATGGGCCCAGATCAGGTCAGTCTAGCTTTGGGCAACATGGGTCTAGCTCAGGAGAATCTTCTGCCTTTGAGCACGGATCTAGCTTAGATCAATCATTAAGCTTTGGATAGCATGAATCTAGATATGGTCAATCCTCTGACTATAGACAACATGGTTCTGCTTCAACACAATCATGAAGCTGTGGTCAACATACATCTGGATCATGCCAGTCTTCTAGCTATGGCTATTGTGGGTCTGGATTAGGTCAATCTTCTAGCTATAATCCACAGAGGTCTGGATCAGAACAGTCTTCTGGCCATGTCCAATGTGACTCTGGCTCAAGTCAGTCCTCTAGCCATGGCCAGTTTGGATCTGGATGGAGTCAGTCTTCTAGCTATGGTCAACACAAATCTTCCATGGGTCAGTGTTCTACCCAGAGTCAACATGGATCTGGCTTTGATCAGTGTCCCAGTTCTGAACAATATGGGCCTGGCTTATGTCACTCATCTAGCCCTGGACAATATGGTTCTTGATCTGGTCAGTGTTCTAGCTCTGGACAATATGGGTCCGGCTCGTGCCACTCATCTTGCTCTGAACAAGGTGGTTCTGGATTTGGTCAGTGTTCTAGCTATGAGCAACGTGAATTACAAGGGAGATGTAGGTCAAGTTCAAGTGGAACTCATGAAGGGTATAGTAGACCCCAAATAGGCTCAACCCCCAATCAGTCAAGAAGAAACAGCCAGGAATGGTCAGGGTACAGCCAGAAAGAAAAAAGTAGGAGTTGTAGCCCATTAAGTAGCAAGTCGAATGGATATGAGAGTATTCATGGACAATCAAGAACATGTAGGCAACAAAGCCAAGGACAGAGCCTGGGTCAAAGGGAATCCGGCTGTAGCCATTCAAATTGTAATGAAGGGCAAACAGGAAGCAGTTATAGACAAGATGAAAGCTCCTCAAGTTGTGGCTTTAGACAGTTTACACCCTCCTATGGACAGTCTAGATCCAACACTACCAATACATTGTTAATTTGCAAGGAGGATAATAGACAAGGTGGCTATTATTACCAGAGAGAAGGAGGTAACTATGAAGGGGGAGATACAAACTCAAATTCCCACAATTTCCATAGCAGCACTCCACTCTCTGAATATGTCCAAGAGCAGAAGTGCTAATTCAAGGAATGAATAATAAATAGAAGTGAAATTAACTCAAGTAGTAGTTTAAGAAATATGAAACTTATATACAAGCAATTCATTATGAAACTTCTTTCTAACACTGGATGTATCTATTTCTGTCTTTGCCTTTTAAACATGTAACTGTACTCAATTGCTTGTTATTGGGTTCCTTCCAAAGAATGTACAGTATGGGGGCTACTTAGTTAGGAAATACTGAGTTGAATAAATAATGTGTGGGAATAAATTTGGAAGAATAAGGCAAAGCATTTGAGGAGCCTGGGGTTCAGTTGAGGTGTCTTTTTGAGAGCTCCTTACTCACCATATGATGCCAAAACTAATGTTTCATCTCTAAAGAGCAAAAAATTATAAATGTGTTACCAGTTCTGGAGCCAAAGCTTCTCTTATAGTAACATGGACCATAATTTTTTGTGTGCCCCACAATGGATGACAGCAGAAAAAAGAAGACCCTAAAAGCAAAGACACAGCATTGATAGTGTCTTTGCTTATCAAAACCACCAAGCCCCTATTCTTAGCTGCATCTTTAATGAGTAAACTAACAAGAGGCATTAAAAAGTGGCACCAGGTGCTTCTCCCTAACCTGTGAGTGAGAGCAATTTTTTCTTAAAGGGCAGGGATGAATCAGGTCAGGATTAAAAGATCCAAATGTGGGCTCTGGGACTTCCCTGGTGGCGGAGTGGTTAAGAATCTGCCTACCAATGCAGGGGACAGGGGTTCGATCCCTGGTCTGGGAAGATCCCACATGCCGCGGAGCAACTAAGTCCATGAGCCACAACTACTGAGCCTATGCTCTGGAGGCCACGAGCCACAATAACTGACCCCACATGCCACAACTACTGAAGTCTGCGCACCTAGAGAAGCCACCGCAATGAGAAGCACACGCACCGCAACGAAGAGTAGCCCCCGCTCGCCACAACTAGAGAAAGTCGGTGCACGGCAACAAAGACCCAACACAGCCAAAAAAAAAAACAAAAAAAAAACAAATGTGGGCTCTGACCTGGTTTCAGCAAGAGAGATCTTGACCCCTACTACTAAGAATTTTCTCCAGGTTAAAAAAAATTTATAAGAGCAATAGCATGAAAATACAATGGCTCTAAACTACTTCTGTAGTTCACTGGCCTGCCTCATAGGACAATACCATTTATACAGCGATTGAACAAAACACTGTCAGCCACTGCTTCATAGTTTCTTAGTTTGACTGTCGCATATTTGTTTCAAGTCTTTGGATTCAAATAACTGGACTGCATTAAAACTGACAATAAATAATGGTGATCAAATACTGAGGTTTGTCTCATCTCTGCTTCAATTCACTCTCACACACAGGTGGTCAGACTAAAAACTAACTTAAATAGTTATTTTCCAAGGCCCTGTCCTTCACAGATAACCCAGAATATGTAAATAATTTTTTAAATTCAAAAACAAGACAACTCAATCTTAAAATGAGCAAAAGATCTGTTTGGACACTTAACCAAGCAAGATGTACAAATGGCCAATAAGCACCTGAAAAGACGCTCAATGTCCTTAGTCATCAGAGAAACGCTAATTGAAAAATAATGAGGGGCTTCCCTGGTGGCGCAGTGGTTGGGGGTCTGCCTGCCGAAGCAGGGGACGCGGGTTCGTGCCCCGGTCCGGGAGGATCCCACGTGCCGCGGAGCGGCTGGGCCCATGGGCCATGGCCGCTGAGCCTGCGCGTCCGGAGCCTGTGCTTCGCAACCAGAGAGGCCACAACAGTGAGAGGCCCGCGTACCACAAAAACAACAACAACAACAAAAAAAACATAATGAGATACTACTACACACACATTAGAATGGCCAAAATTAAAAATACGGGCAATACCAAGTGTTGGTATTACTGGTGGATAGTAAAATGATAATGCTTTGTGATGACCTAGACCCAGAGGGGTGGGATAGGGAGGGTGGAAGGAGGCTCAAGAGGGAGGCCATATGGAGATATATGTATACATATAGCTGATTCACTTTGTTGTACAGCAGAAACTAACACAACATTGTAAAGCAATTATACTCCAATAAAGATATTTTTTAAAAAAAGAAGAAAGTAAAATGATATATTCACTTTGAAAAATAGTGTGGCAATGTCTTATAAAGTTAAATATACACGAGTATATGACCCAGCAATTCTACTCCTAGGTGAAATGAATACATGTCCACGTGAAGATTTTTACATGAATGTTCACGACAGCTTTAATAATAATACCCAAAACTTAAAACAACCAAAATGTGCACAACTGATGAACAGATAAACAAATTGTATAGCCATCCAATGAAACACTATTTAGCAAAGAGAAAAGAATGAACTGCTCATATACATGACATGGATGAACCTCAAAAACATTATACTGATCAAAAGAATCCAGACACAAAAAAAGTTCATACGGACTTCCCTGGTGGTGCAGTGGTTAAGAATCCACCTGCCAATACAGGGGACATGGGTTCGAGCCCTGGTCCAGGAAGATCCCATGTGCCGTGGAGCAACGAAGCTCGTGTGGCACAACTACTGAGCCTGCGCTCTAGAGCCCGAGAACCACAACTACTGAGCCCGTGTGCCACAACTACTGCACCCCTCATGCCTAAAGCCTGTGCTCCACAACAAAGAGAAGCCACCATAATGAGAAGCCCGCACACCACAATGAAGAGTAGCCCCCGCTCACCGCAACTAGAGAAAGCGTGCGCACAGCAATAAAGACCCAACGCAGCCAAAAAATTAATTAATTAATTTTTTTAAAAGTACATGTTATATGATTCCATTTATAGGGAACTATTAAAGACAAATTTTAAAATACAAAACATAGAAAGTAGACCAGTGGTTGTCTAGGGCAGGGAACAGAACTTATGAACTTATGAATTAGCTGGAAAGAGGAACCCAACGGAACAGTCCAGGGTGATGGACTTATTCTACATTGATATATATTTACATCAAAACTCATAAAATAGTATACTTAAAATGGTGTATTTCAATACCACAATAAAGTTAATTTTGTTTAAAATCTCCACATGGCTTTTTGTGAAACTTGATACACTAATTCTAAAATTTATATAGAAGATCAAAGAATCAAAAATAGCCAGGACAATTTATAAGATAAATAAGGAGGAGGAATGTCACCTTAACAGATATCAAACTATGTTACAAAGTTATATTATCTAAGACAATGTGGAATTGTTGTAAAAACAGACATATAAAGCAATGGAGGGACTTCCCTGGTGGTCCAATGGGTAAGACTCCGCGCTCCCAATGCAGGGAGCCAGTGTTCAATTCCTGTTTGGGGAACTAGATCCCTTATGCATGCCGCAACTAAGAGTCTGCATGCCGCAACTCAGAAGTCCACATGCTAGCAACTACGAAGTCTATATGCCACAACTAAAGATCCGCATGCTGCAGTGATGATCCCGTATGCCGCAACTAAGACCCAGCACAGCCAAAATAAATAAATAAATATTTTTTTTAAAAAAAGCAATGGAGGGGCTTCCCTGGTGGCGCAGTGGTTGGGAGTCCGCCTAACGATGCAGGGGACACGGGTTTGATCCCTGGCCCTGGAGGACCCCACATGCCGCGGAGCAGCTAGGCCCGTGGGCCGCAACTGCTGAAGCCTGCACGCCTAGAGCCTGTGCTCCACAACAAGAGAGGCCACCGCAGTGAGAGGCTCGCACGCCACGGAGAAGAGTGGTCCCTGCTCGCCGCAACCAGAGAAAGGCCTGCACGCGGCAGCGAAGACCCAACGCAGCCAAAAATAAAATAAATAAAATAAAAATAAATAAATTTATAAAAAAAAATAAAAAAAGCAATGGAACATCCAGAACAGACCCAATTAAGTTATAAATGTCCATAAATCAAAAGACATTCTCAAAAAGTAAAAAAGACAAGCCATCGATGAGGATAAAACTTCTGCAAGGCCTATAAACAACAAGTAATTAATAGCTAGACTGTACATAGAACTTATAAATATCAAATTAGGAAAAAATGGCAAAACTCACAAAAAGAAAGTTTACCAAAATAGAAATTTGAACAGCCAAGTGACATTTTAAAAACAATGCTTAGGGAAACATAAAATTAACATACAATGAAATACCATTTCATACAGATCAGGTTAGAAAGAACTAAATTCTGGCGATATCTAGCATTGGGGAGGACTGGAGCAATGAAGGTCTACATTGGTAACCATTTAGGAAGCAATCTGGCAATGACACAGGAGTCAGACAATGTTGCAAATAACTTAAAAGTTCAACAGAAGAATGGATAAATAAATGTGACATATCCATATACTAGAATGCTATATAACAGTTAAAATTAATGAGATATACCTGGGGTGGAGGGGAGGGGAGTACAGAACACAACACCGAAAAATATTCCACGTTGGCATGTAGATTGTTTTGAGTTGAAGGCAATCAAGGCCTAGCAGACTTAGGAAGAGTTTTGTTTCAGAGGTTTGTTTGTTTTTGCCTCTCCCTTAACTGTCTAAAAGGGTTTAGGTAGGGGGCCTATACCAGGACCAGAGCTATTAGCAGAGATAACTTTTTGTATCAGAAAGACTTACCTACATGGCCTGGAAAACATTTGTTTACCAAACATTTGCTCTTCTCAACTTCCTGTGATTTTTCTTCCTCCCTTTGAGGACCCCTACCCCCTTCTCCTTTGTTCAGAATGGTATATAAGCCTCAATTGCCTGACTGCCTTTGAGTCTCATATTTTTATGGTACTCTCATATGTATGAAATTAAATTTGTTTTTCTCAAGTTAATCTGTCTTACATCAATTTAACTATTAGACTAGCCAAAGAACCTAGAAGGAAAGAAAAGTTTTCTGCCCCTAAGTATATTCAGATCTTCCTCAACTTATCATGGGAGTTATATCCTAATAAAACCTGGAAGGTTAAAATATCTTAACTTGAAAATGAATTTAATATACCTAACCTACCAAACATCATAGCTTAGTCTAGCCTACTTTAAATATGCTCAGAACACTTATATTAGCCTTTAGTTGGGCAAAACCATTTAAAACAAAGCCTATTTTATAACAAACTGTAGTACATCTCATGTAATTTATTGAATACTGTACTGAAAGTGAAAAACAGAATGGTTGTAAGTGCATCAGTTGTTTACCCTCGTGATTGCATAGATGACTGGGAGCTGTGGCTCGCTGCCACTGGCCAGCATCAAGAGAAAGAACTGTACCACATGTCACTAGCCTAGGAAAAGATCGAAATTCGAAATTCAAAGTACAGTTTCCACTGAATGCTTATCATTTTCAAACCATCACAAAGTTGAAAAAGTGTAAGCCAAACCACTGTAAGTCAGGGACTGTCGATGTATCTCAATAGGGAGAAGTCCCCAAAATATAAAGTGAAAAAATTGTAAAGCATGTATACGTTGTGTGTTATCCTTTATAAAGTGTTACAATATACATCATAATACCATATATTATTTGTAGTTAACACATACTTGGTAAATATAAAAATCTTTATGGGAATGTTAAACACCAGATTCAGGATAGCGGTTACCTCTGGAGAGAGGGGAGAAAATGGGACTGAAAGAATAAATGAGGCCAAAAGTTTTCTTAAGCCAGTTGATGTTTATTATATTATTCCCTACACTTATTTGTAAACCATAATTATTTCACAAAAGGAGGACACAAAGATCAATGTGAGCATGCCATCAAGGACCACTCAAGGGAGAAAGTGTTCTGACAAGCTACTCCACTGACATACATGGTCCAGCGTGTCCCGGGAGTTGAAATAAACGTATCAGCAGCTCAATGCCTGATGAGATTCATCAACTGAATCACACAACCGTCTGGTTCAGACCTGAAACTTACCAGAGAACCTTCTGAAATGTTGGCTTCCTATAATTTTCCCAAAAGGCCAAAGCATTCACTAGCCAGATTAATAAAGACACCTAGTATTTCTGACAGCACATTTCTGATTGGAAATTAATAAGCTGGCATTCTAGTTTTCATGCTTCACACCCTGGTTAGTTTAGTTACAAAGAAACAGCTTTCCTAAGTCTAATCATCTCTGAGACACTGATATCAGTGTACATCTGAGTCTACAAGGATGAGGACCAAACTCTAACCCTTTTACCAGGCAATAACTCAACCTTACTTTTTGCCTCTTCCAAATTTCAGGGTTCAGGAGAAAGAAAATTAAGATAAAGCAAAAAGAAATTCAAATAAATGCCTTGTTGTACAGATAAGCCAAGTTTTTCATAGTATTCCTCTTCTCCTTGTTATGACTCCAAAATCTAAGAACCATAGTGTTTCACCTAAGAGAGAGGGGTAGACTAACTGTTTGGGGCAGGATCTTACAGGATCTTAATAACTTATCCAGGGTCTGGATCCCAATTCAGAAAATAAAGAAAGTCAATTTTTTTTCTGTGCACTCAATATGCAATTAATCTCTGGGAGACAGATTCATACTAAGCAAAGTCTTAACAGTCCAATTTTTAACAAAAGATAGATATGCATTGAGAACAGAAACCAGTTGTCTATCATGGGAACTTCCTTCCCACTGGATAGATTCATTTAAGAAATATCAGAGCTTCTTCGATGACCTTTAGAGCAAAGGAGTTTGATTCTCAAAGTGTTGCCCTATCATGATTTAACAATTTGTCTTAAAAGGGAAAGAGTATGAAACTAACATTTTTATTGAGTTCTCTATGAACTGGGAATACTAAATTATGTGCTGTACATATATTATTTAATAATATTATTTATTGCTTAATTTCACTCTCATAGCAACCCTGCAACTAGAGGAGCTACACTCATTTTATTGAAGAGGAAACTGAGACTCTGAAAGGTCAAGTGACTTGCTTACGTTAGTAGAGACAGGATTTAGACCCAAACCAGTCTGACTCAAAAACACATGTGAAGTTACCATATGTCTTCCACTCTAGTAATATTTCTCTTTAAACAACTACAGTCAAACTTCTAGGACCAGAGCAGCCCCCTCGTCTGGACACCACTGGAGACACACCAACTGGTACTCATCCTCTGACTCTCCTTTTCCTACCCTCCATGCAAAGATAATGTCCTTGAGGGACACTTGAGAAACACCCTTGCTCATTAGCAACATACATAAGAACAATTTTAAGGGAGGACCCCTGCGGCAGATAACTCATCCCCTCACATTTTATTTATCTGATCACATTTAATGCTTCTCATTAGGTTCAATTCCAGAGGGTGGCATTTCTGACCTAGTCCTCCCTAGTGCATGCCTTATTTGAGGTTCACTAGGGACTACTTATCAACAACCTCCCACAGTCTAGCACTCTTTAAAAACAAAGATCCTACATCAATTCCCCCAACAGCCAGAATTCCCTGTCTCTGCCCTGCCCGCATCACCCACTCCTGTGCCCTCTGACTCCCTCACTCTGTACTCTCTACCCCATATATGAAAGATCCCTGAGCAGCCCTCCCGGCTCCTGCTTGGTCCTTATCTACAAGTCCTAGTCAGAGCACATTCCAGATGTTGAAGATATTATATCATCAGGTAATCTGAGACACAGCTATGACAAATTTGCCTTGCAATACTCCCAGACTGCAACAGGCAGAGAACGAAACTCCATGTGCAAAGACATCAAAGAAGTAATATGTTCAGGGACCAAAGAGTAGATGTCTTTGGCTGAAGCATGTAGGCAAAGAGTATCAGGAACTGCGCCTGGAAAAGCTAGTCGGGAAAGGCTTAAGTGGACTGTGAGGTACACAGAGAAGAAAAGTCAGGGAAGAACACTGATAAAGATGAATCAAAGTAGGAGGAGAAGCAGGGGAAACTGCTGTTCCAGAAGCCAAAAAAGAGAACTCCGGTAAGTAACAGGCATGAATATAAAAGGTATTTTTAAAAGTTACAATAAATAAAACCAGAGAGAACTGGCAGAAGAGTAAACAAATAGATCGATATATCTGAATAAACAGTCCAGAAATATATATACATATATATGTATTTTTTTAAAGGACACATGGAGTGTCTGCTACATACTCAACATATGTAAAGCACTTGGAGACGTGCCTAATCCACAGACATCCTCCGGTAAATGTTAGTGGCTACCCTTATTATTATTTGTTGTTGCTGCTGCTGCTGTTGCTGTTATCATTATTCCAAATCAGTATGCAAAGGACAGATTCTTTCAAGAAGTTTGGTAGGAAAGAGAAGTAGGAGAGTAAGCAAGGAAGACAGAAGAAGCCTTTACGAAGAACGAAATTAAAGTATGGGTTGAAAACCTAGGAGGCACCCAATAATGTTTACTAAATGAGTGAATAATATTTGTAAGCTAAGGAGAAGGAGACTGAAAAGAAAGAGATGCTTGATACCAAAAAGGGGGTTCATTGCTGGCTCAACGATCTGGAAGAAATGACAGAAATGGAAGCAAGAGCACATATAGCAAAATCAGCCCTAGAAAGGAATAGGATTCCTTATATGCTTGAGGGTAAAAGGAGGTAAAAATGAGTGAAGATATTATTATCTCAGTGTTACTAAAAGAGGTGCCTAGGATGAGAATTATCACCTGAGGTACTTATTCAGAAAGCTAATTCTTGGACTCCCCCCCAGACCCACTGAGTCAGAATTTCTAGGAGATGGGATCCAGCAACCTGCATTTAAATGATCTGTTGGATTCCTTTGAGAAGAATGGAAGTTAGGAGAATTCACATCTGTTGCCCCTATGGAGAAAGTAAAATTGACCCCTTGCCCATCACTATTATGACTAAGTACATCAGATCCAACTGTTGCAGAGGGAAAAGAATTTTTATGCCCTGAGATAACCTGAAAATATGGAAGAAGATTCTACCTAAAATTAGTGTCCCCAAGTCAATGAAGACTTGAGCTCTTTCCTGTAAACTGCTGACTCCCTCATGAAAAATGTTTCTCCCTGACTTTCGTCATACTGACATCTGCAAGTATGATAATCAATCACATGGGGAAATCACTGATTTTTACCCACAAGAAAGGACCAACTGTAACCTTGGTAACCGCATGATTTTTTTTTTCCTTTAAATGTCTCTGTCATTTATTCAAAGAAACATTCTTCTCAAGACTGGACTCCTAATGCTTTTTTAGACACTCCACCATCTTAACAAAGAAGGAAGTGAAGTGATCTGCTAAAAGGCATATAGGGAGGGAGGGAGGCTTGAAAGGAGTGGGAAAGGAGTGAAGCACCTGTTGAGGGGTCTGGGAAGGGCATCAACTAGGAATGAGGAAAGACTGTCAGGTAGGATTCAGAGATTAGATAAGGTGGAAAAATCACAAAGGTGTAGAGAGAAGCGAATGCACCACAGTACGTGATATCACCAACACCCAACAGCCTGGCAGAATAAGCAAAGAAAATGGCAGATATGAAATTGGCAGGGTAGGTGTGAGGACAAGTGAAGGGTCCAAGGCACTGAACGACCCCTAGTGAGGGTTACCAGTATGGGAGAAAGAGACATCTTACAGTATCTCTCCTGGGCCCAAACTGTGTGTGTGAAGGGAGGGATAATCTTACAGTCAAATTTCCCCCAATGTAGTAAAGATGGGCCTTCCTAGCAGCAGCAGCTTTTCAGGTAAAGGTAAATAACGATATGGAATATACTAGGACCTAGGTATCAATGCCAGGCCACGTATCCCTTTTTAACCTCACAACTCTTTGGAGCAGAGATCCTTAAGTTTTTCAGTGTGCAAACTGGGGTTCTTAGAAGTTAACCATGAGTCCAAGGACACACAGATCAGTCATGATGTAGGGCAGAAGGGACCAACCACAAAACTCGTTCTCAATCCACTAGCCCACACTAACTTCAGGAGCAGAGGCTCCACTCCACAGAGTAAAGGGAAACAGCATCATAGAAAACCAGATGTCTGATAGAATACGGGGTTGCAGGGAGTCTTTCAAGGAAGAATTAAGGATATAGGGACCTTTCTTGGCAACAGAACTAAAGAAAATGAGAGAAGAAAAATGTAGGAGAATTACCAGAGGGAGGAAAGCAAGTAACAGGCAATAAGTAGCTGTAGATTGTATATCAGATTGCTGGTTGAAGGCATATGTATTTGGAGGACGTGAGGGGGAGGACACAGGGAGGAGAAGGAAGGGAGAGGAAGAAAACAAGCTCAGCCCATCATGATCATTATCTGTGACATCTCTCAGTGGAGGTGGAGGCCCTCTCTAGATGAGGAGTCACTGAGCCTAGCAGGAGGAGCTGATCTCATTGCACCCTTAATCCAGTCCTTTTCTTCTGCCCACTTTGGGAGCAATCTGGGTGACCAGATTTGTGCCTCTTTGAGACGCTTACCCACTGCTGACAAACTCACGATGCATTATAACATAACTGAGGCCTACACTTTCAAAAGTGTGATTATAGAATCCAGGACAGATATGAAAGAAGGCAAGACGGAGACTGGCAGGCTGAACAAATAGAGACAGAATAAATAAATAAATAATAAGTTTATTTAAAATGCACACCCAACCAACCAGCAGTTCCACTCCTAGTCTTGTATCTTAAAAGAAGGTGTACATATATGACAATAATATCTAACATTCATATAAAACTTAGTATAAGTCAAACTTATTATATGTTACTATACTATATGCAACCCTCTCAATTACCCCATGAGAGCGATAATTCCATATTCCCATTTCACTGATGAGGACAGTGAGGCATAGCAATTGCGTAATTGGCTATGGTCACCATAGCTAGCATTTGACCCCCAGTGGTGTGACTCTAAAGTTTTTCTTCTTAACACAAGGCACCAACCATGGCTATGAAATCTGTCCACTGTCCAGAGATGCCCACAGGGAGCAAGTCCAAGAAATCCAATGCATGTCCACGTAACAACCCCCATATCCTTAGCACAACGCTACAGCCATGTGAGTACTTTTTCCTTTTCCCCAGGGACCCTCCATTTGCCAAGCTATGTGTCCAGAGGACTAGGCCCATGCAAAGAGGAAGCCTTTCTATCTCACACAAAGGTGCCAGAGTCTAGCTGTGGTCCTACCTACCTGTCACAGCACTACACTATTTTGCATGGGAAGGTATTTATGAGGCTGTTTGATGCGGCACTGCTTGTAGCGATGAATGTGGAACTGGATAAATAAACTGCACAATATACTTATACTGGAATGCTATGGAACACTTAAAAAGGAATGAACTACTTGTTATATATATATTATTTAAATATAACATTGAGTGAATCAAGCTGTAAATTATATACAGTATAACTATGTAAATTTTAAAACCCAGAAAGATTACATTTTATAAACACACACACACACATACACAGATTCACCAACTTTGTGTTGGTGATTGCTTCTGAGAAGGGGAGGAGATCATAACTTGGGGAAGCGCATAGGAGACTTAAATGTACCTGTAATGTTTTATTCCTTTTAATAAGCCTTGAAGCAAACGTGACAAAATATTTGTCACTATCAATTCTGGGTGACAGGCATGCAATTACTCAAAATAAAAATAAAGATTAGTTTTTAAGAATGGGCTTAGTAGGAACCTAAGGAATAGAAGAGTAAGAAGGCTATGCTGTGTGATCAATAAGCGAAACTCTGGGAGTCCTGGCTTCCCAAGAGGTGGAGTAGTTATGGGTGAATGCAAGGTTCAGGGTGTGCCCATTTGAATGGGTGGCTGATGTGCAATGGAAAGGAGCCAAAGTCCTTATTGAATACGGTTATAGGGCAAGATTAGTCAACGGAAAAATGAGGTTGGAAAGAGGGTGGAGTACGTATGCATCAATGGGGGGAGTAGTCGTTGAAAGAAGCCAGGGTGGTGAGCAAAGGCAAGCTCAGCCCATCTCCAGCCACAACACAATGAGAGAGAATGAGCACCCTGCACTGGAACTGCTGGAAAGTCATGTCACTCAGGAAAAGTCTGGTTTCAGTTCAGGTGAGGAGGTAGTTACCTCAAAAATTCTACCGACTCTACCTTTCTAATTCATTGATCCAAAACTATGGGTTCAGTCAGAGAGGAGTGGTTGATGTTACCAACAAAAAAGACCTAGGGACACCTTATACTGGGAAATCAAGCTGCCAACTGCATCAAGGAGCACAGAATGCTGAAGGAGATTATCACAAAGCAAAGGCCAAACGGGCAGTAAACTACTCAGTCCTGGGAAATCAAGTTGGCACTGAATGAGTGAAATGACCTGAGGGAGCAGATAGAGATATTTCAGAATATTGTCAATGAAGAGATGACTCTGGCTCAGGAAGTGGTTCTGGCTCTGGAAACAGCTCTGGGAAAGTGTCAAGGGATGAATGGAGAGAGGGGCCCACACGTGAAGGGATGTGAGGTTGAGAGTCCAGATGGACCCATACAGACAAGGTAAAACCATATCCTAAGAATTAAATCTTTTCAAGATAGAATAGAAGAGTGACTAGGTCAGAATGGTGAAGAGGAAGACAGGCAAGTAGCCAGGAAGGAAACAGGAATAATTGGATGGAACTTGCAGATGTCCCCTGATGCCACTTTTGGGCTAGGAGAAAGTCAGTCCCCTCATGCATGCCAAGGCATACCAAACCATGTTTGTCCTCCCCAGCACTGAAGGGCCTCACCTTGGAGACACTAATGGAGGCCCGTGTCCCCTCAGCTCTAGGATGCCCACACTTAGAGAGAGGGGACTGTTCATTGTCACTGGAAATGTTCATTCAAAGAGACTCCTTTATTTCTGGGCAGAGTACAATGTGCTAAAAAAGAACTGTTTGGGCTTCCCTGGTGGCACAGTGGTTGAGAGTCCGCCTGCCGATGCAGGCGACAGGGGTTCGTGCCCCGGTCCAGGAAGATCCCACATGTCGCGGAGCGGCTGGGCCCGTGCGCCATGGCCGCTGAGCCTGCGCGTCCGGAGCCTGTGCTCCACAACGGGAGAGGCCACAACAGTGAGAGGGCCGCGTACCGCAAAAAAAAAAAAAAAAAAAACTGTTTACCTTGATCAAGACCTTATTCACAAAATACACTGATGCCTTTCTGTTAAAAAAGAAAAAAATTCATCACACTCACTCTGGGGCAGAGGAAGAGCACAGACCCACATGCTGCATCCTCCTCTTTATTTTTCTCCAACTCCCCTCCATCCCTGTTTAGGCAGTCTTTTTTCTATTCTGCATAGAGGTAGAGTAGAAAAAAATATATAGGTTCCTTGCAATAGCATCTTCTTTCAAATTTGAATGTCTCACACCTGCACCTTGCCTTTTGCATTTAGAAGAGAGGAATGCTGATGTCTTCTTCCTCAGGTCCTTTAGTTTGGACTGAGGGGCCCTCAGAGTACACTTTGTGAAGCCCACAGGGAGCTGGGAAAGACCTCATTATTACTACACGGATGTTTCTGTACCTATAAAATGTTTCACTTCCAAGTATTTCAAAAGTCAGCACAATAAAACCACTCTATAGTGTAAAATAACTGGTTATCAAATCCATCTTTGCTCTGTTTGTAGAGGGAAGTAGTAAGAGAATTAAATGCCTGATATGGTGGGGAACTAGGACCCAGTGGTGACAAGTAACTTTTTATGGTTCACCAGTTTGGTGAAAGCACCAAACCCTCCTGGGCCACCTTGACAACAGCACCATTCTTGTGCAGCTATACTCACTGAGCTGGGGAGTGTCATTTGAGGAAGGAGAGGATGGGGAAGTAGAGCAGGACTGCGATGAGACCTAACACTCAGTCTTCAGACTTGGCTGCCTTATCCTCCTACAAAGCAAACCCAGGGCAGAAGCACAGATCTTTCTGTCTCTGTGCAGCCTTGCGTATACAGAGCTAGGCAGTAACACGTCCTTCACTGTGTCAGGGAATTATGTGTATATTCCACCTGAAATAATCCCGTCTGCACCTGGGGCCTCCCTCTGTGGCCACTGTCATCTCCTGCAGGAGCTCACCCCTCACTCAACAAATTCCAACATCCCTTCCTACCACACCCTTGGCCACATCGTGATGAAGCCAGGCTGCCTGTCTCTGAGCAGCAGCCCCCAAATGGCAAGAGAACAGAGGTTGTCTCAATGGCCCATTAAATACCCAGAACTAGTAATTATAGTCAAGCCTTGTTGAGCACTAATACATGGTAGCACTGCTCTGAGAACTCAATCACTATAACTGTGTGAGGGAAGTATTATCTTCACCCATATTTCACACACAAGAAAACTACACCATGGAGAGGTTAAGCAGCTTTCCCAAAGACATACTGCTAGTAAGTGGCCCAACAAGGATTTCAGCCCAGGCAATCTGATTCCAGAGCCCATACTCTTACCCACTGTGTGATTCTGCCCTTTGGAGGAATTCAGAACAGCTAATATGATTGTTACGTTGAGAAATATGTAATCTACAATTTGCAGCCCTGCCTCCCAATGAGTTTTCACTCCTTTCAATGTTTACGTTTGAGGCTTTCAGGCTTCACATCTAAAATGCAACAGGGTATGTAGTTTTATCTTGTCATAATGGAGTAGAAAACAAGATCTCAGTGGGAGTACCGTCCCCATGCCAAGTTCAGGAGCAGTCAGGTCATGTGCTCATGTCTTCACCAAGAGTGACTCCAAGTTTCCAACTTTGCAGACCAGAGAGACAATGTCAGCACTAACAGATTCAGGCATTCAGAGGGCAGAGCAGGTTTGGAGAAACAGATATTTAGTTTAGTTTATTCAGCCAGTCAACAAGTATTTTCAGAGCATTGAGTATCTGACACTGTGGGGGAATCTGGGGACACAACAGGGAACCAGAGTCTGGCAGCATTCCTTGCAGGATATGCTAGAGGAGACTGAGAAAAAACAAGCAAACAGTACGTAAGAAACAGGATGCCATGACAAAATAACCCAGGGAACCTCTTTTATACGGGCGTTCAGAAATGTAAATAGTAAATTTGAGATCCTCAAAGACTGGGAGGTGGATATATAGGTCCTAATGACATGCCCCACTTTATGACTTTATGCCAACTTCCCAGGAACTTCCCTAAGAATACTTTAGGACACTGTAATGCAAACTTCTTGACCTGGTGCTCCAGGCCCTGCTGCAGCCCCGACCTACCTACCTACCTCTTCCCACCACCACTTCCAAACACACCCTCTCCATTCCATTTAGGCTAATGTCTCACTGTCCCGCAACACCTCACGTTCACCCACCCTGTTCTCTCCCTTCACCTATTAATTCTACCCACCCTTCAAGACCAGGCTTCCTCATTTTTATCCACTACAGGCTTACCAAGCTTCCCTCTCCTCTACACTACTAGTTTGCAAACAATTACCTCCAAATAAAGCCTGCTGTCTTTCACTGCTGTTTCACAAGCACCATAACCAAGGACTTTAACACAGACCCTAACCACCATCTCCTTGCAACAAGTGTGGGCAGGAAGGGAAGGGGATTCGGTATACGTCCAGAGTTCTCAGAGCCAGAGGCTGAGAGAATGGACTCAGGCTCAGAAAAGCAGCTCGAGGGGACCAAGAACAGTGTCCAAGTCCACAAGTCCACATATCAGTGTCCAAGAAGCACAATTTCCAAATAGCAAGACACAGAGTCTCCAATCAAGTGGAGAGATCTCTATAGTTGTGAATACAGGTGGCAAGGAGACAGTTCTAGGGGGAGACTAAAAGGCCAGGTGGGGTATGTAATCAAAGCCTAGGAGTAGAGGATAAAGCATAAGCCTGGTCTCACAGACCTGGTCCAACACAGGCTAGAGGGAGCACAGACTTGTGACCGGGGGATAACCAGGGGCACCACATATCAACTGGCAACAAAAGGAATCTGAGGGAGAATTCAGGAACCTAGACACCAAGACTGGGTGACTAAGTTTGATAATCTGGCTCAATTCAAAGTTTAAGCTGTAGGTAGAGATCATCAGTGGACTTGTTTGGGGAAAGTACAGAAAGTAGATGAAAGAGAAGAAATGAAGGCCAAAAATGTCCATGGATAGATTACTAGTCCCCCGGGTGCAGGGCCCAAGCCTCAATTCTATCCTCCACAGCACTTAGCAAATACATATTTATTGATTACATAAAAGAGGAAGATCACAGAGAGTCTGGCGTCACCCAGTTGAGGAAATAAGCCAAGCCAACCTGAGTCATCATTTAAGCAAGCTATGTATTTTTGCAGGTTTACAAGAAACCTCCATCACCGTGGCAAACACAGAGCAGTAATGTGATGTGGTGAAGGAAGATGGGGCTAGAAATGAGGGGAAACTACACCAACTTTGCCAGCAACCTCCTGTAAGACCTTAGACAAGTCACTTCACTTCTCTGAGCCACAATTACCCCATCTATAAGAGGGCAAATGTAATTGCTTCAAATTTTTCATGGTATCTAAAACACTCTTCACCCAGTTCTCTGCTTGGCTAACTTCATTTTTTTTTTTTTTTAATCTCTGATCAAATCCTGCATCCCTAATGAGGCCTATCCTAGCCACCCTATTCAATACTGCAACCAGCCCATGCCAACACCCCACCCACACACACTCTGGTTTACACTTTTCTTTTCCATAACACTTCTAACACACTATATAATTTATCTGTTGTCTTTATTGCTGCCTGCTAGAGTGTAAGCCCCATGACAGCAAGGATCTTTGTCTGTTCTAGTTCACTGATATTATCAAGTCTCTGAATAGCACCTGGGACAGCGTAGGCATCCAATAAATATTTGAAGAATGAATATATGAACAAATCAATTAAAGGCCAAAATCTTGTGAAATAAAAAAACTACAATAACAAATCTGCCCACACCCTCAAGCATCCCTAAAATTACTTAATACCCTCTTGAGGGAACCCAAAAAAGCAAACACGTCCACAGTGCTCTGGGGCCATCTGCTGGCAGCTCTACCTAGTAGCTACCTCAGCAATTAAACTGACAGGAATTTCCAGTGGAGTATGGAGTTGCAGGGAACGTCTCCCTTCAGCCACTGAGCACACTCAGGCTACAGATAAAAAAGAAAGAAAAGGGCTTCCCTGGTGGCACAGTGGTTAAGAATCCGCCTGCCAATGCAGGGGACACGGGTTCAAGCCCTGGTCTGGGATGCCACGGGGCAACTAAGCCCGTGCGCTACAACTACTGAGCCTGTGCTCTAAAGCCTGTGAGACATAACTACTGAGCCCAGGTGCCACAACTACTGAAGCCTGCGCACCTAGAGCCTGTGCTCTGCAACAGAAGCCACCACAGTGAGAAGCCCATGCACTGCAACCAAGAGTAGCCCCTGCTTGCTGCAACTAGAGAAAGCCCACGTGCAGCAACAAAGACCCAGTGCAGCCAAAAATAAATAAATAAATTTATTTTTTTAAAAAAAGGAAGAAGAGAGCTAGACTACAAATCAGAAGCGTCCAAGTTTCTGGAAGAAAGAGTTAAAATTTCTCTGAAGGACCATATGTCCCAGTGTTTCCCAGAACTTCTTTCCACTTACGATAATAACAGTAAGTACTACTTACTAAGCTCTTATGTGTCAGGCACTGTTTAAAGAACTTTCATGTACTATTCTGTTTAATCTGTTAAACGTCATCAAGCCGTTGACGCTCATACCATTACTACCATTTTATAACTGAAGAAAGTTTTTTATTAATTTATTTTTGGCTGCGTTGGGTCTTCGTGGCTGAGCGTGGGCTTTCTCTAGTTGCAGCGAGCGGGCTACTCTTCGTTGTGGTGCGCGGGCTTCTCATTGCGGTGGCTTCTTCTGTTGCAGAGCACGGGCTCTGGGTGCACGGGCTTCAGCAGATGTGCCACGTGGGCTCGAACCCGTGTCCCCTGCATTGGCAGGTGGATTCTTAACCACTGCGCCACCAGTGAAGTCCCAGAAAGTTTGTTTTTAAAATAAATGTTTTCGTTTAAGTAAAACAGTGAACCCATCTAAATTAAAATATCGATAAGAAAAACCAAGACGTGATGTGCACGTGGCGCTTGGGGAGGCCTAGCGGGCCTGTGCTGGCAGGTGTGCCAGGCCAACCAGCCCACCCCCCAAGCCAGGCACGACCTCAGTCCTGGGCTCTGGCTCCCAGGGCCGCCCGGTTCATCCTGCTCACCTCAGAGAAGAAGGATGACGCTCCCCAGAAGGCCATGTGAGCTGTTTCCAGGCCTCAGATGCTCCCACCTGCCTTTCTCAGCTGAGAGGGTGGGCCCCGCCCCCTCTCCGGAAGTGCAATCCCTCTTCCCAGAAGCAGCTTCCTCCACTTCCTCCGAGGCGAGGCGAGGCCAGGCCAGGCCGGGGGACGCCACGGGCAGCAGCGCTTCTGAGGGCGGATGCCTGAGGCATGGCCTCTCGCAGTTTCCAGGCGCACCACCGAGCGGGCGAAGGGCTACGCAGGAGGCCGCCGGGCTGCCCGCCCACCCCGCACGCTCCACCTCCGACGCGGGGAGGCCTCTGATCCGAGGATCCTCCGCATCTCGGAGGACGCCGCGCTTAGTCCAGGCCTGACCACCCCGACAAGCCCCAGCAGCCCCTCCCCATTGGCGCCGCAGGGCTCAGCTCTGGGCCTCTCAGGAGGCCCGGGTCTGGGCGCTCCGGGGCAGCCACTCCAGGGCAGAGAGCACAGCGCCCCGAGGGGTGTGGGGGAGACCCCCAGGTGGGATAAAAGCCCGGGCTTCCGGGAAGGCGAACAACTGCGTCCCCTGGTGGTCAGGCGGGGCCTCGGGCTCTTTCCTCAACTGCAGCCCTGATTACAGTGTTTCCCAAAAGGAGGATGCAAGATGGTTTTAGGTGCTAAGTACGCTTTTTTGAAATGCTTGACTTATTTACTCTTGGGTGTTTTAGAAAGAAATTACGAGTACAACAACCCCTTTTCTTGAATATTATTTTGCTATGAGGCTAACTTTTTTAAAGTGAGTGGTTAACATTGGTTTAAAGGAGATATTGAATAAAAAATAAACAGATGTTGCACTAAAAAATCATGGTAGTGGTACTCAAATGACTTAAATCCGGGAAAACTATCAGCCCTCCAAGGACGATGAGGGGAATACGTGGGTGTGATGGTTAATTTTATGCGTCAACTTGCAGGGAGTTTTTGCCTGACATTAGCATTTAAATCAGTGCACTTTGAGTGGGTGTCATCCAATCAGCTAAAGGTCTGAATAGAATAAAAAGAGCCACCAACCTGAGCAAGAGGGAATTCTCCAGTGGAATGCCTTCAGACTTCATCTGTACCTTGGGATCTCCTGGGTCTCCAAGCTGCAGATTTTGGACTTGGCTGCCTCCATAACTGCATGAACCAATTTCTTATAATAAACCTTTTCCTACATATATACACATCCTACTCGTTCTGTTTGTCTGGAGAACTCTGACCAATAGAGTGGGTCATCTCAAGCAGTCCTTCCAGTTTCCACACTGACACTAGGTGGAGCTGTGAGGAGGACAGCAGGGGAGAGAACGTTTGGCTCCAATACCTGATGCTCTGAAGTGCTGAGGGGTCACTCTATGCCCTATTCCGTAGGCACACTCACCCCGGTTTCACTGCTTCTGTCCTCTTTCCCCTTCCCACCAGGGCCCTTGCACACCAGGTCTTGGGGCATTCCCACTGCTCATTCTTCCTGGAGAACTAAGTAATGCAAAGTAGGTGGAGTCTGTCCCCAGTTCAGGATATCTAGTTTCCTAGCTCCTCTCCCTGATGACCTTGCAGCACTTGCTTATCAGAGTCTTTTCCCTTCCCTGGAATTCTGTTGTATCTGTAGGATAAGAGGGCATGACTAGAAGGTCTAAGGTCTCTGCAGGATGTGAGTGCCTTTCCCCACGCCTGGCCTCTTTCCACCCCTTTCTTGTCTTTGACCCCGAAATGGTAGAAAGACTTAACTGATTGCTAAATTTTGTAAGCATGATCGGCTCAGGTCTCCCCTTCTTCTACTGGGAGCTGCAGAGATCCTCCATGCCATAACAGGGACCTACATCTGTGCAGGGAGGCCTGCCCCAGCCCAGGGCTGGCATTAGGTGGGTAACTCTGCCTAACCATGGGGTCTACCATGAGCAAGCCCTAACAACAGACCTAGAGCCACAGCCTATAACTGAATGTCTATCAGCAAGAAAGTGGCATTCTGGCTACCACACTTTCTTCCTGTTTAATTTTCCAACCCTGTTCAGAAATAGAGCAGGGGGTAGGATGCGATTTATTGACATTTCGTTGTACAATTTAACAATTCCTTCTAGCCCCTCTACCACTTCCATTCAATAAGACGATGAAGACATCTAATGAATAAATTCTCTTTCATGGATCGATGTAACCCTTCATAGGTACTATAAGAAACTGAGAAGGGGCAAAGCTTGATGGTAAACACTATACAATTATACACCCTTGATGGAAAACATATATTGGAGTAAGACATTTTCCGGGATCCCTCAGGAAACATACATGACTGTCAATCAGTCAGTGGTTTATTCAAAGTTAAAAGTAGAGATTTAGGGGCTTCCCTGGTGGCACGGTGGTTGAGAGTCCGCCTGCCGATGCAGGGGACACGGGTTTGTGCCCCAGTCCGGGAATATCCCACATGCCACGGAGCAGCTGGGCCCGTGAGCCATGGCCGCTGAGCCTGCGCGTCCGGAGCCTGTGCTCCGCAACGGGAGAGGCCACAACAGTGAGAAGACCGTGTACCGCAAAAAAAAAAAAAAAAGTAGAGATTTAGAGTATACCGTTTGTGTTCAAATCCTCTCCCTCTCCATGACTAGCTATGTGACCTTGGGTAGGTCATTTAACCTCTCTGTTCCTCAGTTTTTTCATCTATAAAATGGGGATGATAATAGGAACTCAAAAGACTTGCTAAACACCATAATACTTCTGGTATGTTTCACATGCTGTGTTAGTCCCAGATCCACAAGCATTTTATCTCTAGAATAAAATCTGTGGGACCAAGAAAGGAAATGTTTTGCAGAAGTCTTGGGAATAGTAAAATCAAACCAAATGTGAACGTTTGGGCCAGGAACAAGGATAAATTTCTAGACAAACCTGAATTAGAAAACAGGACCATCTTCCCAGGATGAACTCCTCAGACAAATATCAGATTGACTAACTTAGCTTCCAAACCCAGGCTGTGCTTTGGGGCACATGAAACACACCTGAGCAATGTATACAGGGCTCTGTTCCCTGATGGCAGTGGCTTTAATTCCTCTAAACTTTCACCAGGTGTCTATAGACACTCATACTTCCCCTCTATGGCTCCTGAGTCAACAAAAGTGGAAGCTGGAACAGAGAGGGAATAACTAGCCCAAGGGCAGATGGTTTGGCAGTGAAGGACTCTGCACTAGAACCCAGGGTTGAGTGGCTGATTAGTGCTCAACCCCAGCTCCAAAGTGCTCCAGGGCTAGGAGGACAAACAGATTTCAAAGCAAGAATCCAAGGCCCAGGAGGAACCTAAAACTCCATCATATCACCGTCCCTCTACCTTTTATTATCTTCCAGACTTTCTGTGCCTATTAATTTTGGCCTCGATCTTGAGCTCTTTTGACCTTATAACCCACTTCCCTTCTAATAACTGGGTCACAGTCCATATCCCGGTCTTCAGTGCTTCGGGCAGGAAGGAACATTGGGGGTGGGCCCCGTGCTGCCTGACCTACCATGTGGGAGATAGGTTGAAATTAAACTCCTTTCAAGTCTGACTAAGGGGCCATTCAGTCTTCTCATCCCAATGTGCCTCATCCTCTGTAAAGTCAGAACCCTGCCACCAGCTCCAGCTCCAGCTCCAGCTCTGTCACCTGGGGGAGGGGGGGGCATACTCTTCAGGTATGGCCCTTTCAGAATGCCCTCTGGCTTCTTCTGACCTGGGTGAACTACCAGGCCCCAGGGTGTCTGGCTGAGATGAAACTCCTCATTAGATTTTTCATGATCAGAACAATCAGTGCACAGTAATAACAACAATAATGAAACATGAGCAACAAGAGTAACAATAATCACTAATGTAAACTATGGACCTTGGGTAATAATGACATGTCAAGGTAGGTTCACCAAGTGCAATAAAGGTGCCACTCAGGTAAAAAAAAAAAAAAGAGTAACAATAATACTGTTATCAATTGGCCTCTTTTGTTATTTATGAGCCCAGGGGAGGAGCCCAAGATTCCACGGAGCAAAGTCTCCTTCGCTACTGCCATGTGGTCTGCACCCGAGCTGTCAGTACACTGAGGCTGGCAAGAGGGGCCACACTGACTTGCACCATCTCCGACCACAGTGGAGCCAGAACTCTGAGACTCAGCCAGTGGGCCAGCCTGGGACAACTGATCCGGCCTTGGTTCAAACAGATGCTCTGGGGCCAGGAAAGATATTAGAGGGAACTGAGGGGCACCCCGTGACATCTGTGAAAAATGGCTGGCTGCCCAGACATTCCCCAGAACTGGCTGAGTCTAGAGAGATGTGCCTCAAAACTCCTCCAGAGCCTTTGCCAAGACTCTTTTTGTGCAACTTTGGCCTGTCTCTGCCTGCGTCTTCCTCAAAGAGAAGAAAAGGGGGTGAGACAGACAGACTGGAAGTGAGAGAATGAGTCTGATTACTTGATTATTAAATTGATCAGCACCACGGTCAGGAACTGAATCTGACCTTACATCCCCCAGACACGTGCCCAGGACTCAGCATAGAGCAAGCTCGCATAAATGTTTGTTGAATAAATAAACGTGAATTAATGTGACTAATGAGTTCTGAGTGCCAGCTTTATGAGAGGAGTTGACAAACTACAGCATGACCAGAGCCGGCAGCCAGGATTGTGAGTGTTCCGGAGACCTCGTCACGTGACAAAAAGTTAACAGAAGAGATAGAAACAGAGAAGAGGAGATGGAAGAGGGAGACTGGACAATTGTTTCTGAAATCAGAAAGAAGGAGGAAGAATTTTATGAGCCTTGATTTACATTGTTTCAGAAGGCAGAATGGGAGCCAAGGAGCAGAGTTCCCAGGTAGATTATAGCTCCAAGCAGATGGATATTCCCCACGGCTGGAACTACCCAGGTGTGGGACAGGCTGCCTGTTGGGAAGGGCCTCCTCCATCAGAGGCTGGACACCACCATGGGGAGGGGCACAGGGAGGGGCCTGCACTTTGTGAGGTGCAGACTAACCGCTGAGATTACCTGGAAGAGTCCAGATTCATTTCTCCCTTCCCTCAGAAGGAGAACAGGTTTTCATGTGACATGAGTCCTGTGAGGCCCTGAACAAAACTATGAAAAGGGAAAATCTGACTTTAGCCTCCCTCACTTACCTTTTCAGAACACTTGTCATCCTGCTTGTAAAACTCCTAACATGAACATTCTTGTCTTGGATGTGAGTAAACAAAGAAAAGAACTTACTTAAGAGCGTTAATGCCTTAAGATACCAATCCACATTTTGAAAGAGGGTGCTTCAAGAAAGCAATGAGCAAATCTAATGCTGGGTTTGCAGCACAGTAGCATTTGAATGGGAAAGTCCTCTCGGGGACCCTCCGATCAATCAAGCAACAGGGCTCAGAACCTAACCGTGTTCAGCATAGTGCTAGTCAGAGAGCAAGGGAACTGCATTGGGAGGCAGAGTCCTGGGTTAAGCCCTCGCTCCACCTTATACTGACTATGTCAGTTAAGTTACTGATTCGTTACTTAGCTTTTCTGAGCTTCATTTTCCTCATCGGTAAAATAGTGTTACGGCCCGCCTTCTTGAACACAAACATACAAAGAGCAGAGAAAAGAGGTCTGAGGGAACACAGAAGGAGAAGCATCAGCTCTGACCCAGGGAGGGGGCTGAGCTGAGCTATAGACCATGCCTCGTTCCTGCCTGGATCCCAGGGTTCTGTCCCCACTCAGGAGGCCCCTCTGTTCTCTCCCATCATCCGAGGTATGCTCAAAGGCCTCTGAACTCACTCCCTTCCACAGCCACTTCAAGCACTCCAGAGGATTTCCTCAACCTCTGCCCTTCCCATCCCCAGAGGCATTTACCTGCTTCAGAGGAGACAGTTCCCATAAAATCCCAAAAATCTGCTTAGCCAGTTCAGACCACCAAAGCCTTGGGTTTCTTTATTGAAAACCTTGGGTTTCTTTCTGCAAATAAAGGGCTTAATTATTCTGTTGTACAGAACGGACTCACAGCAAATTAAAATTGATTTCCACAATGACCTGATGACCTTGCTCTTCACTGATGATATGGCAGCACAAAAAAAAATCAACTAAACTGCAAGACTAAGAACATTTTAAAAATTGAAATGTAGTTGACTTACAATATTATATTAGTTTCATGTGTACAACATAGTGATTCAATATTTCTATAGATTATACTCCATATAAAGTTATTATAAAATATTGGCTATATTCCCTGTGCTGTACATTACATCCTTGTTAATTTATTTAGTTTATACCTAGTTGTTTACACCTCTTAATCCCCTTCACCTGCTTTGTTCTTCCCCCACCCTTCTTCTCTCTGGTAACAACGGGTTTGTTCTCTGTATCTTTGAGTCTGTTTCTGTTTTGTTACATTCATTCATCTAAGGATTTAAGTATTAACTGAGATTCAGGAAAATGGGATCTTTTGGTCATTGCCTGTCTGCTTGTTTGTTTTGGCCCTGGACAGTTCCAGTATAGATGAAATTAGGGGTGGACCAACACTTTCTGTAAAAGCCAGATAATAAATATTTTAGGCATTTGTGACTATATTACATAGTTATTTATACATAACAAGAGGGAAAACAAATTTCCACCATCTTTTGACAAAATTCGAAATATAAAAATAATAATTGAATACAATTTTTTTAATAGAGGTCTACCAATGAGAAAAATTGCAATTCCTTTTTAAGGAGTAATATTTCATTTAATTGAAGCTCAAAGTTATTTTTTCCTAACACCAAAGTCTATTGCAAATATTCATCTGCTTTTGCTGCTGTGTAATGAAATTTTACATATTTCATATTTTAAAATGTCTTCTCACATGGATACATATTGCCAAATACTGATATCAATCCACAAATATGAATTTAATTGAGCATACTCATTTTTGGAAGGTATTAATAGAATTCTACTAGGTTCATTTCTTGATATTTGCCTTAAAATATAGCATCCCAGGGACCTTCAAGATGGTGGAGGAGTAAGACGCGGAGATCACCTTCCTCCCCACAAATACATCAGAAATACATCTACATGTGGAACAACTCCTACAGGACACCTCCTGAACGCTGGCAGAAGACCTCAGACTTCCCAAAAGGCAAGAAACTCCCCATGTACCTGGGTAGGGCAAAAGAAAAAACAGAGACAAAAGAATGGGGATGGGACTTGCACCAGTGTGAGGGAGCTGTGAAGGAGGAAAGGTTTCCACACACTAGGAAGCCCCTTCACTGGCGGAGACTGCAGGGGGCAGAGGGGGGAAGCTTCGGAGCCATGGAGGAGAGCACAGCCACAGGGGTGCGGAGGGCAAAGCAGAGAGGTCACTATCCACACGTCCCCCGGGAGCCTGTGCATCTCGCCACTGCCAGGGTCCCGTGATCCAGGGACAACTTCCCAGGGAGAACACACTGTGTGCCTCGGGCTGTTGCAACGTCACGCCGGCCTCTGCTGCTGCAGGCTTGCCCCGCATCCCAATTATGACTACCATACCCTTCCCTCTCCCCAGTCTGAGTGAGCGAAAGCACACTAATCAGCCGCTGCTTTAACCACTTCCTGTCCGGGCGGGAACAGATGACAGAGGGCCACCTACACACAGAGGCAGGGCCAAAACCAAAGCTGAACCCCAGGAGCCATGCAAACAAAGAAAAGAAAGGTAAATTTCTCTGTACAGGCTCAGGAGCAGCGGATTAAATCCCCACAATCAACCTCATGTATCCTGCATCTGTGGAATACCTGAATAGACAACGAATCACCCCAAAATTGAGGTCGTGAACTTTGGGAGCAACTGTAGACTTGGCGTTTGCTGTCTGCGACTGACCTGCTTCTGATTTTTATGTTTATCTTAGTTTAGTGTTTAGCACTTGTTATAATTGGTAGATTTGTTCATTGGTTTGGTTGCTCCCTTCTTTTTATTATTTTTTTTAATTTTAATAATTTTCTTTCAATTTTTTTTTCTTTCTTTTTTTCTCCCTTTTCTTCTGAGCCGTGTGGCTGACAAGGTCTTGGTGCTCCAGCCAGGTCTCAGGCCTGAGCCTCCAAGGTGGGAGAGCCAACTTCAGGACACTGGACCACCAGAGACCTTCTGGCCCCATGTCCCATGTAATATCAATTGGCGAGAGCTCTCCCAGAGATCTCCGTCTCAACGCTGAGACCCAGCTCCATGACAACGGCCAGCAAGCTCCAGTGCTGGATGCCCCATGCCAATCAACTAGCAAGACAGGAACACAACCCCACCCATTAGCAGAGAGGCTGCCTAAAATCATACTAAGTTCACAGACACCCCAAAACACACCACCGGACGTGGTACTGCCCACCAGAAAGACAAGATCCAGCCCCACCCACCAGAACACAGGCACCAGTCCACTCCACCAGGAAGCCTACACAAGCCACTGAACCAATCTCACTCACTGGGGGCACACACCAAAAACAACAGGAGCTACGAACCTGCAGCCTGAGAAAAGGAGACCCCAAACAGAGTAAGTTAAACAAAATGAGAAGACAGAGAAACACACAGCAGATGAAGGAGCAAGATAAAAACCCACCAGACCAAACAAATGTAGAGGAAATAGGCAGTCTACCTGAAAAAGAATTCAGAGTAATGATAGTAAAGATGATCCAAAGTCTTGGAAATATGTTGGAGAAAATACGAGAAACGTTTAACAAGGACCTAGAAGAACTAAAGAGCAAACAAACAATGATGAACAACACAATAAATGGAATTAAAAAGTCTCTAGAAGGAATCAATAGCAGAATAACTGAGGCAGAAAAACGGGTAAGTGACCTGGAATATAAAATAGTGGAAATAACTACTGCAGAGCAGAATAAAGAAAAAAGAATGAAAAGAACTGAGGACAGTCTCAGAGACCTCTGGGACAACATTAAATGCACCAACATTCTAATTATAGGGATCCCAGAAGAAGAAGAGAAAAAGAAAGGGACTGAGAAAATATTTGAAGAGATTATAGTTGAAAACTTCCCTAACATGGGAAAGGAAATAGTCAATCAAGCCCAGGAAGCACAGAGAGTCCCATACAGGATAAATCCTAGGAGAAGCACACCAAGACACATATTAATCAAACTATCAAAAATTAAATACAAAGAAAAATATTAAAAGCAGCAAGGGATAAACAACAAATAACATACAAGGGAATCCCCATAAGGTTAACAGCTGATGTTTCAGCAGAAACTCTGCAAGCCAGAAGGGAGTGGCAGGGCATATTTAAAGTGATGAAAGGGAAAAACCTACAACCAAGATTACTCTACCCAGTGAGGATCTCATTTAGATTCAATGGAGAAATTAAAACCTTTACAGACAAGCAAAAGCTAAGAGAATTCAGCACCACCAAACCGGCTTTATAACAAATGCTAAAGGAACTTCTCCAGGCAGGAAACACAAGAGAAGGAAAAGACCTACAATAACAAACCCAAAACAATTAAGAAAATGGTAATAGGAGCATACATATCAATAATTACCTTTAATGTAAATGGATTAAATGCACCAAACAAAAGACATAGACTGGCTGAATGGATACAAAACAAGACCCGTATATATGCTGTCTACAAGAGACCCACTTCAGACCTCGGGACACATACAGACTGAAAGTGAGGGGATGGAAAAAGATATTCCATGCAAATGGAAATCAAAAGAAAGCTGGAGTAGCAATTCTCATATCAGACAAAATAGACTTTAAAACAAACACTGTTACAAGAGACAAAGAAGGACACTACATGATGATCAAGGGATCAATCCAAGAAGAAGATATAACAATTGTAAATATTTATGCACCCAACATAGGAGCACCTCAATACATAAGGCAAATTCTAACAGCCATAAAAGGGGAAATCGACAGTAACACAATAATAGTAGGGGATTTTAACACCCCACTTTCACCAATGGACAGATCATCCAAAATGAAAATAAATAAGGAAACACAAGCTTTAAATGACACATTAAACAAGATGGACTTAATTGATATTTATAGGACATTCCATCCAAAAACAACAGAATACACTTTCTTCTCAAGTGCTCATGGAACATTCTCCAGCATAGATCATATCTTGGGTCACAAATCAAGCCTTGGTAAATTTAAGAAAATTGAAATTTTTTTAACATCTTTATTGGGGTTTAATTGCTTTACAATGGTGTGTTAGTTTCTACTTTATAACAAAATGAATCAGTTATACATACACATATGTTCCCATATCTCTTCCCGCTTGCGTCTCCCTGCCTCCCACCCTGCCTATCCCACCCCTCCAGGCGGTCACAAAGCACCGAGCTGATCTCCCTGTGCTATGCGGCTGCTTCCCACTAGCTATCTATTTTACATTTGGTAGTATATATAAGTCCATGCCACTCTCTCACTTCATCCCAGCTTACCCTTCCCCCTCCCCGTGTCCTCAAGTCCATTCTCTACATCTGCGTCTTTATTCCTGTCTTGCCCCTAGGTTCTTCAGAACTTTTTTTTTTTTCAGATTCCATATATATGTGTTAGCATACGGTATTTGTTTTTCTCTTTCTGACTTACTTCACTCTGTATGACAGACTCTAGGTCCATCCACCTCTCTACAAATAACTCAATTTCGTTTCTTTTTATGGCTGAGTAATATTCCATTGTATATATGGGCCACATCTTCTTTATCCATTCATCTGTCGATGGACACTTAGGTTGCTTCCATGTCCTGGCTAACATAAACAGAACTGCAATGAACATTGTGGTACATGACTCTTTTTGAATTATGGTTTTCTCAGGGTATATGCCCAGTAGTGGGATTGCTGGGTGGTATGGTAGTTCTATTTTTAGTTTTTTAAGGAACCTCCATACTGTTCTCCATAGTGGCTGTATCAATTTAGATTCCCACCAACAGTGCAAGAGGGTTCCTTTTTCTCCACCACCTCTCCAGCATTTATTGTGTGTAGATTTTTTGATGATGGCCATTCTGACAGGTGTGAGGTGATACCTCATTGCAGTTTTGATTTTCATTTCTCTAATGATTAGTGATGTTGAACATCCTTTCATGTGCTTGTTCACAATCTGTATATCTTCTTTGGAGAAATGTCTATTTAGGTCTTCTGCCCATTTTGGGATTGGGTTGTCTGTTTTTTTGATATTGAGCTGAATGAGCTGCTTGTAAATTTTGGAGATTAATCCTTTGTCAGTTGCTTCATTTGCAAATATCTTCTCCCATTCTGAGGGTTGTCTTTTCGTCTTGTTTATGGTTTCCTTTGCTGTACAAAAACTTTTACGTTTCATTAGGTCCCATTGGTCTATTTTTGTTTTTATTTCCATTTCTCTAGGCGGTGGGTCAAAAAGGATCTTGCTGTGATTTATGTCATAGAGTGTTCTGTCTATGTTTTCCTAAAGAGTTTGATAGTTTCTGGCCTTACATTTAGGTCTTTAATCCATTTTGAGTTTATTTTTGTGTATGGTGTTAGGGAGTGTTCTAATCTCATTCTTTTACATGTAGCTGTCCAGTTTTCCCAGCACCACTTATTGAAGAGGCTGTCCTTTCTCCACTGTACATTCCTGCCTCCTTTATCAAAGATAAGGTGACCATATGTGCGTGGGTTTACCTCTGGGCTTTCTATCCTGTTCCATTGATCTATCTTTCTGTGTTTGTGCCAGTACTAGAATCCAACTCGGAAAAGAAGAAATAAAGCTGTCACTGTTTGTACCTTGGTGTTCTTGCCAGATGGTTTCCCAACCTCTGTCAGAACTGGTTTTAAAACAATAAAGCTCTGAGATATTGTCACTTATCTCTTGTCACTTATCAATTGTCACTTATTGCCTTACTCCCACCTATGGTGTAGCTGGATGAGTTTGTGGTGAGTCAGATAAGAAATAAAAGAAATCGAACTTCACATTTAATCCCTCCATGTGTCTGAGCATAGAACCAAGGGGCTTTTGGATCATACCACAGCAGCTCTCTTGGGTAGGACCAATGGTTCATGCACTTGTACATTCACTCTGAAAGAAGTAGAGGCAAGTTCAAATATCCCTTCACTAGTACCTCATTGTTTTAGCTTCTGAAAATTCATCCAAACTCTTCCAACCCTATCAACCTCATCAGAGAGTTCTAACATATATACAAACCACATTTTCCTAGTTCTCTCTCTTCATTTGTCTTTGAAGTTCAAAGGAAAGGCTGGCTATTCTTAGAAAATTTCTTCCAAAGACAGGTAGGAAGACTAGGAGCCACATTCAGGAGTTATAAAAGGAGAGAGGGCTTCCCTGGTGGCGCAGTGGTTGAGAGTCCCCCTGCCGATGCAGGAGACACGGGTTCGTGCCCCGGTCCGGGAGGATCCCACATGCCGCAGAGCACCTGGGCCCGTGAGCCATGGCTGCTGATCCTGCGCGTCTGGAGCCTGTGTTCCGCAACGGGAGAGGCCACAACGGTGAGAGGCCCGCGTACCGCAAAAAAAAAAAGAAGAGGAGAAGAGGAGAGAGCTTGAAGTAAGATTCAGGAAACTCCTCTTTAGGATTTATTCCCTTTGAGAGAAAACAAACAAACAAAATCCAGAAGGCTAAAGAGCCATTGTTCCACAGGAATTAATACGAGTTTTCACGGTAATTTGATTAAATAAAACCTTGTAAAGAAACCAAGAGGAAACCAAAGTAAGGAATAGAGTCAGATTCCTTGACCTAATGGGTCTCTACCAGTTCAAAAAATCTTGGCCATTGATAAGTAAACTTTATTCATTCATTCATTTACTAATTTATTCATTCATCAACAAATATTGAGTACTTACTATGTTCCAAGAATCTTCCAGGCACCAGGGATGCAGCAGTTTAAAAAAAAAACATAGAAAATATGGTTCTTGTAGAATTTACATCCTAATGGAGAGACAATAGGAAACAAATTAGTAAAATACATCTTACATCAGATAATGGCAATTTCTACAGTGGAAAAAAGGGAATGCAGGAAGATAAGGAAGATTGAGGGTCACAATTTTAAATAGGGTGGTCAGGGTAGGTCTGCTGAGAAAGTAACATTGGAGCAAAGACCTGGAGAAGGTAAAGGAAAGAAACAAATGCCTGGAGAAGAGCATTCCAGGCAGAGGGAACAGCAGCTGCAAAAGCTCTGAGGCAGCATGCTGCTGGGTATGTTCAGGGAATAGTAAAGTGACAAGTGGATACAAAATGAGCAAGGGGTGAGTCACAGGAGGCGAGGTCAGAGAGGTCATTCTGTAGACCCACTAATCATGTCTGGTAGGCTTAAGGATTCTGAATTTTCCTCAGAACAAGCTGGAGAGAGCCATCAGATGGTTTTGCCTCAATCCTTTCCCATTTCCTGTACATACCTAGACTTTTTCCCTTGTGTGTTTGGAGCCTACAGATCTGGACTAGATGATAGTGACCCAAATGATATCCATGTCTGTGCAGGCGGTCATCTGACTCTTGGTCCCTGCACAAAGTTTCCTGCACCCGGAAGCAACATCATCAGGGATGCTGCACTTGGTTAACCAGCATGAGCCTGCAAACATATGGCTGCCTAAGAATCTCAACAGCACACTATGTCCCTTTTAGGGAGGCAGAAAAGAAACAAAACAGCCGTTTTTAAAGTCAAAACTTTAAGGAGTTTATAATACAGTTAGAAAATCAAACAAATACTCAGAGAGAGAGAGACTTCGGGATGATTGCAAAGCAAGCTTCTAACAAGTGTAAAATTTAATAATACTACCCTATACTATAACACATGTCTAGCTTTCTTACATTCTCACCCATAAAACTTCTATCAACCCTTCAAAGTAGTTATAAATTTGAATACCTTACAGTAAAGAAACTAATGAGCTTTAATGACATCACTGGAAAGTTCCAGACAATTAACTCGCAGCAGAGCCAGGACTTGAACCCGGATCCACAGTGTCTATGTCCAGGACTCTGCACTGCCCCACAGCTGGCCATCTTTGATAAACAACTAAATGCATAAGGGACTATCTAAATAGGAGCAATCAGAATCTCATAAAATTAACCAGATCTTTGGAGGAAGAGCTTTGAACCAAGTCTTATACATGGAATGGATGTGGACTGACATCTGGAAAAGGGCAGGAATCCTGGGCATCAGGAGTAGTTTGAGTAGAGATACAGATGAACATCTACCCAGTTAAATGCAGGGAATAGGAAACAGATTAGGTACCTATAGGAAAGGGCCATTTTAAGAAGCAACTGAAGATTATGTAGAAGAGGGGTGCGCACTCCTTTCTTCTTTACCTCTCACACCCTAAGTATCCATATCCCCTTCTCTCCAGTTTCTCCTACTTCTCAGGAAACTTCTTCTTAGGCTCCCTCGTGAGCTTCTTTTTGCCACATTTTATGAGGCTTTTCCCACTCTTCCTTCCTTATGCCAAGTGCTTCTCTACCTTGGCTGCCACTTTATCATCAAGAGAGTTCTAAAAAATCCCTGGTGCCTGGATTCTATTCCCAGAAATTCTAATTTTATAGGTCTGTGTTGTGACCTGAGCTATGTGGATTCTTAAAAGTTACCCTGAGAAAAAGGAACCCTCCTACACTGTTGGTGGGAATGTAAATTAGTGCAGCCACTATGGAGAACAGTATGGAGGTTCCTTAAAAAACTAAAAATAGAGTTACCATATGATCCAGCGATCCCACTCCTGGGCATATATCTGGAGAAAACCATAAATCAAAAAGACACATGTAAAAAAAAAAAGACACATGCACCCTAATGTTCGTAGCAGCGCTATTTACAATGGCCAAGACGTGAAAGCAACCTAAGTGTCCATCAGCAGAGGAATGGATAAAGTTGTGGTATATATACACAATGGAATATTGCTCAGCCTTAAAAAAAGAATGAAATAATGCCATTTGCAGCAACATGGATGGACCTAGAGATTATCACACTAAGTGAAGTAAGTCAGACAGAGAAAAACAAATATATTACTTATATGGGGAATTTTTTAAATGATACAAATGAACCTATTTACAAAACTGAAATAGACTCACAGACATAGAAAACAAACTTGGTTTACCAAAGGGGAAGGGGGGGAAGGTTAATTTAGGAGCTTGGGATTAAAATATACACACTACTATATATAAAATAGATAAACAGCAAGAACCTACTGTATAGCATAGGCAATTATACTCAATATCTTGTAATAACCTATAATGGAAAAGAATCTAAAACAGAATATATATATATACATACATACATATATATATATATACATACATACATATATATATATATATCTGAATCACTTTGCTGTACCCCTGAAACTAACACAACATTGTAAATCCACTATATTTTAATAAAAACTTTTCTTCAAAACACTCCCCCAGAGGGCTTCCCTGGTGGCGCAGTGGTTGAGAGTCCGCCTGCCGATGGAGGGGACACGGGTTCGTGCCCCGGTCCGGGAAGATCCCACATGCCGCGGAGCGGCTGGGCCCGTGAGCCATGGCCACTGAGCCTGTGCGTCCGGAGCCTGTGCTCCGCTACGGGAGAGGCCACAACAGTGAGAGGCCCGCGTACCGCAAAAAAAAAAAAAAAAAAAAAAAGGAAAATTAAGTTCGTAAGAACAGGGTTTACTCCAAACGCAGAGAGAATAAAGAAAAGATCCAGCAACTGGATGATTCCCAGGTGCGGGAGAGACAATCCCATCAGGATCGGTGGCCCCTGCAGGATGAACAAGAAGAGGTAAGAGAACGAGAGCAAGAGAGGAGGAGCTGGCAACAGCGCGAAAGGCAATTCCCAGCTGAAGAACTGCTGGAGAGGGAGGAGCAAAAGGAAGCCAAAAGGCGAGACAGAAATTTCCGAGAGGAAGAGCAGCTGCTGAGAGTGGAAAGAGAAGAGAAAATACGCCATCAGGAAGAAGACAGAGAGTTCCGCGAAGAGAAATAGAAGCTGCGCCGGCCGGAACGCGAGCAACAGCTTCACCGGGAGCGAGATAGAAAATTCCGCGAGGGGGACAGCTCCGCCGGGAAAGGGAAGAACAGCTGCGCCGCCAGGAGCTACAGGATGCCTTCTCCCAGGGGGAACAACTTAGGCGCGCCGAGCAAGAGGAAGAACAGAGACGTCCGAGGCAGAGAGACAGGAAGTTCCTAGAGGGAGAGCAGAGGCTCCGGCAGGAGCGAGAGTTAGAAAAGCGACGCGCCCAGGAGAAGGACAGTAAGTTCCTCGAGCAAGAAGAGCAGCGGCAGCGCGAGGGGCAGGAAGAGCTGAGGCGCCGGCAGGAGCGGGAGAGAAAACTCCGGAAAGAAGAACAGCTCCGCCGCCAGCAGCAGGAGGAGCAGAGCTGCAGCCAAGTCTGGGAGGAGGACAAGGGCCGTCGGCAGGTTCTGGAGCCCGGCAAGCGTCAGTTTGCCAGTGCCCCGGTGCGCTCCAGCCCTCTGTTACAAGTACATCCAAGAGCAGCGATCTCAATACCGCCTTTAAGAGATGCTGCCAAATCCCGACACCTGCCAAAGCTTCGAGCAAAGGAAAACGAGAAACACTAAGTAACAAATGACTCTAATGTTTCCGGTTGGGGGAAAACTCTCTAGTGTTAGAATATCTCTTTTTTACAAAATCTTAAGCTACACTCTTTCATGTACTTTGTACTCCTGCCTTTTATTCTTCCTTAAGTAGTTCTTTACTGCAGGATGTCTTTGCTCTTTGGTGCAGATGTGGTGTGCATTTTTTAAAAACATATAAGCCATTTCATTTCTTTAAGGAGTTTTGTTTGGGGAACACGTTCATTTATTGCTTTCAAAAGTAACAAGAATATTATGTAGATTTGAGATTCAAAAGAATGGGTCTGTTTTTTAATTTGTTGATCCATCTTGTAGAGAGTTCAGATATATTTGATGTTAAAGTTGGTATTTCTTCTTGGGCCTAAATTACATTAATATTTACCTCCAAATATCTTGTCACTTTTTGTAGCATAATTAGCACAGATTCTGCCAGGGGACTGAATTTTTACAACAATGCTTGAATAGTGCAGGGGGAATGGCTTCTCCAGAAAAACTCCCTGTGAAATCAGCCCGTAACTGGAAGAAATATCTGTTAAGAATAAGGTTTAGCTTGAAGACTTAGAATTTGAATTCGATTTTTTTTACACTTAACTCTATAAGTATTTAAAATCTCATGAAGCAAAAGCAAGGTGTTTCTCAAACAACTCCAGAGCTCAAACCTTAAAACCATGTCTGCTTGTAGTCTGTAGTGCTCAGTTCCTTTCCCCCAGTCTTCGATGAGCTTGAGAATATTACTACCTTTGTTAATTTTAGCTGAGAGGGGACCTGCTCAGGATCCTGTAAACATCTACCTTGCTCTAGAGCCAACCAGAGATCACAGAGCATTTTGGGGAAGGGAAGGGGGAATGTTTGTGGACAGAGGGGCATGTCCCTGGAGGCCCTTTGACAAGACCCATCAGCCCACAATCCTTTGAGGCCTATTGATACTACTTTGGAGACATACTTGTTAAAATAATTGCACTGTGTAAAAAATAATAAATGTTTTGGCAAACAATTATTTTTTTTGTCTGTTTTAACTATGCATCAAACCATAACTCAAGATTTAATGGTTGGGAACTGACATAAGTTTCCAATCACTTAAGGGTGTTTGGTTACTATTATCTATGTCTAAGTATAAAAAAGAAAAAAAAAAAAAAAAAACCTCTCTATTTTCCCAAACCATTTTTCTCTGTTAGGGTGAATGCTATATTATTTCCATCCCCAAGCTAGGATTCTTTTTCCAAGTGTTTTTATTCTTGACCCTACAGCTTTCTTTGCCCTTTCTTGCGGTGACTCACTGCTCATGACAAATAATGGTGCTTCCAGTGTGTGTTAATATTTTCTTCTAAGAATACAGCAACTTCTTGGTCTCTGAAGTCTGATGAGGCAAAAGTAGAAAATGGCCTGAAACTTCAGCTCAGCATTACAGAAATTAAATGACCTCTTGATTTAAGCAACACAATCCATGAGGTGACTTAGTCAGAAGGTGCTTAATAATAATCAGGCCAAAAGTATCAGATTATCCTCTAAAGATCCAAACACCCCTGTGCCACCTGCTGGAATCTATATTCTATACCACGGTATTCACAGCGTGGTAACTAGGAGTAAATCCGAGAAGGCCCTGATGCAGGATAGTATCATTTCTAATTGTGAGGGTCACGGTTGAGAAGATTTCCTAAGTTATAGACACTAAACATTTTGGTCAATGGTGGAGACAAGAAAGCTAAGCCTATAGCTCCTGAATATCATTCTGATAGAGTAAGGTGGCATTTTCTGCAAGGAGCACAAGCCTCCCTCTCACTTTAACACAAATAGCAGATGCCCACCAAAGATAAAACCTGGGAATCCCCTGATACTGACTTGGAGCTTTGTCTCTTTCAAATGATTTCTATCTGCAAAAGTACTTCCCTATTAAGGTAAGTATATGCTTTTACTTACTAAGAACCTTTACAGAAACCCTGGAAAGAGCCTCACTGGCTTTCCCCAGGATCCTCTCAATGGGCACTCATACCAGAGCCTCCTTATAAGTGCCAGCCCCAGGATGCTCCTGCAATACACACTCATCATCATCTAAGCTACAGTTCAACAATAATAATCATGATAAAAACAATCAAAGCCCTTCACTTCTTGTATCACTTCACAAGATGAGGAAAGAGCCAATTTCCAAAGAAGAAAGTATTGTTTTGTCACAGTTATAATAGCATGTACTTAAAAATCAGCCAGCCAATGCCCTAGGGCTCTACTTTTAGCATGCTGGCAGGAGAACATGCTGGCAGGCCAACATTCCTGCTCCACAAGGATAATGTATATGCATGGTCAGAACCTTGAGGCTGTTGGGCAACTGTCTGCTTAACTATAAACTGGGAGCTCTATTAACATCACCTTGGCTGCTGCCGGAAAATGGGGTTGAGGATTTATTATGCTCTGTTATGGAAAAGCTGGTCTCCACGTTTTATGAATTATGTCCCCACAAAGGTTCATTTGATGAAGTCCTAAGCCTCAGTGCCTTAGAATGTGACCACATTTGGAGGTAGAGTACTTACATAGGTAATCAAATTAAAATGAGGTCATTAGGTAGGCTCTAATCCAACATGAATAGTGTCCTTATAAGAAGAGGAAATATGGACATAGACAAGGACAGAGGGAAAATGATGTGAAGACATAGGAAGAAGATGGCCATCTATTGGGTTGGCCAAAAAGTTCCTTCAGTTTTAAAGTAAAAAAAGACATTTTTCATTTTCACCAAGAACTTTATTGAACAATGTATTCACCCTTTTGTTCCACTACCTTCTGCCATTTTTCAGGCAACTTTGTAATTCCATCTTCCCAAAACGTTTTATCTTTTTGAGCAAAGAACTGTTCCAGGTGCCAGGAACAGTCTGCCAGGTAATTGAAATTTTTTCCATTAAGAGCATTTTGTAAAGACCAAAATAAATGGAAATCTGAAGGTGCAATGTCTGGTGAATACGGCAGATGAATCAGAACTCCCCAGCCAAGCTGTAACAGTTTTTGCCTGGTCATCAAAGAAACATGCGGTCTTGTGTTATCCTGATGGAAGATTATGCGTTTTCTGTTGACTAATTCTGCTTTTCGTCAAGTGCTGTTTCCAGTTGATCTAATTGGGAGCAGTACTTTTTGGAATTAATCGTTTGGTTTTCCAGAAGGAGCTCATAATAGAGGACTCCCTTCCAATCCCACCATGTACACAACATCACTTTCTTTGGATGAAGACCGGCCTTTGGTGTGCTTGGTGGTGGTTCCTTTCATTTTCCCCACGATCTCTTCTGTTCCACATTCTTGTACAGTATCCACTTTTCATTGCCCGTCACAATTTGTTTTAAAAACAGAACATTTTCGTTACATTTAAGTAGAGAATTGCATGTGGAAATACGGTCAAGAAGGTTTTTTCCACTTACCTTATGTGGAACCCAAACATCAAAGCGATTAACATAACCAAGCTGGTGCAAATGATTTTCAACGCTTGATTTGGATATTTTGAGTATGTCAGCTATCTGCTGCGTGGTATAAAATTGATTGTTCTCAGTTAATGTCTTGATTTCATTGCTATCGACTTCAACTGGTCTACCCAACTGTGGGGCATGGTCCAGCGAGAAATCTCCAAAAAGAAACTTTGCCCACCACTTTTGACACGTTCGATCAGTCACAGCACCTTCTCCATATACTGCACAAATCTTTTTTTGCATTTCAGTTGCGTTTTTATCTTTCTTGAAATAATAAAGCATAATATGCCGAAGATGTTGCTTTTTTCTTCCATCTTCAATATTAAAATGGCTACACAAAAATTCACCAATTTTGATAAGTTTTTTTTACATGCACGCTGGTATGACAGCTGTCATAATACAATCTAACAAAATTGTTTCAAATGAAGTTAAAGACAGCTAAGCACTACTAGAGCCATGTTACAGAAAAAGTGAACTAACTTGTTGGCCAACCCAATACAAGCCAAGGATAGAGGCCTGGAACAGATCCTTCCCTTATGGCTCTCAGAAGAAATCAAACCTACCAACACCTTGATTTTTGACTTCTGGCCTCCATAACTTTGAGAAAATAAATTTCTGTTGGTTAAGCCACCCAGTCTTTGGCACTTTGTTATAATAGCCCTAGAAAACTAATATACCATGGAAGGTGAGGTTATGCTTCTAGGGAAATCTATCAGTATTTTGATGATCTTTATCCTTTGACATTGTACAGGTACAAGCAGGTCCTGGTTGCTCAAAGACAATTTCTTTATTAAATCTGCCATAGGGGCTTCCCTGGTGGCGCAGTGGTTGAGAGTCTGCCTGCTGATGCAGGGGACACGGGTTCGTGCCCCAGTCCGGGAAGATCCCACATGCCGCGGAGCGGCTGGGCCCATGAGCCATGGCCGCTGAGCCTGCGCATCCGGAGCCTGTGCTCCACAATGGGAGAGGCCACAACAGTGAGAGGCCCGCGTACTGCAAAAAAAAAAAAAAAAAAGTGATTTAATATTTATCAGAAAATATAGAAGCAAGGGCAGGCAGGAAAATTTGGGAAAGGATGTCAATAATAGGGCTTACTATATACTATATTGTTATTATACTATATAATATTATTATGTAGTACACATAGTGTTATTATACTATATCATATTATTGTATACTAAAATTATCATAAGCTGAAGTAATTAAAATACTGCAATAATAGTGGTAATTAAAATGAAAGAGAAAAGGTCAATGCAACATAATAAAAAGCTCAGGAACATATCCAAGCATAACTATGAGAATTTAGTATTTTATGAAGAAGATATTTTCAAATCTGGATGCTCTTTCCAGAAGTTTGGCTGGGAAAGAAACAGGAGATGAGATATAGCTACACTACAGACACCAGTTGCAAGCCCAGGTTGTTACCTGTACTTCTGACTGACTGACTACAAATTAGAGGTTCCCCCAACCTCCTCCTTGTGTTCAATTAATTTGCTAGAGTGGCTCAGAACTCAGGAAACCCATTTACTCACTAGATGACCGGTTTATTACAAAAGGATATAACTCAGGAACAGCCTGGTGGAAAAGATGTATAAGGCAAGGTGTAGGGAAAGGGTGCAGAGATTCCATGCCCTCTCCAGGCACAACACACTCTGGGAATCTGCACATGTTCACCAACATGGAAGTTTTCCCAACCCTGTCCTTTTTGGGTTTTGATGAAAGTATGACTGATTAAATCATTGGTCAACGGTGACTGATTCAACCTCCAGCCCCTTTCCCCTCTCAGAGGTCGGGGGGATGGACTGAAAGGTTCAACCTTCTAATCAAGTGGCTGGTTCTCTTGGTAGCCAGCCCCCATCATTAGGTGCTTTTCAAAAGTTACCTCATCAACCTAACAAAAGACACCATTCTGGCTCTCAGCACTTGGGACATTCCAAGCATTTTAGGAGCTCTGTGCCCCAAATGGGGATGAAAACCAAATACATGTTTATTACAAATCACCATATCACACCTCTTTAAAGACCCCATCTCCAAATATAATCACATTCTGAGATACTGAGTGCTGGGGCTTCAGCATATGAATTAAGTCCATAACAACCAAATGTCCTTGCTCTTTCCACTGAAGTACACTAGTTATGCTAACTCTACTAGACCACAAATTCTACGGGGCTGAGGACTGTGCCTGTCTTATATTCTCTACCCATATCCATCTAGGCAATCGTAGGCATTCATTCGACAGATATTGTTACTCTAATGAACGAATCCTAACTTCTCTCCCTATTCATGCTGCCCAAACCCTCCTCCAGCTGCTCCACGGAGTCTTTGCCTACACCGGCTCAGCCTGCCCACCCATGTAATAGAGCAAGTCAGCAGCTTCTTAACGGCCATCTAGAAAGAACCACCCACGTCTGGGAGGCATGTGGGCCTCAAGACTTCATGCCTAGGGTTTGTGCGCCACCTCGTGGTGACTGACTGCAATGTCCCGAGTAGATCCATCATTAAGCAACAGGGAACGTGGAAAGGACCTCTCACTGCACTGCCCTGACCCTGGGCTGACAGGAAGAGGTGATGTTGTGTGTTCCTTCTTGGAATTGCCAATGGACAGGAAATTCTCGCCTTCCATTCATCTGTAACTGAGGTTGTAAGGCGGAGAGTGCTGCACGGTTCTGAAACCCAGATCCTTTACGGATAGGTGTGCCTACTGCATTCCCTTTATTCTAAGATATTGTGGGTTGTAAGAGGCACCATTGATTAAAAAGCATCATTTTTGTTGGGGGGATAGGGGAGCACTATATTAAATGTGGCTTTCAATTTTAAAACACATCTGAATTTCAGCAATGTTGTAACATGTGAATAAATAGTTCTTAGAATGTGGCTCTCATCCATAAAATCTCCCTGAAAGGAAGGGTGGTATCCACTACACGCTTTGTGTTCATTTCAGCATCTATAATACTGTTCATGATCACAGCCAGCTCTGGAGGGCAAGTGTTTCAAAAATCACTACCTAGAGGTGTTCCCCTGCCAGCCACCTGCTAAAAAATGAAGAAAACTCCTGTATGGAAGGAAAGACCAAGATAGAAACTACAAAAATAACTTGACTTCCATCAGTGGAGTTGTACAGTGCTAAGAGATGGTTATTCATTTGTTAATGACCAGGGCTGTAGACTGAGGACTAGCTACCGACTCCCAGCCTGCAGTTTGCTGAGCCTGCAGCTGGCCAATCAGGTAACCTTAGATCTAGAAATGAATACCCCTCCCCATCCCACTCTCTGGGTGGGTACAGGCACAGGAATGTGTTGTTATTATAATAACAAAATATCTCTTTGAAGTGGAGCTGCTGAGAAAAATGTCTTGACATAAGTTCAGAGTGGAAGGCAAGACCCAGAGGGTGTGTATAAGTGATAAAAGATGACTGATAAACTTCTAGTCATGGAAAGAGAAATCTGGGTTTTTCCAAGAGGAAAGAGGAAAAGAAGAGGGAGGAGTCCACAGGTGGCGGAAGGCTGTGTGAGGTGTGATGTACCCCTTCCCAGGACCCCCAAATCTAAAATAAACACAGATGCTTGTGTGGGTGGTTTTTTGGTAGAAATCTAAAAAGAGGCTGAATTATCCATGTCAAGGAAGCAGAAAGCCAATACAGGTAGGAGGCCGCCACGAGAATAGGAGCTTCAGGAATACACAGAGATCACCCAGAAGGCTTGGAGTTTCTGCTGGACAAGATTTAGTGTGGAGATGGTTCAAGTTAATTTCATTCAGCTCTGAGAGTCAGACCATTTCTGGCTGACCTATGGACAATATATGTCAAAGCCTTTTTCAAACCTTCATTTTCCTTGACTCTACACCTTTAAGCCAAGCTGACCCACCCATTGATCAAGCCCCCAACAGCACAAAGACAGCACAGAATAGCACCCCTGGCATTATCTGATAGGCATGGCTAGAATCCCCTCACTGCTTCCATTCTGATCCAGGAACTCCTGTCTGCTGACCTTCAGCTTGATGTCCTGGTTCCAAACGTGTCCCTGTCCCTTAGACTTGGTGTGATATATTCGCCAGCTCTGACTCCTACCAACCCAAATCCAACCCTCTGATTCGTTCTCTTAAATATCTAGTGTAGCTTAAACCAACTTACCTTGAGGGAAACCTAACTCCCAAGACCCCCATGAAGAGAAGAAGGGAATTATGCCTGTATATGTTATTCCTATAAGTCATACCAAAGATTCTCAGAGAGGGCTCTGGGACTACCTACCTCCTAAGCACCTAGCTGGTGACTGAGACTTATTAAAATGCAGATTCATGACCTTCTGAATTAGAATCTCTGAGCGTGGAGCCCAAGTGTCTGAATCATTAATAAGCTCCCAAGGTAAGTCTTATGCATACTAAATTCTGAGAACCATCCTCAAACAAATGGAATGTACTTAAGTGGAGACACTCTCACAGTTAGGGACTGAATGCTCTTGGCCAGCTAGACATTCTAATCAAATAGATTCCAATTACCTCATGCAGCCATTAGAAACAAGGAGGTAGATTATTCAGTGATATGAAAGGGTATTTACAATGTATAGTCACATTAAAATAATCAAATGTTATCCCACTTTTGTGTGAAAAGGGAATGTTTACATATGCATAGAACACAAGTCAGGAAGAGCATACACTGAAAAATTAACCTGGATGATAGAATTGTGTTTTCTCTCTCCCTTCCTTCCTTCCTTCCTCCCTCTCTCCCTCCCTCCCTCTTTCTCTCCCTCTCTCTCTCTTTCTTTCTCTCTCTCTTTCTTTCTTTCTTTCTTTCCTTCTTATCAGCAATTTCTATATTTTTGTAACAGGTACACAAATACATATGCATAATGAGATTTCTGTGAGATCAGGGACTTTGTTTTGTTCCCTACTAAATTCTTGTGCCCTAGAAAAGACTCTGGCACAGGAAGGTCTCCAATAGGTACTTGCTGAATAAATAATAAAGGGAAATTAACTTTTTAAAAAAAATTCCAAATATGACCTAACTTAATCTACCTTGAACACAGATATGATTCCTAATACCAGGTTACTATAGTATAAATAAATGGCTTTGACTGAGGGTGCGTGCTGGGTGAATTCACAATTAAACAGTAATGATGTTGCTTATATATTTGTAGTTGACACTTTGATTGAACACATATTCAATTTATGAAGGAATATGAATAGCATTTAACATTTATCATTTCATCTAACATCTTTAAAACCCCTTACTATGCACAACTGCGAGAATAGTTATTCTAAAGGATGTCAACTACAATATGACAGGTGAGAGGTACCCAGTAATTCACAAGAGAAAATTAAGGGGGCCAGATGTAATACTTAGGACTCCAGAAATTGATACAGCAGTGAACAGACTGGACCTGATATTGTGACTCAAAGGGGAAAGTATGATGCCTTATCCCTAGCACCCAGCACAATGAAAAGCATATAATGGGGCTCAATAAATGTAACTGTTGAATTTCCAAGACTTGGGGAGAAAAGACTTGTGGATGGAATACATGAGGGAAGTGCATACCCTCATCAGAAATAAATAAACAGCGCTATAAGGAGGAAGGAAGCACGGTGCTAGGCGACAAGATAGAGCTGCATGTACATCTCTAAGACTGAGGATGGGAGATTGCTAGGGAGCATTGGGGTGTAGACAGAGCAGGGGGCATATCAGATATGATGTGTGAGAATATGCTAGAGGCTTCCTTGGCCAGATGGAGTGTACTTATGAGCATTCCTGAAGCAGATCACAGATATCACACCAGAGCACCCATGGGCTGTGACAAGAGGCAGCACAAAAGCATGGGAAGGCTTCAGAGCCAACTCCACATCTGCCTCTTTTTTTGGCTTTGTGAGATTTTTTTAAAACTCTTTGATGGGACTTCCCTGGTGGCACAGTGGTTAAGAATCCGGCTGCCAATGCAGGGGACACGGGTTTGATCCCTGGTCCGGGAAGATCCCACATGCCGCAGAGCAACTAAGCCCATGCGCCACAACTACTGAGCCCACACGCCGCAACTACTGAAGCCTGCGTGCCTAGAGCTCGTGGTCCCCAACAAGAGAAGCCACTGCAATGAGAAGCCTATGCGCACCACACTGAAGAGTAGCCCCTGCTCGCTGCAACTAGAGAAAGCCCACACACAGCAGCGAAGACCCAACGCAGCCAATAAATTAATTAAATTTTTTTAAAAAAAGAAATATGTGCAGTTAAAACAAAAAAAAACCTCTTTGAGCCTTGGGGACTTCACTGGTGGTCCAGTGGTTAAGACTCCATGCTTCCACTGCAGGGGGTGCGGGTTTGATCCCTGGTCAGGGAACTAAGATCCCACAAGCCGCGTAGAGCGACTGAAAAAAAAAAAAAACTAAAATCAATCAATCAATTAGTTAATTAATTAAAAACTCTTTGAGCCTTAGTTTCTTCATCTTTATAAAGAGGCTTATAATACTTACCTCATAGGTTTATTGTCAGGATCAGGGAAAATGTATGTAAAATATTAACCCTGGGCGGGGATTTTCCTGGCACACAATAAATGTTGACTAAATAGCAGCTAATATCATTACACTGGTGGAGTGGGGGTGGGGGGTGCTGGCTGAAGTGGATTAGAAACTATGTGCTTGAAGGACCACAAATCCCAGGGCTGTGTGACACCTGCGTTAGCACAATCTACTAAAAGTACAGTTTTTTGATAAGGTCTTGACTTTCCTTCCTCTTTCAATCCTAAGAGTCATCTCTCGCCATGAAGAAAGTGCTGCACAGTATGGAATAAGGAAGAGTTGACTGATGCTGTGAAAGTGATGAAAATCTTGAAGGAGAACAATATCATCTTAGGTTTCATGAAAGCCAAGACATGAAAGACTGGGCATGATATGAGATAAAAACTAAAAATCAAAGTTCAAAGGAAATACAGGCATAGCTCCATGTTGTGCTTAAGAAAATCACTGATGTACTATTAATTTGTAATTACATTATTTGGTGATAGTCTATTACATGCTCTATTAAGCACTGTTTATAAAATATACATTCCTATGAAATCATAATATTTTGTTGAAACAATTTTTCATTAACTTCTGTATATTCAAATCTTCAAAATACAAAACTATGAAAAACCCTAGAACAGAAAATGGACTTAAATATGGACATTTTTCTCATTGGCCTAAAAAAAATCTTCAAAGGGAAAGAAAACAGAAGTATATATGAAGGAGAAGATGACAAGATGATGAGCTCACCTTTAGACATATTTAATTTGATGTGGCTGTTAGACACCCTGGTGGAGATGGCCAGTGGACTATGGAGTACGGAGATAAAGATTTGGAGGTCAACTTGTATATAAGTGCTGGTTAAAACTAGGAAACAGGACTTCCCTGGAGGTCCTGTTGTGATTAAGACTCCGCGCTTCCACTGCAGGGGGCAAGGGTTCGCTCTCTGGTTGGGGAATTAAGATTCCTCATGCCACGCGGTGCGGCCAAAAAAAAAAAAAGGTAGTTTGCAAAATGAATTGTTAAAGCATAGTGATAATAAAAACTAGGAAACAGGGATTTCCCTGGTGGCGCAGTGGTTAAGAGTCCACACTCTCAATGTAGGGGGCCTGGGTTCGAACCCTGGTCAGGGAACTAGATCCCACATGTATGCCACAACTAAGAGTTCGCATGCCACAACTAAGGAGCCCTCAAGCCGCAACTAAAGGAGCCCGCCTGCCTCAACTAAGACCCAGTGCAACGAAATAAATAAATAAATATTAAAAAAACAAAAAAACTAGGAAACAGAATGAGATGCCCAGGGTTGGGGGCGGGGGATGCACAATAAGAAGAGTGGGGTGGGCGCCGAGGACAGAAGCCTGGAGAGCACCAGCGTTTAAGGGGAAAGCAAAGGAAGGGACCCCAGAAAGAGAAGCAGAAGAAACAACCATAGAGGTACATGGAGAGACAGGGATGTGAGCAATCCCAGAAGCTAGCATGTGGAGGACAGATCCACAATGTCATTCATACCCCTCACTCAGGGAGGCCACGTGAAACAAGCCCAGAAATAGGCCCAGGAGATTTGGTCATTAGGAGGCCTTTTTCAAGAAGTACATTAGAATGATGATAATAAAGCCAAATTGCAGAAGCTTGAGGAAATGAGTGGGAGCTGAGAGAGGGCAGATGTTGCATGAAAACTACTCACATATGGATGTATAATTAAGAAATAAGAGAGGAGAGTAGGGGCACCAGTTATTAAGCTAGTATCTGTTGGCTTCAAAACCACTCTTCCGTGCATACTTTGGGGTGTTGGAGCTGGGACTCCACTTTGCAGCTGAATCCCAGTTACCTCTGCCAATGGGGACCCTGGAGGGAGACCGGAAGAGGAGAGGAACTTACTACTCCCCCTGGCTTCTGGTTCACTGCAGTGTCATGCCAGCTTCATTTCTTCACCCAGCAGGGCAGTTTCCCCACAAAGGAACCATGTATTCGCAACTGAGAAGCCCTGCAGGAGGAAGCTGAACTAGCTTGGGTTTTGTTCCCCAAAGGCAGTTGAATCCAGTGTGCAGTCTTTCCAACCTCACAGAACCAGCTCTGAGACCTCTGCACCAGCAAGAGGCACCCCTTCTCAGAGGCTTAAGTCTCAGTCCCCCTCCTCCAACCTTCTGATAATTCTAACCTCTCCCCTTGGAAGTTAGCCGTGGGGGTAACTGCTGGTTCCTGAAATTGCTACTTTCATATACCCTAGAGCAGTGGTCCCCAACCCCCATGCTGCAGGGTCCACGGCCTTTTAGGAACCAGGCCGCACAGCAGGAGGTGAGTGGCAGGCAGGAGAGCGAAGCTTCATCTGCCACTCCCCATTGCTCCCCATCGTTCACATTACCACCTGAACCATCCCCCACCCACCCCGTCTGTGGAAAAATTTTCTTCCACAAAACCGGTCCTTAGTGCCAAAAAGGTTGGGGACCACTTCCCTAGAGTTCTCTTTACCCTTTGTTACCTAGTTAACGAGTCTCTCTGTTAAATTCTTTCTGTTAAAATAACTGGTGTGTAGCAAACAACCCAATCAAAAACATGGGCAGAAGAACGAAATAAACATTTCTCCAAAGAAGACATACAGATGGCCAACAGGCACATGAAAAGATGCTCAACGTCGTTAATTATTGGAGAAATGCCAATCAAAACTACAAGGTATCACCTACACCAGTCAGAATGGCCACCATCAAAATGTTTACAAGTAATAAATGCTGGAGAGGGTGTGGAGAAAAGGGAACCCTCCTATACTGTTGGTGGGAATGTAAATTGGTACAGCCACTATGGGGAATGGTATGGAAGTGCCTTAAAAAACTAAAAATAGAGTTACCATATGATCTAGCACTCCCACTCCTGGGCATATATCCAGAAAAGATGAAAACTGATTTGAAAAGATGCATGCACCCCAATGTTCATAGCAGCACTATTTACAGTGGCCAAGACATGGAAACAACCTAAGTGTCCATTGACAGATGATTGGATAAAGAAGATGTGGTACATATACACAATGGAATATTACTCAGCCACAAAAAGAATGAAATAATGCCACTTGCAGCAACATGGATGGACCTAGAGGTTATCATACTAAGTGAAGTAAGTCAGACAGAGAAAGACAAATATCATATGATATCACTTATATGTGGAGTCTTAAAAAAATGATACAAATGAACTTATTTGCGAAACAGAAACAGACTCAAAGACATAGAAAACAAACTTACGGTTACCAAAGGAGAAAGTTGGGGTGGGGAGAGGATAAATTAGGTGTTTGGGATTAACAGATACACACTACTATATATAAAATAGATAAAACAACAAGGACCTACCATATAGAACAGGGACCTATATTCAGTATCTTGTAATAACCTATAATGGAAAAGAATCTGCTGTGCACCTGAAACTAACACAATATTGTAAATCAATTGTACTTCAATTAAAAGAAATAATAGTGGCTGGTGTGTTTTTGTCTGCTGCCTGATACATAGGAAATAATGACTTTTTCTTACATTGATGAAACTAGAGTGTATTAATAGACTATGATAAAGGAGCCCCTAGAGAGAGGGATCAAAGAAACAGAAAAGAGGAGAAAACTATGGCCAAAGTCGGAGAGTATACAAAAGAGGCAGGATCAAGGGCAGGAGGGTGCTGGCCTAGAAGAGAAGGGGGGAAAGAGGTCAGGATGGGTGTGAAAGAAGACATGACTGTGGATGGCAGAAGTTGAGGAAAACTGTGCCTAAGGGCCTGTGTTTCTCCAGGAATTAGGAGGAAAGCCCCCCTGCAGAGGTGGGAGGATGAGAGATGAGAAGAAGCATCTTCAGATGTGGAGAGGTCCCTGAGGGGAATGAAGATCATTAACCAAAGACAAGTAAAGGGGCTGATAAGAACACAGGCTAAAGTGGAAAGAACAGGATCCATGACTACTTGATCTTCCCCACTGGACCCGACCACAGCTGAGCGGGTGCAGCAAAGATACGATGAGGGTCATGAGGGTCCTGTTGGACAGACAACCACTTCAAGACAGAACTGAAGGGAAATGAGACTGTCGTTGACTGAATTACTCAGGTGGTCCATGGAGTCCAGCCTGGGAGGTCAGGAAAAGAGGCATTCAACAGACAGAGAAACAAGGGGATCAGGGACTCCATTAGGTGAAAGCAGATAAGGAGGTGAGGTCCATGTCAGTTCTTATAGGACCATGGTACCAGGCTCTGAGCTAATGACACCTGCCACCCTGGAAAGAGAACCATTTCACCTCTACATAAGTGGTTGATCTCTTCCCCAACAAAGCCTCCAGATATTGGGAGGAAAAAAAGGAAATTATGATGTCAGACAAACATTGGTTTTTGTTGTAAGCTTTTTTTTTTTATTTATTTGGCTGCCCCGGGTCTTAGTTGTGGCACACGGTATCCTCATTGCCACGTGTGGGATCATTTAGCTGCAGCATGCGGGATCTTTTAGCTGCCGCATGCAGGATCCAGTTCCCTGACGAGGGATCGAACCCGGGTTCCCTGTATTAGGAGCACAGAGTCTTAACCACTGGACCACGAGGGAAGTCCCTGTAAGCTTTAAAGAAGCATACAATTTATATTTAGGGTTTCCTTTTTCAGCAGTCCTGTCTATTTGCAAAGATTTATATTTCATAAGTCTTATTCTTTCTTACAGTTCTTCTAAAGAACTAGGGAAGACTGACTGACTTTTTAAAAAGTAGAATAGAGCTTCCCTGGTGGCGCAGTGGTTGAGAGTCCGCCTGCCGATGCAGGGGACGCAGGTTCGTGCGCCGGTCCGGGAAGATCCCACATGCCGCGGAGCGGCTGGGCCCGTGGGCCATGGCCGCTGAGCCTGCGCGTCCGGAGCCTGTGCTCCGTAATGGGAGAGGCCACGGCAGTGAGAGGCCCGTGTACCGCAAAAAAAAAAAAAAAAAAAAAAAAAGTAGAATAAAACTCATTCTGTCTTGTGATTATCATATGGGTCCATTGGACCATTTTAGAAATCTAAGCTACAGTTTGAGGTCTTAATGATCATATTTTTTCTCTATCATGAAACATTTCAAGATATAAGAAAACAACAATGATGGGAACGCTTCAAGAATACTGCAAGAGTGAAACAAATCATCACTGTGACAGCATCTGCAACATCCTTCAGTTTTCCTAGGAGGTACCCAAAGCATTGCATCATCTTTTAAATACAAATCTTTCAAATACAAATACATAAATGTATGGTGTTGATTTGTATTTGTTTTAGTTTTTCTTGAACACAGTTGAATAATTAGAATTTTTCATTTTCTTCACTTAATGGCAAAGAGAAGAAAATTGGCAAAAGAACACATCTCTCAACTATCTCATGAATCAAAAGATAAATGCAAAGAGACCCATAGCAAAACTCTCTAATGCATGGCAAAATTGATCAAACAAATGAAATCTCATACTTTGAGTCTTCAGATGACAGTATTCTCAGTGAATTTACTCAAGCTCAGGGATCATTGCATGGGAGAGCGACACATGGTCTCATTGAGATATTGTCACCTCGCTGATTACCAGGGTTGATTCTGCTGCTCTGGCTGGCTAGCTGGGTGCAGCCTGCCCTCCTCACACCTCGGTGTCTGTCTCTCCCAAAGCTGAATGCTTGGTAGAGGAAGATGGTGTTCCCTAGTAGAGAAGATCATTATTTCATAAAGGTAATACAAGTAGCTGTGCTGCCCTCCAAATAAGCTTGCAAGAATCAGAGAGTGAAGAATATGTTTCTAAGGACAAAAAGAAATATGGTATTTTCATCCAGTTAGTTATTCAACAGGAAGAACTGTTTCACACAATATTATGCATGAACCTTAATTATCCCATTTTGCTAAAAAGACATGTGACTTTATTCTTTCATCTCTTATAACGTTTATGCACTAAAATGTACTTGATATATTTGCCATAACAATGCTGAAGACAGGTGTGTGTAACAAGGCAACTGGGAAGAAATAGGTGATATAGAAATAAAAACATTCATTGGATTATTTGGTATTTATAAATCTAAAAATGAAAATGTTTTGCAATTATGGAATAAAGATGATACACATACATATAAGCCTATATATGTGTGTGTGTGAATGTATACACACATCAAACACACACACACACAAAGTGAGTATGTGTGTGTATCTTCAAATCCAGGAAAATATGGAACAAATATTTGAGTTTGCTATATCTAAATTCTTATTATAATTTCTAATAAATTTATTTTTTACTATTTCCTTCTTCTTCTATAAATTATAAAATGATTCAAAAGATAGATAGGTGGGTAGGTAGATAGATTCGATAGATAGATAGATAGATAGATAGATAGATAGATAGATAGATAGATAGTTAAAAAGAGTGCCTTGGACCCAGATGGTAAATGGTGATCATTATTTTTCCTGGTATACTAAGGGTGTAAGGCGTCATGTGACTCCTATAATTTGACAACTCCTTCTAGGTGAAACCTGTAATGAATTAGGTCTGTCTTCCCCACCCTCCCAACACCAGCTCTGCGACCCACAGTAACTCCAGCCCCGGCTGCTGTGCCCACGGTTGAAGCCATAGGGCTGCCACCTTCTGGGATTGTGGACAATGATGGTGGGTGGAGAGCGTGAGGTAGCATGACAGCATTTCTCTCTGGCAACTGCTGGGGCACGGCTTCCTGGCATTTTTAGAGCCCCCAAAGATTTGTGACAACAGGTGGTGCTCACATCTCTAAATTACTAGAGTTCTGGCTACCAAGGTGTCCAAACTCAGGAAATTGAGTGGAACAGAGCCGCACCACCCTGAGGGCTGGGATCATTGAGCCCATAGCAGCTCTACTCAGGGACCCACCCACAAGCTCTCCAGAGAGATAAGGAAAGCTGCAACTCAGACAGTACATGTTTCTGAGTCATTTCCTGGGGAGTGGTTCTGAGCCTCTACCCTGCCCCAGGCCCCAAATCTGCACGAGCAAACATAATTTTTTCCACTCAGACCATCAAAACCACCACATTTCCTGGTCCACTGCTAGATCTCTTACTGACCAGCCTGGCTTGGAGGGGAGAGACAGAGCAGTGGGTCTTCCTCCATAGGGACGAAAATCAGGAGACAGACTAGAGACAGGGTTCCTCTCTGCTCCTGATTTGTGGGACCAGAACAGGAGGCGCAGCGGCACTCAGCCCTGCTGTGCCCAACACTCCCTCACACATTCAGTCTGTGCCTTGGTGCTCTGAACTGGCACAGGGTACGTGCTCAATAAATATTTACTGACTAAATAACCTTCCCATCCTCACATTGTGAGCCTGTTTAACCTGGTTTCTTTCGTGTTTTAAGTTTACGACTTAAAAATTCATACTGCTTTGCTCTAAAAGAGCATTTGCTTTTCTCTCTTCCTCTAAAGCGCACCCAGCAAACCACAAGGAGAGGCCACACTCTGGATAATAACTGGGAAATCATAGACCTTTCTGGCAGCAGGGGCTTGACTGAGAAACGGGAAATTCCTGTTCCTCGGGCTGACGGGTTTTTTTTGCTTTGGCTCCTTATCAAGGGGTAACTAAGCAACAGAGGGGGATTTTGCCAAGTGCTGAGAGGCTCACAGTGGAGCAAAGGGAGCTCTATAGGCTGGGCTGGAAATGAGGAAAGGGTGGCTAAAGGAAGCCAACCAGAACCAGAGCAACATTCCCAGTGGGCTCCAGAAATGCCTCATATCTAGGATAAAACACAAAAATGTACCACAGCATTTAACTCCTTTGTACCCATTTGGTGTTTTATGCCTCAGCTGACTTGCTGATCCACAGACCTAAGAAGTGACTTGCTTTCTGTATCAAAAACTACTAACCCCTGAAGGACAATTTTGCAACATCTGTTAAAAATTTAAATGCTCGTATCAGGGAAACCATTGATTCCGTAATACTTCCAAGAATTTCTCCTCAGTTATACCTGTATGTGTACAGGATTTCTGGAACATTTCTTAGGGAAAAAATGAAACCATCTAACTGTCTTTCAGTAAAAGTCCACTACTAGACCTTTGATATTATATCTGTATTATAGAATGCTATGTAGTCATTAAGAAGAATAAGGTGGAAATATATGCACTGATATGAAAAGATGTCCATAATAAATCATTAAGTGAAAACAAAGTAAGTGGTGAATGATTATACACAGTGTGACTCCATATATGTAAATCAAACAAAATAAACTCCTCAAGAAACAGATTACAGAGGGTAGTGTATCTAGAAGGAACGAGAAGCTGCTGCTTTTCACTCTAAAGCCTTCTACATTATTGGAACTTCCAATAATAAGCCTGTATTTCTTTTTCTAATAATAACAATGAGTTTTAAGAGAAACAATTAAAATGCATATATACAGACATATATACAATGTCTAAGGAAAATATTTTATTATAAAGTGTTGAAGCACTTGATCTGACAGGTCTACAGAAGGGCTGAAATTCACTATCACAGGAGAAAAATCCAAGATATGCAGTCACTATATGCACTCACTCTTTCATCTGTTCATTTACATATTGAAGGCCACAACTGCGTTATGTGTTAATTAAAAAAAAATAACTAAGATATGGCGTCCATCTTCAAGGAGCTTATAGTCTCAACAGGAGGAGATGTACGCGTAGATAAATAACTGCTTGCAGCAGTCAAGGACATCAGGGTACTGTGGAGACACTGGTCAGCTCTACTGGATGGGGAGTGGATGGGAGAGGCCATCAGGATCACCTTCAGAAAGAAAGGGCTGGTCTGTTGAGTCCTAGGATGAGCAAGTATTTACAGTAAAGCCGGAGACCTAGTTCTAAAGAGTCCTCACCAATTCCTGCAACCCCTCTGGACTTCAGCTTCTTTATCTCTAATGCAATCAGCTCCAAGAATTCCAACCCATAGAAAATCATTCAAATAGACAGCTAATGAGAACCTGTTCCCTGTGTATAACACAGGGAACTCTACTCAATGCTCTGTGGTGACCTAAACGGGAAGGAAATCCAAAAAAGAGGAGATATATGTATATGGATAACTGATTCACTTTGCTGTACAGCAGAAGCTAACACATTGTAAAGCAACTATACTTCAATAAAAAATAAATAAATAAATAAATAAAGTGTGGCTTGTGTAGACTAAAAAAAATTTTTAAATAAATTTAGACAAAAAAAGAAAATCATTCATTCACCCAGCAAATACTTACTGAGTATCTCAGTGGTCCGAATAACAGAAACCTTGAAATAATAAAAACCCAGAGGGACCAAAGTCTTAGGGATGTCTCATCTTATAATTCAGGAAGCAACCAAAGTTACCTCCACATTTGATCAGTGGAGGAGAAAGAGGAGAGATTCTCTCCTCTGGAATCTAGAAGTTGTTCTCTTCCTGCCAAAGGCTCAGATGTTCTACATAAGCCCAACTGTTGCCAGGTTGCAGGGCAAAAGACGTGCAGAGAACGGAAAGCCAATTCCGGGAACAGGCCACTTTAGCAGAACACTGTAAAATGCACTCAACAGAGATTCAAGTCTGCAACCGCCAATTAGCTGGTGAAGACAGTGCTTGAAGCCTGAACTTTAAGAAATTGTCAACAAATTCTTAGACTTCATAGTAGGAGCTTTGAATATCAGGAAAGGACCGATGTGGATCATATGACGGAGGCAGCAAGGCAAAGAGCAGGTACATAAAAGTCAGGGAAATAAGCAAACTCAAGATTACAAAGTAGAAGATCAAGACAGCAATAATTCCTTTAACCACACCTACTTAAGGAGTTTAGTCAGATCCCTAAGAGACACAGAATTTGTTACCATTTAAATAACACTAGAGCATGGACTTGAGGATATGGGGAGGGGGAAGGGTAAGCTGTGACAAAGCGAGAGAGAGGCATGGACATATATACACTACCAAACGTAAGGTAGATAGCTAGTGGGAAGCACTCGCATAGCACAGGGAGATCAGCTAGGTGCTTTCTGATTGACTGGAGGGGTGGGATAGGGAGGGTGGGAGGGAGGGAGACACAAGAGGGAAGAGATATGGGAACATATGTATATGTATAACTGATTCATTTTGTTGTAAAGCAGAAACTAACACACCGTTGTAAGGCAATTATACTCCAATAAAGATGTGAAAAAAAATAAAATAAAACAAGAATAATTATAAAATACACAGAAAAAAAATTAATAAATAAATAACACCATATTACTCTATTACTTATATATTTATGATTGAGTTAACACTTTAAAAACAGTATATAGATTTTTCTGAAGTGTGAATTCAGTCATTCTCATCTTCAATTAAAACAAATAAATAAGTTACTCTGGGGAATACTTACTTGAGCTGAGTGGACCCTTCTGACAGCGAGTCAAGATCCTGGTGCCTAGAATAGGCAAAACGGCTAAGAAGATGCCTTAACAAGGATTACTCCTTCCAGGGTGGGCTGTACTTTAAGTAAAAAGGGAGTAGATAGTTGTCATTGATTATTTTCCCTGGATCCTGAACATCCAAATCACAACCAGCCATCTCCTACTGCAACTTCTCAAGGGAGATGTGCAAAATCACTGCTTGTTATTATAAATCATGAACCCCCAAATCCCATATAGAAATCCCAGACAGCGAATAAGTTGAACTAAACAATAAAATTCCTTTCAGGCTTCAACTCTTTCCTCACTTTAGGCCTTGCCCTTGATACCTAACTAATCCAATGACAAAAAGAGTAAGACACCAGAGAAAGCACTGAGGAAACACAGTTCTTTCCAGAGTGCACCCCTGTTCCAGCTGTCTAGTGCCGCATAACAAACCACCCCAAAACTTAGTGCCTCATAGAACGGCTCTCCTCTGCTTCACATGGTGTCAGTGGGGTAGCTTGAGGCTGGAGGATCCACTTCCAAGATAGCACACCTCACACGGCTGGCTGTTCAGTGCTGGCTGGTGGTTTCCCTGCACATGGGTCTGTCCATGTGGCCGCTTGGGCTTCTTCACAGCATGGTGGCTGGTTTCCTTGAGTGCGCACCCCAAGAGAGAAGCAGATAGACTCCATGTCACCTTTTAACATCAAGTCTCAGAAATCACATAGTGTCACCTCCAAAGTAGTCACCACAAGCCCACCCAGGTTCAAGGGGAGGAAACATAGATCCTACCTCCTGAGGAGGGGAGTGTGAGGGTCACATTGTAAGAAGGGCGTGTGGGAGGGCAGACAGTGTTACGGCCATTTTTGGAAAATATAATCTCCCAACACAGCTCCCCAACACCCATTCCATCCCTAAACAATTTGTCTCAGCTAACTGAGGTATTCCATCCCTAAACAATTTGTCTCAGCTAATTGAGGTAATTCCATCCCTTTGGCCATCTATTCCTTCAGGGATAGGCAGGCCTAAACTGTGTGAGGTAATGGGATTTAAGAGAAGGCTGTTCAGGATTTCTGGAAAAGAAAAGCAAGTCTCTCCCCCGAGATGTGAACAAGAAAATACATGCCCTGGATGTGTCACCTATGATTATAATGGTAAAGTGGATCATGGGATAAAAAGATGAAAGAATCTCACCCCTAATGACATCACTGAGCTGCTGAATCAATCAACCCTGCTCTTCTGCTCCGGGGGACTCCTGTTGTAAAGACAATAAATAATAATGTTATGGTTCCTTAAACTGTCTTAAGTCAATTTCCTATTATCTTCACCCAAAAGCACCCTAACTCATATATTTTCTCTCTAAAGCCTGGGAACAGAGCTGAACTAACCTGCCCACTCCTAGGCCTTCCAAGAGCTGGGGGGTGGGGATATGGGGACCAGGGAGAGGTGAATCAGAAGGAAGTCTTATTGCACAAAAATGTCAAACTGTTGAAAAAGACTGCAATGCAGACCACAAGAACTTTAAATTCTTCATTTGTCACATAAAAGTCCTCATGCCTACTACTAACCCATCACACACTTGTCCTAGACCCAGAGTATGGGTAGTAGTAGTTTGAATGACATTTAGGATGAGCGGGTGGTGCCCCACAAAAAAGGCATTATACTATACCTGGTCCTCAAGGAGCTGACAGTCTAACAGGAAAAAAGGTGGTACATACTTAAATAGCTATAATTCAAGATAGGCTGTAATACATGCCACAAAAAAAGTGCAGATAAAAGGCTGTGGTAGATCAATGAAGAGACAGATCCTTTTTAGTTGGAAGAGATAAGTAAAAAGCTTCCTGGAGAAGGTTCTTTATGAGTTGGGTCTTTGTACAGGTAGAATTTGGACATGAGAAGATGAAGGGAAAATTCCAGATGAAAGGAAGGAAACACAAGAAAAAAAATCAGTAAGTGGGAAATTCTGGGGCTCCTAAAGACAGGAAGATATTCAAACTGTGACCTAGCACTGACCAATCTTAACAGTGGCCAGGCTACGAGGCTGGAGCAAGTCCTAGAGACCCTCACCACTCCGTGCATTAATCCTTAAGTTACTTGATTATGGGAATCACATGGCCCAGGAGAGGGACTGAGGTGGCTGGGGCTTCAGGTGAATGGCACTCAGGGATTCAGGCAAGAAGAGAGGACAGGGCTACCCTGGTGGGCAAGTGGTTAGGAATCCGCCTGCCAATGCAGGGGACACGGGTTCAAGTCCTGGTCTGGGAAGATGCCACATGCTGCGGAGCACCTGAGCCTGTGTGCCACAACTACTGAAGCCCGTGAGCCTAGAGCCCATGCTCTGCAACAAGAGAAGCCACCACAATGAGAAGCCCGTGCACTGCAAGGAAGAGTAGCCCCCATTCGCTGCAACTAGAGAAAGCCCGCGTGCAGCAACGAAGACCCAACGCAGCCATTAATTAATTAATTAATTAATTTAAAAAAATTAGAGAGGACACTTAGCAACTGGTAGAGAAGAACTTCAATATTGTAACAACTAGTGTGGGCAACCAGTGAGAACCGGCAGGAGGATCAACCCTGCCTACAGGCAATAGCGAAAAGTTCCCACTTGACCAGAGTTCGCAGTAAATGAAAGAAAATAATGAAAAAACAGAAGCTGGGATTCGAATTTCATCTTGAATTCCAAGATGAAAAATTTGGACAAAAAATGAGCAATACAGATCCACTGAGAACACTTTGATGACACATTCAGATCACAACGGATTAGACATGGATCTGATATGGTGTGGCCTCCTCGGAGTAGAAATGTAACATACATGCAACTATTTGCTGTGGGTCATTGTGAAAGAGAAAATTTCTCAACTCTGCCTAACGACAGTTGGAGACTAAAAACAACTATGTGGAGGACTTTAATGGTTTCCAGCCACCAGCATGAAAGATGTCTAGAAGAATATGAAGGAAAATGTAGATGTGTGCAGACAATGGAGGAAAGCAGTTAACTTCCACCAGCTTGCCCAGGAACTCCATGTCTGTCCTGAAGATGCCATCACCATAGGACAAATGAGGGAATTAGTGAGGGCCAGCAATTAGGGCAGAGGCAACGGGAAGTGAAAAGACAAGGGCTTGAAGGGATAACAATAGTGACACCAAGATCTGCAAAGTAGAGCCTACAAAGCACACTTTCATTTAATCCACACAGCAATACTGCAAGTAGTAATTAACATTTGTATAACACACCACCATTTGAAGAGCCCTTTTATATTTATTTTCTCCTTTATTGCTATCACCATTTTACACAAGGAAAACTGAAGCTCAGAAGTAAAAACAGTTTATCTAGGGAGAGGGCTGGAACTCAAACTCAGACCTTTAGATTTCTTGTCCAGCATTTACATTTACATCACAGTGGCCTCAGAGATTGACGGGTCATTCCTTAATATTGCAAATGTGGCCTCAGTGCTGTGGGCAAGCACTGCAGATTATGGGAGAAATCAAAGGCTCTCCCCTTACAGTCCTTATCTTCAAGAGGTAAATCTTCCAGCCCAGGACTTAAATGGGAAGAGCCTCAAGAGACTGAGTGTACACCTTCTGATGCAGATGACTCAGTTTCTAGAAGGAGCCCATTCCTGTTTTGTTTTTTTTTAAAAAAATACTTATTTATTTATTTAATTTATTTGGTTGAGCCCGGTCTTAGTTGCAGCTCCAGGGCTCCTTAAGTTATGGCTCCAGGGCTCCTTAGTTGTGGCATGGAAACTCTTAGTTGTGGCATGCATGTGGGATTTAGTTCCCTGACCAGGGAAGGAACCTGGGCCCCCTGTACTGGGAGCGCAGTTTTATCCACTGCGCCACCAGGGAAATCCCAGCCCATTCCTGTTTTATTAATCAAATTAGATTTGGGGATCCTCAAAGGCAGGAACCATGACTTTTTTATCTTTGTACCCTCAGGCCCTAGCACAGGATCTGGTACTTAATAAATACTTGCTGAATAACTTAACTTATATAAAATTTAAAACTCTTAACAGAAATAGCTTGCGATCCTTCCCCCCAAAAAGAAAAACAAAACAAAGAGTCAACAATTCTTGGAACAATTATTTAACATTGTCCTGAATGTTAAATCACACAGAATTAAACCAAATACAGCCCCTACTCTGAAATCATACTATTTGTTCAATCCCATGAATGTTCACTGGGTCCTACTATGTGCAGATGGCTATGAATGACACAAAAATGAACATGACGGATCCATAATTTCAAGGAACTCACATGCTATCAGAAAAGATACATCTATTACCATAAATCCCTGTAATACACAGCAGAATATTAAAATCCCTCCCCACAAGAAACAATTTACAAAATATTATGGAAGGAAGGGTAAATGTGGGTGGTGGAGATCAGAAAAGCTTCATGAAGGAGGAACTTCATTGAAGGAGCCATAGAATTTCATCAGAGGGAACTGAAATTAAGGATGTTTCAAAGGCAGAGAAAGCTTGGGTAACAGCAAAGAGGTAAGAAAGTACAGAGGATCTTTGAGTGATAAACAGTGGTTCCATTTGTTAAAGCATGGAGCATAGAAAGGAAAGTGGCAGATGACACGCTGAGAACCCCTGCCACAACCTGTCAGCGTTCTATACCTGTTTCACTTCAGACAGCATAACCTGCTTCACACTCTTGCTCTCCACTCCAGCTCCTCTCATCATCCCGGCTGAGCTCAGCACTGACGAGGATCACCTACCCAATGCCCCACCCTCATAGCTCTTGACCTCCCTCCTTGATGCCCACGCCACATACACTGCAGTCAGTTTGAGGCCCTTAGGCATGCTTGGATTTTGCCATCATAAGAGTTCTATCTACAAATTACTAAACTCACTGGAAGTTTGTATTATACGAATAACTTCTTAAATCCCCAGCTCTCTCCATCCCTCTTTTCCATTTAACTTGTTCTTTGATGTTATGGAGAAATTTTTTTGTGCCCACCCACCTTCCATGTCCTCACTCCTTCCTTTTTCTTCCTGTACTCAATGCCCAATCAAGTGGATTACTTTCTCACCCACACCCTCAACTCCTTCACTGCTTTATCCTTTTGTTATATCCATTCTGTAAAACCCTAAACCTATTTCACAAGCCTCTCTCTTGGATCCGGTGACTAGATTTCTAAACACACCAGAAGAAAGCCATACAGCCTCACAATCATACAATCATGTGTATTAGAGTCACTGCAAAATTATAGCTTCCTAAGATTTTGCACCACTCAGCCATCTGAGTCAGCTCCTGTTTCCATTTCCCTCTGGGACCATAGAGAACCTCTTCAAGTCTCCTACTCAAATCCTGTGGGCTCTGTCAAGCATGTCCTTACCTCCCTCTTCGTATGCCAACAAGGGTATCAGGAAGGATACTCCTCTGCAGCCCTCCCAAGGCTATGGTCCCTCTATAGTCTCACTCCTCATTTTCCCCTCTTCCACTCTGTGGAGTAATTCATCCACCATAGCTCCTGAGACCTTGCTCTATCGTTTGTATCATCTCAACCTTGTACATGTGCCTTCCTATTCTGGTGACTCCTCCATACCCTGTGAACCCCCTCAAGGGAACACTGCAGTAAGCAGGATACTGGCTCTGCCCTCAAGTAGATTGCTGTCTAGTGAGGAAAATAACCAAGTAAACAGAAAATGACCGTAGAGTATAGTAAGAATTACAGTACAAGGAGCTATGGGGGAACGTATAGTGGATACAGGACATGCTGAATTCCTCCAGCTTTGAATTGTGACAACACATGCGAAGTTCTGTCTACTAGAGAACCTCATTAGAGACTCGGTGCCCAAGGCTTTTACTGGAGGCTGGTTGCATTCGCACACTCTCTCCAGCATGTACTGGAAAACTCCAAACTCCCAGAAGGAAAGCAGGTGCTTGGCATAAACTACATTGTTTGTACCAACAGTTTAGGCACAATGAGCCACCTTAGGCACAGTGAGGCACAGTGAGGGAACAGATGAGAACCCTCTTGAAATCCAAGTTCCCAGATGCCAGCCGAAGTCCAGCCTTGCAAGCAGGCCTTTCCAAGGACAGCAGTCTCGGGCAGCTATGCTAACTCTTTTTTTGCATAGATACCTAGCACTCTCTTAGGAGATGAGGAATGCTTAGGGAAGATGATTTCTAAGTTATATGAAGGATGACACTATGGACTTAACTGTGTCTGTCCCAACAACAACAACAACAAAATTTGCATATGTTAAAGCCCTAATGTGACTGTATCTGGATATAGGGTCTTCAGGAGGCAATTACAGTTAAATGATTAAATGCTTAAATGTCATAAGAGTGGAGCCCTAATTCAGTAGGAATGTGGCCTTATAACAAAAGGAAGACAGAGAACCCTCCCTCTCTCCACCATGTGAAGACTCAGCGAGAAAGCAACCATCTGCGAACCAGGAAAAGAGCCCTCATCAGGACCTGAGTCGACTAGTACCTTGATCTTGGACTTCCAGCCTCCAGAACTGTGAGAAAACAAATTTCTGTTTAAACCAGTCAGTCTGTGGGAGTTTGTTATGAGAGTCCAAGACGACTAAGATGAGAAAAAGACTACTGCAGGCAGACCAGACAGATGTGCAAAGGCCCTGAGGTGAGACAGAGATTTGAAGAGCTATAAGTAAATGTGACTGTTCCCGGTCCTATTCTCTCCTAAAGTGATTTCATCCCTCTTCCAAACCCCCCACATCTAAGCAGAGGCCAAGTTTGATTGCTTTTGCCTTCTCGGTACTTGGAAATTCCCTGCCCCACCTCCATGGCCATCTCACCTTGGTTATTGCAACAATATCCTAATATGTTCCTTGCCTCTAGTCTCCCTCCTCTCTGGTACATTTTCTATGCTTCCCAAAAGGTGAAGGGGATCAAATCTCCTGATTTAAAATCTTCAGTGGTTCTTGATAGATAACCCTCAGATACAATCCAAATTTCCAAGCGTAGCCCTTAGTGCTCTGACCCTTACCTCTCCAGGCTCAGTCCCACAGCTCCTGGCTCACATTTACCATCACCCCATACCCAAAGCCCAGGACTACCGAACCACCTGCAAGTACTGAGAATACACATATGCTTCCCCCCTGCTTACTTTTGCACAAGCCATTACGGAAGGGTTCCTCTGAAGACACCACTCTACGTTCTAAGTATTTTACATGATTACATCTTCATCCTCACAACAACCATATGAAGTGAGTACTACTACTCTCCACTTTATAGTTGAGGAAACCAAGGCACAGAGCAGATAAATGACATGCTGGAGCTCATACAGATAATATGTTGCAGCACTGTGCTATACTGACTTCACCTTGCTTCACCACTGTGCCCATCCACCTGATGAATTCTTTTATTTACTTTTTTTTTTTACACCTGGTGGATTCTTATTCATCCTTCACTACCCAACTCAAGCATCACTCTCTCCACAACACTTTCTCTGCTCCTCCAGAGTTAACCACTCACTTCATTCCCAGCAGTATCACTGTGCCTTGGTCACACCCCTGTTATTATGGTTGATTATTGTATCCATTTAAGATCCTGCCCAGCCCTGCACAGAGCTCAGGTTGCACATAAGAATTACCCTGCACAGTGGAAGTCCCCACATTTATTTCCTGAATAAATTGACTCATCTGTACCTCATTTTTGTCTCTTGGTATCAACTTACCAGCCCTCACTCATCCTCAGCTCCCTGCCCACTTTAGCCCTTCACTTTGACACACCATTTACCTACTTTGCCAATTCTACTTTGCGTGCCATCTTCCTGAACTCTCCCCTCCTTTAACTGAAAACCCCTTTCATCATGACCCTGGTGAGTTGTCAACACAGACAGCCCTCACTGGGCGGGGCTGATTCCCCAACCTGGTTCTGGAGAATTCATACTTATTTGATTCAGCTCTTTTCTTTGGTTTCACTCAAGCTACCTCATAGGGCAGGGAAGTTATTGAAAGAATAGAGGCCTTACATGAAATCAGGAAAACTAAACAATCAGGTGCAGGGAGAACAAGAACACTATTCTGCACATTTTTTCCAAACTTCACAGCTCCTACTTATTTATGGTGTCTGCTTCTTCATAATTTTTATTTGCCGTGACCTCATGATTCTGTCCATGCAAATGTTCAGCTTCACTTTTCTCAATGCCTAATTTGCTATGTGTTGCTAATTTCAGTTTCCCAAAAAGCTGAAGGGTCCCAGCTCATCTTTTCACGTCACGTCGTGAAACATCGACTACTATCCATTCTATGGACTAGCAGTCCTTGAGTCTAGCACTAACCTCAATCCAATCAGCTGTGACAGTGGGCACAGGGTCAAATCATGCAAAAATTCACTAATGGGGCTGGATTTTCAGCAGAGGCAATAAATGGGGTGTTTTTCCTTAAAGAGGAATGTTGTATGGGAGGTCCCATGATTCAGGTATGGAGTAATTTAGACCAATGATTCTTTACTATTTTTGATCATAGATTTTTCTGAGAAACAGATGAAAGCTCTGAAGAAGAAGTTCTCTTATGCAGAAAATTTCACATATACCTTTAGGGTATTTGTGGATCCCAGCAGCCATCCATGGAACACCCCCCAAAACACCATAGGTCTAAAGTCTATCCATAGACCACCCCAAAGGCAGGCATTAATATCACATTTATGTTTGTATCTCTTGTACCTAGCAGTGGGCCTGGTACATAGTAGTTTTCCAAAAATATTTTTTGAATGAATAAATTGAAGGAGTCATTCATTAATTAAGGTTAAAGAGGATTTTCAAAGCCAGACAGAAGCTAAGAAGTTTGGATTTGATATAAAAGGCATTAGAGAGCCATCTTGTTTGGTTCTTTTGTTGTGTTTCGTTTTTAAGCAGGCACTTGATCAGAGCTGTACATTAGAAAAATGTGTCTTTAACAGTCAATAGAACAGATTGGAGGGCAAGAGACCAGTTAGGAAACTGGAGGAAAGAGGGAATGCAAACCTAAACTAGAACACTGGAGGTGAGACTATAAAATATGAGGGGCAGATCCAAGAGAAAGTGTAAAAATAAAACTGATGGGGCTTCCCTGGTGGCGCAGTGGTTGAGAGTCCGCCTACCAATGCAGGGGACACGGGTTCGCGCCCCGGTCCGGGAAGATCCCACATGCCGCGGAGCGGCTAGGCCCGTGAGCCATGGCCGCTGAGCCTGTGCGTCCGGAGCCTGTGCTCCGCAACGCGAGAGGCCACAACAGTGAGAGGCCCGCGTACCGCAAAAAAAAAAAAAAACTGATGGTACTTGGCACTCGATAACATTTGGGGGTAAGAAAGGGATTTAGAGTCAAAACCTGGCTCCAAAGTTCTCAAGTCGGGAGAACAGAAGAGTGGCAATACCATTAGCAGAGGTAAGGAAGACAGAAGAGAAACAGATTTAGGGAAAACAAGTATCTCTTGAATTGAGTTTGAGGCTCAGGTGAGACTTTCAAGTGGATTCAAGAACAACTGAAAATGTGGGTCTGGCGTAGGTGAGAAGAGATGAAGGTCTGATCAGAAGTGACCAGCTGAAGCTGCAGGAGCAGAGGGGATGCCAGGAAGCAGTTTACACAATGCCCTGCAGCCCATTATCTTTCCTTTGCATCTATTCCCGTTTTTGAAGCCCTCCCAAAGCCATGTCTTTTTTTTTTTTTTTGCGGTACTCAGGCCTCTCACTGTTGTGGCCTCTCCCGCTGAGGAGCACAGGCTCCGGACGCACAGGCTCAGCGGCCATGGCTCACGGGCCCAGCCGCTCCGTGGCATGTTGGATCTTCCCGGACCGGGGCACGAACCCGTGTCCCCTGCATCGGCAGGCGGACTCTCAACCACTGCACCACCAGGGAAGCCCAAAGACATCATTTTATCTGATAGTCATAACAATTTTGTGAAGTAGGAAAGGAAAGGGCACCTACTTTTACAGGTAAGGAAATGGAGACTCAGAGAACTGAGGGGCAGTATTGCAACGAAGTAATTACAGATCTAGGATTAGAACCCAGAGCTTCTGATTCTTCATACAACCCCCAACTCCGTTGCCAACTGCACACAGATAAATGCCCTACTTGCAGGGTTCAGTAGTTTGCAGTAGTACTGTACCGTTGCAGTTCTTTGGGGTCTAGGGTCTTGCTTTGTTTTGTTTTTTTAACTGTTTTCGGTTTAGAGAGAAGTCTGAGACAACGGTGCTGCAGCTGGCACAAATCACTAACTACCGTTTAGTCTGTTAACGTCTCCAGTGCGAAAGAGACAGCCCTGGTTTCTAGGGAACTTATAGCCCACACTCCACGTTGCACGTTTTTCAAAGGGACCTTTCTGCCTGTCTAACATGAATGACCAGAATGAGCTCGTGAGCTTGTACAGGGAAAAGACCCACAGACTTGGACAGACTTCCAGAAGACCGCTATGCAAAACTTTCAATTCGGAAAAGTCCAAAATCTTCAAGGTTCACGGGACAGGGGAGAGAGATTATTTAGGGCTCAGCGAGGACAATGGGTTTTGTGTGAGTTTTAAGGTGAAGCCGTGTGCTTGGCAAAGAAAGGCAACGGTGACCCGTCCGGATCCGCGCCGCGGCGGACGGAGCGGAGGAGGGGGCGCGTGAGTCAGGCGGAAGCCGCGCGGGGCGGAGCCGGGTGGGGCCGGACCGGGGAAGTAGCAGACCCGGCCCGCCGCCCAGTGCGCGCCTCGCTGCTCCTCGCTCGCAGCCCCGTGCTTCGCTCCTCTCCGAACATGGTAAGCCGCGCTTTTTATTTGTCTTCCTCTTGCATGAAAAGAAAAAAGCAACAGCATACTTTTCACCAGACTTGGTCTTTGATTTTTATAGGGACGTGTTAGGAACCAGAGCAGGACGAATTAATCTATGGCAGGGAATTAGGAAAGAGCGGATGGAAGGAAGAAGCCCTGAATTATACCTGTAATAACAGCCTAGGGGTAGCAACGGGAGGTTCTTTCGTTTTCCAGGCGAAGGTCTAGGGCTGGGATAGAGGAAATGCACTGCGAGCCGCGCCCCGCTCGGAGCCCCGCACAGGGTGAAGCCGCCCCGACCCCTCGCTCAGCCGGGACGGGGGCAGGGGTGTCCGGCCGGTGCGGGACGCCCCTCGCCGCCGGTGTCCGCGGAGCCCGGGGTACGACCTAAAGACAGGGGTTGGAATTCTGCGCGGCGACGCTAGTTATGTACAGTTCTAGAGACCAGAAAGGGAACGTTTCAGACCTAATGGTCTGACCCCTAGGGGAAATCAGAGTTTCGGTAAACGACCGGCAAACGGCCAAGGCGCAGAGACTGAAACTGAAGCGGGTCCCAGCTAGCCGAGCGGCGCCCAGGAATGTGGGAGGAGCCCGGCGACCGGAAGCCCCCTCCTCCTTTCTTTTTCCCCCTAGCCCACCATCTTGTTAGGTGCTCACCCCGTCTCCTGTTTTTCTTCTCTCAGCTCCTGCCATCCCCATTTTGAACTCTTTTCTATCTTTTCCATTAATACACCTCCAATATCTGCCTCTTCCTTGGCCTCTCTTTAGTGAAGGGAGGTCTGCAAACTTCCGCCCAAGGGCCAAATCGGGGTTCTGTTCGCCCACGAGCTACGAACGGATTTTACATATTTAAATAGTTGAAAGAAAGTCAAAGGAAGAATAATACTTTGTAACACGTGAAAATTATATGAAAATCAAACTTCAGTGTTCATAAAGTTTTATTGGCGCACGACCACGCCCATTCATGAGTTTTCTGTGTGGTTGCTGCCCTGCTACAAAAGCAGAGTGACAGAGACCATATGAGCCGCACTGGCCTAAAACTTATACCATCTGGCCCTTTACAAAACACGTTTGCCAACCCCTGCTTTAGTCTGCCAGTCTGTACCCCCGACTGCGCTTTCTCCTTTCCGTGCGAAAGCGAGGAATCAATGTCCCGTGGAACATAGAAAAGGCAGACCCAGCACCACCAAGTGGTAAAGACCTGGAATGACCGCCCCGGCGGAAGGTGGATGCCACCAGGGCTCCTTGGGAGGAAAGGGAGCATGTTAGTTAAGAATGAGAACTGCAATACTTGAGTTTTTTCAGGCGTTACTTTTTTTTTTTTTAACTTTCTCAAATGTTGAGTGTTTAGCATGCATTTTTTTAACATTTATTTTTGTCTGCGTTGGGTTAGTTGCTGTGCGTGGGCTTTCTCAAGTTGTGGTGAGCGGGGGCTACTCTTTGTTGCAGTGCAAGGGCTTCTCATTGCGGTGGCTTCTCTTGTTGCAGAGCACAGGCTCTAGGTGCACGGGCTTCACTAGTTGCGGCATGCAGGCTCAGTAGTTGTGGCTCACGGGCTCTAGAGCGCAGGCTCAGTAGTTGTGGCACACGGGCTTAGTTGCTCCGCGGCATGTGGGATCTTCCCGGACCAGGGCTCGAACCTGTGTCCCCTGCATTGGCAGGCAGATTCTTCACCACTGCACCACGAGGGAAGTCCCTAGCATGCATTTTTTTAATTCTCTCACAGCACCCATTTATCACGCTGTTTTCTCCTTCCTATCATTGTTCCCATCAAATACAACTCTGAGGATGCAGTGATGGGGAGCACTGGCCTCCATCCAAGCGGGAGATCTCCTCCTTCAGCCACTGCTCGAACTTGAGCAAAGCTTTCCTGTCTCTGGGCCTCTCTGCCCCTCCAGCACTACAAATTTTGCAATTACATTTAAGTAATTTGATAATTGTGTTTCTTTTCCTCTGGAAATTACCTCTGGGAAGAAATGCAGGGGTTTTAACTTTCTCCATGTGGCTGATAGCAACAGTTTTAAAGGGGAAAAAAAATCTGTCAAGATTGACGTTAAGGAGAGAAAAAGGAAAAGCAGAAAGCCACTTTGAAACTGGAAAATCAAAAAGCAATCTGAATTCCGCAAAGAAAAGAGGCAGAGGACACATCTGTAGGTCTAGAAAAAGATCACAAAGCCCTTGCTCCTCAACCTGGAACCTTCTACCCCATCTGGTGTGCCCTTCCAGTCAGCCTTGTTCCTGTAATCTGACACGTTAGTAAGACTGTGAGATTGTAGTCCTGGTAAGAAAAGCTGTTGTGCAAACACATCTGTTTCTAGGCTGTGGTATTTTGTTTCTCACCAAAACTCTGAAGCTACCAACACTTTTCTAAAGAAAAAGTTCTGACAATGTGACCGTTGAGGAAGAATAGATCTCCAGAAGGGGCTTTATAGATGCTTCAGGATGCAATGAGCACCAGGCACCTGGCTAGGCAGTTAAAGCACCTGGAGAGACTGAAGGAGGGAAGGAGACTGGCAGCTGTGCAGCTAAGAGCTCAGATCAATAACAGGGCTCACATCAATCCTTAACATATTAATTATGGGGCCTGAAAGTCTCCAGCTCTGGGCTCCAGGAAGTCCATCCCAAGAACAGATTAACGGGCTAAGTGCCACATTGCGAATGTCACCATCCAATGTAGACATTGTTAATGTCCAGAGAGAAAGCTTTGGAGGAAGGGTGTGGCCCTGCAAGATTTCCAGAAAGTCTGCAGTTCCCCCTCTTATCCACCAGGGGGAGCCCACGAGTTCCTCACGTCTGGGGCCTAGGTGCTGGCTGGAATGAGGGGCAGACTCGGCATGACAGAATTTCCTTGAACACATCTGTTGTAAGGAAAGCAGAGCCCAGAACAGGATATGAACCTTGTGCTCCTTCTAGTGCAACCACAGCTGTGGTTCAGCTCCGTAGATGCGATGGGAGCTGTGTGAGCGGCAACCTAAGAGCCCCCATATCAACCTTCCTGGTGTGAAGTGACCAGAGAAGTTCCGCCAGCCTTTTCTGTGGGAATTAGTGGCATCTGGGAATAGAAGGAGCAAAGGCCAAGGGCTGCAGAAAGCAACCTGGAGGCTGAGATTGTAGAAGTAGCTCTGCCATGTCAGTTCCCTTCTCATGCCTGTTTCCTCACGTGTAAAATTAAGGGGTTCTCTCAAATACGAAAGCTGCTTTCCAACATCCATAAAGTTCTCAGATCTCCTACCCCATACACAATAATAACTATGCTTTTAGTTTTCTTCTAGAAAATGTATGAGTCCTGGGAATTCAGTATTCCTTTAAAAAGAAATGCCATTTCACTTATCACAGTAGCCTCCATATACTCTTGGAAAATAGGGAACTTTTTAATCTATAGACAATGCTTGGTATGTATATGGATTTGTGGATATATAGTTATACATATATTTATCCACACATTCTAAAAATATCAGTAAACCCTGTCACCTCACGCTCATCTAGGCAGTCTACTGCTTTCAAACATACCAGCATGCTCCATATTTACCCTCACTAATTTTCACCTGGAATAAACATGTGAGGAGATGTGGGGAGGAAGCTCACCGAATGTGACTTTCTGTGATTGTCTTGGGCCCCTTAGCCCCCTAAACAACGACCGAGTCTTTCAGGAAACTGCTTGACCCAAAATGAAGAGACAAGATCCTCTGGAGTTTTCTCTAGCACCCAGCTTTTGATATCTTGCCCTTGTCTGAACCCTGAATTTTTTTTTCCAAAGGCAAAAACATTGAGCCCTACAGAGACTGAACGGTGCATCGAGTCTCTGATTGCTGTTTTCCAAAGGCATGCTGGAAGGGACGGTAACAACAGCAAACTCTCCAAGGCTGAGTTCCTTATCTTCATGAATACAGAGCTGGGTGCCTTCACAAAGGTATTGGTCCCTGCCCCCACCCCCAGGCCACACACAGCATGAAACAAGACCCTGGGATAATGGCTAGGAGTGAAGGACAGCAGCTGAGCCCCTAGGGCTGAGTAAGCTCTGAATGACTATTAAAGGACCTTCTGTTCTCCTCTTCTTTGAATAAAGTATGTTCTAAAGATCAAAGTTATCAAACTACACAGACATAGGGAACAGTGATTTTTTTCATTTAAGGAGAGGGGCTTACAAAATGGTAAATGGAGTAATAGAAGAGTTTTCAAATTTTATTCCTCCACCCCAAAGCCTCTAGGGCAGCCGTAGAACTTTCTGTAGTGATGGAATTAATGTTCTATATATGCGCTACCTGATATGGTAGCCACTAGCAACTAAAGGACTGACTTTCTAAATTAATTAAGTAGCCATATGTAACCAGTGGATGTAAGTGTGTGTATGTGCTGGGGGCTTGGATGAGTGGAGGATGGGGCTGATTAGGCAGGGCCCGCATCCTCTTTCCACCTCCAGTCACTCTGCTTTTATGTAGTTTGTATATTGGAGTTGCATGCAACACTTAGAAAAAGTTTTCCACAGTTTTTACAAAATTGAGTAACCCCTGATGGTCACAGAAAGAACCCTGGACTAGGAGCTAGAAAAGCTGGGTTCGTGTCCTAGGTCTTCCGCTTAGGCCACTCACTTCACCTGTTTGAGTCTGTTTCTGTCTCTGAAAAGTGCGAATATTAATAACCCCTACCCGGTACCTCACACTCTTGTAAGAATAAAATGTGGAAACATTTTTGAAAGCATCTTAGAAAGTACAATATAAAGGTACTAATATCATTATTATTATTATCTTTGCAGAACCAGAAGGACCCTGGTGTCCTTGACCGCATGATGAAGAAGCTGGACCTCGACTCTGATGGACAGTTAGATTTCCAAGAATTTCTTAATCTTATTGGCGGCCTGGCCCTAGCTTGCCATGACTCCTTTATTAAGTCTACCTCTTCCCGGAAGTAAATCGGAGGAGCCTTTGGGCCTGGCCTCCAGCCCCACTCCCTTTCCTTCAGCCTCCCAATTATCATCTACCCCTCACAGCCCACACATACCCTGAGCCCAGTGTACCCACCACCCCATGCAGGCCACTCCTGCTGGTAGTAATAAAACAATATTGTTTTTTAAAGCACACACTGGAGAGTCAGTAAATTTGTGCAAGGGAGGGAGATGACTGGGAGGAATATAAATTAGATTGATGGAAACAGTTACCAGAAGTTGCAAAGTAAATAGTAAAAATGCATCTTGGGTGTATAAATAATCATGACTAATGATACCAACATAATCATCTAAATTACTCAGACTGATGGAGAGACATCACTTATTGTTCACTCATTAAACGTCTATACACCCCTACTACAGGCACTGTCATAGGCTTTGAAGATACAGTCAGCAAGACAGATAAGTTCCTGCCTTCACTGAGGTTACCTTCTAGTGGGGGGGGGGGGAAACGAATAAACAAACAAACAAAGAACTATGAGTGCAAAAAGATAGTTGTTGTCTTTCTGAAAGCCAAATTGAATTCTTTTCAAAAACTTGATTAGAGAAACTCACTGAAGATAACTGTGGTTGATGTAGGTGTAGCTGAAACAACTGTAAACAAATGTGAAAAGCCTCATAAAAATCTAGAAGCATCTTTCACTCAGATTGCCTCACAAGTATCTTTAAATTCCTCCACTTAAAGGAACTGGGACTTCATCCTGGTGGTCCAGGGGCTAAGACTCCACGTTCCCAATGCAGGGGGCCCAGGTTTGATTCCTGGTCAGGAAACTAGATCCCACATGCTGCAACTAGGAGTTCACATGCCACAGCTAAAGATACTGCATGTCGCAACTTAAAAAAAAAAAGATCCCACATGCTGCAATGAAGATCCCTCGTGCAGCAACTAAGACCCAGTGCAGCCAAATAAATACATAAGTAATAAGTTGTTTTTTTAAAAAAAGGAACTGAAAATCATAAGTGTGATTTATGCGAGAAAGGCAGTATAGCAAAATATTGGTAAATGTACATGTTTTAAGTTTAAATATTTAGAATATTTTTATGAATACCCATTTTAACTGATTTTTTTTTAAGTTAACCAGCCAGCTAGCTACTGGTCCCTACCCTTCAGAAAAGACAGTCTCTACCATTTCCCAATAAACTCGTATTCTCTCTGCCCCAGCTTGATCTCTTCCACTCCTTTCTCCACCCTGTGACCAAAGAGTTTTTAAAGGCAAACTTGATGATGTCACTCCCTTGGTTAAAACCAAGCATTGATTCCTCTTAATGAGCGAGATGAAATCCACAGTTATCTTTGGGCACCCAAGGGCCTTCATGGTGGGTCCCTAACCCCTTCTCCAGCCTCATTTCCACTTCTCTCTAGACTTGCCAAATACTCCTGAGCTGATAACTAAGTGCTGTGCCTCTGTCCCTTCATAATCTCTTCTTGCTGCCCTGAAAGCCCTTTGCCCCTTTCCCACCTTTTCGTACTCTATAGAGCAGCACAAGTGTCATCTCCCCTTATACTGTGCTTCCACAGCACTCTGTTCTCACCTCTCTTACAGCACTTATCACTCTGTATCGCAACAGTGATGTCTTCCCAGACTTGACTTTGAACTCAGGAAAAGGGATCTAGTTAAATGCATCACTGTATCACTAGTACCTAGTGTGGTGCCCGGCATATAGTGGGTCTGAAAAAGTAGATAGTGCTATAAAATCAGACTTGGGACACTACGCATATCAGTCAGGGTTCCCACAGGAAACACATGCACACTCACCAGGGTCACTGAAGAAAGTTTACTGAAGAGACTATTACAAAGTTGTGCTCAGGGATAAGAGAAACAGAAGGGATGTCAAAGCACCAGGGACTAGCAAAATTAGGAAGCTGTTACCACCACTAGGCCTGACTGGGCAAACCAAGGAGCAGTTACTGGAAGCTAGCAAGAACCATAGGCAAGGGAGAGGGGTCCCCACAGATGCTGTGGCCTTGTTCATAGAAATACGGCCACTATCAGACCACAGGCGGCAGGAGGGAGCCAGGGGAATAAATACCGATTTCTCTCTCTTCCCATCTTCATGATCTCCTGCCAGCAACTCCCATGGGACAAGCCAGCTGGAAAGCTGAGAAGGGCAGAGAAGCATAGAAAGTGGATATGGAGGGGCAAAGAGAATATCTATCACATCGTAGAAAGGTGAGATTATTATTTCCCTACCACAGAGTTAACTCCTGTCAGAGAGAGAAGCAGAGGATAAAGTGCCAACGCTAATGCAAATAAATATTTTTTAGTATATATCCTTAATTTATTAAATTTTTTTTTTGTGGTTAAATTTACATAACATGAAATTTAACATTTTAACCATTTTTAAGTATACAGTTCAGAAGCATTAAGTACATTCACACTGTGGTGCGACCATCACCACTATTCATCTCCAGAACTTTTTCTTCCATGACGGAAATTTTGTACTCCCCACTCCCCTCTACTCCCATCCCTGGCTACAGACATTCTACTTTCTGTCTCTGTGAATTTCACTACTGCAGGTACCTCATACAAGTGGAATCATACAATATTTGTTTTTTTGTAAGTGGTTTATTTCACTTAGCATAATGTCCTCAAGGTTCATCCATGTAGCAGCACATGTCAGAATTTCCTTCCTTTTTAAGGCTGAATAATATTCCATTGTATGTATATATTACACTTTGTTTATCCATTCACCCACCAATGGACACTTGGATTGCTTCCACCTTTTGGTTACTGAGAATAATGCCACTATAAACATGGGTGTACAAATATCCATTAGAGTCCCTGCATTCAATTCTTCTGGATTATACACCCGGAAGTGGAATTGCTGTATCATATGGAAATTCTGTGTTTAATTTTTTAGGAACCACCATGCCATTTTCCACAGCAGCTACACCATTTTACATTCCCATCAGCAATGTACAAGCAATGTCCAATTCTTCACATCCTCACCAACACTGGTTATTTTCTGTGTCTTGGATAATATTCAACTTAACAGGCATGAAATGGTATCTCATTATTTTCATTTGCATTTCCCTAGTAATTAGTGATGTTGAGCAGCTTTTCATGTACTTATTAGTCACATATATCTCGACTGGAAAAATATCTATTCTAGTACTTTGCCCATTTTTTCCCGACTTTATTGAGGTATAATTGGTATAAAAAAACTGCACATAATTTATGTATACAATTTGGTAAATTTGTCCATTTTTTAATTGGGTTGTGTGGTTTTTTATTATTGAGTTGTAGGAGTTCTTTATATATTCTGGATATTAATCCCTTATCAGATACATGATTTGCAAATATTTTCTCCCATTCTGTGGGTTGCTTTTTCACTCTATTGATAGTGGCCTTTGATGCACAAAAGTTTTTAATCTTGATAAAGTTTTATTTTTGAATGTGTCTATTTTTCTTTTACTGCCTGTGTTCCTGGTTTCACATCCAAAAAACTATTGCCAGGGGCTTCCCTGGTGGTGCAGTGGTTGAGAGTCCGCCTGCCGATGCAGGGGACGCGGGTTCGTGCCCCGGTCCGGGAAGATCCCACATGCTGCGGAGCGGCTGGGCCCGTGAGCCATGGCTGCTGAACCTGCGCGTCCGGAACCTGTGCTCCGCAACGGGAGAGGCCACAACAGTGAGAGGCCCACATAAAAAAAAAAAAACAAAAAAACAAAAAACATTGCCAGACCGAATGTAGAATTTAAAAAAAAAAGAAAAAAAAATCAAGCAAAGATCTAGCCCTTTTTCGGAAGGTTTGGGCCATGATGTTAGGACTTCTGTCAAGATTGACGATGGAGCAAATATAGCAAGCGCCTTCCTACTGCAAATAATGCTGGATAAAATGGACACCCCCCTCCAAAATAAGTTTAAATACTTAGTTCAAAATTCAGAAAGAGAAATATCCAGATGCCCAAAGCAAAAAAGGAACCCACAGTTGTAATTATGCCAGAATTGAGGTCATGTGAACCTAGGCTGCAGAACAGGAGCTCTTAGCTAAAGGAGACAAACCACTAAAGAGTTGCCCTATCAGTGATGAAGACTGAAAAACTCACCCCAGACAAGACTCAGAATAAACCATAGGGGGAACAAAGTTATCTGAGAGAAGTCAAAATGCTGCACTTGTGCTTCCTGGAGGCATGGGGCTCAAACACACATTGCTGCTTTGTACAGAATCTCCAGGCTAAGAAATTACCTTAAAAGTGCTCCAGAGCAGTAAACACAATAAAACCCTAGGCAAATGCAAACCACCTCATGGAGACACCCCAGGCATTTGGAGGATTTCCACAGAAGACAAATCCTGCTAAAATAGGCTGCAAACATTACAAACATTACAAACATTACACTGCACATGAGAGGCTATCAGTATGTGCAAAAGATGAGAGACTTTGCACCCAAGTAAAGAGAGAGAGCAATCTGGAAAGGACTTTAACATGAGTTTGTTTAAAATGTTCAAATAAATACAGGCAGGAAGTAGGATACATAAAACAAGAACAGGGATACATGAAGTAGGAAAAAAAAAGAGAAGCAAATAGAGAGTCTATACGTGAAATATATAGTCATGCAGATATATAAAGGATCATGAAGCTGGACGTTTCACCAACAATTCCTGACCCTGCTGGGGTGATGACGGGAGGATCTGTCCCCGCCCGCTAGACCTCAGGAAGACCTCACTGACTCACTGCACCCGCCCACCTCACAACGACCCTGTTGTACTCTCCACGAACCTAGTGAGAGATGTTTTGGGAATTTGGGCAGAGAGACAGAGAGGACCACACCTGTACAGCAAGATCAATAATTCACGCTTTGTTTCTCTGCTGTCTCTAATCTCCCCTAGTCACCAGTGAAAACATTCCTGAATGGCCACAGTCAAGAAAGAAGACTCTGAGAGGGAAAGACAAGTCTGCACTGGCTGGGAACTGGCTCTCAGTGACTGAAGCACCCTGTGAGAACAGGCAGCGAGGGCGGAGAGGAACAACGATAATCCCGGGCCCTCGCCGCACCTCTCCCGGCTGAGACTGCAGCCCACACAGAGAGAAATGTTGCTGTTGCCAGATTCATATTTCATCCTCACAGCGACTTAGTGTCAACGTTATCTTAAACATGATGCATGGAGTCACCAGAACTTCTGGTAGGAATGCAAAACAAAGACAACTCAGGAACGTTGTAAATCCAGTCCACAAAGAGATTAACTTCTGACAGAGCAAGAAAACCAAATGCGGAAGTTGGAGAAGGTGTACATTAACATCACCTAGGCAGCAGAGGTTGCTTCATAAATGCTAGCGACCCTCTCCTCATTTCATCACCATTAAACCTCCTGAACGGATGGCTGGAACTTTTGTTCTCACCCTGCTGACTTCTGGGGAGGGGAGAGGAACTAGATATTGAGTTCAATCACCAATGGCCAATGATTTAATCCATCAGCCCTATGTAATGAAGTCTCCATAAAAACCCAAAAGGACGGGGTTTGGAGAACTTCTGGGTTGGTGAACACATGGAGACAAGGAGAGAGGGGAGCGCTCTGAGGGGACATGGGAACTCTGAGCCCCTTCCCGCAAGCCTTGCCCTATGCATCTCTTCCACCTGGCTGTTCCTCAGTTATATTCTTTATATAACCAGTAATCTAATAAATAAAATGTTTCTCTGTGTTCTGTGAGCCACTGTAACAAAGTGACGGAACCCAAGCAGGAGGTCATGAGAACCTCCAAAATATAGCCAGTCAGTCAGAAGCACAGGTGACAACCTGGACTTTCAGTTGGCTCTGAAGTGAGGGGAGGGAAAGGACTGAGCCCTTACCATGTGGATCTGACCCTATCTCCAGGGAGATAGTGTCAGAATTGAGTTAAATCATAGGACACCCAGCTGGTGTCAGAGAACCGCTTGGTCATGTGGGGAAAAAAACACGCATACAGTAGTTGGTGTCAGAATCATTACCTAGCATCCTCTAAAAGTGACCAATGGGGGACTTCCCTGGCAGTTCAGTGGTTAAGACTCCGTGCCTCCAATGCAGGGGACACAGGTTCGATCCCTGGTCTGGGAACTAAGATCCCGCATGCCGCATAGCGCGGCCAAAAAAAAAAAGTGAGCAATGAGATCGTTTTGCTGTCATTATTTAGTATCATTAGTAACTCATGGAATTAAGCATATTAAATATGTTTCCATTGTTTTCCTTATCAATGCTCATACTGTCTCATGTTTGGCCAGTGGGAGTTCCTTTGAGGTGGAGCCTAAGTTCCTATGACATGACCCTAGTAGTCTTTGATAACTTCCTTCTTCCTGGTATAAGATGTTCCTAGATCATCTAGTGCATTTCCTGCACCAGACCTTTCTTCAAGGATCCCTTCTTCCTTTTAGCAACCTCTCATCCTTTTTGTTTCCTTTGCCCACTCTTCTTTCTGTACCTTAAGACTCAAACTCAGTCTTTGACCTTCTCCTCTTATGTCCCTAGTTTCTCCCATCAATGAAAGTCATAACCAGTCACACTTCAACTAGCACTCCTAGCTGGCCTATATGTCTGCATTCTTTTTTTTTTCTTTTTTTAATAAATTTATTTATTTATTTATTTTTGGCTGCGTTGGGTCTTCATTGCTGCGCGCGGGCTTTCTCTAGTTGTGGCACACGGGGGCTACTCTTCGTTGTGGTGCGCAGGCCTCTCATCGCGGTGGCTTCTCTTGTTGCGAAGCACAGGCTCTAAGCATGTGGGTTTCAGTAGTTGTGGCTCGCGGGCTCTAGAGCGCAGGCTCAGTAGTTGTGGCGCACGGGCTTAGTTGCTCCGCAGCATGTGGAATCTTCCTGGACGAGGGCTCGAACCCGTGTCCCCTGCATGGGCAGGTGGATTCTTAACCACTGCACCACCAGGGAAGTCCAATTTCTGCATTCTTAACAAGAATAAGCTCTTCAACCTGGTTTGAACCTGCACCATCTGCCCTCCAAATTCTCGGGCTTTTGGACTGCGACTACATTATCACATCGGCTTTCCAGGATCTCCAGCTTGCAGGTAAATTTTGTAGAATATGTGGAATTAGGCCAAATAGAGGGGAGGGGAACAACAAATAGATTACCTCTGCACCTTTGCTGTTTCTTCCTTCACATGGAATTCAATTTGACATGATTCAACTTAAATTTATTGTCTTCCATGTCCTAAATGTTGTACCCTTATTGTTGGCATTAATAGTAATAATTCTAATAGCTAAAACTTATTAAGTACTTACTGTGTGTCTAAGAGCTTTACATATATTATATCTTAACAAGTATTCCTCAACAATTCTATAATATAAGCACGATTATTAATGCCTAGTTTATAGAGTAAGACACTAAGGCACAGAGAGACTGAGAAGTTTTCCCAGGTCTCACAGCAAATAAGAGGCAAGGCCAAGTCTGCCTGACTCCTCATGATGGTTAATTTTATGTGTCAGCTTGATTGGGCAAAAGGGATGCCCAGGGGCTTCCCTGGTGGCGCAGTGGTTGAGAGTCCACCTGCCGATGCAGGGGATATGGGTTCGTGCCCTGGTCCAGGAAGATCCCACATGCCGTGGAGCAGCTGGGCCTGTGAGCCATGGCCGCTGAGCCTGCGCGTCCGGAGCCTGTGCTCCGCAACGGGAGAGGCCACAACAGTGAGAGGCCCGCATACCGCAAAAAAAAAAAAAAAAAAGGGATGCCCAGATAGCTGATAAAATATGATTTCTGGGTATGTCGTGAGGGTGTTTCTGGAAGAGATTAGCATTTGAATTGGTAGACTGAGTAAAGCAAAAGGTCCTCCCGATGTGGCTGGGCAGCATCAGATCCCTTGAGAGGCTGAATAGAACAGAAGACAGAGGAAGGGCGAATTTGCCCTCTCTGAGCTGAGACATCCACCTTCTCCTGCTCTCAGACTTCGACACTCCTGGTTTTCTGGCTTTCAGACTCAGGTGGGGACTTGCAACATCTGCCCTCCGAATTCTCAGGCCTTTGGACTTGGACTACATTATCGCACCAGCATTCCGGGATCTCCAGCTTGCAGACAGCATATCATGGGACTTCTCGTCCTCCATCACCTCATGAGCCAATTGATATAATAAATTTCCTTCTATATGTATCTATATATGCTCTTGGTTATGTTTCTCTGGAGAACTCTGACTAAAACACTTCCAAACCCTATCTTGACCACTAATCCATTTGTTGTTTCCCTCCCCTCTATTTGGCCTAATACCACATATTCTACAAAACTTACCTCAAGTCTCAGGTCTTCTGAGAAGCCTCCCTTCCTAGTCTGACCAGTGTGACTCCCCCTGTCCCTCAACTACTTCACTACCCATGAGGCACTTAAGAATACACTGCCAAAATTGTCCTTATTCACAGAAAACCTGATTGTCTACTTAGAAAATCCCAAGAAATCTACAAAAAAGCTTTCCAGAACTAATAAGTGAGATTAACAAGGTCACAGGATAAAAAATCAACACAAAAATATTAATCCTACTTCTAGATACAAATAATGAATAACTGGAAACCAAAAATTTAAAACCAGTATCAATTATGAAAGGTCCAAAAATGAAATAGATATAAATCTAACATTTGTAAGTATCTGTATGTTGAAAATTTTTAAATGATGATAAAAGCAATCAATGATGATTTAAGTAAATACTTATGCACGTTTGCCAAAAAAAAAAAAAAAAAAAAAAAAAAGAATACACTGCCATGCAGCTTCATTCCATTTCAGCTGCAGATTCTGATTCCCTGAGTCCGTGGTGGAACGGGAGATTCTGCATTTCTAACAAGCTCCCAGGTGATGCCGCTGCTGCTGGCCCATGAACCACATGTTAAGTAGCCAGGATATAGCAGACATACATATATAACTTCATCAACTATATTTACCAAAATATGAACAATGGTTATCTCTGGATGCTCCTTTTGTTCTTTATATGTTTCTGTATTTTTCATTTTTCTATCAATGGATACCGTTTACTCTTATAATCAGAAAAAGGTATATAAGTATTAAGCTTTCGGGACATCCCTGGTGGTCCAGTGTGTAAGACTTCATGCTCCCAATGTAGGGGGCCTGAGTTCAATCCCTGGTCGGGGAACTAGATCCCACATGCATGCTGAAATTAAGAGTCCATGTGCTGCAACTAAGAAGCCCACATGCCGCAACTAAAAGATCCCGCGTGCCACAACTAAGGATCCCACATGCCACAATTAAAGATCCTGCATGCCACAAAGAAGATCTTGCGTGCCACAACTAAGACCCGGCAGAGTGAAAATTAATTAATTTATTATTTTTAAAAAGTATTAAAAAAAAAGTATTAAGCTTTCAATGTTCCTCACAGTATTCAAAATAAAGTTCAGATTTCTTCACTCAGCACCAGTAGCTCTTTGTGATTTGGCCCTTTACAGATTCTATGTCTTGATCTCCTGAAGCTCCCATGTACCCACACATCCCAAGTACCCACCAAACCTTCCAAATCATCTGTGGTTCTCTGGATGCCTCTCCCTTATTCCCTCATCCCCCCACCTTCTTCACCTGGCTCTTACTCATCCTTCAGGTTAGCCTCAAGTGGCTCCTCCTCCAGGAAGCCTCCCCAACTCCCCTATCTCTGCTCTCTTCTCTGCACTCCAGCCAACAACCAGAAGCACTTTGACCACAATACTTTTCACCTTACATGTTTTATTTGTCTGCCTGGCCTACTAGAGCGGGGTTCCTGAAGACAGAGACTATGTCTTTCTATATTTTCCTATATTTTCTATATTTCTATATCCTCAGCATTTAGATAGTGCCAGGCATATAGTTGGCACTCAGTAAGTTTCTGAATGAATATACAAAAATGATTTGTATAATAAAGTGCAATGGCTTTCCCAGATATTGGTTATTATTATCCTCACTTTGAAGATGAAAAAACAAATTCAGAGAGGTTAGGTAACTTGGCCTAAGTCTCAAAGCTAATGAATGGTAGAACCTGGTTACTATGAGGTCTATATATATATATATATATATATATACATATATATGTATATGTGTGTATGTGTATATATATATATATATAATTATTCTAAGTTGCTGATGTCTTAATTTCAAATGCATTTTAACAGCCCTGCATTTTTACTTCCCTCTTCCCATGATTATTGTTTTTGACATCATATTTTATATTGTTTTGTTTTGTGTATCCCTTAACTATTTATTGCAGATATAGATGATTTTACTACGTTTGTTTTTTAACCTTCCTACTAGCTTTGTGCATGGTTGGTTTACTACTTTTTCTATATATTTGCATTTTCCAATGAGTTTTTTCCTTTCGTAATTTTTTTTTTTTCTTTCGGTACGCGGGCCTCTCACTGTTGTGGCCTCTCCCGCTGCGGAGTATAGGCTCCGGACGCGCAGGCTCAGCGGCCATGGCTCAACGGGCCCAGCCGCTCTGGGGCATGTGGGATCTTCCCAGACCGGGGCGCGAACCCGTGTCCGCTGCATCGGCAGGCGGACTCTCAACCACTGCACCACCAGGGAAGCCCCCTTTCGTAATTTCTATGTTTCTAGTTGTACCTTTTCTTTTTTGCTTAGAGCAATTCCTTTGACATTTCTTTATTTTTTTTTTTTAAGATTTAGTTTTATTTATTTTTGGCTGCGTTGCATCTTCGTTGCTGCGCACGGGCTTTCTCTAGTTGTGGCGAGTGGGGACTACTCTTCGTTGCGGTGCACGGGCTTCTCATTGTTGCAGAGCACGGGCTCTAGACGCGTGGGCTTCAGTAGTTGTGGCGCACGGGCTTAGTTGCTCCACGGCATGTGGGATCTTCCTGGACCAGGGCTTGAACCCACGTCCCCTGCATTGGCAGGCGGATTCTTATCCACTGCGCCACCAGTGAAGTCCCCCTTTGACATTTCTTGTAAAGCTGGTTTGGTGTTGCTCAACTCTTAACTTTTGCTTGTCTGTAAAACTTTTGATCTCTCCATTAAATCTGAACAAGAGCTTTGCTGGGTGGAGTATTCGTGTTGTAGGTTTTTTCCTTTCATAACTTTAAATATATTGTGCCACTCCCTTTTGACCTGCAGCGTTTCTGCTGAAAAGTCAGCTGATAGCCTTATGGGAGTTCCCATGTTGCTTTTCCCTTGCTGTTTTTTTTTTTTTTAAGCTTTATTTATTTTATTATTTATTTTATTTTTGGCTGCATCAGGTCTTAGTTGCAGCATGTGGGATCTTTCATTGCGGTGCGCAGGCTCTTCATTGCAGTGCGCGGGATTCTTTCCAGTTGCAGCGCACAGGCTCAGTAGTTGTGGTGCATGGGCTTAGTTGCCCTGCAGCATGTGGGATCTTAGTTCCCCGACCAGGGATGGAACCGGTATCCCCTGCATTGCAAGACGGATTCTCAACCACTGGACCACCAGAAGTAGTGGAAGCCCCTCCCTTGCTGCTTTTAATATTCTCTCTTTAATTTTTGCCATTTTAATTACAGTGTGTCTTGGTATGGTCCTCTTTGGGTTGATCCTATTTGGGACTCTCTGTGCTTCCTGGACCTAGATGTTTGTTTCCTTTCCCAGGTTACAGAAGTTTTCAGCTATTATGTCTTCAAACATGTTCTCTGCCCCTTTCTCTCTTCTCCTTCTAGGACCGCTATAATGTAAATGTTAGTACACTTGATATTGTCTCAGAGGTCTCTTAAACTATCCTCATCTCTTTTTATTCTTTTTTCTTTTCTCTGCTCAGCTTCAGTGATTTCCACTACTCTGTCTTCCAGATCACTGATCCATTCCTCTGTATTATTTAATCCACTGTTGATTCCTTCTAGTGTATTTTTTTAATTTCAGATATTCTTCATCTCTTTAGTTCTTTGTTATATTTTCTCTTTATTAAAAACTTCTCACTGTATTCATCCATTCTTCTCCCAAGTTGTTTGATCATCTTTATGATCACTACCTTGAACTCTTTATTGAATACATTACCTATCTCTACTTCACTTAGCTTTTCTGGGATTTTATCATATTCCTTTGTTTGAAACAGGTGCCTCATTTGCCTAATTTGTTGTTTATATTTCTATGTATCTGGTAGGTTGGTTATATTTCCCAACCCTGGAGAAGTGGCCTTTTATAGGAGATGTCCTGTGTCCAGCAACATACTCCCCTCTGGTCACCAGAGCTATATGATCCAGGGGCACCCCTTATATGTGGGCTGCGTGGGTCCTGTTGTGGTGACTGACTACTGTGGGTAGTCTGCTGGCATGGCTCGTCCCTTGTCCAGTTGGCTGCCAGGCCCTGCCTTGGGCAGAGGCTGCCAGCCGCTGGTTGATGGAGCTGGGTCACAAGGCGGCTAGCTGCAGAACCCCAGGGGGGTCCTAGGGCTAGTGCTGGCACACTGGTGAGCACAGCCAGGTTCTAGGGTGGGTGGCTGTGAAGCCACGGTTCCCAGATCTAGTGTTGACCTGCTGGTAGGCAGGGCTGGTTCCTGACACAGATGGCTACAGTTTCCGGGGTGTCCCAAAGCTGATGCTAGCCCACTGGTGATTGGGGATAGATCCTGGGGTGGCTGGCTGAAGAGTCCAATGTGTCTCATAACTGGTGTTGGCCTGCTGGTAGCCGGGGCTGGGGCCCAGTGGTCTCTGGTTACAGGGCCCTGGGGGTCCTGAAGCTGGTGTCAGCCCGCTGGTGGGTGGGGCTGGATCCCAGGACCACTGGTTGAGGGGCCCACAGGCTGTGTTGGCCAGTTGGTAGAGAGAGCCAGGGTCCAGGGGGCTCCCAGGGCTTGTTCTGGCCTGCTGATGTGTTGGCTGTGTCTTGCCACGGCAGATTGCAGGGCTGCAGTGGTCCTGGGGCTAGTGTCTGCCTGCTAGTGAATGGTGTTGGGGTCCAGGGGATGTGGACTGAGCCTGGCTGGGAAGAACTCTGCAGGAGTGGAATCCTGCCAGGACCCTGCCTGACCATGAAACACGCACAGGTAGCCAAAGGTCAGTGCTCAGGGAAACAGACAACTGGGACAGCCTGTGTCTACACACTCTCACAAAGCAGGTCATTTCCACTTAGAAATCCCACCAGCAGCGTTTTTATCACCTTCCTTCCGAAGCCAGTATTTCCTCTCCGCATTGGGCAGGTACCACAATACTCCAGGTGCCCGGGCTGGACAATTCTGGGTAGCTGTGCTCACCCTCTCCCTCATGCCCTGCAGCTCAGTAATGGCAGGACTCTTCCTGCAGATTTTTCTCAGATCTGTACCTTCCTGTCTACTCTTACCACCACCATTCCAGTGCAGGCCTGTATCATCACCAGCTTCACCCCCATCATCTCCTGGCCCCCATTCTCTCTCACCTCCGGTTGTCAGTGGCTCTGGCTTCTGCTGTTTAGTTGTGTCTACAATTTAAATTTTTAGTCTGCAACTCAAAAGCATCAATAATCTAGCCCTTATCCCTCACCCTAACCCTTTTTCTAGCTGTACTTGATCCTTCTCCAAACCTGTCCCACACATTCGCTCCTCTGTGCTGAGAGGATGGTCCTCCTCTCAGCACCTGTTCCACATGCCCCATCGATGCCTATCAAATGGGATAGAGACCCAGTGTTCAAGGCTCTCTTCAAATCTTATCTCCCATGAAGTTATTCTTAAGGATCCCAGCAAAGGAAGCCTGCTCTTCTAAATTGTTGCTGGTCTTACTGTCTACACCCATGCAACACTGGCCACACACACTACCTCCTATTAGAGCTATTTGGGAATATTCCCATGTTCCTGCCTAGATTATGGCTACGTTCCTAAGCAGCTGTCCTGTTGCTGCTCTACCCCCCCAAAAAAGTAGAGGGTGGTGGTGGCAATAGGGAGGCTTTAACAGTAGGCTTATCTGGGTTCTAATAGGGCCATACAGATGCCCTTAGGTAAGTTATTATTTAAACTCTCTGAGCTTCCTTTCCTCATCTGAAAACACACTTAGCATCTGTCTTACAGGGATTTTATGAGACTTAGAAATAATATATGTAAACCTCAATAAATAACGATAATCATAATTCTAATCGATCTAAAATACTTCTTGGGGTGATTATAAGGAACAAAAAAAATAACACATGAGACAGAGCTTTGTAGACTATAAAATTATTATGTTAATTTTTAATAAGCGAGACCTGGATTACATTTTTCTTTTTATAGGACATGACCAATATAGACCTCAAAGATGCCCCCCATTAATTACCAGCAAGTATATCCTCCAATATCCAGGCACTTTGGCTTTCAGAATATCTGTGCCCAAAACTGTTAGAATGAATGCGCTTAAAAGCCAACCAATAAAACTGGTTGAATTCTATGTCCCGATTGAGGCTTTTATCTATATAGCACCAAACGCTAGTTCAACCTAATGTCTCTATTTTCATGCTTTTTTTTTTTCATCATGTACACAGAGCATTACTGTTCCCACTGTTCAAGCCCTGAGAAATGCTACCAAAGGAATGAGCCACTGGGGCAGGGTTCCCACCTAAATCACAGCCTCCATCTCAGTACAGCTCTGAACACTTCCCAGCACCATCTTCATCCCTCGGGTTTCTCAACAAGGCTTCCTGCTCCATATGCTGCCAGGCCCAGTCAGGAGAAAGCAAACCCAACTGCAGAGCTACTCACTCTGCAGCCACCAGAGGGTCCCACAGCATTAGCTAGGAAGCAAGGACACACCCTCTCCTAGCACAAATCTCCACCAAGCTTACACTTCCCCGGTGCCTCACAGCAGCTTCCCCTAGCTTCCAGCCCCCAAACAGGATTGCCTGGAACCCCCAGAGCTACTTGCTGGCTAATACTATTGAGGCACCAGTTCATACTAAGTGGCCAGCTTTTCACAAGGGGTTTGTGTCACCAGGGCCCCATGGAGTCACATTTCTGTGGGTCTGAGAACTCCTCAGCCACATTCCATTATCCATGAACACAGAGTATCTGGGGCTTAAATAACTTTCTCTTTCATACAGCCCCCAGAATTTCTGTCTGGAACACCACTTCCTCTCAAGTTTTAATAAAGAAAAGGTAACTGCATATGAGACTGGCAGACTACAGCCCATGATGGGCAGGTCTCATCTTGCAGAGTTCTCCCCCAACTCCAAGCATTCTTGGGGTCCAGACAAGCTGGTGTTCTGTTCTGGACTGATTACTTAACTCAAGGTACAGCATCCTTTTTCTTCCTCCTTTGAAGAGCTCTGGAAAATCAGAGTCCCTTATGACTAGAAGATGGAAGAGGAAGGCTAGAATTCCCAGGTTTTTCTTTGTCGACTACCCCAATCCATAACATAAGTAGACCCGCAAACTTGTGACTGATTTTCATTAAGTTTTTTTAAATAAATTTATTTATTTTTGGCTGCTTTGGGTCTTCGTTGCTGCGCGCAGGCTTTCTCTAGCTGCGGCGAGCAGGGGCTACTCTTCATTGCAGTGCACGGGCTTCTCATTGCAGTGGCTTCTCTTCTTGCAGAGCACGGGCTCTAGGCACTCGGGCTTCAGTAGTTTTGGTGCACGGGCTTAGTTGCTCCGTGGCACGTGGGATCTTCCCAGATCAGGGCTTGAACCAGTGTCCCCTGCGCTGGCAGGCAGATTCTTAACCACTGTGCCACCAGGGAAGTCCCTCATTAAGGTTTTGTCTGTCTCTTTTTTGAGTGTTTAAAAAGAGGCTGGATGTATTTGGGAAAATACTTTAAAATAATTAAAAGACCTTGAGAGGTTGGCTGCTACCTTCAGGATGGCTGCACATAAATCACTTCATATAATCCCCATAATAACTTACCAACCAGGATAGGAATATGAAGTCCATTTTATGGATGAGGAGACAGAAGGCATGGAGGCTTACTTTCTATGGCACAAAGCAATCATGCAGCAGAGCCAGGTTTCAACACAAGTCTGTCTGGCTCCAACCTGCCCTCCACTTATTAATAATAATTATAGTTAACAGGAGTGGGGCACTTACTATGTGCCAGGCACACTGCTAAGTATTTACTCATTTATAGCCACAATATTCCTAGGAGGCAGGTATTCCTTTTGAGTCCATTTTCCAGTTGAGAACTGAGGTTTGGAAAGGTTGGTGACATGTCCAAGATCACATAGCTAATGAGCGGCAGAGAAAATATGACTCACTCCCCAAGCCTGCATTCTTAACCCCTGTGATATGTAGCCAAACTGTCTCTCCGAATGTCCAGTCCCCCTCCCCCGTGCTCCCCTTGACACAGGCACACTGGTGGTTTTCAATTCCCATCCCAGATCAAGCCCCTCCCCACCTCCCAGCCTCTGCATGTGCTTTTCCCTCCACCCAGAAAGCTTCCTCCTGGTCCCTCCCTTATTTGCAACCCTAGTTCCTCTTCTTCCTCTAGGTCTGAGTTCCAATGTCCCCTCTTCAGTGTAGTCTTCCCTGACTCTCTACTTTGATTCTTCTCTCACTCAGATCCTTGTTTTTCCCATCAAGGCACTCATTACAACTTACCCAAAATTTTATTAGTTTCATTTTACTTGTATTTTATTTGCCTTTCCCGCTAGAATGAAAGGCCTATGAGGGCAGAAATTTGTCTGTCTTGGTCCCTGACATATCTCCAGTAGCCAGAAGATTCCAGGTATTAATAGGTGCTCTGTAAATATTTGATAGATTATAATCATTAGAATTTGCAGCTCACCAATAGAAGAAAGCAGATGGTTTCCAACCACAAGCTAAGAGTTCTCTTGTGTTTAAAAAAAAAAAAAAAGGTTTCAGTTTCTGCTGCTCCAAGAGGTAAGTTAGCACAGCTAGCACAGCCTGGATGGAGTCCTCCCAGTGCCCTAGCAGGATGCCTGCTCAAAGGTGTTCACCCACAAATCCCACACCAGGGACCTTGGGCCACAGAACAGCCCTGCTTGGCCTCCTTAAAGCTTCTTCTCCACAGGGAGGGATCACACAGAATCTAATCTGCTGCCTAGAAGCTGCTGCATACCAGGGCTGAGCTGGATGCCTCGTGGTCATGAGCCAGTTCATTCTTTGCCATCACCCCAGACGATAGGCATCGATCCCTATTTTACCCATTAGGAGACTCAGGTTCACAGTGGTGAGATGGCTTTCCCAGAGCCACGCAGCTGGTAAGTGGGAGAGTCACTCACTCCCCCTTTAACATTCTTCAGTGGCTCCTTGTCACCTTCAGAAATGAACTCCAAATTCTTTAGCACGTAACAGAGCAGGACCCTATAGAACTTTCCTGGGACAGACCCTTCACCACCTTGTCCTCTGCCTGCCTCCTTTCTGTAGAAAAGCTGTAGTCTCCCAGGCCGCCCCTGAGTCACAAAAGCCTGACTCAAGAGTTAAGGACTGAAAGGATGTGAACATGTAGTGGCAAAAATAGCAGTTGGGCCAGGAGAACTGATAAGAATTTAAACAGTAGATTGGCCATATGGCAGTCACAGAATCTTTAGTTCTTATCTGAAGTATATAGATAACAGTATCTGATGCACATTTCCTGAGTTGTTTTACAGATGCTAAAACCCCCACCAAATGGAAGAAGTTAACTACTTGATGACCATGAGCACTGTAGCCCCCAGAGCTACCGGAGCCTGAGGATTGATAATGTTAACCCCTGTGACACAGCTCTGCTACCTCACCATCAATCAATCAGAGAATTGTGCACAAGCTGATCACACACCCTGCGACTCCCCTCCCTCACCTTGCCTTTAAAAATGCTTCCCCAACCTAAATGTCCATCAACAGAGGAATGGATAAAGAAGATGTGGTACATATATACAATGGAATATTACTCAGCCATAAAAAAGAAAGAAATTGGGTCATTTGTAGAGACATGGATGGACCTAGAGACTGTCATACAGAGTGAAGTAAGTCAGAAAGAGAAAAACAAATATCATATATTAATGCACATATGTGGAATCTAGAAAAATGGTATAGATGATCTTATTTGCAAAGCAGAAATAGAGACACAGACGTAGAGAACAAACATATGGACACCAAGGGGGGGAAGAGGGAGTGGGATGAATTGGGAGATTGGGATTGACATCTATACACTATTGATACTTTGTATAAAATAGATAACTAATGAAAACCTACTGTGTAGCTCAGGGAACTCTATTCAATGCTCTGTGGTGACCAAAATGGGAAGGAAATCCAAAAAAAGAGGGGATATTTGTATACATGTAGCTGATTCACTTTGTTGTACAATAGGCTAACACAACATTGTAAAGCAACTATACTCCAATAAAAATAAATTTTAAAAAGTAAAACATAATAAAAATGCTTCTCTGAAACCCATGGGGGAGTTCAGGTTTTTGAGCATTAGCTGCCCGGACTCTTTGTCTGGCACCTATAATAAACGTTGCACTTTCCTTCGCCACAACCTGGGGTCAGTAGATTGACTTTACTGTACACTGGCGAGCAGAGCGAAGTTTGGTTCAATAACAAGCAGAGTATCCCAGGTGCCCTGGAGAAAGGCACTTCCTCTTGAGACTCATCCCCATCTGAGGCCCTAATGGACTTAGCACTCTCCCCATGCAGAACTGAGGCAATTCCTGGAATAGACACAATACCTCAGAATTCCATGCCCTGGCACATGCTTTTCCCTCCTATCTGCCCACCCACAGAATGTGGCTAACCCTACTGGTCCTTTAAGATCCCCAGAAACAAACAAACAAAAAGGACAGTCCCTGATAGGAATCTATCCTAAGAAAATAAACATGGGCAAAGATGTTTATTCAAAAGTAGTTCTTTTATATACAATTATTATTTATGACAGTAAAAAATTGGTAACAACCTAAATGTTTGAAAAATATGGGAAATGTTTAATAAATTGTATTTCCCTATTTAGGGTGTACTAGTAAAGCCACACTTGGGGGTTTGTTGTTTTGTTTTGTTTTGGGGGTTGCCAGCAAAGAGTCTTGACCAGGCAACTGTAAATTGGTAGTTCTCAAATGAACTGCCATGGAGGACTGTTGTGACTCCTTACTAGGGCTCTGTAATTGGTGAATAAAGTTTCCTTTTGTTACAACTATGATTCAAACCATTAATACAATGCTTTGGAAACCCAGGACTTTGGAAGTCCTGTCCATCTTGTGGAGCTGCAGCCACTAAGATGTGGGAGCCCTCAGAATCTGGCCAGCAGGCCGAAGAAGAGAGCAGAGAAGCCACAGTGTAATTGAATACAGTTTTCCCTTGGTACCCTTGTGGGTACTGGTTCCAGAAACTCCCCCCATACCAAAATCCATGGATGCTCAAGTCCCTTACATAAGATGGTACAGTATCACATAAAACTTACACACATCCTCCGGTATACTTTAAATCATCTCTAGATTACTTGTAATACCCAAGAGAATGTAAATACCATGCAAATAGTTGTAAATAGTAAGTAAATGCAATGTAAATAGTTGCCAGAAAGGCAAATTCAAGTTTTGTTTTTTGGAACTTTCTGGAATTATTTTTCTGAAAATTTTCGATCCATGGTTGTTTGAATCTGAGGATGAGGAACCCCTAGATATGGACAGCCAACTGTAGTTACTTGTTGAGTGGGAAAAAAAAAAAATGAGTGAGTAAATGAACAATCATGCTCTTGATATTTAGTGACATACAAAGTAATAAAGATAAGGTATTATGGGACAAAATAGAATACATAATTTTATAATCAGTGTGGTCACAATTTAGGAATTTCACATCAAAAGCAAAAAGAATGAATTTGCTTATTTTTAACAATTTTCAGCACTTCCTAGCTCTTCACTAAATAACTACCACCCAACCCACCAATGGATTTGATAGCAGCTGTCACAATGGCTATTGTTTGCCAATTCTGGCTGATGCCTGACAACTCTGATGATAACTGGATGTACTCTGTTGGAGTAGAGAAAGCTTTGGAGTTCTTTCTTCCTATTGGATTGCATCTGGAACTTTTCCTTTGCTGCCCACTTTTTTAGTGAGCAAGTTTGGTGAAAGGTGGGAGAGACAGATCCATTGCCTCAATTAACTTTTTCTGAATTCCCTTTAAGGATCAAATTCAACAATCCCTTCTGGGGTCAATTTTCAAAATAAAAAAATCCTCCCTGGACTTCCCTGGTGGCGCAGTGGTTAAGAATTCACCTGCCAATGTCGGGGACGTGGCTTCGAGCCCTGGTCTGGGAAGATCCCACATGCCGTGGAGCAACTAAGCCCGTGCACCACAACTACTGAAGCCTGCGCACCTACAGCCCGTGCTCCGCAACAAGAGAAGCCACTGCAATGAGAAGCCCGTGCACTGCAATGAAGAGTAGCTCCTGCTTGCTGCAACTAGAGAAAGCCTGTGCGCCCAACGAAGACCCAACACAGCCAAAAATAAATAATTCTAAATCCCCAAATTATATATATATTTATTGACATTTATATATGTAATATATGTGCATAAAAAGACTAAAAGGTATGGACAGAAATAATCAAAAAAAATCTATAAAAGGAATAAAAAATAGTTGTATTTGAGCCAAACTGAGGATGATATCAAGGGAGACACAGATTCAAGAAGCACTTAAATTGTGTTCCACTGGACTACAAATGAGGAGGCTTATAAACGCAAAAACTGCAAAATTACATAAGTTGTTTGTCGAGAATTAAAATTAGATCTGGCAAGAAGTAAGTGTGCTTATTAAGTAAGGGTTGGTTGGTGCCCCAAATGGCTGCACAGTTACAAAGGAAGACCTTAAGACCATGAGGTTGCAGCTGGCAGCTGCTAGCAGATACTGGGTTTTTTGTTTGTTTTGTTTGTTTGTTTTTTAGCCACGCTGCACAGCATGCGGTATCTTAGTTCCCGGACCAGGGATGGAACCGGCGCCGCCTGCAGTGGAAGCGAGGAGTCTTAACCACTGGACCACCAGGGAAGTCCCTAGCAGATACTGTTTTGAGAGGGGCTGGTGGTGTTCTTGAGTCTGATACAGTTCAGAAAATTCAAGTTCTTAACGATGTAGGAACTATCTGAAATCACATTCACAATGGCCATCCAACTCCATTTAGGATGCCTGAGCCACACTTACTCCATTTTGATTTTTTAAATGCACTCTTTTCTTTAATGATTAAAGCAGATGTACAGTGCATGTTTGGCCACAAAATAGGCTGTTCTAGTTAGCATAAAGTTTAGGTGAAATCATGTATAAGCCAAAATGGCTTCCCCATACCTCATAATGTAAAAACTTCTTCCATCAAAGGAAATATATAAAAGTATGTCTCTTTGGTCCATGAGTTTACAAATAATCTTATTTTCTTTTTTATACATTAGTATATTTTCCAAACCTTCTACAATAAGAATGTAATCTTTTTTACAATCAGATTTAAAAGTCATGGTAGAAGGAAACAATAGCAAAGATCAATAAAACTAAAAGCTGGTTCTTTGAGAAGATAAACAAAATAGATAAACCACTAGCCAGACTCATCAAGAAAAAAAGGGAGAAGACTCAAGTCAATAGAATTAGAAATTAAAAAGGACAGGTAACAACTGACACTGCAGAAATAAAAAAGATCATGAGAGATTACTACAAGCAACTCTATGCCAATAAAATGGACAATCTGGAAGAAATGGACAAATTCTTAGAAATGCACAACCTGCCAAGACTGAATCAGGAAGAAATAGAAAATATGAACAGACCAATCACAAGCACTGAAATTGAAACTGTGATTAAAAATCTTCCAACAAACAAAAGCCCAGGACCAGATGGTTTCACAGGCGAATTCTATCAAACATTTAGAGAAGAGCTAACACCTATCCTTCTCAAACTCTTCCAAAATATAGCAGAGGGAGGAACACTCCCAAACTCCTTCTACGAGGCCACCATCACCTTGATACCAAAACCAGACAAGGATGTCACACAGAAAGAAAACTACAGGCCAATATCACTGATGAACATAGATGCAAAAATCCTCAACAAAATACTAGCAAACAGAATCCAACAGCACATTAAAAGGATCATACACCATGATCAAGTGGGGTTTATTCCAGGAATGCAAGGATTCTTCAATATACGCAAATCTATCAATGTGATAAACCATATTAACAAATTGAAGGAGAAAAACCATATGATCATCTCAATAGATGCAGAGAAAGCTTTTGACAAAATTCAAATTCATTTATGATAAAAACCCTGCAGAAAGTAGGCATAGAGGGAACTTTCCTCAACATAATAAAGGCCATACATGACAAACCCACAACCAACATCATCCTCAATGGTGAAAAACTGAAACCATATCCACTAAGATCAGGAACAAGACAAGGTTGCCCACTCTCACCACTCTTATTCAACATAGTTTTGGAAGTTTTAGCCACAGCAATCAGAGAAGAAAAGGAAATAAAAGGAATCCAAATCGGAAAAGAAAAAGTAAAGCTGTCACTGTTTGCAGATGACATGATCCTATACATAGAGAATCCTAAAGATGCTACCAGAAAACTACTAGAGCTAATCAATGAATTTGGTAAAGTAGCAGGATACAATATTAATGCACAGAAATCTCTGGCATTCCTATACACTAATGATGAAAAATCTGAAAGTGAAATCAAGAAAACACTCCCATTTACCACTGCAACAAAAAGAATAAAATATCTAGGAATAAACCTACCTAGGGAGACAAAAGACCTGTATGCAGAAAATTATAAGACACTGATGAAAGAAATTAAAGATGATACAAATAGATGGAGAGATATACCATGTTCTTGGATTGGAAGAATCAACATTGTGAAAATGACTCTACTACCCAAAGCAATCTATAGATTCAATGCAATCCCTATCAAACTACCACTGGCATTTTTCACAGAACTAGAACAAAAAATTTTGCAATTTGTATGGAAACACAAAAGACCCCGAATAGCCAAAGCAATCTTGAGAAAGAAAAACGGAGCTGGAGGAGTCAGGCTCCCTGACTTCAGACTATACTACAAAGCTACAGTAATCAAGATAGTATGGTACTGGCACAAAAACAGAAAGATAGATCAATGGAACAGGATAGAAAGCCCAGGGATAAACCCACGCACATATGGACACCTTATCTTTGATAAATGTGGCAGGAATGTACAGTGGAGAAAGGACAGCCTCTTCAATAAGTGGTGCTGGGAAAACTGGACAGCTACATGTAAAAGTATGAGATTAGATCACTCCCTAACACCATACACAAAAATAAGCTCAAAATGGATTAAAGACCTAAATGGAAGGCCAGAAACTATCAAACTCTTAGAGGAAAACATAGGCAGAACACTCTGTGACATAAATCACAGCAAGATCCTTTCTGACCCACGTCCTAGAGAAATGGAAATAAAAACAAAAATAAACAAATGGGACCTAATGAAACTTCAAAGCTTTTGCGCAGCAAAGGAAACCATAAACAAGACCAAAAGACAACCCTCAGAATGGGAGAAAATATTTGCAAATGAAGCAACTGACAAAGGATTAATCTCCAAAATTTACAAGCAGCTCATGCAGCTCAATAACAAAAAAACAAACAACCCAATCCAAAAATGGGCAGAAGACCTAAATAGACATTTCTCCAAAGAAGATATACAGAATGCCAACAAACACATGAAAGAATGCTCAACATCATTAATCATTAGAGAAATGCAAATCAAAACTACAATGAGATATCATCTCACACCAGTCAGAATGGCCATCATCAAAAAATCTAGAAACAATAAATGCTGGAGAGGGTGTGGAGAAAAGGGAACACTCTTGCACTGCTGGTGGGAATGTGAATTGGTTCAGCCACTATGGAGAACAGTATGGACGTTCCTTAAAAAACTACAAATAGAACTACCATATGACCCAGCAATCCCACTACTGGGCATATACCCTGAGAAAACCAAAATTCAAAAAGAGTCATGTACCAAAATGTTCATTGCAGCTCTATTTACAATAGCCAGGAGATGGAAACAACCTAGGTGCCCATCATCGGATGAATGGATAAAGAAGATGTGGCACATATATACAATGGAATATTACTCAGCCATAAAAAGAAACGAAATTGAGCTATTTGTAATGAGGTGGATAGACCTAGAGTCTGTCATACAGAGTGAAGTAAGTCAGAAAGAAAAAGACAAATACTGTATGCTAACACATATATATGGAATTTAAGGGGAAAAATGTCATGAAGAACCTTGGGGTAAGACAGGAATAAAGACACAGACCTACTGGAGAACGGACTTGAGGATATGGGGAGGGGGAAGGGTGAGCTGTGGTAGGGCGAGAGAGAGTCATGGACATATATACACTAACAAACGTAAGGTAGATAGCTAGTGGGAAGCAGCCGCATGGCACAGGGATATCGGCTGGGTGCTTTGTGACCACCTGGAGGGGTGGGATAGGGAGGGTGGGAGGGAGGGAGACGCAAGAGGGAAGAGATATGGGAACATATGTATATGTATAACTGATTCACTTTGTTATAAAGCAGAAACACACCATTGTAAAGCAATTATACCCCAATAAAGATGTTAAAAAAAAAGTCATGGTAAACGTTATTATTATTTTAAGAACGTCTATCAAATGTTTCTCCTCCAGGAATTGTTCTGCGACCATTCCATGGGGACTTGGAGGCCCCTCCTCAATGTTCTCACAGTGTCCCTTCGTGTCCTCTACCATTCACTGAGCTCACTGGATTTTAGCCATTTGCTAATCTATCTTCCAACAAGATTTGAAGCTCTTTGAGAGACAGGACTGATTCTTTGATTTCTGAATCCCCAGGCCCTAGCACATACATTAAGCATTCCTAAATGTTTGTGAATCAAATGAAGAAATCAAATAAGGAGTCTACAGTATACGGAACTCAGGTATTCTCATTCGAAACCCAGTTGCATATTTCCTGGAACTAAAGGGATCTAGAATTTTCTCCATTCTTGACTGTAACCTAGGGCCTAGCAAGAATTTAGGAAGCCTATGTTTTTTGCAGGAGTGCCCCCCTGAACATTCAGCACCAGTGTTGCAGGAATCCAGCAGAGTGAGAGCTGAAATCCAAGTTTTTTCCTGGCAAGAGCCAAGATTAGTCACTTAGAGGCACTTGGAGGATTCCCCAAGTCTGCTCATTCCTTTGGGATCACTCACTCCTCCCAGGACCTCCCCTGGGAACAAAGGAAAACCCAAGACTTGGGACTGGGCCCTTTTCCAACAACAGCTGCTAGTAGTTTGCATTTAACCCTAAACCACAATTAAAATAAAGGGGGGGGTACTTTCCTGGTGGCGCAGTGGATAAGTCTCCGTGCTCCCAGTACAGGGGGCCAGGTTGGATTCCTGATCAAGGAACTAGATCCCACATGCATGCCGCAACTAACAGTTTGCGTGCCACAACTAAGGAGCCCTCCTGCTGCAACTAAGACCTGGTGCAACCAAAAAAATAAATATTTTTTTTAAAAAATGGCGGGGGGAATAGCGTCAGCTAGGAAACACTTAGGTTTTCTCTAAATTTCTTCTAAAGAGTTTGAGGACCAAACAGGCCAATTTCAGGACAAAAAAAGGAGACCCTGAAACAGGTTTTAACAATATCAACTACGACAGAAACCATTCACACTAAGAGGGGTAAATCTCCAGTTCAACAAAGGGTTTGTAACGCCCTCGAGCTGACTAGCCACCAAACGGCAACCACCCCCCTCCACTCCGCGAGCAGGCGCCGGCAGGGAACTCGCCTTCTCTGAGAGCTGCCCGTGGACTGGGGGCCCAGGCCTTGGAGACCCTCCCAACTGACCTCCTAGGGCCTTATCTGAAATCAACCAAGTCTGACGCCCTCGCGGTCGTTAGGACTCCACGAGCCCCTCCCTGCAGTATCATCTAGAAAATAATTCCTAGACCCGTAGGTTACGGATGAGCGCTTACAATCTGGTTCTGGGCCAGCGCGCTCCACCCGCAGAATGGCTGGATTCTTGGATTTGCACACTCATTCGCTCTCTAAAACCAAACCCGAGAGGAAGGGCATGGCCGAGGGTGGGGATGTCCTAAAATATTCCAGAGTATTTGAGTAGGAAGAGAAGTTTACAGTATTGCTCTCACTGGGGGCGGTGTGGAGCCCTGGAGCGAGGCTCCTCCGCACAGCGAAAGAAGGGTGTGTGCGCTGCGCCCGGGGTGTGAGTGTTGGGTGCGGGGGCAGGAAGAGGAGGGAGGAGAAGGGGTGGGGTGAGCGGAGGCCCTGACACCGGCCCAGGCTCCTCCTGCCTCCCCCGCTCCCCGCCCCCACTTACTAAGGCGCCCAGCCCGCGGCGCTCTGCTCACTGGCCGCGCGTCCCCGCCAGCCGAGCGCCCCCGCCAGCCGAGCACCCCCGCCTGCCGAGCGTCCCCGCCGCGCCTCCTGCTACGGTGAGTTCCGCCCGCCGGTCCCGGGCGGTCCCCAGCCCCAGACCCCGCGCCCGTGGAAACCCCCGCATCGGCGGCTCTGGCTCGCCCGGCTGGCTTCGCCGGGTGTCCCGGGCGCCGGGGGGCCTGGTCGAGGATCAGCTGTAGATGGGGAGGTATCTGGGCCACACCCCGGCTTGGCGAGCAGCGCCCCCGACCCGCCCCGGCGCGACCCCCCAGATCCTCGCGGGGGGGGGCGGGAGGGAGCCCTTGTCCTTCACTACTGTACCTCCGTTTTGGTTGACCCGGGGTCTGCTCTCTCCTACCTTTCGGTTTATCTTTTTTTACACCCACTTTCCTACTTTTCGACTAGTCTCCCCAGTTACCCGAACCCCCGCTTCTGGCCCCCTGTCCTGGCCGGCGTATTTCTTTGTGTGCTCCGGCTGCAGGCTGACCTCTGTCCAGATGTTCGTAGCCACCTCCTAGATGGACGGCCCGTGCAGGCTCGGGGAGGGCTGGCGGTTTCCCTACCCAAAGGACACCCCTCAGCCCCTCTCCCCGATGCTTCAGGTTGGGCTTCCTGTTGTTTGTCTGCTAGACGGGAAGGTTCTTACTGCCGACCGAGGGAGGAAAGTCTATTAGTTTTCTTTATAACGCAGTTTTGCTGAGGTGTGGGGGTAAGAGGGGGAGGGAAGCCCATGTGAAACCTGTGTGAAGTGATTTTTGTACTGAAAGGGATCCCTTCTTGCTGTCTTAAACAAGTGGAACTATACAGAGATAGAGGAAGAGCAGGCTTAATGAAGGATCTTCTAACCCAGACTAATCTGTCCCAGTGCAGTGAGCTGTAGGTACCTGGTCACAATTGAGCCTGGCCAGAGGAGGGGCGCTTCCCCCAGGTCTGGATACCACACTCTCTAGCCGCGGCCGGACTCCACCTAACTGAAACCCGGAATCTGCCTTGTTGGGCCGGGATGGTGGGGAAAGCAGAGCAGCAAGCCCCGTGCCAGGCGCAGCCGAGCCCTGGGCCGGACTCTGGAATACATTAAGCCCACCCCCTTCGCTGGGAGCTTTCTGCAGGGCGTGGTTAGCACAAAGGGCTCCCGGATTCTCCTAGTGGAGGCCTGTGACTCAGTTGTAAGCCCATGTGGGTGTGGCCCGGATGGTTCCAGATCCTCTCTGCAGATGGTTCAGACAGAACACTCCCTGAAGGAAAAGGGGAACTGTGCCATCTTAGAGGGCATCTTCCAAGAGGAAGTGAGTCACACCAGGACTTGGCCCGCAACCTGAAGGAGAGGTTTCTTGACTGAACTGTGGGTGAAGACAGCAGTTAGACTGGTATGGCCGTGGCAGAACTGCTGCTGGATTATCGGCCTGTATGCCTGCTGGCAGGCTGCCCTGGCTTTATTTGGGAGGTAGCTCTTCCCGTTAAGAGGTTTGCAGTTGCTGCAGATGCTTTTTCCCCTGCAGCCTGAGTTTCAACCTGCAGCAGTGGATTTTTATATCCTGCACCTCAGGTGAGGCCAGGCTCAACACTCTGTCAATGATCTTTGCCTCCAGCGTGTTTCAGCAAATTGCAAAAGGTAATGACAGGCATTAGGGCAGGAATGAGTTCGTATAACTCATTTGGAATTTCTTCATCAGCCCTGCCCCCACAGATTCCTCTCCAGTTTCTATTTAATCATCTCTTCCAAATGATGTATTCCTTCCTTGACAGCCAGAAGCTACTTTCTTCACTGGGTCCTTGATATACCATTTGGAGATTATTTTGGTTCTTCAATTTTCCTGAGGGTCTACTGAGCATAGCACCCTGACTTCTAGGTGATGGTCTTCCCTGGCTTTTCCTGCATACATCAGATGGCCCCTTTTCCTTCCATGTCTGGCCCCTGTCCAGCCTCTCCAGCAGCCACTCCAGTGAGGTCAGGCCTTGCGCTAGGTGGAGCTGAGACTGAGTGCCTCCTTGCTTTCCATGGACAGCTCCAAAAATGTGAATTTTTTAGAGCACTACCCACTTGGTATGGCCTTGATCCAGTCTAGTCTTTTAAAGTTGAGGGAAACAATGGAATCCTTTCAGAGTTATAATGTGCAGATTAGCACTCAGAGTGCTGGGAAAGCTAGACTGATCTTTTTATTAGGATCTTTCTTAAGCTTCTCATTTTCCCGGGACTCAACAATTTAGGAATCTCACATCAAAAGCAAAAAGAATGAATTTGCTTATTTTTAACAATTTTCAGCACTTCCTAGCCCTTCAGTGGTTTTAATAGCAGTTGTCACAGTGGCTATTGTTTGCCAGTTCTGGTGATGCCTGACAACTCTTCAAGGAAAACTGGATGTACTCTTTTAGGGTGGAGACGGCTTCAGAGTTCTCCTGTTGAATTGCATCTGGAGCTTTTCTTTTGCTGCTCACTTTTTTCAGTGGGAAAGTTTTACATTTGGTGAAAGGTGGGAGAGACAGCCTGGATCAGATTCATTGCTTCCACTCACTTCTTCTGAATTCCTTTTAGGGATCAAATCAAGAATGCCTTCTGGGTTCAATTCCCCATCCCACCCCCCCAATTTTTTTCTTTTTAAATTCCTCAAAGCAAAAGGAAGGAAACCTAAAACACATTTTAGATAACAGATGTTTGTTTTTACCGACATTCTGCCAATTGTTTTCTGGGTGGGCTGTAAGAAAAGTAGGGTATGGACAAGACACAAAACAGCAAAGTAGATCAGACTTCTTGCTCTTTGGAAGTCTCCTTTTTGAAATTATGGCCTGGATCTGGGCATGGGTCCAGAGCAAACATTTGGTATTACTTAGGAGCAGACACTTTTCTAAGGAGGCCTCCTACTTCCCTGCTACTCCCAGAAGGATCAAAATTTACATTATTGTCAATTTCCTTCTTACTGATTCATTGAGCAGGCTCTGAGGACAGGGTGCTAGCTTATGCGACCCTGCTACTGGAGCCCACAGTTTAGTGCGGAAAGAAACGAACACAGTTAACTAGAATTCAGGACATATTTTAAAATAGTATGACCGTAGCTGGTGAACTCCCCAGAGGCAAGCATCACAGGATAGAGGTGGTGGAGAGCACACCCATGTGTGCCTAACACCGTGACAGGGTCATGCAAAGTAGGTGCTTGGTGAAGGAACAGAAAAAATGGAAAATTGAATTCCCACCACTGTAAATTTGTAAAGCTCAGAATTCTTTTCGGAAGAGAAAACTACACCAAGAAAGACACGTGAGCTTCCACTCTTCAGACCTGTGTAGGAGATACACAGACATCAGAATAAAATGATTCAATAAAAGGTGAGTGAATGATGAATTAGTTAGAGCCTGTGGAGCTGACAGTGAGAGAGCAGTAAAATGGGATAAACCAAAACTCAAGAAAACGGTAAGAGTGAGAAGAGAAAGAAAAGTCAGGTCGCGTTGGGTGACCAGACCTGTTTAGCAGGACACACCGTTTTCTCCTCCGCTAGGGAATGTACTCTGCTATGGAATGTACTCTGCGGTTCATTCATAGGCCGCCCCTTTCCTGGCCCTTCCCAGCCCTCACCTCCTCCCACAGAGCTCCCAGCCTCAAGGGTTTCAGCCCAGACCCGGTAATCACACCTGCACCTCAGCTCCAGCCAAGGGAATTGTTTGATTGATTCATTCATTCATTAGCAAACACTAAACCACTATTTAGTTGTTAGTGGATAGAACTGAATAATTTCCAGTTCTTAACGTAGAGGAACTTAAATCTAAGATAGAGAGACGGGCAAATGATTGATTGGATGGAGTGTTTCAGGTGCCGGAGTAGGCTGTCTGGGGAACAGAGAGGACGCTGCGGCCTCTCAACCCCAGGCCCAAGGCTATCCATTGGAAGTGTTTCCGATCCAGAAGCTATAGAGTCCCGGGGTGGGACTCTTCTGGGGCGGTGGAAACGGCGAATTCAAGTTCCTGAATTGCTTGCTGCTTTAGCAACCAATGGTCAGTGCTTCCGTCAGCCCAGGACGGGCAAGCCCCGCCCAAAATGGGAGGGCCAGGCAGGCTGACTCAGTAGGTCAACCGCTGCACTCTGGAAGAGCTGTATGATTCATCCACTAGCCGAAAGAACAGTATTAATCACATCTTCCCCTTTTCCTTCATCTTACTTTAAAACCAGTGTACTTGCTTCACCTTCAAAACGGAATAACTTGCTCGTAGCCCAGGTCAGTGCCCTCAGGGGCCCTGGTTACTGATGAGAGGGTGGTCATCTCTGGTTTTCAAAGCTGTTTTCACTTTCACAACCTTAGATCTCCTGAGTAGCCCCTGATCTACATTCTTATTGCAGAACAAACGGAGTCTGTGCTGACTGCGGTGTCCACAGCCCATGTGCTGAGTAAACAGCAGAGGGAGATCCAGTGGGGCAGGAAAGCTCTGTAACTTCATAATGAGCATAGACAATCCCGGGGTGGGTTTGGAGTGACCTGAGTGCTCACTAGAGGAAGACTGGCCTCACTCTCTTGAAGAAGGTATTCAGGGGTGGCCAGGACTTCCTCAGCTTACAAGCTGTATTTCTTAGAGGTTCCTAAATTAGCCTGTTTCCTATTTTAGGGGTCCTTACCCTGCTGTATTCCCTTTCTTACTTCTCTGGCTTTGCAGTGCATTTTCCTTCTGCTCTGCCCTGTGAAGAATGTGAACTAGGTGTCCCACAGCCAGTTCCAGTATCTGGGATCTTTGGGCATTTGTTGTGAAGTGCTCTGCCACTTGAGCTTGGGCACGGGTATTTTTAAACCTCTGTGGTGGCTGACTCCTTTCCTGAGATATTTCAGAACTGGGGTGGGATGCCACAGCCTTCTCCCATGGGTGACTCATTCAGTTCAGTTCTCTTATGTTGCTGGACTTCCAGAGCCAATCCAGGCAAGGCTGACTCCCTCTAAGCCCACTGCCATCTGAAGCCAGATCCTGGCTGTGTCAGGAGAGAGGGGAAAGGGTGTGGTTCCCCTGGAATTCATCCCACAGTGGACCTTGAATTGGCTGCTCTCTCCAAGAGAACTGCTTTCCAGATGAATCATGCCAGATTCTGGTTTATAGCATTCTCTAGAGTATAGCATTCTTTGGCATGCTGATTTCTGTACTTTTCTGGGGATTAAGGGGTAGAACTTTTGACTCTTAAAGTGTAATTTTTCAATCCTCATGTTTACCAACTCCACCTTCTCTGTAACAGACAGCATTTACGGATCTGTGTTGAGTATGCATGTGTCAGCGGAAGGAACCAGACTGAAAGCATGTCTCCGGTTCCTATTGAGACTCTTCAGGGGAAGTTGCCAGCCTCTCCTTCAATCTCTGCTCTAAACTTATTCTTGACGGGGTTTTTTTTGTGGGTTTTTTTTTTTTGGAGTGGTATATTACAGTCTCAATTCAAATTCACCTGTTTCCTATCCAGTAATGATTTTAGGTGGTGTTAGCCAAAGCTACTCCATTCTGGCTGAAGCATGCTCTCCAGTTAAGCAAAATTCATTGGGCTCCTATTAAGTACCAGGCATTGGGTCTTGATGAGACATATGCCCCTAGATTATTATACCTGAATATAATGATCCGACAAATCCTTTCCTTTCTTTTTTTTTAAATTAAATTTATTTATATACTTATTTATTGGCTGTGTTGGGTCTTCATTGCTGCGGGTGGGCTTTCTCTAGTTGCAGTGAGCGGGGCTACTCTTCGTTGCAGTGCATGGGCTTCCCGCTGCGGTGGCTTCTCTTGTTGCGGAGCACGGGCTCTAGGTGTGTGGGCTTCAGTACTTGTGGCACGCAGTCTCAGTAGTTGTGGCAAACAGGCTTAGTTGCTCCACGGCACGTGGGATCTTCCCAGACCAGTGTTCGAACCCACGTCCCCTGCATTGGTAGGCGGATTCTTAACCACTGCACCACCAGGGACGTCCCTTAACTTTGTTTTAAACTATTCACAATGAAAAGCTCTTCCTTTCCCACTCCACCCCAGACTGTGAGAGCAGCTCTTTTGTCTAGTGCTGCCAAAAGTATATCAGATCCCCAAAGGAATGAGGATATACTATTACTTGTTCCTTCTCAAGGAAGTAGATAACGGGCTTTGGATAGCTTTTATTTGGGTAGGGCAACTGCATGTTACTACCAAAGATGCAAATGTCTTTGTTACAATCAATAACAAGTTCAGAACTTTAGTAAAGAATACATGGAATTCCCTGGCGGTCCAGTGGTTAGGACTCAGCACTTTCATTGCAGTGGCCTGTGTTCAGTTCCAGTCGGGGAACTAAGATCCCGCAAGCCACGCAGTGAGGCCAATACATGCTCAGGAGACAAAATTCATTTTTAAGCAGATTTCTAAACCCTAGAATGACTGAACAAGGTTACCTAGTTAAGCTTGGAGAGTTGAAGTTTTTATATTAACCAGGCTTGATTGTGTGGGTTGTTGGTATTCAGCCATATCCATATTGAAGAGTGCCATTTACCAGCGCTAAGAGAAATGGAGAAACGTCTGTTCTTTCAGTAGGTGCTTTGTCAGTTAAAAGGAGGGGCACTGATCTTGCTTTTCCAAATAATTAGTGTTTTTATTCTTCATTAGGTGATTTATGCAAAATTAGCAGGCAACTAGATAAATCCCTTATTCAGAGCACCAATACCTAAACTGCCTATTTCCATCAGCAGGAGGCATAAAACCTCAGTGAACTGGTCCTTATATTCATTGAATTTTACAGCTGAAAAGGACTGAATGAATGAGCTTATCACCCTCTTCCAATCATTCTCAAAAGACTGATAATTCATGTCACTTACAAGTTAATGTAAATTGTTTCTTTACATCCTTTAATAGGTTCCAACAGACCTCACCAAAATGCCCTCTCAAATGGAACACGCCATGGAAACCATGATGTTCACATTTCACAAGTTTGCTGGGGATAAAGGCTACTTAACAAAGGAGGACCTGAGAGTACTCATGGAAAAGGAGTTCCCTGGATTTTTGGAAGTAAGTGTTGAAAGGCTCAGAAAGAACCAGACCAGATGTAAAAATCAATGTTTCTGGGCCCTAGTTCCTTTCCCTTCCTCTTTCCAGCCCTTCCCTGTGGAAGTCACTACTAGAAAGGTGTTTTCATTCATTTACTTATTAAACATTATTGAATGCCTACTGTTTGTAAGATACTAGGGGAGGAAACAGAAGGTAAAGAAGACACAGCCCCTGCCCTCAAGGAGCTTACAGTTTGGAAGTGAAATGAGACTACACACAAATCACCATAATGCAAGGTGTTAGAAGGAATCCATCTGGAGTCATCTGTGTCCATTGAGACAGAGTTGCAGGAAAGAAGGCCTTTCACCAGAGTAATCAACCAGGTTGCCTTGTTGCCCTCGGGTCCATAAACCTGGCACTGGAGGTACCACATCCTGGTCACATCCACTTTGAGCAACTTGAATCTCCCTTCTTAAATTAAATCCCTTTAGATAAAGGCTTTAAAATTTTTTTCCAACACTGCTCTAAAGCAATGGTGTCAAGTATCTGCTGAATGAGTGCGAAGCGGCACTCCAGAAATAACTTCTTTTCACATTGAAAATACAATGAGACAGGAGCACAGTTTGAGTTTATGCCTCACCATTGACAGATCGAGGGGTCCGTGAAGACCAGAAGAGGATCTGCCATGAGCTCAGATACATCACTCAGGACATTAGGCAACAAGGCACAGTTGCCCTTTTACATCATAGGCCCTCAAGAGATGGCTGTTGCGTTTCACTGAAGGTGAAACATTGCCTAACAAAATATTAGATTGAAATGCAGGCCCTTCTCTCCCTGCCACAGCCAGAGCCATTTGAAGGGATCAGTACTGTGTTTGGTGTGCATTAGCCTCTAAAGGGTGAAGGGAGGAGATGGTAAAAGACAGGGTTCTGCCTCTTGTCATCTGCCTGGTAAACAGCATTAATCAAGCCCCTGACTCCTGACTCATTAAACATAGGGTTTTGTAGTACATGATGATTTACATGTTATCAATACCAGTCAGATAAACAGATATAAATAGCTTAACTAGTATCTCAGAGCTGCAGTTACCACAATTCTATCCCAGAATGAGTTAGAGGATACAGTTGTTCTGCTTTTGTACAGTTCTGTGATAGAGCCCCAGACCAGGACCCTAACTGGGAAGGTTGCTTCAGCTTTCTGTACCTCAGTTCCTGCCTCTGGAAAATGAGAGGCTGGACATGATTATCTCCAAGACCACTTTCACTTTCTGTGACCCTTCCAGGCAAGCATAAAATTCAAAGACAAAATGTGCTCATTGTAAACCTGCCCATCACACAAACAAAGGCGTTCTCGGTCTACTTCTGAACACTCATTAATTGTGTTGTCGCATAAGTTAGAAGCCAGGATGATATCACATGAGACGAAGATCCTTCCTCCCTAAAGGCTTTGTGGCTTGGTAAACATAAAGTGTTCAGTACCAAGTACTGAACATGGCAGTATAATTTATTCTAAGCATGGGGTCATAATTCCAAGCACACCCACACTCGCTGCATTCACAGATCGTTTTGTTTCTAAAGTTGACCGCTTACGTCATCCAAATTTCACTCCTGACCACGGCCAGGAAGCTGGGGTTAAGGCCAGAATTAACTGAAACCCACCAAAAGCAGATGTAGCTGCACAGACAGGTTATAGTTGATTGCTTAGGGCGTGTAGGAAATGCTGCTTTACCTTAAGGGATTTCTGAGTGCATTTTATAAACATCCAGCACACTTGAGACACTGAGTATCAGTTCCCTCACTCATTTATACAATCAATGAAATTCATAAATATTTTACCTGAGTCCTTTAACACCTGTAAAGGGCCATATTTCCCTCTGGTTGATGGCATGGACCCTACAGGAGAAACCACACTTTCCCACTTCTAAGCATCATCACTACGAAAAGGAATGATCAAGCCAATCACCTTGAAAACAGAGTAAAAGAAAAAACAAAGGGGATCTTACCTGCTCATCTTAGTTCCATGTATTCATGCTAGGCATTGAGAATCATGGGGAGTTTTATAACTCCATCACACATACTGCTTTTGAAGTACGTCCAGTGTAAAACAAAGAGTACATCCAGCAAAGAGTATATAGGATGGCATAGATTGACCAACTTATTAAGAACAGAAGCAATCTTAGAAACACTCTAGTCCAACCTCAATTCTTAGTTGTTACACGAAGGCCCACCAAGCTGTGTGACTTACTCTAGGTCACCTGGCTAATATGATAGGAAGCCACCCTAGACTGGCCTCAGCTGTGCCAAGAACTGAGGACCATCTGCCTGAACTCTTTAAACCTAACACACCCCAGGGCATCATTAACACCTCTTTAAAATCCATAGGACAATGATCTGAAATTTACTCCCTAAATAATCGCATGAGGTCTTTCATAGGAGTTTCCTTCTTTAAGGACTTGACCATGCTATCAGGAATGAAAGCTTGTCCAGAGAATATAAGTTTAAACTAAAAAATGGGGGAATTTGGGGTGGTTCTCAGACAGAATTTTGTGATTTTGAAAATTGTAACAGTTGGACTGTAAGTAAAGCATGTCAGAAGGGCATGCTGGTTTCTAAGTGGACTGAGAGTTCAGAGTCGTGAGTCTCCCTTCTCTGGCACTGAATCTCCTCTTTCTAGAAATAGGCTGTTTCTAGTCCCTGAGTTGTATAAAAGAGTGGAGTTATATAAAAGAGTGCCATGGAAACCTCTTTCCTAGCTTGATAAATATGAATTTACTGAAATGCTCCCTCAAAGCAGAAAAATACATTTAGACGACCTCCAAAGATCACTATGACCTAAAGCAAGAATTCAAATAATTAGGAGATTATATATATAGCTGTCAGCAGTACAAATCAAAGAAGCTCATCACTGCAACCATTGACTCGTATTTCTTGCCTCTGTCTTTTTTTTTCAGAATCAAAAAGACCCTCTGGCTGTGGACAAAATAATGAAGGACCTGGACCAGTGCCGAGACGGCAAAGTGGGCTTCCAGAGCTTCTTTTCACTAATCGCTGGGCTCACCATCGCGTGCAATGACTATTTTGTAGTACACATGAAGCAGAAGGGAAAGAAGTAGGCAGCACTGAGCAATTACTCCCACCCTGATAAGAATTCTCATAAAGGGTCACTTAAGGAATCTGCCCCACAGCTACCCCTGTATAAGGATTTCCTGAGCAGATTGGGACCCTTAGAAAATGTACAAATAAAATCCAGCTCCACCTTGAGAAGCAGAGAAAGAAAAGTCAATTAAAGCCAGATAAGCTTTTGATTTTTATATTGCTTGCATCCTCTTGCCCTCAATAAACAAATTCCTTTTTTAGTTCTGAATTTGAGACAGAATGTTTGTTCTTCTTCAGAAATGTTTGTTCCCTGCTTCATTCACAAAGAGCCCACATGCCCTTAAGCATCTAGCGCAAGGCAGAGCTCTTTCCACAGAACCTGCAAAATGGGAAAGCACTCTCCACTCAGGCTTGGAGTCTAACTTCTCAAATTGATCTGCCCTGTAGCTGTTCCTGGCTGAAGGACAACAACTCCAAGGATTAAAAGAAGGCACTTCAGGGTATATTCCACCTTTATAATTCCTGAGCATAGTCCTGCCCAGTTAAATCAGTGCCTTTCCAACCAGCACTTTGTATGCCTGAGATGTCTGAGTCCATTTTTCATAGCAAAGTTTCAGCAAACTAGGGTAAGAATAGTTCCATAAGACAACTAATCAAAATCAGTCTAGTGTGATGCCTCTAACAATATAACATTAACATTTTTAGAGCTGTCATGAGATGCCATGATTGTACTAAGATGTCAGGAAATAGGCTAGCCATGATTTATAATATAATGGGGTGGTGCTTTTTTGTTGAAAATGAAATGCCAGTACTTATGTCTTGATAAATAGCAGAATGTTTCTCCCAGCCCTTTCTGTGTCTGTTACAAGCTTCAGCAGATATGCATTCCACAGCTATTATTAAATAGCTATGCTTATTAATAATACAGTATTCTATATTTTTATGGAGAGATGAGGTATTAATTGGCACATGAAATTGTCCCAATTAAATAGGTCAATGAAGATGGAAACATCAATATAACTCTGGGGGAAAGTTCAATATAAGGTCATCCACCATCACAAGGAAAAGCATGCAAAAGGGAACAGGATAGTCCAAAACTATCTTTGGGGAAAGGATATCTGTAATAAAATCAAGGCCAAAGATAAAATTCCAACGATTTTATTTTGTCTCAGCCAACAAATGAACAAGGTAAGACAACTTATTTTGTTAGCTATAGTTAACAGATAGCTTTGCTGCTATAGAGTTATATCAGTCAGCAGGTTTACAAAGAGAAGGATTTACTACAAGATATTAAATGGAGGAGCGGAAGTTGGCCAGCTAAAGAACTGACTCGAGGAGTGATTCCCAAATCCGTGCTATAGAACTGGGCCCCCAAGGGAGCTGCTGGCTCAGGAAGCTGCCTGCTGAACTGGGAAGCCGTTGCTAAAGCTAGCAGCTCCAGAACCACACAACCCATGGCACAGTCCACACTACCAAATATGGGTACCCATTACCCTGCCTCTTTCCACACATGACTTGGCTCCCACATCCAAGTATCAAAGAAATGCATCTCATTACCAGAAACTCAATCACATCAAAACCTGATGTGATGTGCAAGGGAGTCTGGCAAATAAAGTTTTACATTTTCCAACCTCTACACACTAGGAGTTGGCATGCTGGTCCACCATATCTGCCACAGTGACAATTCTTAATTCTAAGAGAAATCTTCCAGTGGTCCTAGAGACTGTCGTACAGAATGAAGTAAGTCAGAAAGAGAAAAATATTGTATAATATTGCTAATATGTGGAATCTAGAAAAATGATACAGATGAACTTATTTGCAAAGCAAAAATAGAGACACAGACATAGAGAACAAACATGGATACCAAGGGGGGAAGGGGGAGTGGGACGAATTGGGAGATTGGGATTGACATATATACACTACTATGTATAAAATAGATGACTAATGAGAACCTACTATATAGCACAGGGAACTCTACTCAGTGCTCTGTGGTGACCTAAATGGGCAGGAAATCCAAAAAAGGGGATATATGTATACATATAGCTGATATACTTTGCTGTACAGCAGAAACTAACACAACATTGTAAAGTGACTATACTCTATTAAAAATTAATTTAAAAAAATAAGAACTCTTCCAACCTGTAGGTTAAAGAGATTATTGCTCTAAGGAAACGAGACTTTAAAAGATAACCTCTGACAGCTACAGGGAATAGAGAAGCAAACTGGCCCATCCCAGTAAGGCAAACTTGTATCAGTCCAAATTTACCCTTTTAGTTTACACCACCTGCATCCTGGGGCAACTGTGTTTACTGGGTGTTATAAAATTGGTGTTCAGTTTGCAAATGGGGAGGTGAAAGTGTAACACAGGGATATTATAGGCTCAGATGTCCCGAAATCCATAGCAAGCTTTCACACGCTAAGCCTCTTTACCTGAAAACAGAAAGAGAACTATTCCAGGAGAGAGGGCTCTGTGGCTAGGAGAGAGGAAGTATCATTCATCTTCACAGTGGATTTGTAGAGTCTAAAAATTTCTAAAGCAACGTATTATCCCCAGCACATGGCCTCAGATGCTCTGGCCAGGGAATCATCTGAGTCACTGTATTTGAGATGTGTGTGTGGTGGGGCTGGGAGGAGAGGAGAGGGAAAGTGGACAATAACATACTTTTTCTCACCTTAGCCTCATTGCTTGAAGCACTTAGTAGGGAGCTAGTACAAGGAAAATTAAAAGGCTATTTATGGTTTGAAATCCTACACGGCTTTCCATGCCAACGAAAACACAGGGCTCCCACAATCTGACCTGCTGAAACAGCCGTTCAGGCTTTCGGAGCCACAGCCTAATGGCTCCCAGGGGCAAAGCTGCAATTATGCCAACAGTCATCAAGAGGAACCATCTGGAAAATTCCACTCATTCTGCTACACGGCTGAGTTGTAAAAGCAGATTCTGCCCCTCCCCACACCCAGCTGTGAAGGAAGAACAACTAACAGTTACAGAAAGCCAGTTTCAAACATGCTGCAGAGCTGACCTTGAAAAACACCTCATTTTCTCTCTTGGACCCTGACCATGAGCCAGTTACTTGTGATTTAATACTTTTCTATCCAACTCATCTCAGTGGGAGACCAAGGGCAAGTATATAAACCTCTCTCTCAATTCGACCAATTTGAAAGTGATTGTTCAGGTAACTTCTCTGGCTCTTAACCACAGAGGAATAGTTGTGAATAGAAGTTCAGTCATTTGGCAAATATTTACGAGGGGGACTATATGAATGACACCAAGCAAAGTTCTGTGGCAGATATAAAGAAGCAGAACAGGGCCTGCTCGGAGAGATTATAATCGGGTTGCAAGTGAATAGATAAAACAGACAAAAAGTTAAATAACAACACAACAGAGGATTGGCAAAAGTGAGATGTGATGGGCACCCTTGGTCACTGTTGGTAAGAATGTAATTTATACAACCTCCGGAGGAGGCAAAAGTTGGCAGTAGGTACCAGGATCCTCTGATGTGTTTTCTTGGATCCAATATTTCTATCCCTAAGCATTTCTCGTAACAAAGTAATCAAAGATAGTGACAAAGATTCATATGCAAAGATGTTTAACGCAGCATTCTTTAGAATAGTTAAAACCCAAATAAAACCTCCATGTCCAACGATACGGTTATGGTTAAATAAGTTAAGTGTAGATGCACATGGGATACTATATGACTCATGAAAACCATGACTGAAGAATATTAAATAAGATGGGGAATTGTCTATGTAAAGTAAAGCAGACAGCAAAATTGGTATATAATGGGATTCTTCCCTTTTTAAAATATGTGTCTGCATACACACACAAAGACCAAAGGAAATATACCCACGTGTGTTTTGGTTTCCAAGGTAGGAGTTACTGGCCTGGGAAATTGTTGTCTCCCAAAACAAGTTTATGAGCTTATTTTAATTTTCTTCTCTACACACTGCTACGTTACCTAAATTTTCTATAATAATTCTACTTTTGCAATCTGGGAAACAAAATTCTAAATAGTATTTTTTTAAAGTGCACGTGAGGGGCTTCCCTGGTGGCGCAGTGGTTGAGAGTCCGCCTGCCGATGCAGGGGACATGGGTTCGTGCCCAGTTCCGGGAAAATCCCACATGCCGCGGAGCGCCTGGGCCCGTGAGCCGTGGCCGCTGAGCCTGCGCGTCCGGAGCCTGTGCTCCGCAACGGGAGAGGCCACAACAATGAGAGGCCCGCGTACCGCAAAAAAAAAAAAAAAAAAAAAGCGCATGTGTATTTATTGAGGGTCTACCATGAGTCAAGACCTGTATGAGTTACTTCTTAAACATTATCTTATTTAGCCCTCACAGTAACCCTCTTATGGTATTATGATATCCATGTTACAGATGACAAAACTAAGACTCAAGTAACTCCCTCAAAGTCCCACAGTGACAATGTCAAGATCTGAACTCAGATATTGTCTTTTTCTTTCTTTCTTTCCTTTCTTTCTTTATTTCTCTTCTTTCTTTCCTTCCATTCTGCAGCTGTGTCAAGATGCTATTTGCATGTTATAACATTCAAAAGAGTAAGAAATCATTGTGGGCTGGGCAAGACTAGTCAGAGAAGGTTTTGTAAAAGAGGTAGGATCTTATCTGGTCTTCAAAGAGTAGAAGAAATTTGGATAATAGTGTTCTTACTACAATCCAGGTTCTGTTCTAGTGCTTTACAAATATTAACTCATTGCTCCTCCCAGCTTATGAGGTAGGTGCTATTACTTTACAGGTGGTTTGACCAGGGTACCAAGCTGATAAGTGGTGGGGGCAGAATTTGAACCTAGACCATCTAAGGTTTTAACCACTCTTCCCTGGTGCATCTCTGGACATGGTAATGATAGCACAAAGTAATATCCAGACAAAGAACACCTGGGAGGCCTTTCACAGTCCAGCAGGCTAGAATGGAGTGTATTCACGTAAGGAAGTGCATGTAGGTGGCACAGGAAAGGTAGGAGGTGATAAGTGAATGATAACTGGGAAATAGTAAATGATATGAGAAGTGTGGTGGGTGAGGTCACTGGATTAAAAACTCTACAAATCTAAGGTCTGAGTTATCTCTACTCCTTTGGGAGACAGAGATGAGCCTTTTGTTTAAAAGGAGGTAATCAGCAGAAAATGTGTTCTTGTGAATGTTCTACCCACTTTTTTCTAGCTTTCACATTCCAGTCACATTCCAGCTACAAAAGATAAAGCAGGGTGGGGATTCTTATTTGTCTTTCTAAGAAGCTCTGAAAACAGAGGAGGAAGGAAAAATATTGACCTCTGCCAAGTCATGCCAAAACCAAGAGAGGGAGAAAATCAAGATGACGGGGCCATAAGGTTTGGGTGAGAAAGCTGCCTCCATGGAACACGAATTCACCTTGTTTCCCACCATGAGTCCCATTTACCTGCAAAATGGCAATGTTCACTCCAACTGTAGCTACCCTATATATATATATTTTTATTAATTTATTAATTTATTTTATTTTTGGCTGTGTTGTGTCTTCGTTGCTGCGCGCGGGCTTTCTCTAGTCGCGGTGAGCCGGAGCTACTCTTTGTTGTGGTGCGCAGGCTTCTCATTGCGATGGCTTCTCTTGCTGCAGAGCACGGGCTCTAGGCGCGCGGACTCAGTAGTTGTGGCTCAAGGGCTCTAGAGTGCAGGCTCGGTAGCTGTGGCGCAGGGGCTTAGTTGCTCCGTGGTGTGTGGGATCTTCCTGGACCAGGGAGCGAACCCGTATCCCCTGCATTGGCAGGCAAATCTTAACCACTGCGCCACCAGGGAAGTCCCTATCCTATATTTTTTTAGGGTAAAGTCTGGAAGAGTTATGTAGAAGTAAAAATGGTTGTGTTATTAAAGTTTTCTTTAACATTTATACATCATCCTTTCAAAAAGATTGACCAAAGGTGGAAAAATAATTTCAATTAGCTCTCCAGACACAGAACTTGTACTGCTCAATGTAAAAATCCTATTTGTCACGTTAATGAGCAGCCCCTGCATTTCGGGTTCTTCCTGCAAAGGTTCAGCCTGTCCCTTTCAAGCTCTTCTGGGCATATCCATCAAGGCTCTAATGAGCATTAATAGCACTTAGCCTCAAGCCTGTTCTTCTAGAAGGAGGAGGGAGATGATTCAGCTTTGGTCTCAGCAGGGAGGACTCTGCTCTGTCCTACCCAATCCTGGGTGAGTCAGCGCACAGAGCCAGGTTTCTTGGCATTCTTACAAATTTTACAAATGTTAAAATTTCCTTTCAACGATGTGATTTAAAGCACTACAGGAGTAGCAAACGACACAGAAAATGTGGTCACTGGCCTGCAAAGAGTTTACAGTCTGGTGGAACAAGAGCTGTACATATCACAGCAACAATACATGACAGTGTGTGAGGTAAAGAAATAGCATCAGTGGTGTTAGCTCTGAGGGTTGGGGCTTTCATGGAGGAAGCATCTTGGCCACAAAGGACTGAAAGGAAGATCCACTTTGGGCAGGGAAGGCTGGGAAGAACAGAAAGGAACACATAGAAAACATGGAAAGGCAAGAAGGAGCAGTGAGAAGCCTGGCAGGGCTGTGACCTGGGATGGGAGTGCTGTCAGATGGAGGATGGACACGGACCTCCTCACGGCTAATGGGGGGTGGGGGCCGCTGGTAGGATTCATCAAGGTGTTGAGCAAGGGAGTGGTATTTCAGCACAATTAATGCGACACAAGTAACAGATGTGGGAGAGACTAGAGACCTACCAATCAAGTCTACTGCTCACTGGACTGCTGTGAAAACACTTAGGGAGATCTCAATGTGCTGATTTGGAATGGTCTCCAAGACACAGTATTAGAGTAATAAAGTACAGAAGAGTATGCATCTGTCTGTCTATGTGTCTATTAAACGACCATTTGTGAAGAAATGACAGGGGAGAATGTAAGCACATAATTACTTAAATATGCAAAAAACATATCCAAAAAGAATATACAAGAAACTGATGAAACTGGATGATTCCCAGAAAGAACAGGATGGCTGCAGGAACAAGAATTGGGAAGGAGAATATTTATGTGTCCTTTTGTATCATTAGAAATTGAGTCCATGTAGAGATACAAAAAATTAATAAAATTATACTTTAAAAAATAATTCATTGTTTTAAAAAATATTTTAAAGAACTTTCCTGTCTTTAGTAAACATGTATTGTTTTAATAATCAAAGCTTCACATTATTCTCTTAAGGTTTTATGTGCATATTGTAATAATCTGAGTAAGATAAGTTAAGGTTCAGACTAGAGTACTTGAGGCAAGAATGTAAGGATGAGGTGGATGCAAACAGACAGAATGATATCGAAAGTGAGGATGGGTACTGGAATTGAAGAAGAATTTATTCTTCAAAGGCCACTCTTCACACCGAATATATACGATAAACAGCAGATAATTAGGATCTGCTAAGGATTCCCTAAGCCTGTGCTTCTTCACACTGTGGCCAGGGGGTTTTGGGTGACAGTCAACGACAGAGTTTACTCAAGTTATAGCCTCAGTAGGGAGCACTTTTCTGGAGCACCCACTTTACTTAATGGTGTCATTTAAAACAATTTTATACTAAAACAGATCTTCAGCATAAAACACAGGACTTCTAAGAAAATTCCCTCCTACAGGGTGTTCCTTTTGGCTGCACCTTTTGGATACCTCCCCACAACACACACACACACACACACACAAGGCAGGTGTTCACTTTCCTCTGCTACAACCAGCACTTTGGAGGATCCACTTGAGAAGCCCACATTGGGCAGCCAGGCTCACCCCATGCAATGCAAACAGCCCCATGTGGCAAGCTTCCAGCATCCTCACACCCCTTCTACCCTTAGACCCCCACCAGTTACCCTGACCCTCTGGGCCCTTCACTCTCCTGTCTCCCCCATGTCTGACCTCTTTGTTTATGCTCTTATTTACCGCCCTGCTCCAACTTTAGGACTGAGGCACACTCACACTTTGCATGCTAACAATACTGACTTCCTTCCTTAACAGAGATTCTCCCTATCTATGTTTTCTCAGACCACCCTGAAAAATCTAGAACCTTCTACACGACTGCAGTCTCCTAGGCAGCACCACTCCCACCAGGCATTCTCAGGTCACAGATCCAGGGACCAGAACACAAAACAAAGTATTTTAAAAATGTAACAGGACTCGATGACCCATTAAAATGGGTGGAAAATAGAAGTATTAGTTGCACCTTCAAAATCTATGCAAGCTTGACCCCTTGGGCTGGGGGCTGGGGTGGCAGACTTCCAAAAGAAGCCCAACTGCAGTGAATCATTATATACGAGGATTTGTCTAAACCAAATCCTGAATTTGATCTGGCATTAGCCCATAGACTTTGCACATTCCCTGCTGGGATCTGTCAGCAACACTGTGGGTCAGGTGTGTGACCTTGGCTGCTCCTGTGGCCTCCACTTACACTTCATGGACCAGGTTTTGCCTTCTTATCCCTCCTTCACTGGCCTCCAACTCTCAGTCTAGGCCTGGTTCTGCCTTCTCAGCACTGACCACTCATCACAGTGGGAACAGGAAGAGGGAGGGGTCAGAGGAGCTGCTTGAGTGGACAGAAGATTGAGAGGTCCACTGACAACATCCCAGAAGCCTGGGAGAGGGGCTTGCGAGCCCTGTGATGAGAATGCTTGGGAGGTACCTGGTACAGTACTTAACGTTAGGGCTCTGGAGTCAAGCAGACCTGTGCTCAAATCCTGCCTGTTACTGTCAACTTTATGACATATCGGTAAGAACAGGTACCACCTATTGCCCATTTTCTATTGGCCAGGCATCTGCTGAGCTCTTAATATGCTTTATCTCATTTAATCCTCACAGCAACACTTTGAGTTGAGTATTCTTATTGTCCCCACATTACAGATGAAGAAACTGAGCTGCAGAGAAGTTAAGCAATTTGTCCAAGGTCACAAAACTTTTTAAGTGGTAGAACTGTGATTCATACCTAGGTCTGACTCCGAAGTCTATGCCTTTAGTCAAATAACTATTGAGTAGACGGGGAAGAAGTCAGAAAAACAGATTTGAGAATCAAGTCCAGTTATTCTCGTCATTAGAGACCAACAGTCCCAGCCTGCAGGGCAATATCATAATTGTTTAAGAGTCCACACTCAGGAGCCAGATCTTCTGGGTTCAAATTCCGGCTTTGCTACTTACAGGCTATGTAATCTTGAACAAGTTACTCAGCCTCTTTGTCCCTCTGTTTTCTCCTATGTAAAATGCAGACAATAACAGAACCTACCTCAAAGCATTGCTCTAGGATTAAGTTACTATGTCTACAACACCTAGAACAATGCTTGGCACTATATAAATATTGACTATTATTAGTCATGCAACTTTTTCTCAGTTTAAGTTTAGGAAGTTGGAAGGAGAAAGACAAAATCCTGGTAGACAGGTTATATGCCAGGGAATATTATAAAGCCACATAATTCACCTTCCAACCAGCAGGTCCCTCCCTACCCTCAAGCTACACAAAATAATGCTTTGTTGAAAGAGCAAGAGCTTTGGAGTCACAAAGACTTGGGTTCAACGCTTACTTCACCACCTCCTCTGTAGCCCTGGGCAAGTTACTTGACCTCTTTGAGCTTCAGTTTTCTCATTTGTAAGACAGACCCAATTATATCCAAGTGGCAGGACTGTTAGGAGGAACAAAGGAGATAATTATATAAAATATGCATATTGGTGTTTCTCAGCCATACACAGAGGCAGAAGCAAGGTTCTTTATTCTAGCAAAGTCTTTCTCAGCGAGAAAAGGCAGACCTTTGGTACTGAGTTGGTCAAACATTAATTAAGGGCAGCCTCTTCTGCTAGATGTCTACCAAATGACACCGCACATTTGTGCCAGTAAAAGCTCTTTCCATTCTAGCTTATCAAGTCATAAAACAAGGGAGTAACTAAATGTTAGGCATTTTCAGGGGACTTCCTATGGGGAACTTAAGCTTATAAAACACTGCAGACAAGTGAGCATCACAGTTTGGGTTCAAAGCAACCCAGGGGTCAGAAGACCTAGGTTCTCCTTTTTGACTTTGAGCAAGTTATCTAACTTTGCCGGGTAACTTGAAAATTGGGGAAAACAATATCCATCCCTGTAGAGTTTTGTAATGACTAAATGCCATAATATATAACCCACACTGATTCTTTCCTGCCTTTCTCCTTTTCAAATAGACCAGACATCTCTCTTCCCCCTAGGGTTAATCCCTCCTCCTGTGCTCTAGTTTTCAGCTCCTCCCTGACCTCTAAGAGATTTCACTCCACCAGTCATCTACTCTCTTCTATACCTTCTTCCCGTCACTCCCTCTACCAGCTCATTCCACTCATTTCCATCAGTGTTTATGTATGCCTAAATCCTCCTACTAGAAGAAAAAATTACTCCCTCAGATTCATATTCCACAAATTTCTTGAAAAAAAATTAATCTCACCTGCTCTTTCCATTTCCTCACCTCCTCCTTCCTAATTCTTTCTGCTCTACATTATGTCCATACCACTCCACTGAAAATGTTTTCGCCTAAACTACCAAAAAACTCCCTCCAATAGATAATTTTTAGCCTTTAATATATTTGACCTTTCAGCAGGATTCACTCTTGTTAGCTATTCCTTCTTTTAAAACATTCTCCCCTTGGGTTCCACAAGGTCTCGTTCTTCCGATTTTGCTCCTGCCTCTCAGGTTTATTCTTATTCTCCCTTGTTGGCATCTCTTCTTCCTTAAATGTTGATCTTTCTTAAGGATATTGCCTTGGCCCTTTTCTCTTCCCACATTAACTCTGCCCCGGGTAGTTTCATTCACCACACCTCTTCCCCCATTCAGTTACCATCAATATTGTAAAAACCCCACTTGGATGTTCCACAGGCTGCTCAAACTCAACATAAAAATTACAGTCATGAGTTTCCAGTCTGGCATGTAAGAAGTTTGGAAGTCAGCACTCCACCTTAACAACAAGTAAAAAGTTGAACAAACTGAGAAATCAAAACTCTTCTTAGATCCATGGGAGAAGTGAGGTCACAGGGAAAACCACTGCCCCCCAAATTGGATAGGTCAACAGGAGAATATAAAGAATCACAACCCACTAGAACAGACACGTCCATAAGAATCAGTGTCAGAGTAGGGACATCTGAACTGTAACTGATAAATTACTGGAGGCTCAATGTGGGCAAGTCTGAAAGACAAAAACTCCAGGGAGGCCCAGTCATTGGGAGGCCCCCACACTTCTAAAAAGTTTAGCTCCTGAAGTTCCACCAGGTTCTCACAGTGACTATTAAAGAAAAATCCCAAAGTGCTTCCAGCGGGGAGAAGAGGAACGAACCATTATGAAATACTCCAGAGCATTCTGTTTTTCTTAACAAGGTCTGTCCTCAGAAGAAACTATTAAAACCAGAACTTGCTAGGGTTTTATCGGAGCCTAACTGACCTGAGGCAAGGGAAACACCCAACTCCAGCTGGCTCTAGCCTTCCACAGTTGGGAGAAGGAAATACCAAACTTCAGCCCACTGTAGCCACCTTGTTCCACCTAAAGGGAGGTAGGGAGGAACTGAGAAGTATGTGTGAAGTCCACAGTCTAGAAGCACAGGCCTACCAAAAGACTGAGATTGATCAGGACTACAGAATGCTTCCCCTCCCCTGACACCTTACCAGTACTGTTACTAAAGGCCTATTTGCAGCAGTTCCTTTTACCTAGTACATCATGTCTGGGTATCAAGAAAAAGTTACAAGACATACTAAAAGGCAAAAAATACAGTTTGAAGAGACAGAGCAAGCATCAGAACCAGACTCAAATATGGCACTGTTGTTGGAATTACCTGACAGGTAACTTAAAACAACTATGAATAATATGCTAAGAACTCTAATGGATATAATAGACAGCATGCAAGAACAAATGGGCAATGTAAGCAGAAAGATAAAAATTCTAAGAAACAGCAAAAAAGAAAAGAGATCAAAAACTCAGCAACAGGGCTTCCCTGGTGGCACAGTCGTTGAGAGTCCACCTGCTGATGCAGGGGTCATGGGTTCATGCCCCGGTCCGGGAGGACCCCACATGCCGCGGAGCGGCTAGGCCCGTGAGCCATGGCCACTGAGCCTGTGCATCCGGAGCCTGTGCTCCGCAGCGGGAGAGGCCACAACAGTGAGAGGCCCGCATACAGCAAAAGGAAAACAAAACTCAGCAACAGAAATGAAGAATGCCTTGAATGGGCTTATTAGTAGACTGGACATGGCTGAGAAAAGAATCTCTGAGCTTGAGTATATCTCAGTAGAAACCTCCAAAACTGAAAAGCAAAGAAAAAAAGGTCTGAGAAAAACAGAATATTCAAGAACTGTAGAATGACTAAAAAAGGTGTACCATATGCATATTGGGAATACCAGAAGGAGAAGAAAGAGAGAAGAACAGAAGAAATATTTGAAACAATGATTGAGAACTCCCCCAATCAATGTGAGACACCAAACCACAGATCCAGGCATCTCAAAGAACACCAAGCAGGATAAATGCCCCAAACACTATACCTAGGCATATCATTTTCAAACTACAGAAAATCAAAGATAAAGAAAAAATCCTGAAAGAAGCCAGAGGGAAAGAACACCTTACCTATAGAAAAGCAAAGGTAAGAATTACACCCAGCATTATGCAAGCAAGAAGAGAGTAGAGTGTAATATTTAGTGTTCAGAGGAAAAAAAAATCCTAGAGGGGCTTCCCTGGTGGCGCAGTGGTTGAGAGTCTGCCTGCCGATGCAGGGGACACGGGTTCGTGTCCCGGTTCGGGAAGATCCCACATGCCGTGGAGTGGCTGAGCCCGTGAGCCATGGCCGCTGAGCCTGCGCGTCCAGAGCCTGTGCTCCGCAATGGGAAAGGCCACAACAGTGAGAGGCCCACGTACTGCAAAAAAAAAAAAAAAAAAAAAAAATCCTAGAGTTTTGTATCTTGTGAAATTACCCTTCAAAAATGAAGGAGAGGACTTCCATGGTGGTACAGTGGTTAAGAATCTGCCTGCCAATGTAGGAGACATGCGTTCGAGTCCTGGTCTGGGAAGATCCCACATGCCACGGAGGAACTAAGCCCGTGCACCACAACCAGTAAGGCTGCACTCTAGGGCCTGTGAGCCACAACTACTGAAGCTTGCATGCCATAACTATGAAGCCCGTGCGCCTAGAGCCCATGCTTCGCAACAAGAGAAACCACCGTAATGAGAAGCCCATGCACTGCAACAAAGACCCAACACAGCCAAAAATAAATTAATTAATTTTTTTAAATGAAGGAGAAATAAAGATTTTCTTAGACAAACAAAAACTGAAGGAATTTGTTGCCAGTAGATCTGTCTTGCAAGAAGTGTTAAAAGAAGTTCTCGGGACATTCCTGGTGGTCCAGGGGCTAAGACTCCACGTTCCCAATGCAGGGGGCCTGGGTTCAATCCCTGGTCAGGGAACTAGATCCCACATGCGTGCCTCAACTAAAGATCCCGCATGCTGCAACAAAGGTCCTGCACACATCAGCGATATCCCGTGTGCCACAAATAAGACCCGGCGCAGCCAAATAAATAAATAAATATACAAAAAAAAAGTTTTCTAGGGAGAAGGAAAATTATATAGGTCAGAAATTTGCAACTACATAAAGAAAGAGAGAGCATCAGAAATGGAGTACGTTAAGGTAAAATTAAAACTTTTATTTTTCTTATTCTTAATTGATCTAACAGAAAATACATTGTTCAAAATAATAATAGCACTGTATTCAATTATGCAACAGGAAAAAAAATCTGTAAGGACATAGTTGAATTCAACAGTACCATCAACTGGATATAACTGACATCTATAGACTACTTCATCCAACAACAGTTGGATTCTTCTCAAGTCCATATGGAACACACACCAAGATAGACCATATCCTGGGCCATAAAACATACCTTGACACATTTAAAAGAAATCATACAATGACTGCTCTAATACCACAATGAAATTAAACTACAAATCAATAACATGGAGATTAAAAGCACACCTCTAAATAACATATGTGTCAAAGAAGAAATCTCAAGTAAAACTTAAAAATATTTTGAACTAAATAAAAATAAAAACACAACTTATCAAAAGTTGTGGGATGCAGTGAAAGCAGTGCTTAGAGGGAAAGTTGTAACATTGAATGCATATATTATAAAAGAAGAAAGCTCTAAAATCAATTACCGGGACTTCCCTGGGGGCGCAGTTGTTAAGAATCCACCTGCCAATGCAGGACACACAGGCTCAAGACCTGGTCTGGGAAGATCCCACATGCCACGGAGCAACTAAGCCCATGCGCCACAACTACTGAGCCTGCACTCTAGAACCTGTGAGCCACAACTACTGAGCCCACGTGCCACCACTACTGAAGCCCATGTGCTCTAGGGCCCGTGTGCCGCAACTACTGAGCCCAAGTGCTGCAATTACTGAAGCCCACACGCCTAGAGCCCATGCTCTGCAACAAGAGAAGCCACCACAATGAGAAGCCTGCGCACCACAACAAAGAGTAGCCCCCACTTGCCACAAGTAGAGAAAGCCTGCACACAGCAATGAAGACCCAACACAGCCAAAAAAAATCAAATACCCAAGCTTCCACTTTAGGAAACTAGAAAAAGAAGAGCAAATTAAATCCAAAGTAAGCAGAAAAAAGAAGAAGAAGACAGCAACTTAGAGCAGAAACCAAGGAAACTGAAAACAGCAATAGGGAAAGTCAACAAAACCAAAAGCTAGTTCTTTGAAAATATCAATAAAATAAAAAAGAGAGAGAACACAAATTACTAATATCAGAAATGAAATAGGGACATCACTACGGATCCCATGGACATTAAAAAGATAATAAAGGAATACTATAAACAACTCTATGCCCACAAATTTGATAACGTAGATGAAATGGGCCAATTCCTTCAAAGACACAATCTGTCAAAGTTTACAGAAGAAGAATAGATAATCTGAAAGCACTAGACCCAGATTGTTTCAGTGGTGAATTCTACCATACAGTTAAGGAAGTACACCAATTCTATATATAATCTCTTTCAGAATGGAAAAGCAGTGAGAATACGTCCTAACTCATTCTGTGAGGCAAGCATTACACTAATACAAAGATCAGACAAAGATGTTACAAGAAAACAAACTACAGACCAATATATCTCATGAACACAGATGCAAATATCTTCAACAAAATATAGTTGACTCTTGAACAACACAGGTTTGAACTGTATGGGTCCACTTATACATGGAGTTTTTTTCTAATAAGTACATACTACAGTACCACATGATATGCAGTAGTTCAATACCACATCATTGAATCCATAGATGTGTAACTATGGAAACAGAGGCCAGACCATAAAGTTAAACACAGATTTTTGGCTGTGGGGAGGGTGCCCTTAAACCTCTCATTGTTCAAAGGCCACCTACATTAGCAAATCGAACTCAACAATGTATAAAAAGAGTTATACACAGCGACCAAGGGAGATTTATCCCAGATAGGCAAGGTTGATTCAGCATTCAAAAATCAATTAATGATATAGGACTTCCCTGATGGCGCAGTGGTTAAGAATACGCCTGCCAATGCAGAGGACCTGGGTTTGATCCCTGGTCTGGGAAGATCCCACATGCCATGGAGCAACTAAGCCCGTTCGCCACTACTAAGCCTGCGCTCTAGAGCCCGCAAGCCACAACTACTGAGCCCACATGCCACAACTACTGAAGCCTAGGCTCCTAGAGCCTGTGCTCTGCAACAAGAGAAGCCACTGCAATAAGAAGCCCACTCACCACAACCAAGAGTAGCCCCCGCTCGCCGCAACTAGAGAAAGCCCGTGTGCAGCAACAAAGACCCAAAAGAGTCAAAAATAAATAAATAAAAATTAAAAAAAAAAAACTTAAAAAAAGTCAATTAATGACACAAATGAACTTACTTACAAAACAGAAACAGATTCACAGGCTTAGAAAACAAACTTATGGTTACCAAAGGGGAAAGGTGGGGGGGGGAGGGATAAATTAGGATGTTGGAATTAACATATACACACTACTACATATAAAATAGATAATCAACAAGGACATACTGTATAGCACAGGAAACTCTACTCAGTACTCTGTAATAACTTATATGGGAAATCTGAAAAAGAATAGATATATGTATATGTATAATTGAATCACTTTGCTGTACACCTGAAACTAACATAACATTGTAAATCAACTATAGTCCAATATAAAATAAAATTTTTTTAAAATATAAATTAATGTAATCCACCAAATCAAGCTAAATAAGAAAAATCACTTGATCATATCAGCATATACAGAAAAAGCATTTGATAAAACCCAACACCTATTTGTAATAAAAACTATCAGTAAACTACGAATAGAGGGAAACTTCCTCAACCTGATGAAAAACATCTACCAAAAAAACCCTACAGCTAACATCATACTTAATGCTGAGAAACAAGTAGCTTTCCCACTGAGATCAGGATTAAAGTAAGAATACCCCCTTTCACCACTGCTTTTCAATATCATACTGAAAGTCCTAGCTGATGCAATAAGAGAGAAAAAGTAAACAAAAGATAGGCTGAATGGGAAGGAAGAAGTAAAACTGTCTTTGTTCACAGATGACATAATCATTTATATAGAGAATCCAAAAGAACTGACAAAAAAATCTCCTAGGAAATGCAGATCAAAACTACAATGAGGGCTTCCCTGGTGGCGCAGTGGTTGAGAGTCCCCCTGCCGATGCAGGGGACACTGGTTCGTGCCCCGGTCCTGGAAGATCCCACATGCCGCGGAGCGGCTGGGCCCGTGAGCCATGGCCGCTGGGCCTGCGTGTCCGGAGCCTGTGCTCCACGGCGGCGGGAGAGGCCACAACAGTGAGAGGCCCGCGTACCGCAAAAAAAAAACAAAAACAAAAACAAAAACAAAAACTACAATGAGGTATCACCTCACACCGGTCAGAATGGCCATCATCAAAAAAAATCTACAAACAATAAATGCTGGAGAGGGTGTGGAGAAAAGGGAATTCTCTTGCACTGTTGGTGAGAATGTAAATTGATACAGCCACTATGGAGAACAGTATGGAGGTTTCTTAAAAAACTAAAAATAGAACTACCATATGACCCAGCAATCCCACTACTGGGCATATACCCTGAGAAAACCATAATTCAAAAAGAGTCATGTACCACAATGTTCACTGCAGCACTATTTACGATAGCCAGGACATGGAAGCAACCTAAGTGTCCATCGACAGATGAATGGATAAAGAAGATGTGGCACATATATACAATGGAATATTACTCAACCATAAAAAGAAACGAAACTGAGTTATTTGTAGTGAAGTGGATGGACCTAGAGTCTGTCACACAGAGTGAAGTCAGAAAGAGAAAAACATATACTGTATGCTAACTCATATATATGGATCCTAAAAAAAAAAAAAAAAAAAAAAGGTTCTGATGAACCTAGGGCCAGGACAGGAATAAAGACGCACATGTAGAGAATGGACTTGAGGACACCAGGAGTGGAAAGGGTAAGCTGGGACAAAGTGAGAGAGCTGGGACAAAGTGAGAGAGTAGCATTGACATATATACACTACCGAATGTAAAATAGATAGCTAGTGGGAAGCAGCTACACAGCACAGGGAGATTAGCTCAGTGCTTTGTGACCACCTAGAGGGGTGGGATAGGGAGGGTGGGAGGGAAATGCAAGAGGGAGGGGATATGGGGATATATGTATATTTATAGCTGATTCACTTTGTTATACAGCAGAAACTAACACAACATTGTAAAGCAATTATACTCCAATAAAGATGTTAAAAAAACACAATCTCCTAGAACTAATATCCAATAAAGATGTTAAAAAAAAGAACAATCTCCTAGAACTAATAAGTGATTATAGCAAGGTTGCAGGATACAAGGTTAATATACAAAAGTCAATTGCTTTCCTATATGCCAGCAATGAACAAGTGGAATTTGAAATTAAAAATACAATACCATTTACAATAGCACCCCCCAAAAATGAAATACTTAGATATAAATCTAACAAAATATGTATAAGATCTATGAGGAAAACTACAAAACTTTGATGAAAGAAATCAAAGAACTAAATAAATGGAGAAATATTCCACATTCACAGATAGAAGACTCAATATTGTCGAGATGTCAGTTCTTCTGGATGTGGAGGGTATTGTGTTTAGTGAATAAGTCAGACAGAGAAAGACAAACACTGTATGTTTTCACTTATATATGCAATCTAAAAAATAAAACAAATGAACAGGTAAAACAGAAACAGACTCACAGATACAGAGAACAAACTAGTGACTACCAGAGAGGAGAAGGGTGGCAGGAAGGGCAAAATAGGTGAAGGGGATTAAGAGGTACAAACTACTAAGTATAAAATAAATAACTTACAAGGATGTAATGAACAGCACAGGGAATATAGTCAACGTTTTATAATAACTTTGTATGTAGTATAATCTATACAAATATCAAAAACTATGTTGTATGCCTGAAACTAATATAATATTGTAAGGCAACTATATTTCAAGAAAAAGAAGAAAAAATGTCAGTTCTTCCCAACTTGATCTATAGATTCAATGCAATCCTAATTAAAATCCCAGAAATTTGTTTTGTGGATATAAACAGATTCTAGAGTTTATACGGAGAGGCAAAGACAAATAACAGCCAACACAATATTGAAGGAGATGAACAAAGCTGGATGACTTGGTGAAAGAACAGACAAATAGATCAATGGAACAGAAAAGAGAGCCCAGAAATAGACCCACATAAATACAGTCAGCTGATCTTTGACAAAGGAGCAAAGGCAATACAATGGAGCAAAGATGATTTTCTTAACAAATGGTGCTAGAACAACTGGACATCCACATGCCAAAAGAAATTAATCTAGACACTGACCTTACACCTTCATAAAAATTAACTCAAAATGGATCACAGACCTAAGCGTAATATGCAAAACTATTAACCTCTTAGAATATAGCATGGGAGAAAATCTAATGACCTTAAGTTTAGTGGTGACTTTTTAGATAACACCAAAGGCACAATCCATGAAAAAAAGAATTGATAAGATAGGTTTTATTAAAACTAAAAATTTCTGTTCTGCGAGAAGAGAAGGAAAAGACAAGCCACAGACTGGAAAAAAATATCTGCAAGAGACATATAAAGGACTGTTATCCAAAATATTCAGAGAACTCTTTAACTCAACAATAAGAAAAAAAATAGCCCATTAAATAATGAGCTAAAGACTTTAGTAGATATCTCTCCAAAGAAGATATACAGGTGGCAAATAAGCATGTGAAAAGATGCTCCACATCATATGTCACTGGGGAAATGAAAATTAAAACAACAATGAGATACCACTACATATACCCTAGAATGACCAAAATCTAGAACTCTGATTAACACCAAATGCTGACAAGGATGTAGAGCAACTGGAACTCTCACTCATTGCTGGTAGGAATACAAACTGGCACAGCCACTTTGGAAGACAGTTTGGAGGTTTCTTACAAAACTAAGCATACTCTTAATATACAATTCAGCAATCATGCTCTGGTATTTACCCAAACATGCTGAAAAAACTTATGTCCACATAAAAACCTGCACGTGGATATTTATAGCAGCTTTATTCATAGCTGGCAAAACTTGGAAGCAACAAAGATGTAGGTGAATGTATAAATAAACTGTGGTATATCCAAACAATGAAATATTATTTAGCTATTTATTTTAAAAAGAGCTATAAGCTATGAAAAGACACAGAGGAAACTTAAATGCATATAAGTGAAAGAAGCAATCTGAAAAGGCTACATATAGTATGATTCCAACTATATCTAGAAAAGGCAGTAAAAAGATCAGTGGTTGCCAGGGGCTAAGGGGTAGGGAGGGATGAACAGGTGGTGCACAGATGGCAGTGAAACTAGTCTGAATGATACTATAATGGTAGATACATGTCATCATAAATTTTCCCAAACCTACAGAATTTACGACACCAACAGTGAACATTTTAATGTAAACTATGGACTCTGGATGGTAATGATACCTCATGGTAGGCTCATCACTGTAACAAATTTACCACTCTGGTGGGGGATGTTAATAAAGGGGGAGAAGGCTGTGTGTGGGTAGAGGCAGGGGGTATATGGGAAATCCCTGTACTTTCTGCTCAATTTTGCTCTGAACCTAAAACTGCTCTAAAAAAATAAAGTCTAATTTTTAAAAAACCTATACTCATCATTTTTCCTACACTAGCCCACCCCACAAATAAAAAGCTGACCTTTTGGGGGTTCTTGGTTCAAACAATAAAAGTCACTTGGGCTTATTGAAGCAGAAGGGCAATTTTATTAATGTAACTCTTAACTCATCTGTCTACTTCAGTTTTGCCCCATTCCAATCAACCCTCTCCGTTCAGCCAAAGTGAGCTTTCTAAAATGCATTCCTGAAAACCCTGCAGTTGATTCCATTTGTTCTTAGGGCAAAGTTAGAAACTTAGGTGTTGCTGTTAGTGCCCTGCTCACAACCCATTGGCCCACCCTGGATATCACCTACAGACCGCTCCCATACAGGCAATGACTTTGTGCCTCTCAGCCTGCCTGAGGGCATTCTCTAAGAAGCTGGGGCAGGTCCCCAGGAGCAACCTCCAACCCACGAGGGACAAGAGTGCTGGATAAATGTGCCTCCTTCCTCACATCAATGTGACAACTAAGAGGCATGTCCTACACGGTCTCTCAGGGGTCTCCAGTGGCACTGAGCTTCAGCTGTCCAGAGCAGTACCCTGCTGTTTAATACAGCCTTTACAAGCTTTCTTCCTTCTCTGTCTTACTTCCCCATTGCTTCACCATGCTTCCTGGAACCACCTTCCAAATAAACTAATTCTGCCCAAACCCTTGCCTCAGTTGCTGCTTTCAGGGTACCTCAACGTAAGATAGTGCCCTTACACGGTCTACAATTCCCTTCATCACTGGGGCCCTGCTTCCTCCTTTACCACTTCCCAATCTGCACTCTGTTCTCAAGGTGTGTAGACCTTCTATCAGCTCCTTTCATGCTCTTGCTCTTCTAGGCCTTTACACATTCTATCTTTCTTCTCCTAGAACACTCTATCTCCTACTCTTCATCTGACTAGTTCCTATTCAACCCTGAAATATCTGCTTAAATGTCACTTCCTCCAGGAAGCCTTCCTGAATTTCCAAATTCATGTTTTGTGTTCCTTCTATCTGCTCTCAGAACATCCTGTTCTTCCCAAACATAGCACTTATCATATCACTTTGTAAAAGTTTCCTCAATTCTCTGCCTCAGCACTCACTAAGTTTCAGGAGTACTTGTTCATTACTGCACCAAAACAATCTAGCACAGCTCTAGGCCCAAAGCAAAACTTTATGACTGTGCCTGGCACATGATAGTTGCCCCAAAATATATGTGGAAATGAAAAGGAAAGAATTTGAAGCAGTGTTCAAAACAAGTTACAGGGCTTCCCTGGTGGCGCAGTGGTTGAGAGTCCACCTGCCGATGCAGGAGACGCGGGTTCGTGCCCCGATCCGGGAAGATCCCACATGCCGTGGAGCGCCTGGGCCCGTGAGCCATGGCCGCTGACCTTGCGCGTCCGGAGCCTGTGCTCTGCAATGGGAGAGGCCACAACAGTGAGAGGCCTGTGTACCGCAAAAAAAAAAAAAAAAAAAAAAAAACAAGTTACAGCATAACTTAGCCAAACAGGCAAGACACAGTTCAGAGAAGCAGCATACGATGCTATGGTTCAACTTCCTTCTGGTTGTCACCTGAGACTCTGTGGAACACAGAATGGACCCACCTCCAACTCCAGAAATCATGAAAATAGCTTTCAATAAATAGGACACAAATTATGTAGGTCTTTGGATAGTATCACTGTCAAAATAATCCATAACTGGATGAACTAATTTACGGTTAGCTTTAATAAGTTAGCAGCAGATCCTCAAAGTCTAATAACAAATTTCTGTAATTTGGCAACAGAAGAGAGGCTGTATCAGAGTAGGTTAACTGCTGCATCAAACAGCACAATAAAGTCCAATCAGGCCTGGCAGCTCTCCTTCAAGTGGCAACTCAGGGACTTCAGTCAACAAGCGGGGAGGAGGGAAAGGGAAAACAGAGAGTATGAAGAGCCCACATCTGATATTTAACTGCCTTGGCCCTGAAGTAAACAACTTCCCTTCCACTTACATTCCTCTGTGAGTACCAGTCACATGTCCCCACCAAGATGCAAGGTCAGGGACTTGCAAACATAGCTCCTGGCTGGGCATCTGCTTCCCAACAACTGCCCTAGGCCATGGAAGGGGAACACAGATCTTTGGTGGTCAGCTAGCTGCCTCTGCCACCTGCTGCAGGAAACTGAATTGTAGCTTACAGCTCCAATACCTTCATCGTATTGAATGGAGACAGAGTCAAAGATGGACACTGCTAGCTTCTCTCACAAGGACCGTCGCAATATTCTCTGCCCTTGTTGATCTCCCTGCCTCCAATTTCACTCTGTTCCACCCTCATCTCCACTTCCCATTGATCATACAGTTGCCTTTCAGAGTCACTGTTCTAAATTCAAACCTGCCCCATTTAAATCATATCAATGGTTCTCCAGTACTTTTAGGATGAAGTGTACATTCCTCAGCATGGCATCAAAGGCCCACCAAGGTCTGGCTTCAGCCTACCCCTCCAATCTCATCCCCTGCCATTCCCTCTCTCACTCTATGCTCCAAACTACCTGCAGTTCCCCAAAGCATCAGGCAACTTCATGCCTTCAAGCTTGTGCACATGCCATGCCTCTATCTGAAATGCCCTCTCCCCTTCTCCCAGGGCACCCTTATGTTATTCTTCAAGATTCAGTTCAAGTCCCTCTTCCTCTGCAAATCCACATCCCCCACCCTGCCTCACTATAGTTAACCATCTTCTCCTTTGAGCCACCACTTTTCTTGTACATACATGGACCATCATACTACACTACAACTACTTGCTTTAAACATCTACCTTACCTTTAGACTGTGAACTCCTTAAGTTCAGGGACCAAGTCTTTTCATGTGTTTTCTGAGTCTACAAAATATCCAATATGTACTAGGAGCTCAATAAATGTTTGATGAATGAGCTAATGCATGTATATACATGTGAAGGAATCACAAGTCATGCAGAGTAAATCTTCAGTGGTGACATTCTTTTGCTGCTTATAGAAGCCAACAGATGAAGATAATATTTCCAAGCCAATAAATATGCCTCTGGGGCCTCTAATTTCAATGCAGCTTGTGACTAGAAAATTCACGAACAATTTCATTCTGATTTCAGATTTGGCTAGGAGGTCAAAACAGTATTTTCTCATTTTTACTAATCCTTTCACACATATTCATAAATTTAAACCAAACACGCAAAACCAACTCAGACACCCAGATGCAACAGCAAGCAGGAACAAGTTCCTGTCCAATGAGAAATCAACGCAATACAGAATCTATGTCCAGTCTAAACAAGTTTCTATGGATGAAGATGGACTCAATTTTGTTTAATTTTTAATCTTCTTTATAATAACAAGAACCAGATAAAAATAGGTGAACTGATTTTATTAAAGAACTTTTTAGGGAAAAAGTTGAATACAGTCGGCCCTCTGGTATCCGCAGGTTCCGCATCCTTGGATGAGGACGGCCGACTGTACTATGCCATTTTATACCAGGGACTTGAACATCTGCAAATTTTGGTATCGCTGAGGGTCCTGGAACCAATCCCCCCATGGATGCTGAGGGACTAGTATATTCACACTTTTCCTCAATTAAAATGTCAATATTTCTACCAAAAATAGAAGTTTTCTAAGTATCAGAAGGCAATGCCTTAATATAACCTTTCCTAGCCTGCCTATTAAACTTTGATATGAATGATGAATCATACATCATAGTTTCAATGCTTGAGTCTAACTATATTTTCACAGTCCTGATAATTTTATTAACCAGGGAGATGCTAGGAAATAACATTGATTGAGATGTAATACATACCAGGTACTATGTTAGATGCTTTATATATATCATCTTTTTTAATCTCCCTAACAACCTCATAAGGAATTGCAGTAAACCCTGGACAGGTTTCAGGCTGCCCAGCATCTGAAATCCCTGCATGTGTTTGAGGAATTCTCTATCTTAGGAGTCTTGTGGGACGCAGTCTGGCTCCCTCTAAAAGGCTGGGAAGCCAGGTACTCATTTTCTAAGACTCCCTTACAACTAGGAAGTTAGCAGGAAACCTGGGCCACCTATCAGATAGACAGATCCAGACTTGAATCAGAAGCTAGTGACCCAGAGAAGCAGGAACTATGAAGAATCTCTGCTAATTAAATGCTTACCTGTGGTCACATGGCATAAAGAACCAAAGCAGGGAAGATATGACGGCCAAAACAATCATAGACCAATATGAACAGTATAGGGAATTCCATTCCAAGGACTGTGTAGTAGAGTGGTTTCTTCTAATATTACTGGACAGAACGAAGACAATAATAAGCACAAATTCCTACATTTTACCTGCACAACGTAGACTGAAATCCAAAACTATATATCTCAAAAATTAAAGCTCTCCTCTGTATTTTACCACAATTTTTTAAATGCTTAAAAAATAAATATAAAACTCTTATCTCTTATGGTCACGAGACTGAGATAGTAAAAAAACATCACAAAGTTTGATTCTGTGGGTTACCAAATTATGTGTTCAATTCATAGCCTTGCAAGACCTTTTGAGATCAACAACGGCAGAGATTCAGGGCACTGAGCATAAAGAATTTAACTCCAAGTACAGGCATGCCTCGTTCTATTGCACTTCACTTTATTGCACTTCACAGATATTGCATTTTTTACAAATTGAAGGTTTGTGGCAACCCTGCATTGTCAGATGATAGTAAGCACTTTTTAGCAATAAAGTATTTTTTAATTAAGGTATATACATTGTTTTTTTAGACCTAATGCTATTGCACACCTTACAGTATAGTGTAAACATAACTTTTATATGCACAGGAAACCAAAACATTTGTGTGACTCCGTTTACTGCGATATTTGCTTTATTGCAGTGGTCTGAAACTGAGCCCAAAATATCTCCAAGGTATATCTGTACTGGAATTGGGAAATATGGTATCATTTGGCCAACTCAGAGCACTCAAAAATCTCACTCTCACTCATCAACCAAAGCTGCCACTCCCTCCTTGTCCAATGAGACTGTTACAGCCTCCCCCGATGATTCTGCCATTTGAGTGAGGCACTGCACAAGGGGAAGCCAGTTCATCTCCTATCAATTGACCCACACCGACACTCATCGTCCTGAGCCTTTGACCAGAGCAGATCTCAACATGCCCTGAAGAGCCAACTACAAGGTCAGACTCCTGATGCCATTGGTGAAATGGCTTTCTGCTTGTTACAGAGTTGTTAGAGATGGTTGACCCTGACTATTAAGAGGAAATAGGGATGCTGCCATATAATAAGGCTGGGAAGAGGATGGCTGGATGCAGGAGATCCTTGAGGTAACTCCTAGTACTGCCATGATGTCCAATGACCAGAATGAAAAGATACAGATAGGACTGCCAAAGGCTTGGATCCCCAGGAGTGGAGGTTTGGGTCACACCACCACTGTATAAAGAACATCAGTCTGCCAAGATAAAAGGGTGTGGAATGGGGGAATGAAGGAGGGAAGTCAAATACTTACTTTGGCCTTGTGACCTGATGCAGTAGCATGGAATATAGCATTTATCCATAGTTTCTTTCTTGCAATGATATATATGTAAATACATATTTAAACTAATTTTCTCTTTCTCTCTCTTACATAGGGTACGTTGGTGATGATTAAATTTACAACTCAGTCTGTAATATTACAGAACATTGAGATGGGATCGTGCTAGACCTGAAGAAGGAATGGACACCACCTACAGATCTTGAACATGGAGATGAATAAATGAGACTTTTGTATACCCCTTGGGGGAAAAGTGAAAGCATTTTAAATTATACAAATTATAGTTGCGTTATGTTGAGTGGGAGAAATTTTTTCTTTTGGAAGTATAAATATAGGGGAAAGGAGGTAGGTCACTGTTGGGCTACCAATGGAATGGACTCCAGTAGGGGGTGTTTTTTGTTTTTTTGTGGGGGTTTTTTGGGCTACCTGGCATCTGGATGCTCTTCCTGTGTTTGGAAATTTTCCAGTCTTCAGAGTTTGGGTGAATGGGGAGAGCCCACCTCTCACTGAAAGCTGAAACACTACATACTTGCTTTCCCAGATTCCTTCACTGCTAGAGAACAGCAGATGACCTAAGTTCTCCAAGCAGACACACCTTGCCCCAAACACTGAATTGGAAGTTAGTGACACTAGTTAGAGACTGCAGAGAATCCACTGACTCAGTGGCGGGGTAGGGGGGCAGCAATCCTGAGTTTCCATAAGCAGAGAGGGCAAAGGTACCATATAACATCCAGTGTCCAGTGTCAGCAGCATCAGTGTCTAGCTACAGGACAGTGCTGTCTCCACCTGTGGAGGAGAAGTATTTGTAACATACTTCCCCTGTAGTCCTGGCAGCTGCCTGGCCTCTCCTGTTCCTATACATTTTCCTTTCTCGAGACTCCATGAGTTATCCAATACCGTTTTAATAAATCCGTATCTGCTTAAGTGTGCAATTAAATGTGTAGTTGGTTTCTGTTGTTATAAACTAAGAACCCCGGCTAATACAGGTGGATGTTATCTCATTTCCCTCACAGGGAAATCAACATCTTAGAGAGATTAAGTGACCCACAAAATAAGATATAACCCAGGAGTGGCAGGGCTGGTTTCGATCTAGGCCCATGTGTCTCTCTTCGTCTGTGCTTTTCCCACTCTGGCACACTGCAATATCCAGAACTGAAATCCTTCAAATCAAAGAAACTGTTAAATTAACATAGAGAAAGTCATGCACAGCATTTCAATGGAAGATCGGGAAAAATCATTTTTTTCCAGCAACATTTTCCAAATTCCACTTATCAGAATCAACCACCAGAGTAGAAAGCACTGGAATGCAATATTTCCATCCTCTTCAAAACAAACCTGTTTCCTTTCTCTGCCAGAGTGTGCCAGGAAAAAATGTTTCTAAGAAAGCTAAGAAAAAGTCAAAAGACTGTATCTTTTTTCCTCCTGCTATAAAGTGGAAGCAATCTTTTGAATAATTAATTGACTACATAATTAAGGGACATAACTCCAGGGAGACTCAGAGTCCTCTCTTCCATCAAACAATTGTGGGAGGTGCACACACTCCAAGTCAACAAGCCCAGCCCTTTCACAAGAACACAGAGTTGGCTCCATGCCTGTTTTGATTAGAACACCACCCTGCCTCTTCCTCCCAGAGATCTTTCGACTTGTTGTGTCTTGTATTCAGTGGGCACCCAATAAACACTTACTGAACAAATAGATCCTCGCCATGCCTGTATTAAGAGTTCAAAGCCATCCAACCTGGAGTTCAGATCCTAAATATATGGAGGATCTGAAAAATAGAAATTATTTTCATCTTTTTTGAAGCTTCTTTCATTCATTTTGTCAATGCCCCAAATTCCATTCCTTGATGTTGTTAGTGCTAAAGAAGATGAACTGGAAGCAAATTAAGCATAACCAACAGGGCCAGACCTTCTTTCTAAAAAGGATCCCTAGAAAAGCAGAGAATTCCATGGGACAGGGATGAAAAGCTCTGCCCAGAAGGTAGGGTGTTTTTAGCCCCTGATGCCTGCTCTCAAAGAATGTACACTAATAGAATTAGACATGCTATTTCCTTATGCCTGAACTAAAAAGAAAGACGAAACCTATCATTCTCAGTGTCTGGGATTCCCTTCTACCTACTATGGGAAATCATTTATATCAGATAAATATTTTCATCCCCTCCAGGATCAGTAGGCAGTGATTCTGAAAATAAAACTCAGACCTACCCCATACCACAAACTCCCACTCCTGTTTCCTATCTTTTAAAAAAATCTTCACCTAGAGGCATAGTGTGGGCAGAAAACTGCCTTATTCGTCCCATGCTCCCCCACCCCCACATCCTCATCCCAATCCTTGGAACCTGTGAATATGTCATTTTACATGGCAAAAGAGACTCTGAAGATGTGATTATAGTTAAGGACCTTAAAATAGGGAGATTATCCTGGATTATATGCGTGGGTTCCATGTTATCACACTAGTCCTGAGAAACTTTCCTGGCTGGATTAGAGAGAAGAAAGGGGAGAAGAAGAGATTGGAAGGGTAAGGGGGACTCAACCTACCATTGCTGACTTTGAAGAGGGAGGAAAGGGGGCATGAGTCAAGGAACGTGGGTGGTCTCCAGAATAGCCCTCAGTTGACAGCCAGCAAGGATTCAGGGATCACAGTCCTACAACAGCAGGAACTACAACAACCCAAATGGGGAAGGAAACAAGTCTTCCCTTAGAGCCTCTAGAAAGGAATGCAGCCTGTGGACATCTGGATTTTAGCCCTGTGAAACCATGTCAAACTTCTAAACTAGAGAACTATAAGATAATGCATCTGTGTTGTTTAAAATGCTAAATTTGTGGTAATTTGTTACAGCAACAGTAGAAAATTAACACAAGACATAAGCCTCCTGAGAGTTAATTATTCTTTGCCTGTTCATTTCATTTTTTAATTTTTTTTAATGTTGTATCTATTTTATTTATTTATTTTTGGCTGCATTGGGTTTTTGTTGCTGTGCGCAGGCTTTTCTCTAGTTGTGGCGAGTGGAGGCTACTCTTTGTTGCGGTGCGCGGGCTTCTCATTGAGGTGGCTTCTCTTGTTGCGGAGCACGGGCTCTAGGCACGCGGGCTCAGTAGTTGTGGCTCACAGGCTGTAGAGCACAGGCTCAGTAGTTGTGGTGCACGGGCTTAGTTGCTCCATGGCATGTGGGATCTTCCCGGACAAGGGCTTGAACCCGTGTCCTCTGCATTGGCAGATTCTTAGCCACTGCACCACCAGGGAAGCCCTCAAGTTTACTTTAGAAACAAGGATGCAGGCAAGCCAAGGGAAGAGTCTGCTTTAGTTGTTGCTATTGTTTCTCTTCTCATTTGTTTTCCTGACCAGCCCTGCCTGCCTCTGGAGTGACTACAAGCATCTTCTTTCCGGTGTGAACTTCCTCCAGAATGAGTGGGCCATTGGGTTGTGGTTGTGGACAGGTCAGTATCTGAGCTAATAAAGTAAGCAGTTTCTCCTCAGTGAATCACAGAATGTTGGAACTAGTTAGGGACCAATCTTATTTAGTGAAGTAAACAGATAACCAGAGAGTCAAAATGACTTCCCTGAGGATACACAGTGAGCTATTTCAGACCAGGGACTCTAAGACTAGTCTTTCAGCTTCCAGTTCAGAACATGGTTTCCATCACACTGGTGGTTCAAAAACTCAGCCCTGGATGTGCATAAAATCATGAGGGGAGCTTTTTAAAAAAACAGTGATGGGGCTTCCCTGGTGGCGCAGTGGTTGAGAGTCCGCCTGCCGATGCAGGGGACACGGGTTCGTGCCCCGGTCCGGGAAGATCCCACATGCCGCGGAGCGGCTGGGCCCGTGAGCCATGGCCGCTGAGCCTGCGCGTCCGGAGCCTGTGCTCCGCAACGGGAGAGGCCACAACAGTGAGAGGCCTACGTACAGCAAAAAAACAAAACAAAACAAAAAAAACCCCGTGATGCCAGGTCCCCACCCCAGGGATTCTGATTCAGCTGGTCAGCAGCGGGACCTAAATCAGTTATTATTTTTTAAAAGCTCTCCTTTTCTTATGTGCTTTACATCAAGCCTCTGAATTGTGGCCCGATCTCAGCGCACACTGAATTCTACTTAAAGGTCCAGATTAATGATAATTAATGTCCAGTATAACAAAGAGACCAGTACCAGTTCTATTCATGGTTACATAGGGTTTCATTAGATACAAAGCAAAAGCAAAATATTTAGTTAGATTTCCACATGTTCTTCCTTGTAAGAAGTTCTCTTTTTCCCTGTGCTCAATTACCTTCTGAGAGAAGACCTTTTGCCACTTAGAATGTCTGACAGCTGACTCCATTTCCTGCCCGGGACCCTATGCTGTCATTGTATCTTGTTCCTTTCCATGCTTCCCTCCCCAAACCTCAAGCCCAACGGTTGACAGCCCTCTTCTGGTGCTCACCACCTGCCGGCCTGAACAACCTTTGGCCTACCGTGGACACCTCCACGCTGCGCTGGGCCCGCAGCCATCCCTGCCCTTCAGCAGCAGCCACAGTTTTCCTCCCCAGAAGGTCTGCTACTGAAACCTGCCCCACACCAAGATCAGGTTGTTGGTGTCCAGTTGTACAGAGAAAAAATGATTTGCAGATGCTTTGATTTTTAAGATTAACATTTGGTTTATTAAAGTTAAAATTTAAAGCCTAGTATTTCTAGTATAAATCTTCATATTCTAGTTATTAATCAAGCAAAATTCAACAATCACTTTTAAGGTGTGTCTTCACAAATTAATTAAATGCCCTTAAGTAATTTAAAATTGACTTCGTAGATTTAGTATATTTTGCTTTTACTTTTGATTTTTTTTCTATTAGTGAGACCTTCTATTTGGCTCTCAAGTCATTGTAATATCATCAGATCTTCTGATCCTAATGGAATTACGTTGTAAACTTTTGTGCTTTATTGCATGATTTGAGTTGACCAAATTCTGTATTCTCCTCGTCTTTTCCTTTCTTGGCAAGGCCATAACTCACAAATTTTTAAATAGCCTCCTTTGGATTCTACATGTGTCTCCTGGTTTTGTTTGGCTCCACAATCATTAGGCTCTGTGCTGCTGACCGCCCCCCCCCATAGGCTAATAACACCCCCCACCTATGCCTTGCCTTGTCCTCAGTTTCTGACCCTCCTTAGGCCTGTGCTAACACCCCTTCCTAGACCAAGTTCCAGTGCTGAGACTCGACTTTTGCATGTTGCTCTTGTCTTTCCCGTTCCCGAGTGCCCTCTCCCCCTTCTCTACCCATCCTTCAAGGTTCATCTCAAATCCCACCTGCCTTGACCACAACCCATGGCGATTTCTCTCTCTTCCACACATGTACCACCACCCATTGCTGATACTATTCATTTTATATTACCTTGTGCATCATATTATTGCTAATTATTTTTTCCTGCTTTTTTTGTCTTCTCTCGCCTAGATTAGAAACTCTCAGAAGGTAAGAGCTGTGTTTTAGAGTGGTTACATCTCTGCTCGTGGCCTAGCCTGTTACCTTGGGCATGACGACAGCTCAATAAGACCTAGAGGGCATATGTAAATTCTGCTCCTGCCCAATATGCTATGGATGATCAATGACAACTGAGCAATATTAATCCAGACGAACCACTTGAGACCCATGGCACATCCTAATCAGGGGATAGCATGTCACTCTGCTTCTCAGCTTGCTTGATGCGGATTTACTGACTTCAGCCAGATAGTAAATTCCAGAGTATCTGGTACAGATTTTCCATCCTGAAATTACAATGCCTGTAGTTGTTCAAACACTTCTGTCTGAAAAATGTCCTCCCATGTGCTTAACTCCTACTAAAAAGAAAATGCTGAATAACACATTTCAGCATGCCTTACTTACGGACAATGAGTATGTGTGAAGAGACAGGGAATGAGCGAAGAAGCAGCTCACAAAAAAAGCCTTTTCTAGGTTTAGTTGTGTCAGGACTGCACGGGAAAACAGACCTTATTTTTATCAGAACTAAGTTTGCAGTTTCTTGACATACATGGAAGAGCAAAAGGGTATCTATAGTTCCCTCTACCCAGAGGAAGAAAATAGGAGAAAATGTTCACACGGCAAATGAACCATGTGTACAACCAAACCCCCAGACTTGAGATGTCTCTGATTTACTGCAGGAAACAGGGGAGTCTCCCACCTCAGCTATTGGTCTGGCTGGCGGTTTTAATTGAAAGCAGTTGCCCTCTCCCCACCCAGCCATGAGTATGACTCATCACCTGTCCCCCAGGCCAAGTGTTTTACAAAATACTGTGCATCACCATGGCAATAGCCAAGCATCTGCCCTCACTTGGGTGAGGTTAGACTAAGTACTATGTACTTAGTACTAAGTACATTTTAATTTATTTTTTGTTTCTGTTTATTTGACTAGTTATAGATTTGAAATATTAATCACAGGAAGAGGCCATTTGGTACGACAGAGCTGTCATACAGCAGTGCAAGAGGCAAAAAGAAAAGAGGGAGACCCAAAACAATAAAAGTAACTTTTTGTTACCAAAACAAATAACTTTTAACTTTGTCACAGACAACACTGAATGACCTGAGGAAGATGGGAAATAGAGATAATAATTACTGAGGTCTTACTATGAGGCATCCTAATCCTCCAGCATCACTTATTATTATTCCTGTTTTACAGATGAAGAAACTGAGACACTCAGAGCTTAAGGTTATACAACTGGTAAGTTACAGAGCCAGGATTCAAACTCAGGCAGCCTGATCCAAGAACCCACACTCGTACCAGCTATATCTGATTACCACAGCTTATAGGAGAGGGGGAGCCTCACAAGTTGTCTGATTGTGTTCTTTGTTGGTTTATTTGTTTTCCCAACTAAAGTCAAATTATATCAAGGCTTTAAAGACTAAAACAGGATGGATTTCTAATTTGAAGGTTAACTGATAAATAAGCAAAAAACGGAAGAAGTGGTACAGCAGAGACCAACTAGTAGGACGGACATGCTCCACACACAGATGCATGGAGAAAGTTCTGTGTTTGGTGCCAATCAACCTAAATTCCTCCTTATACCAGGCAGGCAGCTTCACTCTTCCACAACCACAGATTTGGCCCACTTTGGCCAGGCATCTCACAAATCCCAGCCCTCATCACAGGGGTGTTCTGCTGGGGACAGATCAGCACAAGTCCACCGCCATTACTGGAAACACAACCCACAGAACCTATCCTACCAACAGAGGGCCATCAGGGACACCAAGGACAGCGTTATATCCTGAAGAAATGTCCTTATTTGCCAGGATGCCCCATCTGCTGTTTGAATTGTTTGAACTCAAGAAAGGGCTATTAACTCTGGGTCCAGAGCCATTATTTAAGAAGATGAAAAGGGAGGCAGTGACCACATTCATTTAATGTGCAGCTAAGAATAGAGATTTGGTTGAACCTAAATTCAAAAGCAAAGAGAATTAAATATAATCACTTTTTAAGGCATTGAAGTGATTTAAGTATTCTGTCACTGTTGGCTAGCAGTTTTCTTAGACCTAATTCAGGTCATTAAAGGTAAGATGAAGTCCCTGTGGGCTTATGGCATTATGCTGTGTCATGATGCAAAATGGCTATGCCACAATAAACAAGTGCACCAGCCTGTCACTGTGAGGCCTGCCCCGGAGAGGTCAGCAACCTGTGGTGGCCAGAAATTCATCTCACCGTCACAGTGCGGACCCTGCAGTGGGGCTGCCTGGGCTCATCCCCTATCTCTGCCATCTCCTAGCTCTGGGACTGGGCAAGTTACCTTATTCTCTGTCCCTCAGTTTCATTACTCAAAATAGGGGGATAGTAATAGTTCCTACCTCTTAAGGTGATTGTGAGGATCAAAGAAACTAATTCATGCCAGGTGCTTCCTGGACATCCTGCCACACATTTCAATCTTAGATTTAAGAACTTGCCGTTCAGTTGAGCTTACTTATTTCTACCTGAGCTCAGCCTGACCTCTGAAATATGCTTTGTGGGGGAGGACAGTTTGCTTGCTAACTGGGAAATCACTATATAAAAAGTTTTTTTTTTAATTTATCTAATTTGTCTCTATGTTCCTCATGTTCAGTTTTTCTGAAGTATTTACAGCCAAAGGGGCCTCCGCAGAATACTGGAGCCCTAACAGGGCAAAGTCAAGCACAGTCACTTTTTAAAATCCTGTAACTCAGATCACAGTCCCAACCAAGCACCTGGATCAAGTTTGAAGGGGAGTCGGGTGGGGTCAGATGGATTTCAGAGAAACGAACCATAAAGCCACCTCCTTCTTTGCTATGAATCCGCTAATGCAAGGATGGCCAGCTCTGAGGAAGGGGACCCAATCCCCATTGTTTTAACTCACAGTACCCTTCAGCAAGAGGGGTGCAAGCTGCCATCAGCCACAGGGGTCTAGAGGTATCAGTCAGGGGGGCAGTGGGGGGCCATGGGTAATCTACCTTGCAGCTTTTTTTGCAATAGCAAAAAGGATTATTTGACCTGGTTGCATATTTACTTATTTAATTGCAGGGCCTTGTGGCAGGTACTCATGAGGAGAATAAAGTGCCAAAGGGCCCCAAATTGCCCCTTGCTTACTGCCACTTCTCTCATTTCATACTCTATGGCAGAAGTGTTCAGTTACATCAAGGATGTCTATCAATCATGTTTTAAGAGTATTTTGAGAATTTCCTATTTTCCCACTCTCCCCTCCCCCATCAAGATCAATGAGGCATCCAGGAGTATTTCAAAACTAGGCTTTGTCTCGATGTATTAGAAAAGGGAAAAAGACAGGCCATATAAATACTATTTGACCAGAGCCATTCTCCTGATTCGAGAACTTCCTTTTGAATTTCCAGCTAAATACCCCAATGTGACGGGCATGTAAATACATTCTTGTCCACTAGCTTGAAATGTTTCTCAAGAATGGGCCTAAAGCTGCTAATACTAGTAAGCTTACTGATACTCCAGTTCAGTTACAGGAGTTCTTGGATGATGTGACTTTCAGTAACTCTGCTTTACTGGGTTCTTGCTTCCCAGCTCCTCTACGTGGGAAGGGCTGGACACACAATGGCTATTACAGTTTCTAGGTACAGGCACTGGTTAAGATGTTCTGCATACCGGGTAGCAGCTAACTCAAATGCTTGGAGCTGGCAGGTGACAAATGAAGAGAGAGTGCCTGGGGGTACAACCCCATCTCAGTTCAGGTTTATTGCTGCCAGGTAGGAAAGACGGCAGATTTACAGATATTCCCACATTTTTAAGAGAAGCCAGAAATTCAGGTTGTTACATGAAATCTCCCGATTTTTAAAGTTGACAAATTACTAAAATGTTTTTCAGGGACTGCATGGGTGACTAAATATGTAATTCATAACCTCTGACCACTAATGACACCCCCTGAACATCTGCATCTCACCTTTAAAGGTCTGGTGACCTTGGAGCACTCATGATATTAAGTTAGTGTCCCACGCTACTCCTTGCTTAGGTGCCCACGGGCCTGGCTGTTGGACACCCATCATCTCATTTCACCCCCCACAACAACACTGAGTTAGAGACTAGTACTATTTCCACCCACAGATGAGAAAAGTGAGTCTTGAAGACTGTGAGTAACGTACCCAAGGTCCCAGAGCAAGTACACCTTGGGGATTTGTCACGGGGCAGCCATGCACTCTAGCTGAGGAGTGGGGCTCTACTGGCACCTCGGGCCTAAAATCCTGGGATTCCACCGGTCCCACCTCTCAGACTAGGGGTAATACTACATTCAAATTCAGTGTGGTAGGGCTTCCCTGGTGGCACAGTGGTTGAGAATCTGCCTGCCAACGCAGGGGACACGGGTTCAAGCACTGGTCTGGGAGGATCCCACATGCCGTGGAGCAGCTGGGCCCGTGAGCCACAACTACTGAGACTGCGTGTCTGGAGCCTGTGCCCCGCAACGAGAGGCCGTGACAGTGAGAGGCCCGCACACCGCAATGAAGAGTGGCCCCCGCTCACCGCGACTAGAGAAAGCCCTCGCAGAGAAACGAAGACCCAACACAGCCAAAAATAAATAAATAAATTTATTTAAAAATATATACATATATACGATATTTATTTTTTTAAAAAAATCAGTGTGGTAGGATGTTGACCACTCCAAATACAAAATGTATTTAATTCTTCTCCTTCAGTGAAGGAGTGTTACAGTTTTGCCAGTAAATATCTAAAATTAGCAATCTAAAAAGCTACTGTGAAGCAATTCCATGCCCTGCATTCAAATGTCTGAATCTGCAAAATTTGGCATAAAGAGTGTTAGTGGCTGCCAAACCCAAGGGAGGAGTTAAGGGGAAAGGTAAAGCATGGAGTTACTAGCTTTTTGTTTTGTTTTCCCATGACAGTAGTGAGAACTAGAGATTGTAAAAGCGGTGGAAAAAGCCGTGTAGACTTTTACCAGAGCCAGTTTCAATTTTTTTTAATTACGTATAACGGTGAATAGTTACCAAGCAACTGTAACCAAGTTACTACATCTGTAGTGACAACACACACACATGATCTTTCCAATGAATGGCTCCTGACTCATTTTCTCCAGTCCTTACTACCATCGCTCAGAGATCTACAGTAGCTTTGATATCATCATTCCTTTCAGTGAGCCAGAGGGAAAGAAAAAAATGTGACTGCCATGTGTGTGTGTGTATAAGTGAGAAATGGGGCAGGACAGCTAGAAAGGGAGTCAAATATCTTGATCAATTTCCCCAGCAGCAGGCTTAGTCAGATTAGCTTAGGACACGCTGATAAATTATAATGGAATCACTATTATTTGGGGAGAAGTGATTCAAGACTGACCAGCTTCTGATGTAAAGCAGTGGGGTGCAATGGTTACTCACACAGGCTCTGGCACCAGACTGCCCAGGTTTGAGTTCCGATTTCTTTACTTACCAGCTAGGTTTTCTTTTTTCTTTCTCTTTTTTTTTTTCCTTCCCGGCCACATAGCACGGCTTGTGGGATCTTAGTTCCCAAACCAGGGATTGAACTCAAGCCCTCAGCAGTGAAAGCACAGAGTCCTAACCACTGGACCACCAGGAAATTCCCTTGCTAGGTTTTCTTGAATGAGTTGCCTAAACTTAGTAAGTTTCAAGTTCCCTATCTGTAAATAGGGAATAATAATAGACCCTACCTAGTAGGGTTGTTGTGAGGATTAAATGAGTTTAAATAGATTAAATATTTATTTAGAACAGTGGATGGCACATACTTAGTACTCAACGAATGTCAACTTTATTATTATCATCTCTCCCAGTGAAAATCACTGGTAACTCAAAAATGCTGACCCCATCAACCAGTGTTTCTCATCAAGCATGATGTCACCTCTAGCCTGGGAAATTTACAAGTGTGATGTTTTGATGATCAGCAAGCACTGCCAGCACTCAGTGGGTAGGGTTAGGGCTGGCGTTAGATACTAGATGTTCTGCAATTCATGGGTCAGTGCAATGGTCAACGGCCCCACATCCTACACAACTTTATATATCCTCCCAGTCTTCATGTAGGTGAAAAAACTTCGATTATCTGAACCTGGAGCCTAATTCCATTTCACATATAAATGCAAAGCATTTTTTACACAGCTTAAATATTACTGAATTTTCCAGGAATGCAACTATCATAAACTTTATGTTATTCAGAACCTTCCTAAGAAGTGTTCACATTTTGTAAAATTAGATGACCAACAATGATTTGTGTCATCAGCATACCTGTATCAGCCAGTATCTATAGCTATTGCAATCACAGTGGTTCTATGTGTACTTGCAAGATTCTTATTGCATCATTATGTCTTCTAAGGGAGCTATGCCTGAGCAATTACATATTGGAACTGATAGTGTTTTGTTATAAATTACTTCCCTTTTATTTCTCTTTTACATGACTATTTGGATGTTAGGTTTTTTTAAGTTATGCATGTAGATGTTATATTATCTATGAATTTTGTTTCAGGAGAGTAAAGGGATCATTACAAAGTATTTGTTATGAAAGGGGATGTTGGACCATAAGTGATGGAAGGACCATACTCAGAGCCCACGATTAAAAGAGAATTCATTAACCAACAGATTATGCAAACAACAAATTCTTTAGTCAATAGATGTTAAGTATGTTAGCTATGTTGGGAACTGATGTAGCAGACAGAATAATGCCCCCCCACCAAGATGTCCATGTCCTAATCCCCAGAACATAAAAATATGTTAGATAACATGACAAAGGGAAATTAAGGTTGCAGATGGAATTGTTACTAATCAGCTGACCTTAAGCTAGGAATTATCCAGGTATGCCCAATGTAGTCACAAGAGTCCTTAAAAGTGGAAGAGGGAGGCAGAAGAGTGAGAGTCAAGGAAGATGTGATTAAAGAAAGGTACAGATTGCTGGCTTTGAAGATGGAAGAAAGGGCCTTGAGCCAAGGAATGTGAGTAGACTCTAGAAGCTGGAAAGGGCAAAGAAACACATTTTCCCACAGAGCCTCTAGAAAGGATCACAGTCCTGCCAACACCTTGATTTTAGCCCAGCGGGACCCGTGTTGGACTTCTAATCTACAGATCTGTAAGATAACAATACACTTGTGTTGTTTAAACTGCTAAACTTGTGGTAATTTGTTACAGCAGCAATAGAGAACCAATATACCTGAAAGTATAAAATATTACTAAATGAAAAAAGCAGAATTCAGAATACAGACACACACACACAGCCCACAGCTGGTTTTAAATTCAGGTGGACAGATGAGTGCAAAGGTGGTGCTGCAGTGATTCAAGATGGACAAGCTAGACCAGTGAGCAAGGGTCAGGAGACCGCCATCTGAGTCTGGCTCCACAACAGACTTGCTATATGGAGTTATAAGAACCAGTCATCTCTCTGGGCCTCAAGTGTTCTCATTCAAGTATTTACAGAACACCTGCTACTGATGAGGGTTTGGGCTAGGCTTTATGGAGTCAAAGAATGCGACCTTGTCCTTGGTCTCAAGGAGATTCAGTCACTGCAGGAGAGAAAGGGGGTGACTAGATGCTCTCTGAGGTCTCATTCATCTTTAACTGTCTGTAATCCTTGAGTCTAAATAGAATTTAATGCTTACTACCTTTCATGGATGGGTTTTGTTAGGTTGCCTGAGTCCATAAGTTTTTTTAGATTGCAGGAAGCAGTTACGTGAAGTTAGATCACTGAAAAATGTTCTCTAAAACAGTAAAAGAAAGCACAATCTCAATGCATCTCAATTCAAAGCACCTTTGTTAAACTTCCCCTTTTTTCCAAATTAAGGTATAGGTATTGCTATTACTTTCAATTTTTTTTTTTTTTTTTTGGTGGCACTGCGCAGCTTGTGGGATCTTAGTTCCCTGACCAGGGATTAAACTCTGGCCCCCAGCAGTGAAAGCACAGAGTCCTAACCACTGGACTGCCAGTGAATTACCCAATTCCATATCATTTTAATTCAGCGCCCCCCCCCCCCAAAAAAAAAAACCCAATGAGCACCCAGTAGCACTTAGCATTCTCCTCTCTTGGTAGTAATTATTTATAATGTCGGTGCTGCTGCCGTGTTCCTTTTTTTTTTTTTCGGTTGGGTCTTCGTTGCTGCGTGCAGGCTTTCTCTAGTTGTGGCGAATGGAGCCTACTCCTCATTGCAGTGCGCGGGCTTCTCACTGTGGTGGCTTCTCTTGTTGCAGAGCATGGGCTCCAGGCACACAGGCTTCAGTAGTTGTGGTGCGTGGGCTCAGTAGTTGTGGCTCTCGGGCTCTAGAACGCAGGCTCAGTAGTTGTGGTGCACGGGTTTAGTTGCTCCGCAGCACGTGGGATCTTCCTGGACCAAGGATCGAACCCGTGTCCCCTGCATTGGCAGGTGGATTCTTTTTTTTTTTAACATCTTTATTGGAGTATAATTGCTTTACAATGCTGTGTTAGTTTCTGCTTTATAACAAGGTGAATTAGCTATACATATACATATAACCCCATATCTCCTCCCTCATGCGTCTCCCTCCCACCCTCCCTATCCCACTCCTCTAGGTGGTCACAAAGCAGAGCTCATCTCCCTGTGCTACGCGGCAGCTTCCCACTATCTATTTTACATTTGGTAGTATATATGTCTACACCACTCCCTCACTTCGTCCCAGTTTACCCTTCCCCCTCCCGATGTTCTCAAGTCCATTCTCTACATCTGCGTCTTTATTCCTGTCCTGCTCCTAGGTTCTTCAGAACTTTTTCTTTTTTAAGATTCCATATATATGTGTTAGCATACGGTATTTGTTTTTCTCTTTCTGACTTACTGCACTCTGTGTGACAGACTCTAGGTCCATTCACTTCACTACAAATAACTCAATTTGGTTTCTTTTTATGGCTGAGTAATATTCCATTGTATATATGTGCCACATCTTCTTTATCCATTCATCTGTCGATGGACACTTAGGTTGCTTCCATGTCCTGGCTACTGTAAATAGAGCTGCAATGAACATTGTGGTACATGACTCTTTTTGAATTATGGTTTTCTCAGGTATATGTCCAGTAGTGGGATTGCTGCATGGTATGGTAGTTCTATTTTTAGCTTTTTAAGGAACCTCCATACTGTTCTCCACAGTGGCTGTATCAATTTACATTCCCACCAACAGGGCAAGAGGGTTCCCTTTTCTCCACACCCTCTCCAGCATTTATTGTTTGTAGATTTTTTGATGATGGCTATTCTGACTGGTGTGAGATGATACCTCATTGTAGTTTTGATTTGCATTTCTCTGATAATTAGTGATGTTGAATATCCTTTCATGTGTTTGTTGGCAATCTGTATATCTTCTTTGGAGAAGTGTCTATTTAGGTTTTCTGCCCATTTTTGGATTGGGTTATTTTTTTGATATTGAGCTGTTGTGAGCTGCTTGTAAATTTTGCAGATTAATCCTTTGTCAGTTGCTTCATTTGCAAATATTTTCTCCCATTCTGAGGGTTGTCTTTTCATCTTGTTTATGGTTTCCTTTGCTGTGCAAAAGCTTTTAAGTTTCATTAGGTACCATTTGTTTATTTTTGTTTTTATTTCCATTCCTCTAGGAGGTGGGTCAAAAAGGACCTTGCTGTGATTTATGTCATAGAGTGTTCTGCCTATGTTTTCCTCTAAGAGTTTGATAGTGTCTGGCCTTAACATTTAGGTCTTTAATCCATTTTGAGTTTATTTTTGTGTATGGTGTTAGGGAGTGTTCTAATTTCATTCTTTTACATACAGCTGTCCAGTTTTCCCAGCACCACTTATTGAAGAGGCTGTCTTTTCTCCATTGTATATTCTTGCCTCCTTTATCAAAAATAAGGTGACCATATGTGCATGGGTTTGGCAGGTGGATTCTTAACCAATGCGTCACCAGGGAAGGCCAGTGTTACCTATAATTTACATGTGTAGAGACAATTTTAAATGAGTACATTTTAAGACAAATTTGAGGTTCTTAAAAATAAGAGAAAAGGAATTCCTTGAAGGTCCAGTGGTTAGAACTCGGTGCTTTCACTGCCACGGACGGGTTCAATCCCTGGTCGGGGAACTAAGATCCCATAAGCCGCAGCTGCAGCCAAAAAAAAAAAAAGAGAGAGAGAGGAATAACCTAAAGGGAAGGGGAAAAAAATAGGGAGGAGAGTAAAATGCAATTAATGGTAGACAGGATTAGGAAGAAAGTTGAAAGAGCATGAAAACAAAACAAAAAATGTAAAAAAAAGAGGAACAGAAATGTGGTAGGAAAACAGCAGGGAGCAAAGTGAGACATCTCCTTCCATCTGTCAGCTTCATTTCACTTTATTCCTGCCCCTCATCCCCACACGCAGAGCCACACCCCTAGTCACAGTGCCCTTTGGCTTCTTTCTGAATTGTGCTGAGTCCTAAGGCTCAGTGGTCCTCTGATGCCCCCTGCAGGTCCTCAAGTCTAACTGCTCTCTTTTTTAATGTGATTTACCAGATGGTGCTTAATCTTTACATAGAAACCTGGGTCCAGCAATGAGAGAGAGCAACTACAGGCTTCAACAAGTGTATGTTTCTGGGAATGATATTGAGATTATGCCTTGGAATTCCTCATATTTATGAAATGAGATATTTCACCATGATTTATATTGTCAGAAAGACCTGAGTTTGAATTCCTGCTCTATAACTTACTAACTGTGTGATCCTGGGAAAGTTCATTAATCTCCTGAAGCTATTTCTTCACCTTTAAAATGGAGATATCAAGACAGACTTATCAGTTGCTATGAGATAAAGTGAGATATTATGGGTATAAAGTGCCTCATTCAATACCTAGTACCTGGTAGCTCCTCAGTAAGTGGTAGCTTTTATTACCTCATTCCAAAGAGAAAAATACTGAAATATTACATTAAGAGTTCTATATCCCTTGTCATACCAGAAACCAAGTAAATGTAAATAATAGTCTTATGTTCTTTATTCTTCCTCCCTCTCTCCTTTTGTTTTTTCGCCTATTCCTCCATGCTAAAGATGGTTGTAGTTTCTGTGGTTTGTGCTCTGAAGTGAGAAGTTCTAGAGGTAGAGCCCTTGCTACCTGCAGCTGTCAGCTCCCCTGTGAGAAAGCACTGTCCTCCGTGTGACGCATTTTCCAGGAGGGCCCTTAGAGCTCACAGTGCTATCATCTTGCAGCCCTAGAAAGTTGGCAGAGCCTCCACCTACAGACTTTTCACACAATAGATTTCTGTGCCTTGGAACCTGCTTTCTCTGACCTTAATCCCATTGGGGGAGGACATAGGTACTGCTCTTTAGCCACTCTTCATGTGTCTGCTGCACAGCCACACTGGCAGAGCACCCAAAAGTAACAATTCAAAAGTCTATCCCCTCTGCTATTCCAGAAGATTTGATGGTGAGAAGCACTACAGTCCAGGTTTCAAGGAGAACTAGTTAGATAGGTATTCTTGGTGGTAATTTCTGAGCTAGTTTGAATCGCTAAACATACTTCATCATCCTCTAGCATATTTAGTCCTGCCATGGATATAAGAATTGTAGAAATACGAGGGGAGCATCTTACCACTCTTTTTATGGAAGAGGAAAGAGTTGCCAAGATCTCATTTTATATATCTGTTGGCTCTTTTATACCCAATTTGGAAACCAAAAAGGTTAAATAATGGAGAAATCTATCTCTGTGTGAGGCCCAGCAGACTAAATTTTGAAGTTCTTCTAAGCCCCTAATAAGACAGTGGTCATCAGTTAAAGGTACAAACTATTATTAGGTATTGAGATAAACATACCTATTAGCTTATTAAGGAAAAATAGCCTTAAAGTATATTAGGAAATAATGATGTATAAAATTTTCCTAATTACTCAAAGGATGTTTCTAATTACCAAAAATTTTACTGACCAGAAATTCAGAGGATTCAGGATGGAAGAATTAAATGTGGTATAATCGATAAAGATATGGATCACTATGTTTATACCTGACACTAATATAATATTGTAAATCAACTATGCTTCAATTTTTAAAAAGTAAATGGAAGAAATAGATAATTATCTAAATGTATTTGTGGCAGGCAGAATAGTGGGTCCTGACAGATGTCTACATCTAGTCCCCAGAACCTTGGAATATGTTACCCCACATGGCAAAATGGACTTTGCCAGATGTGACTGAGTTAGGGATCTTGAGATCCTGGATTGTCTGGTTGGGCTCAGTGTAATCACAACAGTCCTTAAGGTGTGAAAGAGGCAGGCAGAAGAGTTAAAGGAGTTGTGATAACATAAAGAGAGGTTGGATTTATATACAATTGCTGCCTGGGGGCCCAAACCAAGGAATGCGGGAACCCTCTAGAGGCTGGAAAAGGCAAGGAAACAGACTCTCCCGCAAATCCTCCAGCCCTGCTTACATCTCGATTTTAGCCCCATGAGACCCATTTCAAAGACCCCAGAACTATAAGATAATAAATTTTTGTCACTTTAAGCCACTAAGTTTTTTTGTTTGTTCCAGCATCAATAGGAAACTTTTTTGGCTATTAAGGTTAATGTGCATTTTGGTGAGAACATATTGATCAAAATTGTCAGCAAATTCTGTGATGTTCTTTTTGTGTGTGCTCAGTGATACTATAAGGTAATTTTAAAAGAAATGAAAGGGGAAAAAATTTTAAGAAAGAAATGGAAGGCAGAGTTACTATAATCTAAGTGGAAGGATTAAAACCACAAACTTTATGGAATATATAGCTGTAAGCAGTTCCACAGAGACACAAAAAGAGGGTAATAAAAATGCTATAAGGAATCTGGTGTTATGCCCAATGCATGTCTCCACAACTAGTAAGATATCACAGCTGTCAGTGGACTATTAACCATGCTTAAAGCCCACCTCTCCCCATATAGAATATCAGCCTAAAAATCCAGATTTATAGTTTCTCAAGGCTCCTAAAAAATGGCATGCACTGGAGAAAGAATATTTAATAAGCAAAGAGCTCTATAACGTTGCTGTTGCTTCTCAATATCTATCAACATTTTTATGTAGGATTACCTAAAGTATATATAAGTCTCAGAACAGGCATACCTCAGAGATACTGTGGGTTTGGCTCCAGACCACTGCAATAAAGCAAATATCACAATAAAGCAAGTCACATGAGTTTTTTGGTTCATATAAAAGTTATTTTTACACTATACTGTAGTCTATTAAATGTGCAATAACATTATGTCTTAAAAAGTACATACCTTTATTTTAAAATACTTTATTGCTAAAAAATGCTAACCATCATCTGAGCCTTTAGCAAGTCATAATTGTTTTGCAATAGTAACATCAAAGATCAATGATCATAGAGCACCATAACAAATATAATAATGAAAAAGTCGGAAATATTTCAAGAATTATCAAAATGTGACACAGAGAAACAAAGCGAACAAATGCTGTTAGAAAAATGGCGCCAACAGACTTGCTCAACAGATGGTTGCCACAAACCTTCACTTTGTAAAAAAAAATAATACAATATCTGTGAAGGGCAATAAAATGAGGTATGCTTGTACATTACCCTCTGAGTTAGGCCAGATTATCAGAAAGCTGTATACATATACTATTTTGTTTTGCCTCCCCTGCTGGGTCTCTTCCATTCGCCTTGAATTTCTTTCACTGGACTTCAGTGCCATTGCTTATATTGAGAGACATTACATGGTAGAGCCCTTGAGAGACTTTTTGCTGTCTTTGAGAAAGTTCTTTGCTTCATTATATATTGAATAGAATCCCCTCTATGAGAACCTCTGTATAAATCCATGTCTTAAGGTCTCAGTACCAGAAACAGGTAAGCTGCTTCTAAGCAGAGGGTGATTCTGCTTTTTAACTCTTATAGAAATATAATATACATCACGTTACACAGTTGTCAAAAACCACAGAACTATACAACGTAAAGAATGAACACAAATGTAAATTATGGACTTCAGTTAAGTAACACTATTGGTTCTTCAATTATAACAAATGTACCACTAATGCAAGATGTTAATAGTAGGAGAAACTGGAGGAGAGGGAGTATATATAGGAACTCTCTGTACTTTCTGTTCAATTTTTCTATAAACCTAAAACTTCTCTAAAAAATAAAGTCTTTTTAAAATATACATACAGGAGATTCTGGGAAAATAGCGGCAGCAGTGGCAGCAGCACAGCTTTTCGATCTCTGAATCCTCACATAAAATCAGATAAGCAACTAGAAAGCAAAACTAAACCCCACGGACATTCACAGTAAAGCTTTAATGATGAAGTATCCCCATGAACCCCCAAATGAAAGCAAGCAGGGACAAATCAACAGTCACAAAACCTGCACTGTATCAGCATGTGTGAGAAGAAGGAAGAAATGAGGCAGTGTATGATGGACCTGAGAACAGAACTCCAAAAGAGCAACAGGCACAGAAGGCATAGGTGAAACTGGGAGAGTACAAAGGGTACCCAGTAAGGACTGAGGAGGCTGGGGCAGTTTGGCCCCTATGAACTCTCAGAACTCAACTCCCAGGGTTTCCTTCTAGAACAGGGCCCCCTCCTGGAGAGAAAATGCAGGGAGTAGAATCAAAATTGAGCAGGACAAGGACAAGAGAGAGGTAAGGTCCTGATCAAAGTCCAGGAAGAACAGATCCCACAAATCTCAGAAAGCAGGCTTCATATTTTTAACATTATACCAAAACACAGAGGGGTCTTTGTGAAGTTATAAAAAGCTTTCCTGCCTCATTCTAAAAGTTCAGGAAGAATACATAAAAATCAGCAACAAAAAAGGATTTAGGTTGAATTCTCACAAAGTTGTTATGTTAAAAAAAAAAAGAGTAAGGAACAGAATAACATCCCTACAAACAACAGAGCATCCAGAAAGACATACCCACAAAACAGACCAAAGCGGTAACCTATTATTTCAAAATGAGCTGCAAGACATTAAGAATATGATATAAATCTTACGTGCAGCTCAGTGGGTTTATACAAATGGATATACCCATGTAACCACGGCTCATTTCAAGAAGTGGAACATTACCAGCATCCTTGTGGATCCCCTTGTGACCTCTCCTTATCAACAATGGTGTTACCTCCCCAAAGGTAAAACCATCTTGAGTTCTATCATTTTAGTTGTGCCTGTTTTCAAAGGTTGTAGAAATGAAACTTAAAAATACCTTTGCGTGCCTAGCTTTTTTCTCTCAATATTATGAGATTGACCAGGCTGTTGGGTCTATTCTTCATCATTGCAGTAAAGACACTGTATGCGTTTACCACAACTTTTCCGGTCTACTGCTGGTCAATATTTGGGTTGCTCCCACTACAGTGCTATTATAAAAGACGCTACTATGGACATTCTTTTCCTTGTCTCTTTCAGTCACTTCTGTTAGGTATATACCGTAGGAATAGAACTGCTGGGTCATAGGGAGTGTATATGTTCAGCCTTAGTAAATACAGCCAAAGTTTTCCAAAGTGGTTTTGTCAATTTAAACTCTTACTAGCTGAGCATGAGGATTCCAGTTTCTCCACTTCCTTATCAAAATTTGGTATTGTCAGGGTTTTTTTAGCAGCTATTCTATTTTTTAGCAGCTATTTTTAGCAGCTATTCTATTCTATACACACCTATTCTGATAGGTGTGTACCTGTTAATTTGCATTTCCTTGATGACTAAGAAAGATGAGTACCCTTTTATTTGCTTTCTAATCATTTGGATATCCTCTTTTTTGATGTGCCTGGTCAAGTCTTATGTATGTGTGTTGTTAGACTTTTCCTTATTGGTGTGTAGGAGTTCTTTATACTTAAAGTCCTTCATCAGATGTGTGTTTTTGCAAATATCTTCTCCCATTCTGAGGCTTGCCTTTTCATGATTACTGGTATCTTTCAATTAATAAGAATTCTTAACTGTAATGAAGTTCAATTTATCAATATATTTCCTTTATGGTTAGCAATTTTTGTATTTTGTTAAGAAATATTGCCTCTTTACGTCCCTCTTCGTTTCCTGGTGCACGAGGAGGGGATTAAGAACGCTGCTTGAGAGAGCTCCAGGGACGGGCGCGAGCCGCGGCTAAGAGTGCGGAGCCCAGAGACGGACATGGGACGCTAAGGCCGCTGCTGCCGCAGCCAGGAGGCCTGTGTGCGAACACAGGTCACTAGCCACACGCCCTTCCGGGGAGCCTGTGCAGCCCGCCACTGCCAGGGTCCCGGGATCCGGGACGGCTCCCCCGGGAGAGCGCTCGGCTCGCCTCAGGCTGCAGCGTCACGCCGGCCTCTGCCGCTGCAGGCCCGCCCCACACTCCGTGACCCTCCCTACCCCCCGGCCTGGGTGAGCCAGAGCCTCCGAATCAGCGGCTCCTTTAACCCCGTCCTGTCTGAGCAAAGAACAGACGCCCTCCGGCGACCTACACGCACAGGCGGGGCCAAATCTAAAGCTGAGCCCCTGGGAACTGTGAGAACAAAGAAGAGAAAGGGAAATCTCTCCCAGCAGCCTCAGAAGCAGCGGATTAAAGCTCCACAATCAACTTGATATACCCTGCATCTGTGGAATACTTGAATAGACAACGAATCATCCCAAATTAAGGAGCCCTGTGGATGAAAGGCTCTTGGTGCTGCAGCCAGGAGTCAGTGCTGTGCCTCTGAGGTGGGAGAGCCAACTTCAGGACACTGGTCCACAAGAGGCCTCCCAGCTGCACATAATATCAAAAGCAAAAATCTCGGAGAGATCTCCATCTCAACGCCAGTACCCAGCTTCACTCAACGACCAGCAAGCTACAGTGCTGGACATCCTATGCCAAACAACTAGCAAGACAGGAACACAACCCCACCCATTAGCAGAGAGGCTGCCCAAAATCATAATAAGTCTACAGACACCCCAAAACACACCACCAGACGTGGACCTGCCCACCAGAAAGAGAAGATCCAGCCTCATCCACCAGAACACAGGCACTAGTACCCTCCACCAGGAAGCCTACACAACCCACTGAACCAACCTTAGCCACTGGGGACAGACACAAAAAACAACAGGAACTACGAACCTTCAGCCTGCAAAAAAGGAGACCCCAAACACAGTAAGATAAGCAAAATGAAAAGACAGAAAAACACACAGCAGATGAAGGAGCAAGATAAAAACCCACCAGACCTAACAAATGAAGAGGAAATAGGCAGTCTACCTGAAAAAGAATTCAGAATAATGATAGTAAGGTTGATCCGAAATCTTGGAGATAGAATGGACAATAGAATGGACAAATTGCAAGAATCAGTTAACAAGGACCTAGAAGAACTAAAGATGAAACAAGCAACGATGAACAATACAATAAATGAAATTAAAAGTACTCTAGATGGGATCAATAGCAGAATAACTGAGGCAGAAGAACGGATAAGTGACCTGGAAGATAAAATAGTGGAAATAACTACTGCAGAGCAGAATAAAGAAAAAAGAATGAAAAGAACTGAGGACAGTCTCAGAGACCTCTGGGACAACATTAAACGCACCAACATTCGAATTATAGGGGTTCCAGAAGAAGAAGAGAAAAAGAAAGGGACTGAGAAAATATTTGAAGAGATTATAGTTGAAAACTTCCCTAATATGGGAAAGGAAATAGTTAATCAAGTCCAGGAAGCACAGAGAGTCCCATACAGGATAAATCCAAGGAGAAATACGCCAAGACACATATTAATCAAACTGTCAAAAATTAAATACAAAGAAAACATATTAAAAGCAGCAAGGGAAAAACAACAAATAACACACAAGGGAATCTCCATAAGGTTAACAGCTGATCATTCAGCAGAAACTCTGCAAGCCAGAAGGGAGTGGCAGGACATATTGAAAGTGATGAAGGAGAAAAACCTGCAACCAAGATTACTCTACCCAGCAAGGATCTCATTCAGATTTGATGGAGAAATTAAAACGTTTACAGACAAGCAAAAGCTGAGAGAGTTCAGCACCACCAAACCAGCTCTACAACAACTGCTAAAGGAACTTCTCTAGGCAAGAAACACAAAAGAAGGAAAAGACCTAAAATAACGAACCCAAAACAATTAAGAAAATGGAAATGGGAACATACATATCGATAATTACCTTAAATGTAAATGGACTAAATGCTCCCACCAAAAGACACAGATTGGCTGAATGGATACAAAAACAAGACGCATATATTTGCTGTCTACAAGAGACCCACTTCAGACCTAGAGACACATACAGACTGAAAGTAAGGGGACGGAAAAAGGTATTTCATGCAAATGGAAACCAAAAGAAAGCTGGAGTAGCAATTCTCATAACAGACAAAATAGACTTTAAAACAAAGACTATTAGAAGAGACAAAGAAGGACACTACATAATGATCAAGGGATTGATCCAAGAGGAAGATATAACAATTGTAAATATTTATGCACCCAACATAGGTGCACCTCAATACATAAGGCAAATACTGACAACCATAAAAGGGGAAATCGACAGTAACACATTCATAGTAGGGGACTTTAACACCCCACTTTCACCAATGGACAGATCATCCAAAATGAAAATAAATAAGGAAACACAAGCTTTAAATGATACATTAAACGAGATGGAGTTAATTGATATTTATAGGACATTCCATCCAAAAACAACAGAATACACATTTTTCTCAAGTGCTCATAGAACATTCTCCAGGATAGATCATATCTTGGGCCACAAATCAAGCCTTGGTAAATTTAAGAAAATTGAAATTGTATCAAGTATCTTTTCTGACCACAACGCCATGAGACTAGATATCAATTACAGGAAAAGATCTGTAAAAAATACAAACACATGGAGGCTAAACAATACACTACTTAATAATGAAGTGATCACTGAAGAAATCAAAAAGGAAATCAAAAAATACCTAGAAACAAATGACAATGGAGACACAACGACCCAAAACCTGTGGGATGCAGCAAAAGCAGTTCTAAGGGGGAAGTTTATAGCAATACAAGCCCACCTTAAGAAGCAGGAAACATCTCGAATAAACAACCTAACCTTGCACCTCAAGCAATTGGAGAAAGAAGAACAAAAACACCCCAAAGCTAGCAGAAGGAAAGAAATCATAAAAATCAGATCAGAAATAAATGAAAAAGAAATGAAGGAAACAATAGCAAAGATCAATAAAACTAAAAGCTGGTTCTTTGAGAAGATAAACAAAATAGATAAACCACTAGCCAGACTCATCAAGAAAAAAAGGGAGAAGACTCAAATCAATAGAATTAGAAATGAAAAAGGAGAGGTAACAACTGACACTGCAGAAATAAAAGAGATCATGAGAGATTACTACAAGCAACTCTATGCCAATAAAATGGACAATCTGGAAGAAATGGACAAATTCTTAGAAATGCACAACCTGCCAAGACTGAATCAGGAAGAAATAGAAAATATGAACAGACCAATCACAAGCACTGAAATTGAAACTGTGATTAAAAATCTTCCAACAAAGAAAAGCCCAGGACCAGATGGCTTCACAGGCGAATTCTATCAAACATTTAGAGAAGAGCTAACACCTATCCTTCTGAAACTCTTCCAAAATATAGCAGAGGGAGGAAAACTCCCAAACTCCTTCTACGAGGCCACCATCACCTTGATACCAAAACCAGACAAGGATGTCACAAAGAAAGAAAACTACAGGCCAATATCACTGATGAACATAGATGCAAAAATCCTCAACAAAATACTAGCAAACAGAATCCAACAGCACATTAAAAGGATCATACACCATGATCAAGTGGGGTTTATTCCAGGAATGCAAGGATTCTTCAATATACGCAAATCTATCAATGTGATAAACCATATTAACAAACTGAAGGAGAAAAACCATATGATCATCTCAATAGATGCAGAGAAAGCTTTTGACAAAATTCAACACCCATTTATGATAAAAACCCTGCAGAAAGTAGGCATAGAGGGAACTTTCCTCAACATAATAAAGGCCATACATGACAAGCCCACAGCAAACATCATCCTCAATGGTGAAAAACTGAAAGCATTTCCACTAAGATCAGGAACAAGACAAGGTTGCCCACTCTCACCACTCTTATTCAACATAGTTTTGGAAGTTTTAGCCACAGCAATCAGAGAAGAAAAGGAAATAAAAGGAATCCAAATCGGAAAAGAAGAAGTAAAGCTATCACTGTTTGCAGATGACATGATCCTATACATAGAGAACCCTAAAGATGCTACCAGAAAACTACTAGAGCTAATCAATGAATTTGGTAAAGTGGCAGGATACAAAATTAATGCACAGAAATCTCTGGCATTCCTATATACTAATGATGAAAAATCTGAAAGTGAAATCAAGAAAACACTCCCATTTACCATTGCAACAAAAAGAATAAAATATCTAGGAATAAACCTACCTAAGGAGACAAAAGATCTGTATGCAGAAAATTATAAGACACTGATGAAAGAAATTAAAGATGATACAAATAGATGGAGAGATATACCATGTTCTTGGATTGGAAGAATCAACATTGTGAAAATGACTCTACTACCCAAAGCAATCTACAGATTCAATGCAATCCCTATCAAACTACCACTGGCATTTTTCACAGAACTAGAACAAAAAATTTCACAACTTGTATGGAAACACAAAAGACCCCGAATAGCCAAAGCAATCTTGAGAACGAAAGAAGGAACTGGAGGAATCAGGCTCCCAGACTTCAGACTATACTACAAAGCTACAGTTATCAAGACGGTATGGTACTGGCACAAAAACAGAAAGATAGATCAATGGAACAGGATAGAAAGCACAGAGATAAACCCACGCACATATGGTCACCTTATCTTTGACAAAGGAGGCAGAAATGTACAGTGGAGAAAGGACAGCCTATTCAATAAGTGGTGCTGGGAAAACTGGACAGCTACATGTAAAAGTCTGAGATTAGATCACTCCCTAACACCATACACAAAAATAAGCTCAAAATGGATTAAAGACCTAAATGTAAGGCCAGAAACTATCAAACTCTTAGAGGAAAACATAGGCAGAACACTCTATGACATAAATCACAGCAAGGTCCTTTTTGACCCACCTCCTAGAGAAATGGAAATAAAAACAAAAGTAAACAAATGGGACCTAATGAAACTTAAAAGCTTTTGCACAGCAAAGGAAACCATAAAGAAGACCAAAAGACAACCCTCAGAATGGGAGAAAATATTTGCAAATGAAGCAACGGACAAAGGATTAATCTCCAAAATTTATAAGCAGCTCATGCAGCTTAATAACAAAAAAACAAACAACCCAATCCAAAAATGGGCAGAAGACCTAAATAGACATTTCTCCAAAGAAGATATACAGAGTGCCAACAAACACATGAAGGAATGCTCAACATCACTAATCATTAGAGAAATGCAAATCAAAACTACAATGAGATATCATCTCACACCAGTCAGAATGGCCATCATCAAAAAATCTAGAAACAATAAATGCTGGAGAGGGTGTGGAGAAAAGGGAACCCTCTTACACTGTTGGTGGGAATGTAAATTGATACAGCCACTGTGGAGAACAGTATGGAGGTCCCTTAAAAAGCTACAAATAGAACTACCATATGACCCAGCAATCCCACTACTGGGCATATACCCTGAGAAAACCATAATTCAAAAAGAGTCATGTACCAAAATGTTCATTGCAGCTCTATTTACAATAGCCCAGAGATGGAAACAACCTAAGTGTCCATCATCGGATGAATGGATAAAGAAGATGTGGCACATATATACAATGGAATATTAGTCAGCCATAAAAAGAGACGAAATTGAGCTATTTGTAATGAGGTGGATAGACCTAGAGTCTGTCATACAGAGTGAAGTAAGTCAGAAAGAGAGAGACAAATACCGTATGCTAACACATATATATGGAATTTAAAAAAAAAATGTCATGAAAAACCTAGGGGTGAAACAGGAATAAAGACACAGACTTACTAGAGAATGGACTTGAGGCTATGGGGAGGGGGAAGGGTAAACGGTGACAAAGCGATAAAGAGGCATGGACATATATACACTACCAAAAGTAAGGTAGTTAGCTAGTGGGAAGCAGCCGCATAGCACAGGGAGATCAGCTCGGTGCTTTGTGACCGCCTGGAGGGGTGGGATAGGCAGGGTGGGAGGGAGGGAGACGCAAGCGGGAAGAGATATGGGAATATATGTATATATATAACTGATTCATTTTGTTGTGAAGCTGAAACTAATATACCATTGTAAAGCAATTATACTCCAATAAAGATGTTAAAAAAAAAAAAAAAGAAAGAAATATTGCCTCTACAGTCATGAAGATCTTCCATGTTATCTTCCAGAAGCTTTACTAGTGTACCTTTCATGTTTACATATACAATCCATCTGGAACTGATTTTTGTGCATGCGATATAATAGGGTCAAGGCTCATTTTTTTTCCATCAGCCATCCAATGGATCCAGCACCATTTGTTAAAAAGACCATATTTTCTCTGCCAAATTGCAATGACACCTTCATTGTAAATCAGGTGTCCACATATGTGTAGGTCTGTGTCTATGCACTCTATTCTATTGCATGGGTCTTTTTGTCTATCTCAAACCTAATACATCCAAAACTGAATTCCTGATCTTCTTCCCTAAACCTGTTCCTTACTGTCTGCCCCGTCTCAACTGCGGACAATTCCACACTTCCAGTTGCTTAGGCCAAAATCCTTGGTATCATTCTGACTTGTTTCTTTCTCTCACATTCCACTTGTAATTCATCAGCAGATCCTGTTGCCTTTACCTTCAATTACATCTGGAATAACTACTTCTATCACTCCCACCCTGGTCCAAGCCAACATCCTCCCTCATCTAGACTACTGCAATAACTTCATGACTGATCTCCCTGATTAGTGGTAACTGATTGGATGTAAGGTATGGGAGAGAAGGGGGAGTCAGATGCCATCCAGGTTCCTGGGCTTGGATGGTAGAAATTGCTTTCCAAAGTGGGATAGGAAAGAAATTGGCTTGGGGGTTGAGGGAAGAAAGTCACCCCTTCAGTCTCTTCTCTACCTAACAGCCAAGGTAACACTGTTGTTAGCTCGTGTAAGTCAGATCATGTCCCTGCTCTACTCAAAACCCTCCAGTGGTGCCCCATCTCATTCAGAGTAAGAGCCAAAATCCTTACAATGACCAACAAAGCTCTACATAATTTGGCCTTCACTAGCTCTTCCCATACACTCCACTCACTTTGATGTAGACACAGTAGCCTTTTTGATATGCCTTGAAAAATCAGGCATACGCCCACCTTAGGCCTTTGCATTTGTCATCTTCCCAAATACAAAAATGGCTAGCTCCCCCATTTCCATCAAGTCTTTGTTAAAAATGTCATCTTTTCAGGGAGGCCTTACCCTGATTGCCCTATTTAATTGTAACCCAATCCCCAATTCTAGTACTCCTTATCAGCTTTTCCTGCTTTAATCTTTTTCCTTAGTTCTGATCATCTTCTAACTCTGAACTCAACAAAAGCAATGTTGAGAAAGACCAGGCCAGATTCTACAATGAGAACATACAGCAGAACCTTCTACGGAATGCATCATAACATCCATAAATGACTTTTTTTTTCAATAAATTTATTTATTTATTTTTGGCTGAGTTGGGTCTTTGTTGCTGTGCACGGGCTTTCTCTAGTTGCGCGAGTGGGGGCTACTCTTCATTGTGGTGTGTGGGCTTCTCATTGTTGGCTTCACAATGGGTGAAGCCACCCATTGTGGTGGCTTCTCTTGTTGCGGAGCACGGGCTCTAGGCATGTGGGCTTCAGTAGTTGTGGCTCACAGGCTCTAAAGAGCAGGCTCAGTAGTTGTGGCGCAGGGGCTTAGATGCTCCGTGGCATGTGAGATCCTCCCGGACCAGGGATCGAACCCATGTCCCCTGCATTGGCAGGCAGATTCTTAACCACTGCGCCACCAAGGAAGCCCCCATAAATGACTTTTTAAAAATATTTGTATATTTTGTTGACTGCTCTATCCCTAGCACTGAGAAGAGAACCTGATATACAGTAAATGTTCAATAAACACTTTATTGAATAAACTCAATGAATGAATGAATGAATCAAGCACATCTTAAAGACTGCCAACATTTAAGGTTTTAATGAAAGAGGATGAACTTTCAAAGGAGACAGAAGGAACAGCCAGAGATGGAAAAAGAACTAAGAGAGTCTAATACCCCAGACATAAAGGGAATTTCCTGAGTGAGAGTGTCTTTTCTTATTCATAACAAGCCCTTTTCAACCATACCTGAATTTATACTAATGAAGTTACTCAGGGCAGAGCCCTAGATTATCTTCAGGATTGGGGAACCAACCATGTGATCAGAGGCTTGGAACTTTCAGTACACCCCCTGACCTCTGGAGAGGGGAGAGGTATTAGAGATTGAATTCAATCACCAGTGACCAATGAGTAAATCAATTGTGCCTACGTAATGAAACCTCAATAAAAACTCTGACAAGGTTTGGGGGAGAGTCCAAGTTGGTGAACTTGATGTGCTAGGAGGGTAGTATGCTGAGGGGGCATGGAAGCTCTGCACTAATGCCCCTCCACCCTCTCACCTCTACCCTAGAACTTGCATTTGGCTGTCCCTGAGTTATATATCCTTTATAATAAAATTGTTATGGAAACTATATGCTTTCTTGAGTTCTGTGAATTATTGAATTGGGGTGGGGGGTACAGGGAGAGGGACATGAGAATCCCTGAATTTATAGTCAGCCAGGCAGAAGTGGCAGTAACCTGGGCACCCCATTTGCAATGGGCATCTGAAGTGGGAGCAGTCTTGTGAGACTGAGCCCTGAATCCAGGGTCTGTACTGACTCCAGATAGTTGGAGTCATAATTGAATTAAATTACAGAGGACTTCCCTGGTGGCGCAGTGGTTGAGAGTCCGCCTGCCAATGCAGGGGACATGGGTTCGTGCCCCGGTCCAGGAAGATCCCACATGCCGCCGAGTGGCTGGGCCCGTGAGCCATGGCTGCTGAGCCTGCACATCCGGAGCCTGTGCTCCGCAACGGGAAAGGCCACAACAGTGAGAGGCCCGCGTACCACAAAAAAATAAAAATAAATTAAAAAAAAATAAATGATAGAACACCCAGTTGGTATCGGAAAATTGGAGAATTGGTCATTGTTTCAAAAAACCAAACATTCAGTCAGGAAGGGACAGAGTCTGATTTGAACCCAAATTTTGTTCCACAATGTAGTTAAAGAATAACTAAGGCTGCCAGATCATGCCACATGAAAAGAAAAGAGGGCAGAGGACAGATGTCACAAAATTCAATAAGAAAGTAAATGATTCCACAAAGAAGCAAATTTCCAGAGACATAGGAATTAAACTTGGATGAGTTGATGCTGAGGAAACCAAGAGAAAAGGAAGTTTAAAGGAAAGTAATCAATACTATTAAATGCTGTGAAGAGATTAAATAAGACAAGGCTTGACAAATATCTACTAAATTTAGTAGTTGTGGATGACAATTCAAACAGTACCTGGGGCTTGAACATAAAGAGTTGAAAAATGTGTTTGTTTTTTCTTCTTGAAAACTTTGGCCATGGTAGAAAGAGAAGGGATAGCAATGGGTTAGTAGTATAGGAGTGAGGGTTTCTACTATAATTATTGATTGTTGTTTTGGGTGAAAGAGGCTTGAACAGGTTTAAACAGAAATGGGCCAGAAGTGGAGAGTGCTTAATGGTAGATGCCAGGCCCACAGCTGAAGAGTCTGGTCAAAAATCAGGCTGATAAGTTTTTACTTTTATTTTTATAACTTCTGTGTTGTTAAATTTTCTCAGCATGTACAATTGATATTTTCTCTGTATTTAATTAAAAAAAAAACAAAGAAAGATCTTTATTTCAAAAAACAAACAATCCTTTCTTCACCCCTGGCTGCTGCCCTCTCCCCTCCTCAGTCATTCTATTCCTGTTTGTATGAATTTGTCCACATGCCACTCATCCCTCTGCAACCTCCAGTCTGGCCTCCAGCCTCACTTCACATTATCAGCATTTGTTCAGGTCGCTAATATGTTCTGTGTCATTAAATCAAAAGACATTTTCAGGTCTCTCAAATTCCTGACTTTTCTATTTGCACACTGGACATCTCCATAGGTATCTCTAAAACAGAGCTCACCTTTCTTCCCTCTGCCCCCAAACACTTCTTTTCCCACTTCAAAGAGTACCTTCCACCATCCCCCATCCAAGCTCAGAAACCGAGTGACACCCTGACTCCTCCTCTCTCCATGCCCCAGGTCTCATCCATTACCAAATCCCTTCATTCCCACCCACCCCCACGAGTCTAAAGTATATTCCTGATTCCAATACAATTTTAATAGTCTCCATCATGATCTTTCTGAAATATCGATCAGATAATGACCCTCAGAGGACATACAGTCCTCCTTGGCTCCCGCTGCCCAGAGTAAACCCCCAGCATATTAGTATGGGTGGTAATGATCCTTCAGGATCTTGAAGGCCCCACCTGCTTCTCCAGCCTCATCTCTCTCCCTACACCCCTGTCCTAACAATGCCCAAACCTCACAGAAACTGTTGGTAGTTCCCTGAATTTGAGTGACTCCCATGCTGTCCTCTGGCATGGAGGATGATGCCTGGACACCCAGCACGTGCAATGTCCTGTCCTCTCCTACCTCAGTTCTGGGCCAACTCCCATCTGCCCCTCAAGATTTAACTCAGACTTCACCTGCTCAGGGATTTAGTAACTCATACAGAGACAGTGTTATTGTTAATCTATTGTAGCTTTCCTTTCCAAGACTCTTAAGGCATTTGGGTTAGTGTCTAATCCTAAATGGTTTTATACAAAAGTAAAGAAAGTATGGCCTATAGTAATGCCACAACTACAGAAGTGGATTTGTTTCTTTATGTACATGTTGGTGCCTTAAAATTTGTATTGGGCATTTGTAAGTATTTATAAATGGTGCTTTTTATTACTCATGGCATACCAAGGCGAAAATAAGCTTTGTTAAACAGAATTCTGTAAAGAATGCTTCTTATCCAGTACAACAGACGTCACTCATTACCAGAATCTTTATCTAACAGCTTGGATCAACCAATCCAGGTGTCTTTACATAACAAATCTTACGGGAGTCTTTAACTCTGAATTCAATGAAAGTAATGTTGAAAAAGACTGATCCAGCACTCTGTAATGAGAACGATATAGTAGAACCTTCTTAGGAATGCATTATAACATCCATGAAACCCTACATTTGATGATAGCACTGGACCATGTAATTTTCTCCAGGGGTTTTATCTGTAAAATAGGGATAATAATGGTTCTTTCACACAATTATCCAGATGATTAACTAAAGAGAACTTTGAACTGGAGGTAAAAAGTTGGGAGCATCAGCATATGGATGGTGTTTAAATTGAGAATTGATGAGATAACCTAAAGAGAGAGGGTTCAGAGAGAAAAATAAAAAGCCCCAGCCCTCTTTCCAAATGTTTCCGATTCATTTTTTCATTCAACAACTATTTTCTGAGTGCCCATGATCAGTCAGTTACTGTACTAGACACTACGGATGCAGGGGTGAGCCAAAGAGACACAGAGAAAGCTTATAGTCTCCTGAGAGAGGCAGAGAAATATATATTTAACTACAAACTATAATAAGTGCTTTAAAGGAAAAGTTCCAGCCATTATGGAAGAATTTAATGAGGACCTAATCATATTAAATAAAATATTATATGTAAAGCACTTAGTATAGTGTCTGACACACAGTAAACCCTCTAGCCAAGGAAGGCCTCACTAAGAAAGTGACAATTATGCTGACAGCAAAGGATTAGTTGGAGTTGGCTACGTAGAAAATGGAGTGAAAGAGCACTGCCAGCTGAAGAACACACAAGAAGGCCCTGAGGCAGGAAAGAGCTTGGGATGTTCCCAGAGCTGAAAGGGGACTTGTATGGCTACAGCACATGATAGTTGGGAAATGATAACACCTTCTACCTGGCCACCCAAGGTAGAAATCTCCCTTTCCCCCAAGTGATGAAAATCATTTTAAGAAACCACACAACAACTCTAGATACTACACCAAAATAGTAATGATGCAAATGAATTGTATCTGCCTGAAAATTACCCTGCAGTCTGCTTTCCAACTTCCCCTTTCACAGCCACCCTTCTCCCACTATGTTCCCTCACCTACCCAGCATCTCACTTTGGTGCATTGTCCCGGGGATAAGAAGTCAAGAATAAGTCCTTCCTGAGGAAGAGTCCTGTGATAACAAATCAGAGAGAAATTCAGCAAGAAATATTAAACAAGGCAGCATCTTACTGTCATCCAGGCTACGTATAAATGCAAGGTTCCGAATTTAATTTAAAATTCAAAAGTGAAATGGTTATCAGAGGGATACATATTAACACCATTATTTGAATTGAAAAATTACAGACCTCTTTCTAATAGAAAGATTGATTTCACTGACTGATTTTCCAGTGAGGATTGATTTTGCCAATTAATTCATATGGCAAACATTTTCCAAAACTTAAATGAGCTAAATATGCAGCCATAAGATTTTGACAAAAATATATTTAAAGTACATATTCATTATACAATACACAAAAATTATAAACCTTATAACTAAGTTTATGAGAAAAAATTTAAATATCAATTTTAAGATGTATGAGAATACATAATTTTTCAAAATTATTTTCAGGTTATTCTAGCAAAAAAACAAAAATGTGAAGACCACTGGCTTACAGGGTTAACTCAAGTGTCCGCTAACTGAATGGGGTATAGGAATGTGAAACAAGGAGAGGTCAAGGGTGATCCCTAGATTTATAACCAGGAAATATAAATTTGAGATTAACTCACAATTCATGTATGTTCACATTGAGAGTTGACAACAGTGCAAATAACTCCTGATGAGGGTAGCTGACTCTATCTTGTGTATTTGCAATAATTTGCAATTATTACCTTGTGAATTTATATTTGTATTAACAAATCCATTTTAGCATATGTGATTGCATTTATGTATTTGCTCTTTGAATTCTACTTTAAAATAGTTGTACATCTCACTGGCCCCCTCATTACATAATAAGTATAATAATTTTAAAAATTCATGTATGTTCATGGTTCATTAAGGTACCTCTTAAATTTTTTCCATTATACTTCATTAATTTTTTTTTTTTTTTTTTGGCCGAGCCCTGTGGCTTGCGGGATCTTAGTTCCCCAACCAGGGATTGAACCTGGGGCCCCCGGCAGTGAGAGCGCTGAGTCCTAACCAATGGATCACCACTGGTTTCCTACTTTATTAAATTTTAGAGGAGATGGTATATTACAGTGTAGGGGTGGAAAACTTTTCCCTTCTTCCTTTCTGGCTGGTCTAATAATTAAATTGACATAAAGCAGATTAACAGAAGAAAAACAAATTTCATGCATATCGGAGGCCCAAAGATACTCAGGCAATTGAGGTTTACATGCCACCCTCAGCTAAGAAGAAGGGGTAAGGGTCTGGGGCTTCAAACGGGAGGAAGGCAATTCACAGGAGGATGAGAAGAGCAAATGTTTGGTGAGCAAATATTTGATAAACAAATGTTTGCCATACCACATAGCTAAGTCTCTCTGATAAAAAGTTATCTTTGGTATTAGCTCTTTTCCTGCTGTCAATCTAAATTCTTTTAGGCAGTTAAGGGGAAGGTAAACAGCTCTTCCAAAGTCTGTTGGGCCTTGTTTGTCATCAACTTAAAATCCACATGCCAAAGTGGTATATTTTGGGGTCACATATTCTGCTCCCCCTCAATGGTAATATTGGAAATTTTGGAGATTTGTGAAGGTCTTGAAACTTAACTCTCAAGAATATCTAAGGTCCACTATAGCTTATATGTTCACGTTCATTCTGACTTCTGTTTTATAAAGAGGTCTAAGTTTGCAGTTTTTAAAAAAGTAATGTAAAAGTTTACCGGGGGTGGGGGGGAAGTTTACCAGGAAATAAGGCACCCAGTTTAAGGTTAAAAATTAAAGGACCAACTTGTAGTCCAAGATGCAGTAACAAGGACTGGATTTACCCTCTCACCTTAAAGAACACTGACCCTACCCCACTCCCCACAAAAAACACCACCACCACACAAAATATATGAAACAACAATTTTCAAGATACTGGACAGCAGCCAGTGAAGGACAGTGATCCCTGAGAGACTGGAAACAAATGAGGAGAGAGCCCTACGATTTAACTTAAGAGGGTTTCCAGGCTGCCACACAGGGGAGGGGAACTCAGGTGAACCTGTTGGACTCCTGAGTTGAGGAAGTGCAGCTCAGAGTATGGGGAACCCAAGGTGGCTAGTGTTTGTGGGACAGAGTGCTAGAGAGGACAGACCTGTACAGAGAAAGAACTCCGGAGATCTGCAGAGTGTATTCAGAGTATTGATTGGTGCCTTTGTGTGAGGAAACTATCCCACAGATGCTGAGGAGAGAACTATTGAAAGAATGAGAGTAAACAGTGCCCAGCACTCACAGAGGGCCAGGAAGAGAGCCTGTTCCCAACAGTTTAGACTGGAAAACATCATGTTTCATAGGGCATTGGATAGAGTATCAAAAAGGTCTTTCTTCAGTAGTGGGAAATCATTAACCCTTGACTAATGGTTCTCAGCCAGGGGTAATTTTGCTTCCCCAGCCCCCAACCAGGGGACAATGTCTGTAACATCTGGAGACATTTTTGATTTGTCAGGACTAGAGGCAAGGTGCTACTAGCATCCAGTGGGGAGGCCAAGGATGCTACTAAACATCTTGCAGTGGACAGGACAACAAAGTATTATCTGGTCCAAAATGTCAACAGTGCTGAGGTTGAGAAACCTTGCCGCAGACTCAGCACTGCTCTGGTCCTTCCTAACAAATCTTAAAAGCAAGACTCAAAAGGGTCACACTGTTTCCCAGTAAATTAACTGCATCCCAGAGCAAAGCTCAAGATTTACAGGAATACAAAACTATCTGGCACCTGACAGGGTAAAATTCACAATGTCTGGCATTCAGTTCTTCCTCATCTAAATAAAGATCACCGGGCTTGAAGAGGTGCAGGAAAATACAACCCATATTGAGGAGAAAAATCAACCAGTCGAAACCAACCCAGAACTGACACAGACATTAGAAGTGGCATAAAATGACATTAAAGCAGTTATTATACCTGTATTCTATAAGTTCAACAGGTTAAGTAGGGATATGGCAGATATAAAAAAAGACCCAAATCAAACTTTTAGAGATAAAAGTACAATGTGTTAGATGAAAAATACACTGGATGGGATTTAATAGCAGATTACATATTTCAGAAGAAAAGATTCGTTAACGTGAAGGTATAGCAATATAAACTATCCAAAATGAAACACAGAAAATAGAATCTTTTTAATGAAACTTAAAAAGAAAGAAAAGAGCAACAGTGAGCTGTGAGACAATGTTATGTGGCCTAACATACAAGTATTTGGAGTCCCTAAAAGAAAGGGGAGAGAGAAGAGAACTGAAAATAAAGTTGAAGAAATAATAGTCAAAAATTTCCCAAATTTGATGAAAACTATTAATCCACAGATCCAAGAATCCCAATGAGCCCCAAACACAAGAAATATGAAAAAAAAAAAAAAAACCATCAAGGCACATCATAACCAAATTGGTTAAAAAAAAAACAGTGATAAAGAGAAAATCTTAGAAGCATCCAAAGAAAAAAGACATCTCACATATAGACAAAAATAAAGATGACATCAGATCTCTCAACAGAAATAATGCAAGCGAGGGCTTCCCTGGTGGCGCAGTGGTTAAGAATCCGCCTACCAATGCAGGGGACACAGGTTCGAGCCCTGGTCCGGGAAGATCCCACATGCCGCAGAGCAACTAAGCCCATAAGCCACAACTACTGAGCCTGCGCTCTAGAGCCTGTGAGCCACAACTACTGAGCCCAAGCACCACAACTACTGAAGCCCGCGTGCCTAGAGCCCATGCTCTGCGACAAGAGAAGCCACCCAATGAGAAGCCTGCGCACCGCAACAAAGAGTAGCCCCCACTCGCCACAACTAGAGAAAGCCTGCGCACAGCAACAAAGACCCAACACAGCCAAAAATAAAAATAATAAATTAATTAATTTTTTAAAAAAGAAAGAAAGAATGCAAGTGAGAATATAGTAGAGCAGTATCTTTAAAATACTGACAGGAAAAAAAACTGTCAACATAGAATTCTATACTCAACAAAAATCTTTCAAAAGTGACAGTAAAATAAAGATATATTCAAACACATAAAGCTGAAAGAACTCATTACCACACTACCCACTAGAAGAACCCCATACCACACACACAGACACACAGTACAAAAAATAAAGGAAGTTCTCAAGCAGAAGAAAATGATACCAGATGGAAATCTGGATCTCCACAAATGAATGAAGAGCACCGGAAATTAAAACTACATGGTTAAATGAATAAGATTTTTTTTTCTTATTATTTAAAATTCTTTAAAAGACAAATGACTGCATAAACAAAAATAATAGCAATGTACTGTGAGGGTTTTAACATTTACAAACGTAAAATGCATGACAAAAAGAGCATAAAGGCCAGAAGAGAAGAAATTACACTATTGCAAGCTTCTTACAGTAGGAATAGCCCTGCATCTATCAAAGAAAATGAATGCATGGTTAAAAGCCTTCCCACAAAGTAAACTCCATGCCCAGGTGGCTTTACTAGTGAATTATATCAAACATTTATGAAAAAAGTGCCGATTCTACACAAACTCTTCCAAAAAATTGAAGAGGATAATACTTCCCAATTCACTCTATAAGTCCAGCATTACTTTAATATCACAACCAGAAAAAGATATTACAAGGAAAGAAAAGTACAGACCAATAACCCTCATGTGGCTTATCTGGGGAAAGCAAGGTTAGTTTTACATTCAAAGTCAATCAGAGTAATTCACAATATTAAACAAATTTAAAAAGAAAAACGACATGATCATCTTAATAGATGCAGAAAAAGCATTTGATTAAATCCAACGTCCACTCCTAATAAAAACTCTCAGTAAATGAGGAATAGGAAGGATTTCTCCATGTGTTAATGAGCATCTATCAATACAACAAACGTACAGCTAACATTATACTTAATGGTGAAAGACTGAATACTTTCCCCCTGAGATCAGCAACAAGGCAAGCATATCTGCTTTCATCACTACTATTCAACACTGTACATGAGGTTCTAGCCAGTGCAATAGGCAAAAGAAAAAAGCTGTCCAGAGAGTAAAGGAAGAAGTAAAACTCAGATAACATGATCATCTATGTAGAAAATCTAAGGAATCTATTAAAAGTTGCAGATAAAATGTTTGTCCATGTAGAAAATCTAAGAAATCTAATCAAAAGTTACCAGAACTATCTGCACGGCTAGAGCCCATGCTCTGCAACAAGAAGCCCGTGCACCAAAAAGAAGAGTAGCCCCTGCTCGCCGCAACCAGAGAAAAGCCCACACACAGCAACAAAGACCCAGCGCAGTCAAAAATAAAATAAATTTATATAAAAAAAATTTTTAAAAACAAAACTTACTAGAACTAGTAAATGAGTTTAGCAAGTTTACAGATATAAGATCAATATATTAAAAAGTAACTGTATTTCCATATATGAGCAATAAACAATCAGGGATTGAAATTTTAAATGTTATTTATAATAGCATCAATACATATGAAATACCTAAAGATAAATATTACAAAAGATGTACAAGACCTGTATTACAAATTATAGCTGAGGGAAATCACAAAAGATTTAAATAAATGGAGATATACAACCTGTTCATGAGAAGTTTTGTTGATGAGTATAACTTGCTCATGAGAAGACTCAATATGCTAAGATGTCAATTCAAATCCCCAACAGGTTTTTTGTAGGTATTGACAAACTTATTTTAAAATTCATATGGAGGGCTTCCCTGGTGGCGCAGTGGTTAGGAATCTGCCTGTCAATGCAGGGAACACGGGTTTGATCCCTGGTCCGGGAGGATCCCACATTCCGCAAAGCAACTAAACCCATGTGCCACAATTGCTGAGCCTGTGCTCTAGAGCCCGTAAGCCACAACAACTGAAGCCAGTGAGCCACACCTACTGAAGCCCACGCACCTGGAGCCCATGCTCCACAACAAGAGAAGCCACCACAGTGAGAAGCCCACACGCAGCAACGAAGACCCAATGCAGACAAAAATAAATAAATAATTTTAAAAAATTCATATGGAACTGCAAAATATCTAGAATAGCCAAAACAACTTTGAAAAAGAAGAACAAAGTTGAAAATAATTTCAAGACTCGTCACAAAGCTACAAGAATCAAGACAGTATGGTATTGGCGGGACTTCCCTGGTGGCGCAGTGGTTAAGAATCCGCCTGCCAATGCAGGGGACACGGGTTTGAGCCCTGGTCCGGGAAGATCCCACATGCCATGGAGCAACTAAGCCCGTGCACCACAACTACAGAGCCTGTACTCTAGAGCCCACGAGCCACAACTACTGAGCCCACATGCTGCAACTACTGAAGCCCATGGGCCTAGAGCCTGTGCTCTTCAACAAGAGAAGCCACCACAATGAGAAGCCCATGAACCACACGAAGAGTAGCTCCTGCTTGACGCAACTAAAGAAAGCCCACGTGCAGGAATGAAGACCTAATGCAGCCAAAAATAAATAAATAAAATTTTTTAAAAATCTACAAACAAGAAATGCTGGAGAGGGTGTGGAGAAAAGGGAACCCTCTTGCACTGCTGGTAGGAATGTAAATTGATACAGCCACTATGGAGAACAGTACAGAGGTTCCTTAAAAAACTAAAAATAGAACTACCATACGACCCAGCAATCCTGCTACTGGACACATAGCCTGAGAAAACCATAACTCAAAAAGAGTCATGGGGCTTCCCTGGTGGTGCAGTGGTTGAGAGTCCGCCTGCCAATGCAGGGGACACGGGTTCGTGCCCCGTGTCCCACCCACATGCTGCGAAGTGGCTGGGCCCGTGAGCCATGGCCGCTGAGCCTGCGCGTCTGGAGCCTATGCTCCACAAGGGGAGAGGCCACAATAGTGAGAGGCCCACGTACCGCAAAAAAAAAAAAAGAGTCGTGTACCACAATGTTCACTGCAGTACTATTTACAATAGCCAGTACATGGAAGCAACCTAAGTGTTCATCGACAGATGAATGGATAAAGAAGATGTAGCACATATATACAATGGAATATTACTCAGCCATAAAAAGAAATGAAATTGAGTTATTTGTAGTGAGGTGGATGGACCTAGAGTCTGTCATATAGAGTGCAGTAAGTCAGAAAGAGAAAAACAAATACCGTATGCTAACACATATATATGGAATCTAAAATATATATATATGGTTCTGAAGAACATAGGAGCAGGACAGGAATAAAGACTCAGACATAGAGAATGGACTTGAGGACCCGAGGAGGGGGAAGGGTAAGCTGGGATGAAGTAAGAGAGTGGCATGGACATACATACACTACCAAATGTAAAATAGCTAGCTAGTGGGAAGCAGCCACATAGCACAGGGAGATCAGCTCTGTGCTTTGTGACCACCTAGAGTGGTGGGATAGGGAGGGTGGGAGGGAAATGCAAGAGGGAGGGGATATGGGGATATATGTATATTTATAGCTGATTCACTTTGTTATAAAGCAGAAACTAACACAACATTGTAAAGCAATCATACTCCAATCAAGATGTTAAAAAAGAGTATATACTATATGATTCTATTTAAAACGTGAGAAATTGTAAACTATAAGTGATGGAAAGCCGACCAGGGACTTCTCTGGTGGCACAGTGGTTAAGAATCTGCCTGCCAATGCAGGGGACATGGGTTTGAGCCCTGGTCTGGGAAGATCCCACATGCCTCAAAGCAACTAAGCCCGTGAGCCACAACTACTGAGCCTGCGCTCTAGAGCCCGCAAGCCACAACTACGGAGCCTGCGTGCCACAACTGCTGAAGCCCGCCTGCCTAGAGCCCGTGGTCTGCAACAAGAGAGGCCACCGCAATGAGAAGCCTGCACACCACAACGAAGAGTAGCCCCCGCTCACAGCAACTAGAGGAAGCCCGTGCACAGCAACGAAGACCCAACGCAGCCAAAAACAAATAAAATAAAATAAATAAATTTATTTTTAAAAAAAGAAAGAAAGCAGACCAGTGTTTGCCTTGAGGGTAGGAGGCATGAGGAAACTTGTGGGTGACAGGCTCATTATCTTGATTGTAGTGATGTTTTCATAGGTGTCTACATGTAGCAAAATTCACCAACTTGTACACTTTAAATACATGCAGTTTATTATATGCCCCCATTAAACCTCTATAAAGCTGTTTACAGTATGAAAGGAGAATGGTGAAAACACAAGTTTCACACAGTGGGCTTATTTCATTAAAGCACAGTTTTATCAAAAACAAGGATGAAAATTTATTCTTTGCGTAAGCCACACAAACATCCAAGAAAAACTTCCATTTCCAAGACTACCAATCCTATTCCTAGACTGTCATCCGCCCCATCTCCTTCCAAACTCGGCCAGACATTTCATGTGTTGTCAACATGAATACCTCTGATAAATACCTGGTGAGGAAGCCAGGTCAGAGTGTGGGTGACGGATCCAAATGCACTGCCACTACCTGACAAATTTGAAAGTTATACTGAGTGAAATTGACCTAGAAGAGCTGTTGGTACATTTACAATCTTAGCAGGGCTGGAGTCTATTTATGGGTTTTGATGGACTCTAACTACATTGTAATCTGTACATATATACAATTTTAAGTTATCTGTATAACCTATCTTCTTATTCACTAACAGAAGTCATCCTGATTTATGGGTTTGTTTTATAATGTGCCTCTATCTGAACGCACCACATGGAAAGACAATAAACACAAAAAATACTTCGGGCTCTTGCTGCTAAACAAGTATTGAAGCAATGTGTGTGAGTTATTAAAAGAAGTACTACAATTAACAAGACAATTTGGCACTGTCCACGCCCTCAGGAAACTGGAATACTATACTGAAAAGGAGACAACTTCTCTTAGAGATAGAGGGTATGGTACATGTGTTGGGGGAAGGGGGGCCATGAGATAGTCTCCTAAAATTACAGAATATCAACAGCCACCCCTTATGCCAAATCATCTTCAGTTTGAGTTCTTCTTACACGCCTTAACTCTCAAATTCCCTCTACCTCAGAATGCTATATCCTTACTCCCAGTTAATATGGTGGGTTTAAAATACACCGGGCATTCTTTCCTACTGACAAACTGATGGAGAAGATCATGTAATCAAGGAAAATATCTGATACTAATTGCTCACACACACACAAAAAAGTAGAAGGGGACTCTCTGAACTTAGACCCAAGCCCAAAGCCAAGTTTATTTATCTCTGATAAATCTCTCCTGATACTAATCCCTCCAGTCCCACCTTTACTATGTGAGTAGTTACACAGCTGTGTTGGTGGGAAAATACTGTGTAATGATGTGCTGGGGGTAAGCAATTCTCGTAACCCGTTATTCTAGTAACCATTAAGAGTCTTAAAACTTCACCTCGGGATGGACTAAGACTGTGGTATATTGGTAAATATTTAATAAGGTAAGAAAGGAAGGCCCTCATTTGCAGTATCTAAGTGAATACTCCCAGTCAGTCAATTTTAAGCTACCACTGTGATGTGACTAAATGCGATGTTGGGAAGATGTGTGCCTAGTATCCCCCCCATACAAATGAGATAAAAATAAATAACCTCAAGAGCACATACAATAGTAAAATGTAGTAAAAATAATTAGGTAGTTACAGTTTTTAGTATCTAATACTGTCACCGGCCAAGCCCATTAACAATTCCCGGGAAATAAAAATAGAATCTGGGTAATAAGACAAAGTTTAACCTTTTTATTTTTCTTTGTGCTTAGTCCAGTTTCACTTGTTCACAGGGTGCTGCATGCAGAGATCTTACACCAGGCCCTTCAGACCAGAGTTCCTAGTGTGAAAAGGCTGGGCCTGGCACCTCAGCTCTGGGCCCCTGTCCAGAAGTGCTGCACAGGCCCCTGCAATCCAAAAGAACCCTATAAAGCAGCCCCAGCCAAACGCCTTTGGGGAACAGCACGTACTTGAGAGCTTGAACTCCCACCTCTTCATTCTTTGACTTCCTTTGCGTTCGAACCAAACTTGGTCTCCTACTGGCTCCAAGATACCGGTCAGAAGGACACTTGCTGGGGACTGACTGGGGAGTGTCATTAAAATACCTTCATTTTTTTTTAATATTACTTAATTGTAAGTTTATATAATTTAAATTTTAATAATGGCAGTGTTTAAGGATTGGCTAGCCGAATTCTTACAATTTTAACGAGACTGTTCAAGTCACCTTCAACACACCACTGGCCTGGGGGTACTTTCTTTCTGAGGTGAATACAAGGTAACTTCAAGTAACTTCGAACTTCGGTGACTCCTACTGAAAGAGAAGATCCTGGCAACAAGTAAAACTTGATATATTCTTTTTAATACAACAATGAAGAAACAAGGGCCCAGGTACAATTAAAGAGCGTACAAGGTGTTAGGTGGTGGAGTGGGACTTGGAGCTCAGATATGTCTCCAAAGCTAAGAGATGAATACATCCGTCAGGTGTTGCTACAATTTCTAGTTGAAAAAGCCAGACTCGAGGACTTTTAGCTCTGCCCGGAGCCTTAAGGGTGTGTGTGGAGGGGTGGCGCAAGAGGTGGAGAACGTAGCTTTCTAAGCGTATGTCCTCTGCACCCAGAAGTCTCTCTACAGATCAATCCCAACCACGGATTTGTCCATGGCCTCCAAGAAAATATTCTATTCCTACAATCCGCTGTGTGCGCTCCTACCCACCTGACGGCTTAAGTCTTCTGCGGGAGGTAGAACTACTACGGAACAGAGAGCACAGAATTCGGTCGGCCGGCGCGAGTCGGGAAAAAAGCCAGCGAATCCTCATTAGTAGCGCGTGGCCGCCTGGGATGAGGGGCCGAGGGCCGTGAGCTGCAGCCGCGGACCCGCCCTCCCAGACCTCCTGGTCCTCCCCAGGCCGCCGACCCGCCGGCGCCGCGCGCGCCTCTCCAGCCGCCCTCTCGAGGCTTGACATTTGCTCCGGAAGTGGCTCCGGCGCCTGAGGCTGGCCTAGGATTTTACCGGACGAAAAGGCCGACGCCCACGCTGCCTTCACGCCCCGCCCTCCGCTCCCCTAAGTTAAAGAGGAAGAGCGGGCCGTTGGGTGGCTGGTTGGGTGAGTCGGCCTCTGCCGCGCCCGGGAGCCAGCCGCCGCACTTCCGGCGGCCGGAGCCCCGCGCACGCTCGAAGCCATGTTGAGGAGCTGCACCGCGGCACTGCGCACGCTCCGGGCCCTGCGCGGCAGGCGGGAAGGCGCGTCCCCCGCTGCGAGGGACCCGGTACTCGCGCGGGTAAGTCCCGGGCGCTGGGCGGCGGAAATGGGCAGAGGGTGTGACTTTCCGTCAGGAACAACCCTGTGATATGGATATGTTCAGCTGTTTATCCATTTCCTCAGCCAGCTGACCTCAGAGTAAAAGCTAACATCAGCTCCAAGAGGCATCAATGTTAACGGGGTCAGCGGATCTTTCAGTCCTGAGATTCAAGCCGTAAAAAACTGCACAGGAGGGTGACGCCGTTTGTTGTTGTTGTTTTTTTTAACATCTTTATTGGAGTATAATTGCTTTACAATGGTGTGTTAGTTTCTGCTGTATAACAAAGTGAATCAACTATACGTATACATATATCCCCATATCTCCTCCTTCTTGAGCCTCCCCTCCCACCCCCCCTTCTAGGTGGGGTGACCCGTTTTGAATAAGTGTGCAGGATGCTTGAGTCATGTTAGCAGGTCAAGGAATGCAGCTGCTACTAATATTAATAAAGAAAGGTTGTGCCTTAAGCAAGGTCACATAGAAAACACGTGGTACAGTTGGAATCTGAACCGAAGCAGTCTGCCTCCTAACCATTACATTATACCCTCAGGAGAAGAGTACGTCACTAACAAGGGTTTAATCCTAGTTCTCTACTACTAGTTTATCTACTACTTTACTTATCTACTAGAAAAACTGTTAAGATATTCTGTCTTACCATTTTTCAGTCAGCAATCAATACAGATATTTGCTGCCTCTCACCAGCTATATGCAAGGAATATCTAAAGATAGTAGTTTATAGGGATATTGGCTTAATTCTAGATAATTAAATTAAGTGGTACTGCTTAAATTGTCCTCTCTGAAGGAGATCAGTTCAATGAAAATAATCATTTTGGACTCGTAAAGGACACACACAAGTGGATCCCATTTAATGATAGTTAAAACCATTTTAACATCTCTGAAAATGTTAAGTTCAAGAACTTTCTTTTTTTAATATTGATTTATTTTATTTTTGGCTGCATCAGGTCTTAGTTGCGGCACGCGGGATCTTTGTTACGGCTTAGTTGTGGCATGCGGGATCTTTCGTTGTGGTGCACGGGCTTAGTTGCCCTGCCGCATGTGGGAGCTTAGTTCCCCAAGACCAGGGATCCAACCCGTGTTCCCTGCATTGGAGAGCAGATTCTTAACCACTGGACCACCAGGGAAGTCCCAAGTTCAAGAATGTTAAAACAATTTCTATACAGTCCTTATTATTAAGCAGTCTGCTTGAATGAATAATGAAATAATGTTCACTTTGGGAGAGTCAAGGTAACTAATAATAATTTATAATGAAATCAGCTTCCTTGATTGTTTTAATATTAGAAATAATAAAGATAACCAGCTTATATTAAAATAAGTAATAGTAAATGTTAAAAATTTTAAGGTGAAGTTTTTAGCAAAAAGAAAGGAGAGGCTGGCACTTCTAATAGAAACATTTAATAAATATTGTAATGGGATTCTAATGGTGTTAGCTTTAGGGAATAACTAATAATTGATGGAATGAGGATTTTTTTTTTTTTTATTGCGGTATGCGGGCCTCTCACTGTTGTGGCCTCTCTCGTTGTGGAGCACAGGCTCCGGACGCGCAGGCTCAGCGGCCATGGCTCACGGGCCCAGTCGCTCCGCGGCATGTGGGATCTTCCCGGACCGGGGCACGAACCCGCGTCCCCTGCATCGGCAGGCGGACTCTCAACCACCGCGCCACCAGGGAAGCCCCGAAATGAGGATGTTTTTATTGGCAGTTATTTAAATTTTTCCACTTGAAGTCTAAAGACTTGTGGTTGAATATAAAAAAGAGCATTAAGTATGGGCCATTTATAAGAACAAAGACATCAAAAGAGAATTCTAAAGTTACAGTCTCACTTCCAGGCTCGTGCGGAATATACTTCTCTTTTCAACTTTGGGTTAAAGTTGGGAGCCTCCAGATAGGGCTATGCGGTAGTCATGTTTCTTTCTTCTGGGCCTTGTGTCTTCTACCAGTTCTTCTCAATCCTTTGGAGACAGGAGATGATACCTCATTCCACTTATCACCATTTTAAGGCATTCAGGATTGTCTTGAATAAGTGGTTCAGCTTCTACTGTCTTTTTTTTTTTTTTGCGTTACGCGGGCCTCTCACTGTTGGGGCCTCTCCCGTTGCAGAGCACAGGCTCCGGACGCGCAGGCTCAGCAGCCATGGCTCACGGGCCTAGCCGCTCTGCGGCATGTGGGATCTTCCCGGACCGGGGCACAAACCCGCGTCCCCTGCATCGGCAGGCGGACTCTCAACCACTGCGCCACCAGGGAAGCCCCTCTACTGTCTTAATTAAGAAATTCTTCGATATAAGAGGAAACCTGACTTTAGCAAGGATGTCAACCATAAATGGCTGGCAATTAGGTTCATCATATTTCAACCACCTGACTGCAGCGTCGTAAACCTGATCCTCTGCTCTCACAGTTAGAGTGTCCTGATTGAGGAGATGTGTAACTCACCTGGCATCAAGTTGTAGAAATTCATTAGTTTTATAAAATTCAGTAAAATGCTGATGAATAAAGTCATCTGCAGTTGCGTTCAATTTAGGACAGTGTAGACACTCTGCTAGCCCACTTATACCAAGACAATTGGAAGCATCAGCTTGTTCTTTGAAAAAAATCAACACACATTTCTTCACAGGTTCAATCTAGTACTGGTTTGCTGCATCTAACAAAGGCTGAACATTGTTGCTATTCACAGAAATTCTAATGCTATAAGTGAATTCCACAGGTTATTTAATAATGTCAGGTTCAGCATCTTTGAGTTCTACTTCAAAGAACTTTGATTCAGGTATGTTATTTGTGAACATTAAGTTTAAAAAATAACTGGCTGCAGCAAGGACAACACAGTGAACAGCTGTCTTTCGTTCCTGGACCATAAGGATCACATCACACAGTGTTTTCTTTGGATTTATGTAGCTTGTCAACAAGGTTCTGCAGTCAGTGCCTCCCAACGTGATTTCAAGTTGACCCTGGGTATAAATCCCTGGTCCCCACGCCACAATCCTTGGTCCCAATATCCTAAATATCTCTTAAATCTTTTTCATTCCTCTCTACCTAGTTCACCTTCTGACCACATTTCTCCTGGACCTTTACACAGTCTTTTAACTGGTTTCCTTACCATTGCTTCTCACCTTACAATTCATCCTTTACATCAGAGGGAGCTTTCTAAAACCTAATTTCATGTTACTGCTTTGCTTAAAACTCCTTAAGCCTCCCCATAATGGAAAAAGTACTTTGCCACTCAAGTACCACCTTCATGATTCTTTAAAGACTCCTTTCTTGGGCTTCCCTGGTGGCGCAGTGGTTGGGAGTCCGCCTGCCGATGCAGGGGACACGGGTTCGTGCCCCGGTCCAGGAAGATCCCACATGCCGCGGAGTGGCTGGGCCCGTGAGCCATGGCCGCTGAGCCTGCGTGTCCGGAGCCTGTGCTCCGCAACGGGAGAGGCCACAACAGAGAGGCCCGTGTACCGCCCAAAAAAAAAAAAAAAAAGTTCATTGCGGGACTTCCCTGGTAGCCCAGTGGTTAAGGCTCCGGACTTCCACTGCAGGGGGAGTGGGTTTGATCCCTGGTCAGGGAACTAAGATCCCACATGCCATGAAGTGCCAAAAAAGGGGGGGGAAGAAAAAAGATTGTTGCATTTAGCTGAATCCCCCAGACTTTAAAAGTTACAATCAGGTAGGAGAGCCCAGGGTCAAGGGAGTCATTCTAATTCCTACAAGCCTTTATTATCTGTGTTGCACTGGTCCATGAAAGGATGCTAGAACCGATCAAACCTAGAGTTCCCTATTTAAGATGAGACCTATGGATGCGGTAAGCCCAAATTTACAACTCCAAAGCTTACACATCCTATTCTACCTCTTAATTGACAGGTATTAGTCAATACATATTAATTTATGACTAATTGTGTGTGTTAGGTTACTTCTAGAATTTATGTACTTTAAAAACTACATGATTGGGGTGAGTAGGGAGGGTGGGAGGGAGGCACAAGAGGAAGGGGTTATGGGGATATATGTATACATATAACTAATTCCCTTTGTTATACAGCAGAAACTAACACAACATTGTAAAGCAATTATACTCCAATAAAGATGTTAAAAAAAAAAGCCATCAGTGCATACTGGAATTTGATGGCAAGAATAGGCACATGAGTAATAGCTTTGAAAAATAAATTAAATAAAAAGAGAAAAAAAAACTATATGATTGGGACTGGATTCTAAGGAAATAAACAAAAGTAGAGAAAAGACTATATTCATAGTGTTCCAATGATCCTTTTCATTTAAAGCAGCAAAAGATTGGAAACAATTTACATGTACAATTTAAATGTTTAAGTAAATTATAGTATATCATTTTAAAGGACTATTTTTCTGCTGTTGAAAATGGTGGTAACTGAGATTAAGGGCATGAGAAAGTGAACACTAAAGAATTTTAAGTGATGAAGCAAAAGAAAAATTATATTTCTTACTGAGATTACAAGTATATTAAGAAAAGCTGTAGTTAAAAAAACTTGGAGGAGGGATTTCTGTGGTGGTCCAGTGGTTAAGACTCCAAGCTCTCAATGCTGGGGGCCCGAGTTCAATTCCTGGTCGGGGAACTAGATCCCACCTGCTGCAACTAAGATCCCACATGCCTCAACTAAAAGATCCCTCATGCTGCAACCCCACATGCCTCAACTGAAGATCCTGCACGTGGCAACAAAGATCTCACATGCCGCAACTAAGACCCAGCACGGCCAAATAAATAAATAAATAAATATTAAAAAAAATAACTTGGAGGAAATATATCAAAATTTTACCATTAGTTATATTAAGATGGAGAGATAATGAGTGGGTTAAAAATTTTTGTTTTTCTTTTCTTTCCTTCCCAGATTTTCTGAGCTGAAAGGCTGAAGGGATAAGCCAATCCAAAACCATAGGAAAAAACAAAGGTACAAATACTGAGCTAGGGAGTGGAGTGGTCTCAACCCTACTCATGTTTCCCCTCAGGAATTCAAGACTTCCTTTTGTTAGCAGGGAAGTTTTTAGTTCCATAGAGTTCTTGGGACAGGCTCCCTAAATTCTTACCATCAGGCCAGGATCAGAGCCAGCCCAGAGGTCAGCAGAAGGCTGGTTGGCTGGTTCCTCCATCACAATAACAGCACCTCCCTGTACCCTGGGGTGTAGTCCCGGTGTTGTAGGTACATTGAATCTGAATGAATTGATAAGGGTGCCTGGAAGTAGAATGCCACAGAGTTGATAGCTTCTGTGATCTTAATGTTCCAGGATTTCTGCAGAAGTCAAAATAACTGATTTTCCTTTCTGGTGCCGATGGGCATTTGCTTTGTCCAGCTCTTTTGTAGGTGACACTTTGTCCCCCAAGTCCTCCAGGGCCCATGTACCTTTCCACCTGCTGTGTGGGCACTGGAGTGGTAGCAGTGCTGAGTGCTACAGAGAAATAGCACTGGTGGAAGCTGTGGTTATTATGACACCAAGAACTTTCCCCCTCCAGCCCCCTCCTCCTCTATCTTTGTATTCTCTTTCTTGACATCTGGGTCTGTCACCTACTCCGTTGAACAGTTCAGAAACCTGAGATTGGCTCTTGTATTTTTCCTCTTCCCTCACTCTCCTTATCCAAATAGTCACCAAGTTCTGCTTCATGCATTCATAATTTTTCACCTGAGTTATTCCAGTAGCCTCTAGACAGGGCCCTCTGATTCCAATCTTGAAATCACTCCCACTATCTTTTGTATTATGGCCAAATCTGATCTTGTCACTCCCCTATTTAAAATCCCTCCGAGAGCACTGCAGATGCAATTCAAACCAGTTAACTTGTTGTAGAAGCTTCTCACAGTCAGGCACTTGCCTACGTCTCTACAGCCATCTGCTCTTCCCCTTGTACTGAAACAATGCCAAGCTTCCTTGAGGCCTTAGTTTCATCATCTGTAAAATGGGGATAATAATTTGTACCTACTTCATATGGTTGTTGTAAGGCCCCTCAAAACTGTTTCATGCCTCCTTGCCTTTGCACACAGTGTTCCTTTGCCTACAATACCCTTTCTATCTGGCTAATTTCTGCTTGTCTAATGAAGATTCAAGTCAAAGAACCCCTACCTGAATACCCAATCTCAGATGAATACCTCTCCCCTGTGCTCTGGCTTCCTGTGTGTTTCCCACTGGTAACACTTTTTACCTGGAGGAAAACTGTCTGTCCTTCATCTCTCTTTATCACCAGTTCCTGGCTGCTGACTTTAAAAAAATGCACCACATGAGAGTTGCGAATTAAGTTTTATTTGAGGCAAAATCAGGACTATAGCCTGGGAGACAGCATCTCAGATAGCTCTGAGAAACTGTTCCAAAGAGGCAGGGGGGAAGGTCACTATATATGTGATTTTGGTGAAGGGGGAGTACATGCAATTGAGCAAGTCTCTAGTGAAGGTTACTGCCAGTCACAAGGAACAGATGTCACCATGAAGGATTTTAGTGCTTTTCTAAATATGAGGAGATACAAGAATTGGGCTCATAAAATCAGCTCCTGAGGGGCTTCCCTGGTGGCGCAGTGGTTGAGAGTCTGCCTGCCGATGCAGGGGACGCGGATTCGTGCCCCGGTCCGGGAAGATCCCACATGCCGCGGAGCAGCTGGGCCTGTGAGCCATGGCCACTGAGCCTGCGCGTCCGGAGCCTGTGCTCCGCAACGGGAGAAGCCACAACAGTGAGAGACCCACGTACCGCCAAAAAAAAAAAAAAAAAAAAAATCAGCTCCTGAAAATACCTAACTATCTGAAGACCTGTTCTGCCAGTTTTTCTCAGAGCACAGGATGCCTCATTTCTGTCCTTCACCCTGAACTCCTTTCAGGGGGTGTTGAAAATCAGCAGGTGCAGCAGCACATGATTTAATCCTTGTAGAGGTGGATGTCAAGTGCCGGTTTGTAGTTGACGTGGCTGACCTGTGTTTGATGAAGGTTTAAAAAAAAGAAGGGGGTCTGCAGACCTGGGCTTAATACCAACTCTGCTAATGGCTAGTTGGGTGACATTGAGCAAATCATTTATCCTCTCTCAATCTCCCAATTCTCCCAAGGAGAGAGGACCAGGTGATCCTAGAAATTTGTTTCCACTTCAAAACAACAAGCTTGGGGCTTCCCTGGTGGCGCAGTGGTTGAGGGTCCGCCTGCTGATGCAGGGGACATGGGTTCGTGCCCCGGTCCGGGAAGATCCCACATGCCGCGGAGCGGCTGGGCCCGTGAGCCATGGCCACTGAGCCTGCGTGTCCGGAGCCTGTGCTCCGCAACAGGAGAGGCCACAACAGTGAGAGGCCCACCTACCGCAAACAAAACAAAACAAAACAAACAAAAAAAAAGCTTTTGGGAAGAGGAAAAGCAGCAAGATAGTCTTAGAAAATAAGAGAATATGTTATGAAATAGGATGTACCTACCATTACTCTCCTTTTTTTCCTTTCTTTTAGAGGTGGTTTTCTACAGAGAAAGTCATTCCTAAGGACTATGCTCTCCCCAACCCCAGCTGGAGCAAGGACTTAAGACTCCTCTTTGACCAGTTCATGAAGAAATGTGAAGACGGCTCCTGGGAACGTTTACCTTCATATAAAAGTAAATATACTCAAAAGAGTGAAGATTTCAAAACCTATTTTCTTGGTAGGAATAGGTACACTCCCATAAAGAATATTTAAATATCAAATATAAAACTAAGATCAGATTGAAGTACTTGTTACCACTTGAAAAAGGAAGGAGGATAGTGCAGGGGGTTTGCTATATTCTCCAGTTTTATAGGCCAGAAATCTCAATAAAATTCACAGATCGTGGGAGAGCATGAAGTCTGTTGCCATTAATAAGAATGCCCCCACCGTGGCATCATCATCACCATTATCAGGAAGGGGACCCCAGAAAGACTCCACCCTACCACATTCTCATCACCTCTCTGTCTTGAGGCTGTCATCACTAACCTCAGTTTACCGTTTATCCCAATATATGGCTCTGTCACCCTAGGCAGCTCAGAGTACTCAAGTCATCCCCTCATCTCCCAGACTCTAAACTCCCAAGGCAAACTACCCCACCTCCAACACATACACATTGCACTTCCTGTCCTTTGTGTGTGTGTGTGTATGTGTTTTAATTAATAGACTTCTTTTTTTTAGTAGTTTCAGGTCTATAGAAAAAAGAGTGGAAAGAACAGAGTTCCCATATACCCCTTAATTCCTTCTGCCAGCTTTCCATTTATTAACATCTTGCGATAGTAAAGTACATTTGTTGTAATGGTGAGACTGTATTAATACATTAACTAAAGTCCATAGTTTACATTAGGGTTCACTGTGTAATACTTGATGAGTTTTGACAAATGTATAATGACATATAACATACGGAATAGTTCCACCGCCTTAAAAATTCACTGTGTCCCCCGTTCATCTGTCCCTCCTTCTCCCGAACCCTTGGCAACCACTGATCTTTTTACTCTCTCCATGGTTTTGCCTTTTCCAGAATACATACAGTATGTAGCCTTTTCAGATTGTTTTCTTTCACTTAATAATATACATTTATTAAGGTACATTTATTTTTTCCACAGCAGTTAACACCATCTGGCATGCCTTGTGTTTATTTAACAGTGTGTCTCTCACCACTAGAGTGTTTGCTTCTGTCGACTTAAGAAAAAATGCACAATGTGAGAGTTGCGAGTTAAGTTTTATTTGGGGCAAAATGAGGACTGCAGCTCGGGAGACAGCATTTCCGATAGCTCTGAGAAACTGCTCCAGAGAGGTAGGGGGGAAGGTCAGTATATATGTGATTTTGGTGAAGGGGGAACGCATGCAATCAAGCATATATTTTTTTGCAGGAGGTTTCTGCTAGTCACGAGGAGCAGACATCACCGTGAAGGATTTTAGTGCTTTTCTAGATATGAGGAGATACAAGAATTGGGCTCATAAAATCGGTCCTGAAAATATCTGTCTGAAGACCTATTCTGCCAGTTTTTCCCAGAGCACAGAGCGCCTCATTTCTGCTCTCCACCCTGAACTCCTTTCCGGGGGTGTTGAAAATCAGTAGCTGCAGCAGCACATGATTTAATCCTTGTAAAGGGAGTTGGTAAGTGCCAATGGCAAGTGCCAATTTGTAGTTGACAGCGCCTCCTCATGGTCATAAATTTGACCATGATTTGGGAGGCATTTCATGACCATTTTGTCCCATGGTGCTAGGAAGGCTCATTCCTAGGTCTGGTGAAGATTTTGCTGATAGGCCACTCAGTGTGCTATTACTGGACTAGGTCTTTTAACAGTAACTAAAGACTCTGGACCACCTGTCTTACTAATCTGTTATGGTCCAGGAAAATTCCCTCTTGTCGTATCTTCCCATATCTAGAGTTACAGTATTACAATCATTGATCTCATATAAAACTATATATTTTTGTTGGAGGCTCAGTCACACATTTGGTAATGCAAGAAACAACAATCTTGTAAAACAGGAAAAATGCAAATAACATAGCTAGCAATATTATTAAAGTCATAAGTGAGAATTCAGCCAAGAACTTCCATTAGGTACAGCCCAGTATATCTTCAGCTCACCTGACTTAGTCTGTTCTGTACCAATCGTTATCTTTCAGGGAAATGGTGTATTGTCACTGTCCATAAGGCTCCCAGCCCAATTTCCTAGTTACTACGCTGGTTATCCTTAGTATAATTTGATTGTTCCCAAGGTAAAAGGGTGCCTTAAAACTTAAATGACCATAGCCTGGTGTTAACCACATAAATCCATCCCATAATTGCGGGAGCTTTTATTCCTTGGCTGAAATTTTGCTGTTGCTCTGATTGAGCTTGAGTAACTTTAGAGGAAAATTCATTTTTTTATGGCCAGGGTCAGAGCAGGTATTATTAATTGTCTAGGTGAGGGGATCCCATCTAGTAATATCAAGAGTAGCCTGAACAGGACTGAACTTTCTTTCTTCTGAAATAAATTTCCTAAGGACCATCCAATTAGAGGCTTGGAGTAGAGCAATCCACCAAGGTAATCCAGAAGTACTAGACAAAGGTGATTGGCCACAAACCCAACAATTGGATTGATTTTTTAAACTAGCATAGGATCGTGTCCATGATAGAAAACATTTGATTTATATGCAAAGGTCTGCGAAGTCAAGAAAACTTTATAAATGATAATACGAATCAGGTCCAGCATCTTGGGTAAGCTGTCTGCTTCTGATGTTGTCTTCTTCTCATCCTGGTGTGAGTGTAGTTTCCTCTGTTTGAGCGGTGTTTTAAGGTGAGTTTGAGGTCAGCAGTCCTCTCTATAGACCAGTCCGATGCAGCAGCCCTTTTTAAGTGGGAAATATGAATCCAAGAGTGGATCTCTTTAGTTTTGCTGCACATGAGCTAGTTAAGGGTACCTGGTGAGGGCCTTTCCATCTGGGTTGGAGTGAGTCCTTTAAATGATGTCTTTTCCAATATACATAGTCCCCTGGTTGCAGGTCATAGGGCAAATGATCTTCATCCAAAGATAGATTACTGAGATAAGCTTCAAAAACAAACTTAGAGTGTGCTTTTAATAATACAATTTAACTTTATATCAATATAACATAGCAACAAGGAACTATCCTGGAAGTGAGTCTTAGTAAATACAGACCTCCATTAACAAAACTGGGATTTAACATTCATTGAAACATCTTTTTCTCTCTAAAATTACCCTCATTTCTACCAAATATAACCAAATTAAGACTAATTTGTTTGCAAAATAAATCTGGTCTCAATACACTTGGTCTGATGATATATAACTATAATTGATCATATAGGATTTTTGCTTGCTGAAACTTTTATAAGGAGTCTCAGGCTGGACTTTTAAAATACCTCTCAGGGCTAAGAAAGTCACCAACGGCTTATCACAGATTTCACCTAACAGATCTAGGTGAATTCCTCCCTTTTCAAGGTCCCAAAATACCTTGAGTTTTCTGTACCTGTTAGTGAGGTAGCCTTCCTAATTTATCTGATAAAGCTACTGGCAACCTGAGAGTTTCCAGTGTCTGGAGCGGACAGATAGCAAAGATAAATGTTTCAATCCTGCTTACAAAGGTATAATTTACCAAATTACTATAAGTCATAATTAGTTTGAGGGGAAGGTTTTCCTTACACCTGGAAAACACAGATTTAAACCAGTAATTTTTCAGATAGAAACCATAAAATTTACAACCATATTCACCAGTTCACTCAGTCCTATGTAACTAATCCTTTTTGTTAACAGCTTTATGAAGCCATCAGGTTTCCCATTAGAATTCTTCAATTTCTTACCCAGTTCAGCATTATGGTCTGAAAGTCAGAAACTTGTATTTATCCAAAAATCCTTTCTATAAGTTTTCTTGAAGAAGAAGCATTTTTGCAAAGACATTAGAGTGAAACTGTGTCTATAATGACAGAAAACTTAAGGCACGTTTAAAATCTGATTACAATGCAATTAACAAAGAAACTTGGTTACTACTGTGACATACAACACTTTAAGATAATAACTAGAATTATGACTGATAACATTTTACCAGGACATATCAGAATTTTAGGAACTCCATATAATTTCTAGGATATCTTTATTAGTAACATTTACCATACAATATAACCTAAGAAGATTTATTACTCATTTGACATTACTTCCCATGTAATTTAACATACCAAATGAATCTAATTAGTTTAACATCTCTCTTTGGGATGTATCAGGGGCCCTTTGAAGCATCCCAGAGTTAGCTAGAGGTCAAAAGGATGTCATTAAAATTTGATTAAGGAAGTTCTGTCAAAAAATATCAAAAAGGATTTCGAACACTCAGTCAGATAGGATCACAAGTCACTGTGAAACAATAGTTATTCACTTAGCCCAAGTAACAATAAAAGATTCCAAAGGCAAATACAGAACAGATCACTTATAAGGTAAAGAAACTTGAAATCTGTTATCAAAGGCATTTCAACATTATCAGAAATCTTGCCCTCTTGAGAGAGAAAAACAAATTCAAGTTTTGCACCCGCTTACTTTTGAAATTCATTTACAGGACTTCCCTGGTGTGCAGTGGTTAAGAATCTGCCTGCCAATGCAGGGGACATGGGTTTGAGCCCTGGTCTGGGAAGATCCCACGTGCCTCGGAGCAACTAAGCCCATGCACCACAGCTACTTAGCCTGCGCTCTAGAGCCCGCGAGCCACAACTACTGAGCCCACATGCCTAGAGCCCCCGTGCTCCACAACAAGAGAAGCCACCACAATGAGAAGCCTGCACACCACAACAAAGAGTAGCCCCACCCGCTGCAACTAGAGAAAGCCCACGTGCAGCAACAAAGACCCAACACGGCCAAAAATAAATGAACAAATAATAATAAATAAATAACATTCATTTACTCAATTAAATTTATTTTAACCTTAGTCAATCCAGACCATGCACAAAACTCTTTTCTCAGGGTCCCCTTTCCACAAAGCTTTTTATGACTTTCTGTATCCATCACTTTATTTCCCATTCAGAAACAGCCAGCTATAAGTCAGACCTACTTCCTTTTCCCTTAAAAAAATGCGATTCCATTCCTCATGACTTCTTTACTAGAAACATACATCCTACTTTCCTACTGTATACTGAAATGTTTCCTTTATTATTTCTGTTAACTTTAGTTACATGTTTAAATTAGAATCCTCAGCTCTTAAAACCTTAATTTCTTTTGAAAACTAAGTAAGCAATTATGAACTGTCCTTTACATTAGCATTCTGTAGATTGGTGAACATAAATACCAGTGATATTTTCTAAAAACATTTGCTTTCTTTAGAGAATGTGGCACGAAACATATTCATTTATAATCCTAAATACCTTTTGTTTCTCTGTAAAAAGAAGCCAATGTTCAGTAATTAATGTTTCAGTATCTTATTTTATTTGGGAATGACCTAGCTATTCAATAAGCTTCCATCACTTAACTTAATTTAGCACAACTCTACAATTTCAAGTTACCAGAACCTGGAGAGACTATTTTAGATAGACATTCGTAAAGCATAATTATTCTTAATAGAGTTTATCTAAAAGCACCTATCTCATTTACATTTTCTTTCCTTAAAAGTTTCTTCACATCAAGCTACTTTCCCTGCTGACATATTTGTAACAGATATAACAAGGTTTTATTTAGCTTATATTACACCTAGGTACAATAAAAGTATTACACTTAATGTTGATGACTCTAAAAACATGTCTGTATTAATTAGATCAACAAACTTAAAACATCAATACCAGATATTAATTTAATACTGAATATTTCCCAGTTCACATGAACCTGAAATTCATTTAGCTTAATTTCTCTTGTATTTAGAATTGTTTGATTTGTGCTTACTTTTTTTTAAATTTAATTTTATTTTTTTTTTATACATCAGGTTCTTATTAGTTATCCATTTTATACATATTAGGGTATATATGTCAATCCCAATCTCCCAGTTCATCCCACCACCACCTCCCCACCCCTGCCACTCTTCCACCTTGGTATCCATACGTTTGTTCTCTACATCTGTGTCTCAATTTCTGCCCTGCAAACCAGTTAATCTGTACCATTTTTCTAGGTTCCACATATATGTGTTAATATATGATATTTATTTTTCTCTTTATGACTTACTTCACTCTGTATGACAGTCCCTAGATCCATCCACATCTCTACAAATAACCCAATTTCATTCCTTTTTATGGCAGAGTAATATTCCATTGTATATATGTACCACATCTTTATCCACTGGTCTGTCAGTGGGCATTTAGGTTGCTTCCATGTCCTGGCTATTGTAAATAGTGCTGCAATGAACATTGGGGTGCATGTGTCTTTTTGAATTACGGTTTTCTCTGGGTATATGCCCAGTAGTGGGATTGCTGTGTCATTTGGTAATTCTATTTTTAGTTTTTTAAGGAACCTCCATACTGTTCTCCATAGTGGCTGTATCAATTTACATTCCCACCAACCGTGCAAGAGAATTCCCTTGTCTCCACACCCTCTCCAGCATTTGCTGTTTCTAGATTTTCTGATGATGCCCATTCTAACTGGTGTGAGGTGATACCTCATTGTAGTTTGGATATGCATTTCTCTAATAATTAGTGATGTTGAGGAGCTTTTCATGTGCTTCTTGGCCATCTGTATGTCTTCTTTGGAGAAATGTCTTTAGGTCTTCTGCCCATTTCTTGATTGGGTTGTTTTTTTAATTTTGAGCTGCATGAGCTGTTTATATATTTTAGATATTAATCCTTTGTCTGTTGATTCATTTGCAAATATTTCTCCCATTCCGAGGGTTGTCTTTTCGTCTTGTTTGTGGTTTCCTTTGCTGTGCAAAAACTTTTAAGTTTCATTAGATCCCATTTGTTTATCTTTGTTTTTATTTCCATTATTCTAGGAGGTGGATCAAAAAAGATCTTGCCGTGATTTATGTCAAAGTGTTCTTCCTACGCTTTCCTCTAAGAGTTTTATAGTGTCCGGTCTTACATTTAGGTCTTTAATCCATTTTGAGCTTATTTTTGTGTATGGTGTTAGGGAGTGATCTAATCTCAGACTTTTACATGTAGCTGTCCAGTTTTCCCAGCACCACTTATTAAACACACTGTCTTTTCTCCATTGTATATCCTTGCCTCATTTGTCATAGATTAGTTGACCATAGGTGCATGGGTTTATCTCTGGGCTTTCTATCCTGTTCCATTGATCTGTATTTCTGTTTTTGTGCTAGTACCATATTGTCTTGATTACTATAGCTTTGTAGTATAGTCTGAAGTCAGGGAGTCTGATTCCTCCAGCTCCATTTTTTTCCCTCAAGACTGCTTTGGCCATTTGGGGTCTTTTGTGTCTCCATACAAAATTTAAGATTTTTTGTTCTAGTTCTGTAAAAAATGCCATTGGTAGTTTGATAGGGATTGCATTGAATCTGCAGATTGCTTTGGGTAGTATAGTCATTTTCACAATATTGATTCTTCCAATCCAAGAACATGGTATATCTCTCCATCTGTTTGTATCATCTTTAATTTCTTTCATCAGTGTCTTTTCTGCATACAGGTCTTTTGTCTCCCTTGGTAGGTTTATTCCTAGGTATTTTATTCTTTTTGTTGCAGTGGTAAATGGGAGTGTTTCCTTAATTTCTCTTTCAGATTTTTCATCATTAGTGTATAGGAATGCAAGACATTTCTGTGCATTAATTTTTTATTCTGCAACTTTACCAAATTCATTGATTAGCTCTAGTAGTTTTCTGGTGGCATCTTTAGGATTCTCTATGTATAGTATCATGTCATCTGCAAACAGTGACAGTTTTACTTCTTCTTTTCCAGTTTGTATTCCTTTTATTTCTTTTTCTTCTCTGATTGCCGTGACTAGGACTTCCAAAACTATGTTGAATAATAGTGGTGAGAGTGGACATCCTTGTCTTGTTTCTGATCTTAGAGGAAATGCTTTCAGTTTTTCACCATTGAGAATGATGTTTGCTGTGGGTTTGTCATATATGGCCTTTATTATGTTGAGGTAGTTTCCCTCTATGCCCACTTTCTGGAGAGTTTTTTCCTAAATGGGTGTTGAATTTTGTCAAAAGCTTTTTCTGCCTCTATTGAGATGATCATATGGTTTTTATTCTTCAGTTTGTTAATATGGTGTATCACATTTATTGATTTGCATATATTGAAGAATCCTTGCATCCCTGGGATAAATCCCACTTAATCATGGTGTATGATCCTTTTAATGTGTTGTTGGATTCTGTTTGCTACTATTTTGTTGAGTATTTTTCCATCTATATTCATCAGTGATATTGGTCTGTAATTTTTTTTCTTTGTAGTATCTTTGTCTGGTTCTGGTATCAGGGTGATGGTGGCCTCATAGAATGAGTTTAGGAGTGTTCCTTCCTCTGCAGTTTTTTGGAAGAGTTTGAGAAGGATTGTTAGCTCTTCTCTAAATGTTTGATAGAATTCACGTGTGAAGCCATCTGGTCCTGGACTTTTGTTTGTTGGAAGATTTTTAATCACAGTTTCATTACTTGTGATTGGTCTGTTCATATTTTCTATTTCTTCCTGGTTCAGTCTTGGAAGGTTATACCTAAGAATTTGTCCATTTCTTCCACGTTGTCCACTTTATTGGCATAGAGTTGCTTGTAGTAGTCTCTTAGGATGCTTTGTATTTCTGCAGTGTCTGTTGTAACTTCTCCTTTTTCATTTCTAATTTTATTGATTTGAGTTCCCTCCCTCTTTTTCTTGATGAGTCTGGCTAATGGTTTATCAATTTTGTTTATCTTCTCAAAGAACCAGCTTTTAGTTTTATTGATCTTTGCTATTGTTTTCTTTGTTTCTATTTCATTTATTTCTGCTCTGATCTTTATGATTTCTTTCCTTCTACTAACTTTGGGTATTGTTTGTTCTTCTTTCTATAGTTCTTTTTGGTGTAAGATTAGATTGTTTATTTGAGATGTTTGTTGTTTCTTGTGGTAGGATTGTATTGTTATAAACTTCCCTCTTAGAACTGCTTTTGCTGCATCCCATAGGTTTTGGATCATCGTGTTTTCATTGTCATTTGTCTCTAGGTATCTTTGATTTCCTCTTTGATTTCTTCAGTGATCTCTTGGTTATTTAGTAACGTATTGTTTAGCCTCCATGTGTTTGTGTTTTTTATGTTTTTATCCCTGTAATTGATTTCTAATCTCATAGCGTTGTGGTCAGAAAAGATGCTTGATATGATTTCAGTTTTCTTAAATTTACTGAGGCTTGATTTGTGACCCAAGATGTGATCTCTCCTGGAGAATGTTCCGTGCACACTTGAGAAGAAAGTGTAATCTGTTTTTGGATGGAAGTCCTATAAATATCAATTAAATCTATGTGGTCTATTGTGTCATTTAGAGCTTGTGTTTCCTTATTAATTTTCTGTCTGGAAGATCTGTCCATTGATGTAAGTGAGGTGTTAAAGTCCCCCACTATTATTGTGTTACTGTCGATTTCCTCTTTTATAGCTGTTAGCAGTTGCCTTATGTATTGAGGTGCCCCTATGTTGGGTGCATATATAATTGTTATATCTTCTTCTTGGTTTGATCCCTTGATCATGATGTAGTGCCCTTCCTTGTCTCTTGTAACATTCTTTATTTTAAAGTCTATTTTATCTGATATGAGTATTGCTACTCCAGCTTTCTTTTGATTTCCATTTGCATGAAATATCTTTTTCCATCCCCTCACTTTCAGTCTGTATGTGTCCCGAGGTCTGAAGTGGGTCTCTTATAGACAGCATGTATATGGGTCTTATTTTTGTATCCATTCAGCGAGCCTGTGTCTTTTGGTTGGAGCATTTAATCCATTCACATTTAAGGTAATTATCGATATGTATGTTCCTGTTACCATTTTCTTAATTGTTTTGGGTTTGTTTTTGTGGGTCCTTTTCTTGTCTTGTGTTTCCCACTTAAGAGAAGTTCCTTTAGCATTTGTTATAGAGCTGGTTTGGTGGTGCTGAATTCTTTTAGCTTTTGTTTTGTCTGTAAGCTTTTGATTTCTCCATCGAATCTGAATGAGATCCTTGCCGGATAAAGTAATCTTGGTTGTCAGTTCTTCCCTTTCATCACTTTAAATATGTCATGCCACTCCCTTCTGGCTTGTAGAGTTTCTGCTGAGAAATCAGCTGTTAATCTTATGGGAGTTCCCTTGTATGTTATTTGTCGTTTTTCCCTTGCTGCTTTCAATAATTTTTCTTTGTTTTTAATTTTTGCCAATTTGATTACTATGTGTCTCGGCATGTTTCTCCTTGGGTTTATTCTGTATGGGACTCTCTGCACTTCCTGGACTTGGGTGGCTATTTCCTTTCCCATGTTAGGGAAGTTTTTGACTATAATCTGTTCAAATATTTTCTTGGGTCCTTTCTCTCTCTGTTCTCCTTCTGTGACCCCTATAATGCGAATGTTGTTGCGTTTAATGTTGTCCCAGAGGTCTCTTAGGCTGTCTTCATTTCTTTTCATTCTTTTTTCTTTATTCTGCAGCAGTGAATTCCACCATTCTGTCTTCCAGGTCACTTATCCGTTCTTCTGCCTCAGTTATTCTGCTATTGATTCCTTCTAGTGTAGTTTTCATTTCAGTTATTGTATTGTTTATCTTTGTTTGTTCTTTAATTCTTCTAGGTCTTTGTCAAACATTTTTTGCATCTTCTTGATCTTTGCCTCCATTCTTTTTCCGAGGTCCTGGATCATCTTCACTATCATTATTCTGAATTCTTTTTCTGGAAGGTTGCCTATCTCCGCTTCATTTAGTTGTTTTTCTGGGGTTTTATCTTGTTCCTTCATCTGGTTCATAGCCCTCTGCCTTTTCATCTTGTCTATCTTTCTGTGAATGTTAGTGCTTACTTTTTCTTAAGCCAGTTAAGTAGAGGTCATTTACAAATTAACCTCAGCAGCATTATCCAAAGGGACACACATACTGAGACATACATATATCTAGAGAGACACAACGAGAGATCTATATAGCTTCATTTTCTAAACTTAGTCATGAATCAGATATCAAAATGTAAAACTCACTAGTTTATAACTAACAGTTGGAATAAGAAAGAATTTTAAAGGCTTTGTTCCCTGTATTTTCCTCAGACTCAGGACTTAGAGCTGGTCTATATAAGATCATTGTTCCTGAGAGCCCTAGTTTCAAGGCACAGGGAGAGAAAATCAAGTTCTCCTAGTAGGACTTGTTCCTCAGGGTCAGAATTCTGAAGAGATATGTTTCTGTTTTTTGAGGTTCTTTTTTTCCTTCAAGCTAGCTTTCTCTACTAGTTGGGAATTAAATGGGGGTTGGTTAACCTTCGACTGGCATTGTGTACTTAAGTGGCACAATTGAAGGTTCATAGTTTTCATAGATACCCCCTTTTCTTTCTTTTTAATGGTTTTAAAAAGTTGGTCTGATATAGTTTCAAGTAATTAATTGTTGGTTTCCTGAAAAGAAGTTACTCTATCATTTCCTCTTTTAGAAGCTTCTAGATACCAATCAAAGTAACCATTCCATTCAGTCTGTTTGATCTCATGACTGGCTTTTTTCTAACTGTGTGTGCAAAAATATTAATTTTAAAATATCAAAAGAACCCCAATTTGGTCATTTTAGGTTGAGATCTCCTTTGGTATATTTCCCCAATTAAGTAGGTACTTGCAAATATGAGTTTTGTACATACATAAACCTGCCTGGAGTGTTAGTCAGAGGCTGGCTTTCTGATGCCCCTTGTTTCTGTGTCTGAAACTGAATGTTCTATCTCCCATTTTAAGTTGAATTTGTCAGGGATAAAATTGACTAGTGAAATTGTGTGGTGGGCCAGTGTGCTGCTTGTGAGCTTAGCTCCTCTAGGCATCACCCCGGAGTTGTTTCAGCCCTCTTAACATGTCTCAGTTTCTCCCTTCACTGGTCTAACGCCACCGCGGGTGCTCAGATCACTGAATGGCCAATTCTTATGCATGCCCCTGGATGAGGAAGCCTTTTAATTAATGAGTAGGTTTCCCTATGGGATCACTGCATGGCATGAGGACCCTGCCTCCACCACTCTCGTAAATTTCTCAGGCGACTGAGAAAGCCAGAACAGGCTGGGAGGATTCTTGTGCCCTTTCTTCGAAGCAAAGCTCTCATATAATATCTTCACTTTTATCTTGACAAATTCTATTAAGGCAGCTGAACTGAGGAAAAGCATCAGATCGGCCTCTTACCTAACTACTCAGTGCACACCACTCAGTCTCCTACAACTGAGCAAACCCTGGTATCTTTCAACCAGCTCCCCCTCCACAGTATCTTTCACCTGGGTGAGTATTCCCTGGTATCTTTCAACCGAGCCTCCCCCAGTATCTTTCAACTGGGTGGATATTTCCCTGGTATCTTTTAACCAGGGCCCCCACCCCATATCTTTCAACTGGGAGGAGGCAGGTACTTGCTACTCTACCAAATAAAACTCAGGATCATCAACCAACACGGGAGATCTGAGAACCAGGAGAGACTTACCCAAATTCATCTGGACTCTCCAAGGAGGCAGATGGGTGCAAGGGGCCTCTCTGCTGGTACCAAGGCTCCGGTTCCTCGTACAGTTTAGGTGAAGGAGAGAAGTCCACTCTGGGTCCCTTCGTGGTTGCCATAAAACTGTCAACTTGAAAAAAAAATACACAACGTGAGAGTTGCGAGTTAAGTTTTATTTTGGGCAAAATGAGGACTGCAACCCAGGAGACAGCATTTCAGATAGCTCTGAAAAACTGCTCCAAAGAGATAGGGGAGGAAGATAAGTATATATGTGATTTTGGTGGAGGGGGATTGCATGCAATCGAGCAAGTCTCTAGTGAAGGTTACTGCCAGTCACAAGGAGCAGACGTCACCGTGAAGGATTTTAGTGCTTTTCTAGATATGAGGAGATACAAGAATTGGGCTCATAAAATTGGCTCCTGAAAATATCTAACTATCTGAAGACCTTTTCTGCCAGTTTTTCCCAGAGCACAGGATGCCTCATTTCTGCTCTCCACGCTGAACTCCTTTCAGGGGGTGTCGAAAATCAGCAGCTGCAGCAGCACGTGATTTAATCCTTGCAGAGGTAGATGGCAAGTGCCAATGGAAAATACCAATTCATAGTTGACATTTCATAAGGGCAGAGATTTTTGTATGTTTTATTCCCCACTATATCTCCAGTGCTTAGAACAGTACCTGATACATAGTAAGTGCCTTATACATATTTGTAGGACGAAGAAAGATAAGAAGGAAGGGAAGAAACACACACAAGGGAACCTGCTTAAGATGCTCTACTTGGTTTTTTTTTTACCTAAAATCTCTTCCCTCCTGTAGTGAACACTCTAGTGATGAGAGACAAACCACTAAAAAAAAAAACAAAGTAGGTCAGATGGTGATACATGTTGTGAAAAAACTAAATGCACTTTAATAACAACAAAAAAAAGGAGATCCCTCATATAGGAATTGGGAGGAACAGTGGACTGCCTTCTTTTCTGCCCGTTGCTTTCTTTAAAAAAGAAAAAAGAAAAACCAGAAGTTTATTAGCACATATACCTCATGTATACCTGGGAGATGCCCAGGGAAAAGTGAGTAACTCCCCGAGGTAGCCTAAGCCACCAGTTTATTTTTTGTTATTAATTAATTAGTTAATTAATTTACTTTTGCCTGCGTTGTGTCTTTGTTGCTCACGCAGCCTTTCTCTAGTTGCAGCAAGCAGGGGCTACACTTCGTTGCAGTGCACGGGCTTCTCATTGCGGTGACTTCTCTCATTGTGGAGCATGGGCTCTAGGAGCACAGGCTTCAGTAGTTGCGGCACGTGGGCTCAGTAGTTGTGGCTCACAGATTCTAGAGCACAGGCTCAGTAGTTGTGGCACACGAGTTTAGTTGCTCTGCAACATGTGGGATCTTCCCGGACCAGGGATCGAACCCGTGTTCCCTGCATTGGCAGGCGGATTCTCAACCACTGTGCCACCGGGGAAGCCCAATGTTTTTTTTTTTTAATGACCTCAAGTAGGCCCTTAACATTGCCTGACAATCATATTTCATTTTTCCCTCGTCTACTCACTCTCCTGCTCTCCTAGATGACTATTTCCTACCTTCTTTTTCTGAAGCCTCACTCTCAGCTGACCTTGCCTCCTGTTTCACAGAAAACAAAAGCAATCAGAAGAGAATTTCCAAGCAACCCCTACCTCATTTACCCTCTTCCCTGCGTCTGTGCCCGATGTTCTGCTTTTTCCTGTTATGAATGAACTGACGGTACTCTTATGAGAGGCCAAGCCTTCTATTGGTGCACTGTATTCTATCCCTTTGGCCTACTTAAGGATATCCCTCTCTGCTAGATCTTTCTCATCAGTGTACAGACATGCCACAACTGGGTTTCTCTCTCCCTGGTCTCTCTTAAACCTCTCCAAGCAGACTCTCACTCCCACCACTCCATCAAAACTACTGTCACCAGTGACCTTCATGTTCCTAACCAATGACCTTGCTCAGCTTTTGGCACAGCTGATAACTCCTTTCTCCTTGAACTTGGCTTCCAGGACACCACAGTCTTCTACTTCACTGGTTCTTCCTTTTTAGTTTCTTTTGCCAGTTCCTCCTTGTCCTCAAACAATGTTAGGGTGCCCCATGTCTCAATCCTTAGTACTCCTTGCTTCACTAAACTCTCTTGGTAATCTCATGCAGTCACACGCCTTTAGAGGCCATCCAAAAGCTGACAACTTAACTAATTTCATGGTTGAAATATAGTGAGTGGGTTCAAATTCTGGTTCTACAACTTAAAGCTGTGTGACCTTGAGCAAGTTACTTTACCTTTTTTTGCCTCAGTTTCCTCATGGTATTTGCTGAATACTTCAATATTTGCTGAAGAAATGAATGAAACAGGGGCTTCCCTGGTGACGCAGTGGTTGGGAATCCGCCTGCTGGTGCAGGGGACGGGTTCAGTCCCTGGTCCAGGAAGATCCCACATGCCACAGAGCAACTAGGCCCTTGCGCCACAACTGCTGAAGCTCACATGCTCTAGGACCCTCAAACCACAACTACTGAGCCCATGTGCTGCAGCTACTGAAGCCCACGCACCTAGAGCCCATGCCCTGCAACAAGAGCAGCCACCGAAATGAGAAATCCACACACCTCAACAAAGAGTAGCCCCTGCTCACCGCAACTAGAGAAAGCCCGTGCAGCAATGAAGACCCAACACAGCCAAAGAAATGAATGAAACAAAAATAAAACTACCTTAACCAAGAAAAATGGTAGAGTTCATAAGTTTCTTTATAGAACCACCAATATAGAGAGAAATAAGAATTAACTCTGTTTTACAAATGAAGGGGGAAATTAGTAATTTGTGTTACTAATTCCATTCTAACTATTTATCATATCACAAAATTAATTGAATGTCCTTAACCCAGTGCAATCTGGCTTCTACTCTAATGGCTCTACTGAAATTTCTTCACTTAAGCCACTAGCGACCTAATTGCCATATTTTGTGAGCATTTTTCAGCCCTTACTGTGCTGGACCTAACTGTTAATCTCATTCTCCTTGAAATGTTTTGTCTCTTGGCTTTCACAAATCTCTGACCAATTTTCCCTTTCTCCTTCTACCCACTCCTTAAATGTCTGTAGTTTCCAGGGTTCAGTTCCCACATGTTTCTGCTCATCCCTTCATCCAACCTAACTATCGTCTCTTGTCGGAAACTTGACCCTCTCAGAAGAGGGAGGAGTTTGAGGTCCTCCTTGCTACCCATACTTGCTTTCAAATTATTATTTCCCCTCCTTCTTAGAAAACCCCCATTCCTTTTGAGGTTTATACCATCTCACTTTTTCCGACTTTATCACCCTCAACTTCCCCTTCTTGTAGCTATCATCTACCAACCTTTCCCTATATGCTGAGTATTTCAGCACCTGGTTAACTGTTTTCCTCTCTACCCAACTCTATTCACCATTCTCAGCAACCCACCATCCACACCATGGCTCCTCAGTTTATTTACCTTCTCACCACCTATGACCTTTCTTTTACACAGCCCCAGCAATGCACTCCCGAGGACATCTTGAGCCTTATCATCTTCAGAAAGTGCACAACCTCGAAATCCACACATTTAGACATCCTTTTTCTGACCACCGCCTTTTTCCTTCCAGCTTACTTGTTCAAAGGCCCCACAGAAAAAATTCTTTGGCCTCATTAATACCTTCAGTTCATTGAGTCCTCTACTTTCTCATTGTCCCCATAGCCTTCTTTTATCTGAACTTCTGTAGCGTACTTATCTAGGAAAACCCCAGCCCTGGATGAATCTAAACATCTGCTATCTCTTATTTGCACAGGCCCTCACGTAGCTGAACATAGCTGGAGAAAATCACCCCACAAGCAGAAAAGTTGGGTGATTGTGATTTTATAGTGTTTCAGTGATCTTCTCACTCATCTTTCTTATCCCTCTCCTTTCGTCCAGCTAGCAGAGTGATTCAAAATTCAGATCTGATCATGTTACTCCTCTGCTACCTTCAGTGTTATCCCATGTCTTAAAAGATCAGTTCCTCTCAGATTTTAACATGGATATGAAGCACCTGGTAATCTTGTTAAAATGTAGGTTCAGCTTCAGTAGGTCAGGGGTAGAGCCCAATATTCTGCATTTCTAACAGACTTCCCCACCATCTTTATTTTTCCCATTTTTATGAGGTAACCTCAAGGTTTAGTAATCTAAACCAGAAATTTTGAACTCCTAGCTAAAAAATTAGAAGGGTTTGATGCCTATCTTATCCTGAAGTCCCAGAGTGTTAGAGTTGGAACAGATCTTATAGGTCATTTAGGTTTATCTCCTCACTGTATGGATAAAGTATGGAGAAGGGAGCAAATTCTAGGCCAAAGCTAAGTCATGAAAAATTTCCCAACTTCCAAAACAAGGTTCTTTTCTACTGTACCACAAGACTGATTCTCAATTTTAAGTTTCTTTGTCTGGCCTTCCAAATCATTCAGTTTCTCAACCACTGCTAGAGCGCATATAGTATGTACCTATCTGCCAGTTGTTGAGCACACAAAGTCCAAGAGACAGGGTGCCTGCCCCCAGATGCTCAAGGCCTAAATAATATCTTCCCTTGTCCTCCCCACTTCTCCCAGATCTTCTCATCTCATATCCTTTTCCAAGTTTGTAAATGTAAATTTGGTATCAATAAAAGAATCACCGTTATAGATGGCAAATCATAATGAGCTGTGAAAGAAAGCTAAGAGTTTGGGGAATTAAATCTTAAAATGGGTATTAAAGGACAAACATGCCCTTCCCTCAGCAGTAGCTTTCAGTCTTTATTTTGAAGTTACCTACATTTTGACTCACAACCCAGAACACACAACTTGTGCACAGTTGTATAATTGAAAAAAAACATATCTAAATGAGCACACTAGTACTTATCCAGGATATATGTGAAGCATTCATTTTCTTTTTAAAGTCTGCCTACAACCCACGAATTTGATTTCATGAGCCCTAATGGTTCTAACCCTGAGTTGGAGACTCAGGAGTCATAATCACATTGAATACTGGGCTGACCTGCCTCTGTTTCTGATTCAGTATGATAACTATCTTCTGCTCAGGCTAAACTCATGTCTGCAAGGAAAACCTCTCTACTGTTACATTACTCACTTTCTTTAAATCTCATTTAAATCACACTTATTCTAAGAAGGATTTCTGTCTATACCTTACTATTTTATTCCATGTACCCTTTGTATTTATGTACTATATTTCATGATTGCCATGTGTTAGTACTTTGTTTTGATTTCATTTATTTTTACTATGTTCCCAGTTAGACTAATTCCACTGGAGCAAAGATCCTGTATTCTGTTTCTTTGGGACCCTCCCAGCCCCTTCAGTTTTGCACCTGGTTGGCATTTTAATCAATCATCCATTGACCTGTGATTCTTGCAGGGTACAGATATTTGTCTCTGTCATGGTATTTTTCTCATACCTGTTTCTCATGTGCCCATCCACTTCATTTGCTTACAGACTCAAAGCTTGTGAAAGAACAACTGTCCCAGGCCCAGCTCTTCACCAGAGGCTATGAAGATGGCCTGGGCTTTGAATATGTGATATTCTATAATGATGATGAGAAAAGGACAGTTTGCTTGTTTCAAGGAGGTCCTTATCTGCAAGGGGTACCTGGGTAAGAATTATAGCCTAGAAATGCGGATCTAAGAGGTTGTTATCTTATAGTATCGCCCTGTATCCATGGACTACAATGAAGACATTAAAGTGGTAATGTAGATTTATATTTATTGACATGGATAGATGTTTACTGTAAATTATTAAATGACAGAAGTATAGGACATAGGGCAAAAGAGTATAATTTTAGAGAGTATCATTAACATGTTAATATTGGTTTGTCACTAGATAGCCTTATAATTTTTAATTTCTTTTTCTTCTGTTTATCTTCATTTCCTAAATTTTTAAACAATGATGTGTATAGTTAGTTTAATAAAAACATAATATAAATTTTCTAAATTGGATTTTAGCTTTTTGCTTGCTTGTGACCTGGTTATCATTAGGTTCTGGCTTTGTTACAAATACTACAGTGTTATGCTATGAACAAAATGAAGGTGAGAACATGGATATAATTTGACATTCAGTACATTGAACATGAATTAAGTGGAACTTTCAGAAGTAGATTATATGGGAGGCTTGGATAATTTTTCTCTCTTAAGGGGCTGTTTTCAGAACTTGCGAACACATTTCTCTTTTCCTCTTATAACTAGATTCCTTCATGGAGGTGCCATTGCAACAATGATTGATGCTACTGTTGGTATGTGTGCAGCTATACCTGGGGGAATTGTCATGACTGCCAATCTCAACATCAATTTTAAAAGGTAAAGTCATGGGTATTCTTTGCTTCTTAGATGTCGTAAGTCAGGTTCCCCAGCAGCAGACCCTGAGAAAAGGATTTCTATGCAAGAAAGGAAGTACTCCCAGAGGAAACTATCTAGGGTGTAGGAGAAGAAGGACAAGGAAGGGGAAGAAGCCACCCAAGGTTAGGCGCTCAGTCCTGCAAAGGGTAGCTTCAGCCTGATCATGTAAGGAACTCTGGAGTGAAATGTGTGCCTCAGTATTTTCCCTACCTCAGGCAAGGGAGCTGGAGTCCTCATATTCTCTCACACGTTCATCATAGGATAAGGGCTATCCTGGGGACTATAAATTCCCAGGTACTTCTTGCTCACTGTGTTTGAGCAAAGCAGGCTGTAAGAAAAATATCCAAAAAACAAAGGTGAAAAAAGGATTGAAGGGGATCTGAGTGAAGCACCAACATCCACTACATAACAAAACGTAAGTTTTACATAACTTCGCACAAAGAAGTAAAAGGGCAGCAAGAAAAGTTTGGTATCCGTCAAAAACAAAGCTCAGCATGAGCTTATTTAATTCTTCAATTATGCAGCTATATCTCTAAGTCAAATAGTATGGATACTGGCATAGGCACAGAGAAAGAGAGCAATAGGGCAGAACAGAGTTTAAGAACAGAGTTCAATAGAGATCTCCAAACGAGGTTCTGTGGGTTATTATTTCACACAGTAGGAAGCATGTAGGAACATCTCCATTTTATACCCGAGAGTTGTATGGCTTATGTGGCAGTCATCAGGGAGCCATGCTTCATAGATTATGGGTTTACTTATTGAATACTTTAAGTAATACTTAGTCAGGCGTATCCTACTCAGGGCTACTATCCTACTCTATAGAAAAGGACTCTTCCCCCTAGCAAATATCATTAGTTTATTTCAGGGGTCATCACAGCTTTTTCTATAAATGTTTTAAGCTTTGCAGGCCATACAGTTTCTGGCACAACTAGTCAACTCGCCACTGTAGCACAAAAGCAGCCACAGACAATATATAAATAAATGGGTATAGCTGTGTTCCAGTAAAATTTTATTTACAAAACAGGCAGCTGGCCAGTGAAACATAGTTTGCCAACTCCTGGTCTATTTACCTGCAGGCCCAGTGAGAAAAAATTAGACAGGGTCATTTGCCTCCTTTTTTTTCCCAGGAGTGTTTCTCTTTGGTCCCCACCACACACACACACACACAGACACACACAGACACACACACACACACAGACACACACACACACACACACAGACACACACACACACACACACACACACACACACACACACACACACACACTGAATAAATTGGAGGCCAGCTGCTTTAACTTCCTCCTCCCCAACTGCCAATATTAGTAACTTCAAAATAAAAATGACTTAAGATAGAAATTTATCATGTGAAAGAAATCTAGTATGGCAGCTCCCTGGTTCCCAGAGATGCAGGCTCTTTGTAGCTCATCTTTTTACAGTCCAGAGTGGCAGCAAGAGCCATCATCACATGTCCTACACAGCAGGATTGAGGAAGGTGGGGAAGAGCTGTCTTCTCTCTTTCAAAGAGACTTCCTGGAAGTACTACACAGCACACCCATTTAATCTCATTAGCATTAAGGGAGATTGGGAAAGTGGTCCCTTAACTGCTATCACTATCACCTCAAATAAATTCATTGTCAGCAACTAACACAACCACAGACGTATTAATAAATCCATGCTTATAAATAATACAACATAAATTATTTTAAATACTAAAGCATTAATTAAAAACATAATCAGATTTAACTAATTCAGTAAAGAAAATAAGAAGCCTAGTATGGTAGTTTTTTCTAAGCAAAATTATCTCAGTGATTACAAAACTTATTATTTCAGCTACACTTAGCCTATTAAATGTTTTTCATTCTGGGTTTGATTAATTTCTTCAGGCTGTCAATACCTATATTTTCCTGAGGTTAGAATAACTCATTCTTATAAACTTCCCAGGCTTATGGCAATTGTGTCAGACTGTAAAGAAACCAACTCATATCAGCGAAATTTGTAGGTTCTAATCCATCAACCTGGTGATTCTTGATATGACAGGATTTTGCCTTTGAAGATGATTGGAACATGAGCCTGAATTCATGAGGCTGAGCTCCTCTTGGAGTTGAGGATTCCTTGCTGTGTCAGGGGACTTTCCAAATCTACACCTGTCCTTACAACCTAGTACTTCCCCTTATTTAGTATCTAAATCTGCTTGTCTTAGTCCTATTTATTCTGCCTTGGTTTACTGATTACCTACAATTAAATGCATCTCATTTAATTGGCAGAGGTAACATCTCTCAGGAGATAGGACAAGTGTCTATGTAGTTTTCTTTCAGGGATATTCAACTGGGCAAGACATTCACCTTCTTTCTAGCTGGTTCTTTTCTGTAATCAGTCCTTTCTGTTAGGGGAATAATTCTTGCATTTTGTTAAGGGAATAATTCTTGCATTTTCCAGAATTGTTTGGCTTCCTCACAGTTCTCTGCCTATTGGTGTGGAGGAGGGGATTATTGGGGGTTCTTATGGAGATTATGCAGGACTTTGAACACCCAAATGGCATACATCCATGGATGTAAATCCACTGAATGTGCATAAATATTCTTTTCACCTGTCAGCTCACCTGCACCTCACACACTTTGGGGGAACATAAGAGGTAACAGTCCTGATGCAGATGCTAAGGGCTGTACAAGTCTTTGCCTTGTTCATGCAGACTCTCAAGCCTTTTTGACTAACACATGAAAGACTCCTTGATGAACATAGGTATCCTCTACATACCTCTACCCACACTTTACAGCTAAGAAAACTATTGGTTTGCTTATGCCATGGTGTGTGTAAGCATAATTCTTTGAATACAGCCTCCCCAAACCTTACCTGTACACACCCCTTACTCTGTGTCTACCATTTCCTACTTCTACAGAGTAAAATACATATAAGACAGATACATACTTCATAGAAGAAACACTTACTTGTCAATACTCTTCTCTATGTGTAAACTGCTTAAAAAATTAAACTTATCCTATCATAGTTGTCCTTGAATTATAGCTATGGTTTTATACTCCTTGAGCTAGCTTTTCCTTTTTTTGAGAATCATTAGGAACTTTCCATAATGTAGTTAACTACAATTATCACCCTCTTTTCTATGCTTATGTTACATTTGGCCGATAGAAGTCTCTTTAGACTGACTTCTTGTGCTATCTGACTCCTTGTGCTAGCTTTTAAGTACTCTTGTCTCCTGAGAGACAGTATAATCACTAGTTAAGAGGACAGACATTGGAACAGGTTCAAATGCCCATTTTGCCACTTATTAGCTGTGTGACCTTCAACAAGTTACTTAACCTCTCTGTGCTTCAATGTCCTCATCTTTAAAAAGAGGATAATAATACCTTCCTCATAGGGTCATTGTGAGCAATAAATGAATTAACCCATGCAAAGCATCTAGGACAGAATCTGGCCCCATAACAAGTACTCAGTAAGTGTTAGCTGCTTGTTATTTTTATCATTAACATTGTTGTTATTATCATTACTTTTACTTCTAACAACAGTAAGGTTCATCTGTGCCAAGACATAGAATAGCTAGTTTACAAAGATCCCTGATTCCTTTTAATGGAGAATAGTGCTAAAGACCAGAAAAATATTAGATTGTTCCACATGTATTCTCATGGTGGGCAGGATGACCTTTCTGCTAGGCTATTACAGTGTCAGAGCTGGAAAGTATTAATGTTTAATAAGGTCATGAGTTCACTCTGATACTTTAGATTTAACATCTTTCATGCCTTATATTTTTAAAATATTTTTTAAATTTCTAGCTATAGTTAAAAAAAAGGCATAACATAAAATTTAGTGTCCTAACCTTTTTTAAATGTACAGTTCAGTAGTATTAAGTATATTTACACTGTTGTGAAACAGATCTCCAGAACTTTTTCATCTTGCAAAACTGCAACTCTATACCCATTAAACAATAATTTCCCATATCCCCCTTCCCTCAGCCCCTGACAACCATAATTCTACTTTCTGTTTCTGTGAATCTGACTACTGTTGTTACATCATATAAGTGGAATCATACAGTATTTGTCTTTTTATGACTGGCTTATTTCACTTAGCATAATGTCTTCAAGATTCATCCATGTTGTAGCATATAACAGGATATCCTTCCTTTGTAAGGCTGAATAATATTCCATTGTATGTATATACCACATTTTGTTTATTCTTTCATTTGTTGATGGATATTTGGGTTGCTACCACCTCTTGGCTATTGTGAATAATGCTATAATGAACATGGGTGTGCAGATCTCTGTGAGGTCTTGCTTTCAGTTCTTTTGGATGTATACCCAGAGTGGGATTGCTAGATTACATGGTAATTCTACTTTTAATTTTTTGAGGAACTACTATACTGTTTTCCATTGCTGCTGCACCACTTTACAGTCCCACCAGCGATGTATAAGGGTTCCAGTTTCTCCACATCTTCACCACAACTTGTTATTTGGGTTTTGTTTTGTTTTTTAATAGTAGCCAATGTAATAGATGTGAGGTGATAGCTCACTGTGCTTTGATTTGCATTTTTTGAATGATTAGTGACATTGAGCATCTTTTCGTATGCTTGTTGTATGCTTGCTGGCCATTTCGTATGCTTGTATATCATCTTTGGAGAAATGTCTATTCATGTCCTTCACTTGAAGAAGCATTTTTTAAATCAGGTTTTTGTGAGTTTTTTTGTTGTTGAATTGTAGGAGTTCTTTATATATTCTGGATATTAACCCCTTATCAGATATATGATTTGCAACCGATTTTTTAGGTTGCTGTTTTACTCTGTTGATTGTGTCCTTTGATGCACAGAAGTTTTTAAGTTTGATGTAGTCCCATTTGTCTATTTTTTTTATTTTGTTGTCTGTACCTTTGGTGTCATATCCAAGAAATCATTGCCAAACCCAATGTCATGAAGCTTTTCCCCAATGGAGGTCTTCAGTCCATTTCACATTATTTTTTGTATATGGTTTAAGGTAAGCGTCCAACATCATTCTTCTACATGTGGATATCCAGTTTTCCCAGCACCACTTGAAGAGACTGTCCTTTCCCCATTGAGTGGTATTGGTCACTTGTAGAAATTCATTTGACCATATATGAGAGGGTTTATTTCTACGCTGTCTGTTCTATTCCATTAATCTATATGTCTGTCTTTATGCCAGTACCACACTGTCTTGATTATTGTAGTTTTGTAATATGTTTTGAAATCAAGATGTGTGGGACTTCCAACTTTTTTCTTCTTTTTCAAGATTGCTTTGGCTATTCAGGGTCCCTTGAGATTCATGTGAACTTTAGAAAATTATACTCTATAAACAGTTATTATATTATTTTGTATTTTTCCTTTCTCTTATTATTCAAGGACTTTTTCATTGTAAGGGATAGATCTTTTTTTTTAATGTATCGGTGGTGGTGGTAATGTTTTTAATATTCATTTTTATTTTTTTTTTATTTATTTATTTTTTGCAGTACACAGGCCTCTCACTGTTGTGGCCTCTCCCATTGCGGAGCACAGGCTCCGGACACACAGGCTCAGTGGCCATGGCTCACGGGCCCAGCCGCTCCACGGCATGTGGGATCTTCCCGGACCTGGGCACGAACCCGTGTCCCCTGCATTGGCAGGCGGACTCTCAACCACTGTGCCACCAGGGGAGCCCTTTAATATTTATTTTATTTATTTATTTATTTTATTTTTGGCTGTAGGTCTTAGTTGCAGCACATGGGATCTTTGTTGCGGCATGTGGGATCTTTCGTTGCAGCACGCAGGCTCTCTAGTTGAGGCAGGCGGGCTCAGTAGTTGTGGCACGCAGACTTAGTTGCCCCACAGCATGTGGGATCTTAGTTCCCCAACCAGGGATCAAACCTGTGTCCCCTGCGTTGGAAGGCAGATTCTTAACCACTGGACCACCAGGGAAGTCCCAGAGATAGATCTCTTAATTCACAATAGCTTAAGGAAAAAAGGAACATATTGGCTTACATGTTGAGAAGACAGTTATGGCTGGGTGCAGGTATTCAATGATGCCATTAGGAATCTGTGCCTGTGTCTCAGCCACACTTTTCCTTTAGGTCTTCTTCATCCTCGGGTAGCCTTTCCCAATGTAGTGCTACAGCTACCAGGCAGGCTTGTATCTTGCAAGCCTAGCAACTCCAGCAGAAAAAGAACCCAGCCCCAAGGGCTGCAGCACAAGCTCCAGGATTGACAGTTTCAACCCATGCCCACCTGCACAACCAGTCACTGGGGGGGCGGGGGGGGCAGGGGGCATGGGGGGTAGGAATCAGCTGTCAACTCTAGTTAACCTACATGGGCTGAAAATTGAGGTGATTCCCCAAAGAAAGGGGAATGTAGGTGTGTGAATGAGAGAGTGTGGTGAGGGGTAGGACAGATGGATAAATGAAAGACGCAACGTTAGTAGGAAAGGGAGATGCTGAGCAGGCAAGAACACCTAATGTCCCCCGGGTCTTAGTAAATCCTGGATTGGCAAAGCTCAGTTGTTCCATCGAGAAGTTCAGGAAAATCTACTGGGAGCAAAAACTGGACAGAGGGGTAATCAGAGTGTTAATTTCCTTTCCACATGGAGTAGTTCCTTCACCCACATGATGGTACTATAGGAACATAAAACACATCTCCCTACTCTACATTATGTTTCTACCAACTAAAATTATACCTTTAAAGAGATACCTTTTTCATTATAGTACTATATCTCTAAGATTCCCAGAGGTGACTGTAACCACTAGATACATATAGCTATATAAATTTAAATTTGAATTAATAGAAATTAAATAAATGTAAAGATTCGGTTTCTCATTCACAATAACCACACTTTGAGTGCTCAGTAGCCATCTGTGGCTACCATATTGGACAGCTCAGCTGTGGAGCATTTCTGTCATCACAAAGTTCTGTTGGACAGCACTGAATTAGCACATTAAGCTGTTACCAGGAGTTTGTTATTCAGTGTCTTTCTAGTGACAGTTACTCTAAAGGGGATTGGGTGAGAAATTGACAGAGATTGACAGAGAAAATGAGAGAAGCTGACTGGGACCATCCCATGGTCCTATTTTCATTTCTTTAAAGGATTTCAGCTCCCTTCAGATGGGACAGCCTCTGCCATCGCAGAGCTGGAATCATCTGGTGATTTCTTTGAACCTAACCCACAACAGCAGTCTCTGGACTGGGTGCCCAGGAGCTACCTGAGCGCAATGGTGCTTGGGAGGAAGGGGGTGTGAGCAACTGGTGGTGTCAGCATTTTATCTAAAACAGCACCCACTGATACCAGGTATCATAAATTTCCACCCCTGTCATGCACCTGATCATCTCTCAATGCTACATAAATCTGATAAAAGCTGGATTTTTTCATTTTTTTTTTCTGCAGACCTATCCCCCTCTGTTCTGTTGTTGTGATAAATAGCCAACTTGATAAAATTGAGGGGAGGAAATTCTTTCTTTCTTGTACTGTTCGAAGTGTTGATGAGAAGATCCTGTACTCAGAGGCAACAGGTAAGGAGCTGCCACTTTCTATTTTAGGTTTGGTTTAATTTATTTTGGGTTTTTTTGTTTTGGGGGGTTTTCGTTTTGTTTTGGTTTGGTTTTATAACCCATACATGCCAAGAAATTCTTAATTCCCTGCATGCAAAGAACAAGTTAAAGGTATTCTTACTCATTGCTGGTAGAGAGCTGGTATATCTCTCAAAGTTATAGTCATGTACCTTTTGACCCATTTTCAGGATTTTATCCCACATGTATACTATCATGTGTGCAACGTTACAATGTGTTAGGTTGCTGGTAGAGAGCTGGTATATCTCTCAAAATTATAGTCATGTTCCTTTTGACCCATTTTCAGGATTTTATCCCATAGGTATACTAACATGTGTGCAACGTTACAATGTGTAAGGTTGCTCTAGGGTTCCAGTAGTTGTGCTACTCATGCAATGTTATTTGGACTAGCAAAAGATTGGCAAAACATAAATATCTATCAATAGGAGACCAGGTAAAGAGACTACAGTTCATCCATAAACTATATTGTGTGTGCCATAAAAACTATTGTGGAATATTGTGGTGCCATAAATAAGAATAAGGAAACTCCTTTTTGTATGATATGCAGCTATATGTCATTACTATATATTGAGTGAAAAACACAGGCTACAGGACAGTGAGTGTGTTTATGTTATCATCAGTGTAGAAAAGGTAGAGAGGTTCTTCCCATTCTCTTGCCTTTTTCTTCTTCCTTCCATTTCACCCCTTCCTTCCTTCCTTCCTTCCTAAATATTTCTAAAGCTATTAGATAGAGTCGGGCATGGTAGGCTGGGGGATAAGGGGGAAGCCACAGGGAGGGGTGGCTACAGCAGCCCATCGCTGTCTGGGAGCCTGAGTGGAGTGGAGGGTGTCTGCACAGGGGAGTGGCCCAGCACAGGATGGCAGAGCCCAACTATGGGAAGGAAGGAGTCCCCATGGGGAGCAGCGTGGGTGTCAGAGCCCACAGGGAGAGGGTGGCGTCTGCACAGGCTGGCAGCCGTGACGGGAGCTAGGTTTCTCACATCAGAGGCGTTCCAGATATGGAAAAAGAGTTAACAAGAATGAGCACTGTTGTGTTGGATTGGAGTTGGAGATACTAGACATGGATATTTTCTCCGTCTTTTGCTCTTGCAAATACTGTTGTAATGAGTAACTTAGTATATCGTCAGCTGTCACAGGGCCTTTGCAAGTGAGGGGTCCTGGAAGCCTCACCTTCAGTAGCTTCAGACTTAGACAAGTCAATTTAGATATCCAATGCTTTTTGTTTTGTTTTATTTATTTATTTAATCTGGCTGCTCCAGATCTTAGTTGTAGCACGTGGGATCTAGTTTCCTGACCAGGGATCGAACCGGGCCCTCTGCTTTGGGAGCATGGAGTCTTAACCACTGGACCACCAGGGAAGTCCCTTTTTGTTGTTTTTATTTTTTATTTTAATGGACCTCAGATGCACATGTTTGGGTCACTCAGAATCCTTGATTTAGGATACAGAGCCATTATTGGTACGTGAATGGTCATCTTTTACTTACTCATTCACTAATGTATTTATTTTTCTGATTTAATAATAAACATCCTGAAACCTACAATCAAGCAAGAACCAGAATCTTAATAATATTATATCCCTACCTAATTACTTTTCCCCACCTCATCCTCCTATTTTTCCTTCAGAGGTAACTCTGATCTAGAATTTTGTGATTTTCATTCCTTTATACCTTACTGGGTTTTTTTTTAAGTTTGATTAAGAATATATTTGTAAAAAAAAAAAAGAATATATTTGTGCCTAAGTAATATATTGTTTAGTTGTTTGTTTCTGAACTTTGTAGAAAAGAGATTGTGCTATATGTGCTTTTCTGGGACTTGATTTTTTTTTTTGTACCCAGCTTCATGTTACTGAAGTTCACCCATGTTGTTGGCTATGAAGTTTGCTCATTTACTGCAGTATAATATTCCATTGTGTGACTATACCACAATGGATTTATCTCTTCCTCTAATGGTGGGCCTCTGACTATTATGAATGGCGCTACTATTAACATTCTTATTCATGTCTCCTGCTGGTGTATATGGGCAAGAGCTTGGCATATACTTAGGAGTGGAATTTCTGGGTTGGAGGGTATAAGAGTGTTCAGCCTTACAGGGAAATGCCAGACTGTTTTCTAAAGCTGTACCAAGTTACATTCCCACCAGCAATATATGACATTCTGTTGATCCCTATCTTTTCTAGCAATTGGTAAAGTCAAATTTCTTGATTTTTGCCAATCAAATGGTTATAAAATGGTATTTCAGTTTGATCTAAAGTTGCATTTCCCTGATTACCTATGGAGCTGAGCATCTCTTCATATATTTATTGACCATATTTGTTTCCTATTCTGTGAAATTCCTGTTTTCTCAGCCTCTTTTATTGGTTTTTTTCCTCTTTTTTTTTTAACTGATTTATAGGAATTCTTTATTTTTTATAAAACGAATCTTTTTGTTGGCTATATAAGTTGCACATATCTCCTTCTAGTATATAAGTTGTCTTTTATTTGCTTTAAGTTATCTTTTTTATGAACAGAAGTTTTTAATGTAAATATAGTCACATTTATTAAATTTTTTCCTTTATGGTTAATGCTTCTTGTATCTTGTTTAAGAAATTTATTTTTCCCTTAAGTGTCAGCTGTTTGCTGGAATGATAGATAAAAGAAGCAGGAGGAAGATCATGAATAATTTGAATCCACAGTCAATGTAAAAATCCTATTCCAGGCTGTGGTTTATACTTTCTGTCTCACTAAACCTTTCAGTATCATAAAGGTAACAGATGGCTCAGTTGTAATTTTACTTCCTTTCACTTCCTTGACTATCTCTAATGGAAGTGGTAATGAACCATGAAATGACCGAGAGGCAGAGGACCTCTTTACCCAGGAGAGCTAATACAGTATTGTGAGAATCAAAAGTTGATTCTTTTTTAATAAATTTTCTTAAGGTTCTTTCCTTTTTTTAAATTCTATTATTTTTATTTTATTTGTTTTCGGCTGTGTTGGGTCTTGGTTGGGGCACACAGGATCTCCATTGCAGCTTGCGGGATCTTCCACTGTGCTGCGCAGGCTCCTCATTGTGGAGCAGGGCTTCTCTCTAGTTGTGTCACACAGGCTCCAGAGCACGTGGGCCGTGTAGTTGCTGTACATGGGCTCTCTAGTTGTGGCCTGCGTGCTCAATAGTTGCGGCACGTGGGCTTAGTTGCCCTGCGGCATGTGGGATCTTAGTTCCCCAACCAGAGATCAAACCCGCATCCCCTGCATTGGAAGGCGGATTCTTAACCACTGGACCACCAGGGAAGTCCCCAAAAGTTGATTCTTAATTTGGCTGAAAAATGAGAGTGGGCAGATATCCTGAATGTACCAATATGAATCAAAGTGCTTTTGTGTGTGTATATATGTATTTCTACTTAGAGAAGTCCCATCAGATAGATTGAAGTCAGTTGACTTATAATCATCTTCTGTTATTTTGTTGTTTAGGCTTATTTATAAAGCTGGATCCTGAAAAAAGTTTGATGTAAAAGCTTCTGGTGAATTCCACACCAATCTGCGTAAGGCTGTCCTTCCTCCAGAAGAAGCAGTTGTCTTCAGTCCTATTCTACTCACCCACTGTTGAATCCCCCATCGGGTGAAGCCTGCTAACACGGACCTTCCTAAACAAGTCTTTTGAATACAATTCCAGGAGCTCCATTTCCACCTTCCAAACTTTTTTACACAGAGACACTCCCTGTGAGAGTATCAGCAGTTCTTTCTGTCTCCTTAGGATAAGTGTCTGGTTCTCCTAAAATTTGAATGGGCTCCTTAAGTTTGCATAGGTGTGATGTCTGATCCATTGCATTCTGGAGAAAAAAATCATATTGAAACTTTTACCACAAACTTGGAAATGCCAGAAAACCAAAGGAAGGAATAAATATGTGGGTGCACGAATATGTGTGTATGTGTGTGTGTTGTGTGTGTGTGCATTATAAATTACAAAACCAGCTTTGTTGTATCTAAACAAATCTTTTTGGCTACAATAGGAAACACAACTAGTTCCTGTAGGATCGGATACCTCACATCTGTTGTCTTGGATTCTAAGGATTAAACTACTGTGCCATTTTAACATAGGTTGTGTTATTGTATCTTACCAATAGCATAGTATTGGTAATAGCATCACTGGAAGGAGCCTGTATTCATTTCCTAAGTGTTTTAATCCATTTGGACTTCTGTAACAAAATACCACAGACCAGGTAGCTTATAAAAAACAGAAATTTATTGCTCACAGTTAAAATGGAAAGTCCAGGATCAAGATGCCAACATGGTCACCTTCTGGTGAGGGCCCACTTACTGGTTCATATCTGGTACCTTCTCACCTGTCCTTATTTGGTGGAAGGAGCTAGAGATCTCTCTGGATCCTTTTTGATAAGCACACTAATCCCATTCATGAGGGCTCCACCTTAAGCACTTCCCCAAAGCCCCACCTACTAATACCATCACACTGGGCATTAGGATTTCAACATATGAATTGGGGTGGTGGGGCAGGGTCTATATGTAGATAATCCCAAAGAATCTACAAAAAAAACTAAAGCTAATAAACGAATTCAGCAAAGTTGCAGCATACAAGACCTCATAAAAATTTTAAACTTTTGTGCATCAAAGGACATTATCAAGAAAGTAGGAAGGCAACCTATAGAATGGGAGAAAATATTTGCAAATCATATATCTGATAAGGGTTTAATATCCAGAATGTATTAAAAATTCTTAAAGCTCAACCCAAAAAAGCCCACAATTTAAAAATGAGCAAAGGACTTGATTAGACATTTCTCCAAAGAAGGTATACAGATTGCCAACAAGCACATGAAAATATGTTCAACATCATTGGTCATTAAGGAAATGCATATCAAAACCACACTTCATATTCACTGAGATGACTATAATTTTTTAATGGAAAATAACAAGTGTCAACGAGAATATGAAGAAATGGGAACACTCCTACATTGTTGGTCAGAATACAAAATGGTGCAGCTGCTATGGAAGACAGTTTGGTGGTTCCTCAAAAGGTTAAACATAGAATTACTATATGGCCCAGGAATTCTATTCCTAGGTATATGTCCAAGAAAAATGAAAACATATGTCCACACAGAAACTTGTACACAAAAGTTTATAGCAGCATTATTCATAATAACCAAAAGGTGGAAACAACTCAAGTGGAAAATAACAAGTGTTGGCATAACCCTCAGACAATGCTAGTGGGAATATAAAATGGTGTGACCACTATGGAAGACAGTTTGGCAGTTCCTCGAAAAGCTAAACATAAAATTACCATATGACCCAGCCATTCCAAAGGAATTGAAAAGAGGGACTCAAACAGGTACTCATATGCCAGTGTTCATTGCAGTATTATTCACAATGGCTAAAAGATAGAAGCAATCCAAGTGTCCATCAGCAGATGAATGGGTAAGTAAAATCCATAAAATAGAATATTATTCAGCCATTAAAAGGAAGGAAATTCTGACACATGCTACAACATGGATGAACCTTGAAAACATACTAAGCAAAATATGCCAGACAAAAGAGGACCAATATTGTATGATTCTACTTGCGTGAAGTCTCTTGAGTAGGCAAATTCATAGAGACAGAAAATAGAATAGAGGTTAAAAGGGGGCTAGGGAGAGGGAGGAATAGGGAGTTATTGTTTAATAGGTACAGAATTTTTCAGGATGATAGAAATAGAGGTGATTTGGAAATAGAGGTGATAGTTACACAATATTGTGGATGTAATTAATGCCACTGAGTTGTACACTTGAAAGTGGTTAAACTGTCTAGTTCTATGTTATATTTTTTTACCACAACTTTTAAAATTTAATGTAATATACAGAAAGCATTGAATTATATACTTTAACATGTGAATTGTATGTTAAATTTTATCTCAACAAAGCTGTTGAAAAAGGTAATACTTAAAATGAAAGTACAGGGACTACCCTGGTGGCGCAGTGGTTAAGACTCTGCGCTCCCAATGCAGGGGGCCTGGGTTCGATCCCTGGTCAGGGAACTAGATCCCACATGCATACCTCAACTAAGAGTTGGCATGCTGCAACTAAGGAGCCTGCCTGCCACAACTAAGACCCGGTGCAACCAAATAAATAATTTTTTTAAGTAACTGAGAAAACTGCAAGTACATGTTTCCCCCATTATCCCAAAGTACAGTGTTCCTATGAAACCTTTCATAAACTGAAATAGTGTAAAGCAAAGAAGCAATTACCTAAGGATACATCTTGCAAATAAATTGAGATAAAGCACAGATGCTCACAGACACACTTCAAAGCTGTGGCTGCTTGTTGCTGGGATGTTGAGTGTAGTTCCCTGGGAAGGAGTTGGCAGTGCCACTCTTGCTGCTGCTCAGGGTACCCACTACATCTAAAAGACTTGCTGTAGGGACTTCCCTGGCGGTCCAGTGGTTAAGACTCCGTGCTTCCAATGGAAGGGGGCGTGGGTTCAATCCCTGGCCAGGGAGCTAAGAGCCCATATGCCATGCAGCACGGCAGCCAAGAAAATTTTTTAAAATAAAAAAAATAAAAGGCTGGCTGTAAAATGCTGAATGCTACTTTTGCTTTTCAACTTTTTTCATAAAAGCGAAAATCCTCTTCAGGTACCTTTCAGTTAGTGAAAACAGGTACTAATATAGGTCTTTTGTAAAATCAAATTTGAGTAAAGCAAACTTTTGAAGAGCAAACACAAGAAAACAGCAGAGCTGTCACTTACATTCCAGGAGTCCTTTGTCAGTCACATTACAAGCATAAAACTGACTGACGTATTCTGTTTCATTGATCTCATTTAAAATACTATTATGATAAGGTGTTTCTAGTAAAAGCAAAAATATGATTTTATTTATTTATTGGCTGTGTTGGGTCTTCGTTGCTGTGCTCAGGCTTTTTCTAGCTGCGTCGAGCAGCTTGGTTGCGGTGCGCGGGCCTCTCATTGCTGTGGCTTCTCTGGTTGCAGAGCATGGGTCTAGGCAGGTGGGCTTCAGTAGCTGTGGGACACAGGCTCAGTAGTTGTGGCTCGTGGCCTCTAGAGCGCAGGCTCAGTAGTTGTGGCGCACAGGCTTAGTTGCTCCGTGGCATGTGGGATCTTCCCAGACCAGGGCTCGAACCCGTGTCCTCTGCATTGGCAGGCGGATTCTTAATCACTGTGCCACAAGGAGGTTAAGACTCTGTGCTCCCAATGCAGGGGACCCAGGTTCGATCCCTGGTCAGAAAACTAGATCCTGCATGCCACAACTAAGAGTTCACATGCCACAACTAAAGGTCCCGCACGTGGCAACGAAGATCTCGCGGGCTGCAACTAAGACCTGGCGCAGCCAAATAAATAAATAAATGTTAAATAAATAAATAAATAAAATGAATGTGACCTTACTTTGTACCCCACGCTTGGAGAACAGATGTGACTGTCCCATTGGTTTTGAAGGTACCACCTCTCAAGTGATTGGGTATGAGAAAGGGGGAATTTCAGGTGCAGGCCTGGCCAGGCCTATGAGCACACATGTGCACGCGCACACACACGCACACACACACACACACACTCTCACACACACACACACACACACACACACACACACACACACCTTCAGGATTTGTCACTTTCTGAGCTTAGAGATCCTGCCTCTCTCTGCCTCTTAGCATTTCACAAATAGGAAATCAGTTCCAGCTGAGCAGTTGGGAGAGCTCTCACGTTTCTGGGAGGAGCTCAGGCTTCCCTCGGTTGACCTAGTTCCCTGACCCTGTACTCTGCCGGGGGGGCCCCCCTCCTTCAGCCCAGTGACCACACCAGGCAGCAGCACTTGGAGCCAGCAGCTGCCCATCAGCTTCCCAGCTCCCCTGGGCATGGGGTCTTCTGCCACAGCCCTGCCTTCCCTGTGTTATTCTTCTCCCAGGTGAGCATCCCAGCAGCCCACCCAGAGCCCCTCTGGGCAGAGTACTTAGCAACAACTGCTTTTAACTCCACCCGGTGTCCCAGGTTCGGTGAAGACAGCTTTTTCTCCTGTCTTGACCAGCCTGAGGCCGAGCCTCCCATTAGCACTTCCCACCCACAGCAAAGACCAAGAACCTTAGAAACTGGATAAAGCAAAAACCCTGAAGCACCGTAGAGCCAAATGATTAATCAGTTCCAACATATTTTCCTTTCCAAAGGGCCCACTGTGGGTACCAGAGTATAAAATGAATCTCAGGAAAGCCCCTCCCAGAGGGAACCAGGAAAAGACAGCTGACCTAGGAGGACTCAGAGAGGACAGATCTGGGGCAGACAAGCAAGAAACTTCTGGAAGAGCGATGTGAGAAAGGCCCAAGAATGAGCTTAGAACCAGGGGACATGATCAGCTGCGTGCAAGACAAGATCCAATCAGAGTCTGGCTCATGCAAAATTTTTATACATTAGTTGCAACATTTAAACGTTAGAAGTTTTCACATAAAAATCTGGATTTGTGCTGGCTTTTTTGGGAAAATGAGAAGAGCTGGCAACTGGGCCTGGATTCTATGGTGGCAACTCCTGAATGGAACATGGCCAGCACAGCCCCCTCTTGGGGCCCTCAAGTTTGCCCATCGCTCTCTGAGTGCACAGCGGCTCATGTCCAGCCTGCCCCCTGACGCTTAGCTCATAAGAAGGTCAAGAAACCAAGTGTCCCTGAGGGCAGGACCAGCCTGGGCGGGAGTCTGGAGATCAGCCATGAACTGATAGGGAGATGGGCAGTCAGGGAGCCCTCCAGAAATTGCCCTGTGTGAGCCTATAGGGCCGAGTCTTCAGGAGGGATTTCAGTTCACAGTGCACTAAATAGCAATGGTGTCTAGGAAGGCTACCAGGGAAGTTCCTTCCTCATCCAGAAAGGCCAGATGGGTGTCATCCCAGACAGAACCCCTCCAAAGTGCTGGGAATCCCCCATCACAGCAGGGAGCCAGCCAGCCCTGCTGGCCATCAGGGGAGATCCACCACATGTCCAGAATGATCTGAGAAGACTTCCAGCTCCCCCCAAGATGAGGAGGACTTTGTAAGATTTCTGGAAATGTTATAATTTTCCTCTTTAAATGTCTTGAAACAACACAAAAATCTTTAAACAAAAAAATGTCCTATGAACTTGTTTGGCAGGCAGCAAGGGAGGAGGGAAGGCTGGGGAGACTAAGTGCTATTGCATAGTCAGTCTTGTGAGGGAAGGGAACTTGAAAAGAGAGAAGAGGGCACGAGTTTACATTTGGGAGGACCCGGGACCAAGAAGTGACCTGCCAAACCTACCACGGCCTTGGTTACCCGTGTTGCTTTGCTCCAAGCCAAAGAATTTTCCAGTTCAGTGGTGTGCCGGAGCCAGTGCCTACCAGCTTGCAAGAGCTGGTTGAGCACACCTCTTCCCAGCCTCATGGTCAGGGTCAGTGGCATCATATTGGTAGCCTGAAATCAGCCATCATGGGAATATTTACACAACAAAAGCTGGCAAATGCTACCAATTAGAGTTCTCCGCCCCACCAGGAGCTGTTAATCCCTTACCACTTACCAGCACACCACCGCTGGTTCTTCTGGGCACCACCTGCCAGGTCAGGCCCAGGATGTGCTTCTGGGGATTTGTCATGTCTCAGCCAGAGAAGCCCCAAACTCAACATTCCCCCACAAGGTCCCAAACAGGAAATGCACCAGGCAGACAACAAGCTAAATGAGAATCCAACAGGAGTTCTGAATTACGCTGAACCTTCACTGACTTCCCTGTTTTCTAATTGCTTATCCAGGTCTGGGGAGAAGCTTTTTCTCTGAGCCGAGTGTTCTTTGTTCTCTCTGAGCTGAGTTCACACAGAAGGAGAAGGGCTGTGGCCAAAGACCATGTTCGAGACACTAGCCAAGCACCTTTCCACCTCCCCGGGTAGGTGAATTCCCAGCCCACGTGTCGGAAGAGCTCTGTGTTGCAGAAAGAATCCACAAGATGTGTGAAATGGTGGGAAAGGAGTCCAAAAGGGGGAAAAGAGCGCTTTCTTCACAATCCTAATCTTTCTCTTCCTAGATGGCCTTGGACAACCAACTTCCTCCATCTTATGCCAGCCACCAGAATTCAGCACCCCACATACGATTTTGCCATCCCCATAGACGTTCTCCTCAGATATCTTTCTCTCTAATTACCTTCCATCTGTCATACCCTTGATCCCATTATTCCTGCTCTTAAATATCACAGACATCGCCAGATCTTCATTTCTTTTATTTTCACTCTTCCCCACCTCCCAGCTGGGAAATGGAGGCTGGTCATCTCAACCACTGTCCTTTAATTTCCCTGTATTCTCCTGGACCACAGCATCCAGTTGAACCTTAGATATTATCAATTCAAGGAAAATAAACGTTATACAAGAAATAAAAACTAACTATAGCATATGGCAAGGCTGAGAACAAAATTTTTGTAATCATGATGATGTAAGGATTTGAAAGTTGACTTAACCAAAAATTGCAAAACAACTAGTAACGTAGGAGGGTGCCTACAGGAAAGGCTTCCTGTGTTTCCCCTTTACTTTCACACACACCTCTGATGTCAGATGTGTGGGGTTTTCCTCCACACCAAGCAATTCTCTGCAACACCAGTTGGATGCCCTGTAATTCAATTCTTACACTAACCAAAGTTAGTGCAGACCCCACTGGTTAAAGGCTCAGTCCCACGAGACTGTGCCCCACTTCAAATGCCAGTCGCAAGTAATAGGTCACCAAGGTACCCACAACTTCTGTCTGACTTGGCTACAAATCAGAGGTTCCATGAGCCCTCCTCTCCTTGGATTTGATTGTTGGCTAGAACAGTTCACCAAACTCAGAGAAACACTTACTTACGTTTACCAGCTTACGATTTAATGGAGGGTATGATAAAAGATACACATGAACAGTCAGATGAAGAGATACATAGGGCAAGGCCTGGGAGGATCCTGAGCGCAGGAATTTCTGTCCCCATGGAGGTGGGGTGTGCCAACCAGGAATTTTTTTAAATTTTGGGATTTTTATGGAGGCTTCATCACGTTGGGATGATGGATCATTAAGTCAGTCTCCAACCCCCTCCCCTTCCTGAAGGATGGGAGGTGAGATTGAAAATCCCAAGCTTCTAATCATGGCTTGATCTTTCTGGTGACCACCCCCACTCCTGAGGCTATCTGGAGTCCACTCAGAGTCACCTCATTGGAACAGAAGATACTCCTGTCACCCAGGAAACTTCAAGGGATTTAGGAGCTCTGTGTCAGGAAGCAGACAATGAACTCAGGCAATGAAACAAGGATTTCCATTCCCAGGTTCAGCTACTGATTCTTCTTGGGATGACAGACCCTGCCTCCTCCTGGGACAACCTTCCTGGGATCAGCTTCCAGCCTCCGGGGCCCCCTGTGGATCCCTCTCCTTCTCCCTACTCCCTCTTCCTCAGCCTCCCCTTCAGTCCGTCTACCCTTTCTAAGATTCCCCTTTTCACTCCTGTCTCCTCCTCGAGTCCCATCTCCCAAATCAAGTATCACACATAGAGGCTGGCAGAGGGAATGAAGAAATGCTCAGTATCAGGGGAGGGTGGGGCAAGCCAGAGGACACGGGGCATCCTCATCCTCTCCACGGCTACTGCAAAGGAATGAAGATCCTGTTGCCAGATTTTTCCACTTACCTGGAGGTCCTTGGCCTTCTGCTTTGTATGAAACTCCCTGTTTTATTTTATTTTATTTTATTTATTTTTGGCTGCTTTGGGTCTCAGTTGCGGCATGTGGGATCTTTTGTTGTGGCACACAGGCTCCTCTCTAGTTGTGGTGTAAGGGCTTCTCTCTAGTTGCAGCACACGGGCTTAGTTGCCCCATGGCATGGGGGATCTTAGTTCCCCGACCAGGGACGGAACCCACGTCTCCCTCATTGGAAGGTGGATTCTTAACCACTGGACCACTAGGGAAGTCCCAACTCCCTGTTTTTAAATGTTGACAACTAACTCAAATATTTATGATTAGACCCAGAGACTAAATCAACCAAAAAACTGGGTTCCCCCGGTCCTTGAAGAAGTTTCCTTCAAACCTTGACAAGAGATGACGAAAACATTTATATCCTAGTCTTCTAGGACAGCTAACTACAGGAGGTGGGATAAAGTCTTTAAATTTCCATATTAAATCAGTAAGATCTTTCAGAACCTACCAAACTCATCATCATCATCATCATCATTATAATTTCATCTTTGCATAGTTCTGACCTTTAGAACACACTTTATTCTAGTGCATTAAAATCTGGGACTTTTCGTTGAAAACTGGCAGTTTTAATTCAGTACAAGAAATACCACGCACCCTTGCAGATGCTCACTGAACACTCCTCCCCACTCCCCCACTCAAAGCTGGCTCTTTTCCAGGCTCGTCATCAGCAAAGCCTCCTCTGCCCCGCTCCCTGCCTCACTCCCAGCATTGTCTGCTGCCATCACCCGCTCCCTGGGGTTCCCAAAGCACAGAATGCCCTTGCTAAGCTGCTCCCTCCCTGAATGATTTTCCGGCCTCCCCTTCCAAGGCCTCCCCCCACCCCACCCCACGCCTCCCCACCCTGTCCTCACCAGGAACCAGCAGGTGGAGGCTTGCCGGGGCTGCCCTCTGCATGAGATAGAAGAAGGGAGTGGCTGAGGGCTGCAAGTTAGTTTTCTGAGTCCCAGGATCATACCAGAGGTTTCAGAGTCTTGCTGCAGAGCACCTGCCACAAACACTCCACCAACACACGCAGACACTCCACCAGTAGCCTCCAATCAAGGATTAGACCTCCCTTATCTTTCTGGGAATATGACTGAGTTCTCCCCAGAAAAACTCCGGGGCAACTCTCCAAAGTTTCATATACGCTATAAGATTTCATTATGTACTTTTTTGCTCCTTTAATAAATATTTCTTTCTGAACTCAGGCCAATCCTGCTATGCATTCATGCCCAAGCAGCATCTGCCCCTCCCCAAGTGCTGGGGTTGGGGGGTGACGCTGGACCAGGTAAAGTCCCCAAGCATCTATGGGTGTTGTATCAAACCAGCCCAGCCTTGCCTAATCATCTGCGGTGGCAGCTTGCTAATGAAAGCTTTGTGACAAAGAGGGAGGCTTCTCTCAGAGGTGGCGGCCCCGACAGCCCCAAGGTGCAGACGAAAAAGTGCACCACTCGCCTCGCTGCCGCAGCCCTGCCGACCCGATCCCAGCACTCAGCCATGATGAGAAGAGGCCTCCAGGTGGCAGCAAGACCTAGCCACCACGGAGCCCTTCCTGGCGGCCCCTACATCCTGCCCACGTTCAGCCCTGCCTCAGCATTCGGATCCTCCATGGACTCCCTGGTGAGTGAGTGCCCCGCTCAGCCAGATGGGCAGCCCTTCTCCTGGGGGCCGCGGGTGTAGGGAGCACCCCAAATCTCCTCTTCCCAGATTGTGGCCGGGGCAGGTGAGCAGTTTGTTGGGAGCTATTTGATTTGGCAAAGGAAACCAAGTAGCCCAGATCCACAACTAAGACTACCAGGTTACTTTCAACCTGATCTGAATCTTGTGTGGCCACCACTCACTTTCCTCCTATGGCACTCAGACTGTTGCAGCTGAGTTGCGACACCCCCAGACAAAGGACCCTGCGTGCGGCCGACTGCCCATGGGTGCGTTTGGTGCATGAGCATCCGGCATCACAGAGGACCCCTCCTCATCCCACAGAAGGTACCGCACCCAAAACAGGTTTCAAAGGAGCCCCCCTTCCCCGGGCAGGCCCACGGCTATGGACAGAGCTGGAGTAGCCCCTGAAGTGAGGGGGTGATAACAGTGGTCCTCACCTGTGGTCACACCCCCAGGGTAGACAGTGTCCCAGGATGAGCTCTAGTCTGACCATCAGCTCGCACACTCACAAGCTTGGCAACCTTAGCCGTGTTTCTTCAGTTTCCCCATCTGCAAGGTGGGGCTAATACTAGCTGTTCTCAGCCTCAAAGAACAGCTCACAGGCTTTAAAACAGGACAATTTTAATGCGCCACCACAGAGCAGCATGCCTCTGTCAGCCCCCATGCCTTTCCTTCCCTTCCTTTGCACATTAGTGTCCCCTTCCCTGGTCACCCACAGGAGTCCCCAAGGGCCATTTCCCTCAAGTCAACACTGGCGGAAGGGATTGAAGAGCCCAGGAACCCAGGAGCACACTACCTACAGGTCCCGAAGCCCAAGCAGCAGCCCACCTCCCAGGAAGCTGTCTAGTCTCCCTGATTTTTCCTGCCCAGGTCTCAAGATTCTGTCAGGAGAAGACAGATTTGAAGAATTATGCCCTCCCCAATGCCAGCTGGTGTCCAGACATGCTGAACCTGTACCACGAATTTCTGGAGAAAACTAAGGCCGATGGCTGGATCAGACTGCCCTCCTTCAAGTCCAACAGAAACCACATCCAGGGGCTCAAGCTCCCATTAGTGTTAACAGTTTCCTCAGGTAAGGCCTGGGCGCAGAGGGCCCATTGGCACACATGCACCCCAGCCCACCAGGGTCAGATCAGCCAGCCCCCTTCCCTGTGGTCAGAGTCGCTCAAAAAGGAAATTCACAAGCTCTGTGCCAGTTCTCAGCCAGAAGTTTTTTCTGCTAACTCCGCCCCTCCCGCTGCAGCCCCAGGCAGGTGGATGAGAAAAGCATCCTCTCAGGCCCCTGGCTCCCCTCCTCCCAGGGGAAGAGAGCACACCCTAGCAGCTACCTGTGCTCCCAGCCCAGAGTGCACCCACTGGAGAACTGCTGACTCAGCTCCCTGCCCCGCTGCCTTCTCACCAGGGCTGCTTCCCTTACTCTCAAGCCTTATCCCAAGTCCTCCTGCCCACCCCACAAAGGTCTGAGGACTCTCCCTTGACCACTGCAGACCTCCGCACACCATCCCTGCTCTGCTAGGCCCAGAGGCTCTCCTGAAACACCCACAGATCCGAGTGATAGAGTTTTCCACTTTGATCTCTCTGCGTGTGCGTGTGTGTGAGCACGCGTGTGTGTTAACTTGTCTCTCTCATGCACATATGTGTTCTTCCAGCCCAGTGATGAATGGGTGGTACATTGGGTTTAGGGAAAAAACAAAGCAGGTGCACCAAAAGTTTTTGAAGACTTTGGATTCCATCCAAAAAGGATATAGTTCTTATAGTCACCTTGAGAAAAATAATCAGAACTTTGGGGGACTCTTCTGTGCTTATTTTTCTGTTCAGTATTGTTATTTTGAATTATATGTGAATTAAATACCGTACACTTTAATTTTCAATGTTTAAGGTCTCTTAAAGTCTGACCTGCCCCGACTCTACATCTATTCTCAGCCAGGGAACTTCATAGGTGTTTCTTCCTCAAGACCCAGGGCCCCCTAAGGACAGGGCTGTGTCCCCACAGACTCAGGGCTCCCTGAGGACAGTGCTGTGTCCCCACAGACACAGGGCTCCCTGAGGACAGGGCTGTGTCCCCACACACCCAGGGCTCCCTGAGGACAGTGCTGTGTCCCCACAGACCCAGGGCTCCCTGAGGACAGGGCTGTGTCCCCACACACCCAGGGCTCCCTGAGGACAGAGCTGTGTCCCCACAGACCCAGGGCTCCCTGAGGACAGGGCTGTGTCCCCACACACCCAGGGCTCCCTGAGGACAAAGCTGTGTCCCCACAGACCCAGGGCTCCCTGAGGACAGGGCTGTGTCCCCACACACCCAGGGCTCCCTGAGGACAGAGCTGTGTCCCCATAGACCCAGGGCTCCCTGAGGACAGGGCTGTGTCCCCACAGACTCAGGGCTCCCTGAGGACAGGGCTGTGTCCCCCTCAGACCGAGGGCCCTGAGGACAGGTCCGTACCTTGCTCTCCAATTGAAGGTTTCCTGAGAGCAGAGCCTGTATGTCCTCTGGTTCTCTCCTCAGCCCTATACCTGAGGCCGGGCTCCATCCATGCTGCTGAACGACTGGCCCTTCATCCTGACTGGGCCCCATGCCCTCACACACTCCTTTCTTCAGCTGTCACTCCCCATCTCTCCCCAGACAAAAGTGACTGTCACATCTTCACCAGGTGTACTGAAACGGAAGGACAAAGCTACGAGTATGTCATCTTTTTCCACCCATCCAAGAAGAAGTCTGTCTGTCTTTTCCAACCAGGCCCCTACCTGGAGGGGCCCCCAGGGTAAGGCCACAGGCAGGCCCAGTGGGGGACATCTTTGGCTGCTTCCTGGGCTTGGCTCAGGAGATGGATTGGGTGCAACCAGGCTCTGGGGTCTGTACCTCTCTCTAAGGAGCTGGGTTGGGAGTGGGAAGCTCTGGGCTCCAGTCTCACAGACTTGGAAGGATATTCTGTCATCTGGTTCAGTCCCCACTGTGCAGATAAAAAAGAGCCTCCTTATTCAGGTCTGGGAATTTTCCAGTAAGAAGGGGTCTTAGAAGCCACTTTGAGAAGGATGTGTTGGACTTGGAAGAAGACAGGATCTGGAATTAGGAGCCAGGCTCCCAGTCCTGCTCTGTCAGGCTTGCTTGGAGATCCCGAGCAAGCAATTTAACCTCCAGCCTTTGGTCTCCTTACCTAAATCTCGGTGCAATAATATCTACCTTCCAGAATAGCTGATAGATATGATATTATGGGCCTATAGGTATGTGCTCATAAACCATAAAGCACAATATAGCTATCAGGCCATCTATCCAAACTTCACCTTCTATCCATGGGCAAACTGAGGCACACAGAGGTAAGTCATCTTGCCCAAGGTAGCACAGGCCATCAAGGTCAGGACCAGTCTCTAATCCAGGAGCTGGGACTCCAAGTCCATTGCTTCTCCCACTGTACTCCATTGCCTCCAAACTGGCAATAGACCCAGGAAAGAACTCACACTGGACATAAATACATTCACGAGGGAAATCAGGCTGGCCCTGAGCTTCTTGCCCGAGAATACTGGGTCACCGTGTCCACGGGTGTCTGCCTTCTCCATCCTTGTTCCTGCTTTAGACACTCACTGAATGCTATTGTTGGTTTCAGAATTCCTGCAAGGGAGAAGAGGGAGGAGGGGGAAGGAGAAGCTTTAGGGTCCCAAGGCCTGAGAGAGACTCAATTGCAGTTAAACAGAATTCAAAGAGCTTAATAGATGTCAGCACCTCTACAGGCCATGGATTCAGACTGCAGCCCTTTGTCACCTTGGCCATCCTTAAGGTATCTTCCATGGGGACACTGATTTCCACACTAGTGCAGGCAGACACTGGGGGACTAGGTCAGAGCTCTACCCAGGCCATGGGTCCCCTCCCTTCTGAAGAGGAACACCCCCAAGAAGGCAGGGATAGGATGGAGTGTGGCTGACTTTATTTAGGGCCTCATGGAGGTGGGGCCGTGGAGTCAGAAGAGGACCACCCAACACTGAGGCCAGAGGACTGAGGGGGTCCAGAGAAGAAATGAGCGCCAAATTAGAAAAACCCAGTTCAGTCTATCTCCTGGGTAAGGAAAAACCCAGTTCTTCCCTGCTACGTCTGTCTTTCCTGTGAGTCTCCTTTACTCTCATATAGAACACTTCCCTTCCGACACTTCTGGTCACCAAATGTTCGCAGATTTTTCCCCACAACAAGCAATGCTCTGTGACGCCAGCTGGGTGTCCTACAATTTAACTCCATTCTGACACTGTCTACCTAGAGGTAGTGCCAGATCCCACAGGTTAAAGTCTCAGTCCCACAAGACTGCTCCCACCCTTCTTCAGATGCCAATGGCAAGTGTAGGTGCCCAGGTTACCCACAACTTCTGTCTGATTTGGCTACAGTTGGTGGTTCCCAGAACCCTCTCCTGTGGTTGGATTAATTTACTAGAACCACTCACAGAACTCAGAGAAACACTTATAGTTACCAGTTTATTAAAGATATGATAAAGGATGAACATCCAGGTGGAAGAAACCCATAAGGTAAGGTCTGGGAGAATCCCAAGCGCAGGAGCTCCCGTCCCTGCGGTGTTGGGGTGCGTCACTCTTCTAGTGTGGATGTGTTCGCCAACCTGGAAGCTCTCTGAGACCCATACTAATTGGAATTATTATGGAGGCTTCAACACATAGGTATGATCAATCATTAACTCTATTTTCAGCCCTTCTCTCTTCTCAAGAGAATTGGGGGAGGGGCGGGGGGCAGGGCTGAAAATTCCAAGCTTCCAATCATGGCTTGGTCTTTCTGGTGACCAGCTCTCAACCAGCCGGGAGTTGCCTCATTAGAAAAGACACTCTTATCACCCAGGAAATAGAGGGTTTCAGGAGCTCTGTGCCAGGAATCAAGGACAGAGACCAATATATGTATTTTCTATTATCTTGACAAGTACCCACCCAGCCCCTAGGCAATGAGGCCGGGTAGGCTTCTGGCTGACCAAGAGCTACCCTGAAGCACCTACACACTTGCGGATGGGTCTCCTGCCTGGCCAGTGAGGACAACGAGGGAAGAGCAGGCTTAGGGTTCTTTGGCAACAACTCTTCCCCTCCTTCAAGCAATAGGAGAAGGGAGGTGACTAGAAGCGTACATGAGGTTTTGTAAACATTACCTCATTTGATCTGATGAGATAGAAATTATTTTTACTCACAATTCACACTGAGAAAACTAAAGCTCAGAAAGGTTTAGCAACTTACACAAGATCAAACATGTAGTGAACGTGGAGGCAAGGAGTCAAACCAGGTGGGTGTGGTTGCATGGCCCCCAGCTGGGTGCCTTTCTATTGTCCCCAGCTTAACCAGCAATGGAGCTTTGGCATGAAGGTCAGCTTACACAAGTGAGAATGAGAGTTTTATGTGATATACACAAAGCAAGTGTTGGCATCATCCTGCTGAAGCCGGCTCTCGGCTTTCCACCGGCAGCACTGCTCGGGGGTCTATCTCGTCAGCACTTTACAGGTCCTAAGTTAAGTTCCACGTTTACCCATCTTGAAAATGTGGGCTCAACACTGGCCATAGTGACTAGTGGGTGAGAGCTGGCCCAAGGTCATGGTTTAGAGACTAAAGCCCAAAAGTTCAGGGGCTTTATCATTCCCTGTAGGAGTGCACCTTTCCAAATTATGGTAGTTGCCGCCAGTAATTAGCTGATGAATCTGAAAAAGGTTTTTCCATTAACTCTAACAACAAAAAAAGTTTTTTCCCGGTGAAATAAAATCATGGTATCAGTGGTTGCTAACACATGCTGTAGCGACATGGAAGACAAATCAGCTGATTTTGACTGGTTTGATCAGACGGGATCCAGATCTGTTTCCTTTCCATTCCTGGGGAAAGGTGGAGGTGGGGTTGTTCCAGCCCTGGCCTTGCCCCCTGCCCCCACCACTAGGTTTGCCCACAGAGGGTCACTGGCAGCCATGATAGACGAGACCTTCTCTAAAACTGCTTACCTGGCTGGAGAGGGGCTGTTCACACACAATCTCAACATCAGGTTCAAAAAGTAAGTACGGATCCTTGGGGTGTTGGCCGTTGAGGGGACAGCCATGCGTGGCAGTTGAGCTGTAGAAGTCCTGCCTGTCACTCTCCTTCCCCAGCCACACGGTCCTCTGGTTCCCGGCCGGAATGCAACCTCTGCTGTCAGATTCTGGTCGCTGGCAGATGGGCCCTGAGCCCAGAACCACTTTAGTCCTTGAGGCAGGGCGGGATGAAGAGAAGGATGGGGGGACAGAGAGGTAAAGGGATGGCGGCCAGGGGTTCATGTGAGGGAGGGGCTAAGCCGCCTCCTCTCCCAGCTTGATCCGTATGGGCTCTCTGGCTGTGCTGAACGTTGGCATGGAAAAGGTTGAGGACCAGAAGCTTTACATATCCTGCGTCGCCCAGAGCACGGACCAGCAGACCATTTACACCAAAGCTTCAGGTAGAGAGAGCCTCAGCCCCAGGCCCTGTCCTGCCACCCCGACACCCAGAACAAACAGAAGGGGAATGTTAAGGATCCAATCCCAAGCCGGGGTCCAGCTTTTTAGAGTGGGGTTGGGTACTTGCAGGAGACACAGACAAAGTGAGGGAAAACCCAACTAGGGTTTTTTTTTCTATGTATGAGTGGCCCAACCTGTACCACAGGAGAGGACCCAGGTACTGAGTAACTGGGTGCACATGCTCTGAGCACCCCATCAAGCTCCTACCATCCGTGCTCTGGCTCCTGCCACGTGGCTCCCCCTTCTCTGGCAGGTACTTTCCTCCAGCTGCAGCTGGAAGAGGATTCATCTCAATACTACACACTATGCCTTCAGGAGAGCCTACTGCCAACCGCCTTGCCTACCTGGGACACACTCCAGAGCAGCGGGGGGTGTCCGGGAAGTAACTGGTGAAGTGAGGGAGAAGGCACTTTCCTTTGCATAAATAAAGTCTCACAGCCCCGTTCACAGTCCAAGACCCTTCTGCAGTTGGAAATGAAAATCCTTCCAGGGCCTTCCACATACCCACCTTCCCATCCAGCACCAATAGAAGCGATGTACTGAGACCTGCCAGGGACCAGGCACTGGGTGAGGCACCAAGCACACAGCGATGAAAGACAGGGCCCCTGGCCTCGAGATGCACAACTGTGGGCCGGGAGCAGAGTGCCCCATCAGGGGGCATAACCAGGCCCCACCGTGGCTCTGGTTATGGGTGCAGTGCAGACACAAAGGGGGGGGGCGGTCAATTTTACTCTAGGAAAGCGATCAAAGAAGGCTTTCTAGAGGAAGCTGTGCTTGAACGGAGTCTCAGAAGTTAAGTGGTATCCACCAGGCAGGCAGGGGACTATTCCAAACAGAGGGACTATTGTGAGCAAAGGCACAAAGGGATGAAAGAGCACAGCGACTTTGGAGAACAGCAAGGTGTTGAGTGGGGCAGGAGTTTAGGGAAAGAGAAGGGGTCAGGGCAGGTGCAGGCCATGGAAGGCTCCTTAAACCCTGCAATGGAGCTTGAATTGTGTCTTGTAGGCAATAGGGAGCCTTTAAAGTGTTTGGGAGTGACATAAAGTTTTGTTTTTTCAAAAGATGACTCTGGTGGCAATAAGAGGTCAGCAAGACTGAAGGTGGGAGCACTGGTTAGGAGACCCTTGCAGGGCTCCAAACTAGAGATAGGAAGGACCTGACATGGTTCAAAGCCATGAAGATGAGAGATATGGAATATGTTGCAAACAAAAGAGTACAGAACTTTGCCACTAATTGTATGTAGTGGATCTGTGAAGGGGAGCCTTCAAGGATGACTCCAAGTTTCCAGCTTGGTGGTTCCAGGTGGCATCATTGGGAATACAGGGGAGCAGGTTTGAGGTGGGGGAAGATAATGAGCTCAGTTTCACATGCATGGAACCCCATGGAACCCCCATCGCATGGTGATCCCCAGCAGGAGCCTGGATATTGTAATTTGGAACTCAGAACTGATGACATACTGACTCGATTTGTAAGTCATCAGTATCAAAACTGACATCGAATCCCTGGGAGTGGATTATGCAGAATGAAAGTGAAGAGGAGAGTGACAGGATGGGAGAGAAAGGAAGGACAGGGAAAAGGGTCAAAGACAGAACCTTTGGTCACACTAAGGCTTAAAGCTGGGGCAGAGAATCAAACACCCACTAAGGGGGCTTCCCTGGTGGTGCAGTGGTTGAGAGTCCGCCTGCCGATGCAGGGGACGCGGGTTCGTGCCCCGGTACAGGAAGATCCCACATGCCGCGGAGCGGCTGGGCCTGTGAGCCATGGCCGCTGAGCCTGTGAGTCCAGAGCCTGTGCTCCGCAATGGGAGAGGCCACGACAGTGAGAGGCCCGCGTACCACAAAAAAAAAAAAAAAAAAAAAAAACCCACTAAGGAAGCTAAGAATAGGACAGGATGGACCATCTTTAAGAAGGCGAAGTCAACAGTATCAAATGCTAAATAGAAGGCAAGGCAGATGGGAACTAAAAAGAGGCCTTTGGACTTGGCAGAGAGGAAGGTGGTGGTCTTCTTTGCCAGGAGGTGGGAACAAAATCCAGATTATGGTGGATGAAAAACTGAATGGGAATGACAGAGTGAAGCTAGATGACTCTTTCTAGGAATTTTGTTGTTGTTGTTGCTGTTATGTTATTTAAAGAAAGAGACTTGAGTATATTTATAAATTGTTTTGGAAGGAGCCAGTGGAGAGAGGCTGAAACCCTAGGAGAGAGAGAGGTGTCCTCCAACAGAACAGCTCTATGGTCTTAGAGATGGATCAAGAGCACAGTGGAGACAGGAGTCACGGGACAGCATCAACATGACTCTGAGACCAAAAGGAAGAAGTGGGGCGTGCAGAGCAGGATGGAAAGTTGCCGGGATCTATCCCAGAGCACCTCGACTTCCTCAGTGAAATAGGAGGCAAGGCCATCAGTGGGGAAAGAGGTCCGGAGGAAGGGGTGCCCATTTCTAAGGAGGAAAGGTTTGATGTGAGGGGGAAGAACAATGGACTGGAGGAGGCAATGGCCACCCAGGAGCAGACTGTGCCTCCTCTGGGCCTGCAGAGGACAGGGGTGGGAAACTGGGCAGCTTCCACAGGGATAGGCAGGATTCCATCAAGCCCAGTAGGTGGAGGGGATGTCCAGGGAGGGGTCAAAGATTAGAGGAGTTTTACCAAAGAATGAGAGCTCCAAGTGACATGTCATAAAGGATTTTATTATTAGGTATGGTAATGCCAAGTGCTGACACAGATAAACCTTTACATCTCCATAATCTAACCTGTATCTTAAATAGACTGTACTTTTCACTCACACAAAGTCCAATTTTTGGTGTCTAGCAGTCATTCAGGAACCTGACTGACAAGCATGATTCAACACATGATTTCCAAAGTCATCCTGGGTGTTGACATCCAGTTGCCAGAAGAGAGAATAACAAGGGAGGTTTAGGGGGCCAAACTTCAAAGTGTTTCCTCTGTCACAAGACCGCACCAAACTGCAAGGGAGGTTGGCCGGAAAATATGATGTAACTCTATGTTGTAGAAGAAAGAGAAATAGGTTTGGTAAGTAGCTAGCAGCCACTGCCTCAGTTTGAAAGGAGGATAGGCAGAGGAGGGATGGGTCTGTGTCCAAACCCTCATCCTGACAAGTGAAGAATTCAAGTTCAGGCCTCAGCTAAGATTCCAGGACCTGAGACTAGGGCCTGGGATTCAGGGGATCAGAGAGAAGGAAGTTTTTATGAAATGGAACAGGGTCAGAGAGTTGGACCCAAATTCAGCAGTGGTGGAGAGGTGGGTGGATAAGGTTCTCTTTCTAGTAACTAGACCACACACTTCCTAAGCCATCTGTCTTCAATAACGAGCAAAAGATGGGTTGACGTGGATTTGAAGGCACTTGATCCAGTGCCCTCCAAAAACGGGAGACTTACTAGAGGCCATAACAAGAAATCTTGTGGCAGCCAACTATGCCCTCCCCCATATACTCACATAAAAACTCTTCCTCCTGTGCTTTCACAGTTGCCTTTGATAACCTATTAAGCCCAGAGTCTAAATCAGTGTATACCAAAAACATATTGTCCTTTATTCACGGTCAAAAAGGACCTAATCTTCATTTAAACACTCCCAAGAGAAGAAGGGAAATATATTCTATCCTTCCTATGCAGTCAAGTAAACGAAGGAAACCGAAACAGTGGTACTTGGAAACTCAAGTACAGCTTGCTTCTCTCTTCTCTCATCTGGAAACTGGATGTCAACACCCAGGATGACTTTGGAAGTCATGTGTTGAGGATGGCAGAGGTTGGATGCACACTGTCACTTCTCTACTGGGGCCAGCTTCTAACAGAAACAGGCAAAAGCTGGAAATCTACAGAGGTAGGAGGCTCTCAGGCAAGGCCCCACAGCCAGGCTGGGAGTGTCAGCCTTGACTGGAGAAGGCCAAGTGGGCAGGCAGGGATCTTGGTAAGGGGAATGAGGTCATCAGCTGCTGGAATACTTCTCTAGTGTCGAGGGCTTTGACAGATGCCTCTCTTCTCCCAGGAGGCCAAGTATTGCAGCTTTCTAGGCAGAAACAAGGGGAGTTTCTGCCTCCACACTTTAAAAACCAATTCCATGTGTAGTGCATTCATTGGAATTACAGCTACTACATAGGCAGATGGGGTGGAATCCAACAGGCCATCCAGGCAAATGTGGCAGGTTATTCTGCTCGAATCAGCTTATTCTGCTTGAAGGATATGTGTTCTCCAAATGTCTGAATCAAGTGCCAAGAGAAACCAAAGAGTGAATAAGGCAATTGTAAGACCAACCAGTTCCAGACGGCAAGGGACATCAATAGTTCATACCAGCTCTTAAAAAAGGGGCCCCTAAGGTCTTCCTGAAACTAAGACCACAGAGTTAGGTCATTTATCACGGGTCCTGGGTGAGGAGCCAGAGCTGCAAGACACAGTATATCACCAACCCTATCACCTGCTAGCACCTACAGTGAGCATTGGTGGCCAAGTCATGCTGCCTGAGGCCACCGCTCAAGGACACAGGACAATTTAGCCGAAAAGCCCAGGGAGTCTTGTAGCAGTTGTCTGCTGACCTGGAGGAAAGGTCTGTCCCCTCTGTGTCTCTTCATCTGGCTTGAACCCAGGAAAGCACTCTGTACTGCCCAGTCCTCTAAGTGTCCCTCTACAGTGGCACTGACGAGAAAAAGGAGGTCAAGGCCCTGGGTCATCTACATAGTTCTTTTTCCTTTTCTTTTTTTTTAAAATAAATTTATTTTATTTATTTATTTTTGGCTGCATTGGGTCTTCGTTGCTGCACGCAGGCTTTCTCTAGTTGCAGCGAGTGGGTGCTACTCTTCGTTTCAGTGCACGGGCTTCTCACTGCGGTGGCTTCTCTTGTTTGAGAGCACGGGCTCTAGGCGCGTGGGCTTCAGTAGTCGTGGCACGCGGGCTCAGTAGTTGTGGCTTGCGGCTGTAGAGCGCAGGCTCAGTAGTTGTGACGCTCGGGCTTAGTTGCTCTGCGGCATGTGGGATCTTCCCAGACCAGGGCTCAAACCCGTGTCCCCTGCATTGGCAGGCAGATTCTTAAACCACTGCGCCACCAGGGAAGCCCACCTACATAGTTCTTGAGTGGCAGCAATGGTGCTGGAAGAGGTGCGGAGACCACACCCTGGGCCTTCATTCAAGGGAGAAGCTCTGCTCAATTATGAAGACCCCTGGGGTACAAGAAAGAACCATGCTCTTTAAGATAGAAGATCTGGGTTCTAGTCTCAACTCTGCTACTGTTTGGCCATCATTTCTCTTTGGGTCTGTTTCCTGCTCTATAAAAACTAAAGAGTAGATGAGGTGATCTCCAAGTTCCTGGTCTGATGTCTTATTGTTTGGCTACCCAGTGTGTCAGTCATTTGCTTGATGGCTCTCATCCCCACCCTTCCCCTACTCTGCCTTAAACTGCAGAGGGCTAGTGCCTGCAATATACATTTCCCAGTCGCCTTTGTCATCTGGCTTTGGAAGGCTGGTGGAAGACTGGAAGGTGGGAAGTAAGGAGATGTCAGGGTATTTCTCCCCTTCTCTGTTTTGGGAGGCAACTCAAGTAGTGGCTGTGTCTCCATGGTTACAGATCCTGCTAGACAGCCCTCATCTTCCTATTTGCCTTTTTTGTTCTTCCACCACCTTGGTAACAAATTCCCTGTGTCAAACTCCCTCTGTTGAACCATCTAACAACTGCTGTTTTCCTCACCAGACCCCAACTAACACAGCCAGGTTGTGGATTATCTGCGGTCAGTTTTCAATCCCACTGCTGTACACCCTTGTGTGCATCCTTAATTTAATATCCACCAAGAGAAGGAAATGGAAGGCAAGAGAAAGGAGGACAATGAACTGTCAAAGATTGAGCATAACTCTGGCTAAATCCAAATCTCTGCCCATTTTTCCCCAGCGCACTGCACAGCTGAACACAGCTGGAGAAAACCCACACAACCTTGCTGTCCGGTCTCACTTTAAAGCCTAGATCGTTATCCTAAAGTGGGCCCGTAATACTGCCCTGCAGTCATCCTGCAGTTTCCTAGATCATTCACTCTCCTGCTTTCCTAGGCGACTGTTTCTTTCCTGGTCCTCTCTACTCAAATGCCTAGCACCACCTCCTCCCCCATCATCACTCTCAGCTAAAGACCTTGCTTCCTGTTTCACTGAGAAATCAGAAGCATTCAGAAAGAGCAAGCTCCCACTACCACACCTCTCCACCTACTACCTCTACCAATTTATTCTACTTCCCCTCCAGTAACTGTGGGTGAACTGTTCACACAGCAGGCAGGGGACCACCCTTAGCTCTGTTTCTTATGCATGACACCTATTTCTTCTAGTCTACTTGGCAATATTGCTCCAAATATTCTCCTTTCTCTCTTCTGCATTATCAGTTTTCCTTTTCTATTTGATTTTTCCCATCAGCAAACATACCATATTTCTGTCATTTAAATTTTTTTCTCTTGATGCTACTCCCTCTCTGGCCACTGCCCCACTTCTCCCTACTCTTTTAGCGAACTCTTCCAGAGAGTTGTCTTTGCTCTCTTCCTTCTATTCTTTCTCAAGCCCACTCCAATCAGGCTTTTGCCTTCACCACTCCATCGAAACTGGTCTCGGCAAAGTCACTAATGACTCTGCAGGGCTAAATCTAATGGTCAACTCTCAGTCCTTATTTTATCGGACCTTCCCACAGCATCTGGCACAGCTGGCTCCTCCTCCTCTCCCACTCTAACTGTTGGGCCCTCAGGACTCGGTCTTTGGATCCTTTTTCTTTTCTACCTTCAGTTCATCAAATCTTGTGACTTTAAATTCCATCTACATTTCTCTTGGTGCCCACATTTATACTTCCAGTCTGGGCCTCTCCTCTGAGCTCCGGATTCATATATCCAACTGCTTGCTCAACATCTCCATCTAGATGTCTAACAGACATCTCCTCGTTTAATAGATCTAAAACTGAGCCCCTGATATTTCCCCCTCTCAGTAAATGGCAACTCCATTCTTCCAGTTGCTTAGGCCAAGAACCTTGGATAATTCTTTCTCTTAAATGGGGATGGATCCATCAGGGAATCCTACTGACTCTATCTACAGAATATATCCAGAAACTGACTACCGCAACACAGATCCATGCCCCAATCATCTTGTGCCAAGATTATTTCAATATTCTCCTATATGAGTTCCCTACTTACAGCCTTACCCCTTTTATTCTATTATCAACGCAGCCACCAGAGCAACCCTTTTAATGCATAAGTCAAGTCATATCACTTCTCAGCTCACCACAAAAAGAAGCTAAAATTGTTACAAATGCTACAAGCCTCCAAAGAGTCTGGCCCCGCTCTCTCTGACCTCACTTCCCCATCACTCCTTCTGTTCCAGCTACACTGGCCTCTTCGCCTCCTTGAACACTCCAGGCATACTTCTGCCTCAGGGCCCTTGCATTTCCATTGCTTCTGCCTAGAATGCTTTTCCCTCAGGTATCCTTCCTACTTCCTTCATATCGCTATTGAAATGTTACATTCTCAAGGTGGCCATCTTTGACTACACTATGTAAAATTGCGTGCTCTCCTGACACCCTCTATGATCCTCCCCTAATTTAATTTTTTCCCCAACAGTGATTTCCATCTAATAAACTGTATTTTTTCCTCAGTTATTTTTGTCTGTGGTCTTTCTTCCCCCACTAAAGTATCTAGCCAGAAGATTTCTCTGTTTTCTCACTGCTATATCCCCAGAGTGCAGTATACAGTGCCTGGCACATAGTAGGTAGTCAATAACTATGGATGAATGAATGAATGAATGAAGCCACAGAATCAAACTTCCTTAAATCCTACCCTTCCTCTGGACTGCTTATCACAGAAGACAAAAATGTCCTTATTGTCAAGTCAGATTGAAGTGGGGTTTCTCTTTTCATGTACTTTTAGCAGAAGTCAGCCTAACTGATGCGCATGTGTGATCTTATTTAATCTTCATGCCAACTCTGAGAGTTAGGTATTTTCTCTCCATTTTTCAGATGGGAAAGGTGAACCCCAGAGAGATTAAGTTACAGGCCAGAGGTCACACAGCTAGTAAGTCCCAGAGCTCAGATCCCCGACCCACCTGACTGATGCCACAGCTGTGAGTTCTCGGCTGCAGCACTCCACACAGACCACCCTCCCCAGAAATGACACCAGGGCTGAGCTGAGTCAGCAGCCACAGGATTGGAGGGTCTGCGTGCCACCAGGGATCTCCATAAAAGAAACATTTGCTCCCCCCAAACCCTCAAGTATCAGATGTCAGAATAGTCATCTTGTTTCCTGAGTTTCACAATTTGTCTTGTTGCTGTCGTTATTGCCTGTCTGCTTCCCCATTCTGTGTCTCCCCAGCACCTAGCACAATGAAGGGATAAATGAACTAATTCAGACACAATTCTGCTTAATATCATTCATCCATTCAACAATCCTGCTTGAGCACCTGCCTTGTTCTAAGCACTGTCTTTGTGATGCTTACAGTCTGCTAAGGGAGGAGGACATTAAATAATCACAGCAATAAATCACAGAAAAAAACAAAACAAAACTGTGAACAGTACCATAAAGAAAAAGTATGGGATGCTGTGAAAGTAGACAAGAGAACCCCCTAATTTCAACGGGAGCATGTCAGTGAGGGCCTCCAGATCTGAAGGGTGAAGGGGAAGTGGTCCTAGAAGAGGAAGTAGCTTATGCAAACATCCTAAGGAGTGAATGAAGGATAGTGAGTGTGCCTGGAATACAGTTGATGGTCTCATCTTGTCAGTGGTGGCCCGTGTCTCCTAGGATCTGCCTTCAAGGAGGGGAAGGAAGGGGGAGACATCTTCCATGTTTACAGTTTAACACACTTCTGACAAGGATGGGGGGGTGGGTGGACACAGCCTGACCTTGACTCACTGATGGAAACAGCTCTGTCCTCAGTGTCTCTATGTCCAGAAATTTCAAGCTTGGTCCCTTTTCCCTGGTCCAGTGTAATTGAGAGAACCAGTCAGTACAAATCACTCTGTCTGGGAGCAACTGGGATGTCTCCAGAACTGAACAACGGGGCCAAGGCAGGATTCCAGCAAGGAGGGCTTTGCAGAAGTTACCATTTGTGTCGCAGTGCCTGTGGCTTTCACCTAGGAGGGCTGGGTGGGGCCAGCGTAGCATTAAGGGATGGAGGCCACTGCCCACTAATGGCTGTCTCCCTTTTCACTGCAGCCCTCCCCAACTCCCCAGCAGTCAGGGCCCAGCAGAGAAGGCCCCAGGGCACAGGACTGGCCTGCTGCTAGCAACCTGAAGGGAGGAGTTAAGAAGGCTGGCCTGACGGCCGCAAAGACAGAGCTGTGTTTATCCAGGAAAAGAGGTTGTACGTAGGCAACGGAGGCCCCTGCCAGCTCCTCCCAGGACTGGGCTGGGGTAGCAAGCTGGAGAGGAAGCTGCTCCCCCACCCCGGGGCTCTGAACGCCTCCTGGCCAGAGGCCAGGACCCAGAGGCGGCCCACCAGTGAGGCCTGCACTCTGGGCGCCTGACCGAGCCTGCTGCCGTGGGCTCAGACTCCCAGGCAGAAAGTCGGAACCTCGCGCTCCCTGAGGTGCGGCGAGGGGGTGCGGTAAGCGCGCGCTGGCGGCGGGGCCTCCCGGAGTCAGCTCAGGGGGTGGCAGAGGATCAATGCTGTCTTTGTGCTCACTGGTTTCCTAGGGAGAAAGGGAGTGGGGAGTGGGAGGGGCGGCGCAACGGCTGGGCCCTCGCGGCAGAACTCGGGATGCGGTAGGGCTGGGACGCAGGGAGAGGGACAGTCAGGGCTTTAGGAGGGGTGGGATTCTGTGCTCCCGAGAGGTGCGTCTCCTTGAACCGGCCTTAAGTGCTCGCTCGCAGGGCAGCAGCAGCCAAGTGTGCAGCGAGTCTGCTTCTGGCCTGGAACGGCTCGGGAAGGCGAAGGAGGCGCGAGAGGAGGCAGGTGTGGCTAGGGCCGAAGGATGGCTCAGCCTGGAGAAGCTTGCGGTGCCGCCCGGGAATGCAGCCTGCGGGGATGGGGTGCTGGGGAAAGGGGGGTAGTCCCAAGGGGCGCCAGATCAGACACTGGAGGAGAGCCTTAGTCTTCTGGATTGGGCATGAGAGAAGGGGGTGAACCCTCCAAGGGCCGCGGTGTCTCTTCAGGGGGAGAGTGTATAGGAGTGGGGCTTCCGAACCCGGGTCGGTGTCTGCGGCTACAGACCTTTTGTTAATGAGGGTGTTACTCTATTCTCCTAGTGGGTGTGTAAGGCCTTCTAACTCTGAAGTGGGTGTACATCTTCAGTACCAGCGGGAGCAATGGGAGAGCCTGTGTACTCGGATGTCCGAGGCCTGATCCGAAAATGTTACTGTCTAGCCCTGGGCTCCCTCTATTTCTCCCTGGACCCCCCGACTTTGCCGCCCTTTGTCCCTCCCCATCCTCCCCCCACCCCGCTCAAATAGGGGCTTGTGCACCCCGTGGGCCCGTAAAGAAGGGCACGGCGGCAGACCAGATGCTCGTTTGCAGCATCACCCACCTTGGGCTTTCCTTCTTTCCTTGTACAGGCCTCCACTTGAGACGCTGGGTTTGGACCCTCTCGGCCTCGTGCAACTCGGACTTTCAGCCCCCCCACCCCACCGCATGTGGCTCTTGGAGAAAGCTGGCTACTGGGTGGGGGCCGCGGAGCCCAGGGCCCGGTGGGCGCCCTCCGGCCTGTTTCCTAAGCGCCGCACCCCGTGCCCGCTGGCTCGCGCCTGCCCCAACGTCCTCACCCCCGATCGCATTCCGCAGTTCTTCATCCCGCCTCGGCTCCCCGACCCAGGCGGCGCCGAGCCCCTCAGCGGGCGCGACGTGGGCGGGCGCGACGTGGACGGGCGCGGCCTCCCCGAGGCCTGTTCGCTGCCGCACTTGGCAGGCCGCGAAGGTTGGGCCTTCCTGCCCGAGAGCCCACACACGCGCCGGCGCGAGTCCCTGTTCCACTCGCCGCCGCCCGCCCCGGCCGGGGGGCTGCCCCCTGCGCAGTTCAGGCTGCACGTCTCCTCCCCGGACCTGCGCCTCTGCCGGGCCCCCGACAGCGACACGGCCTCGTCGCCCGACTCGTCGCCCTTTGGCTCGCCGCGGCCAGGCCCCGGCCGGCCCCGGCCTCCCAGGCCGCGCTCGCTGTCCCCAGAGGAGGCGAGCTCGGCCGACACCAGCCCGTACGCGCCGCGCCGAGCGGGGCCGCCCACGCCGCCGCTCTTCCACCTCGACTTCTTGTGCCGCCAGCTGCGGCCGGCCAAGGAGAGCGTGCTGCGCCTCGAGCCCCTGGGCGGGCAGCTGCGGCTATCCGCCGAGTACCAGGCCTGGCCCGGGCGGCTGCGGCTGCGCCTGGTGAGCGCCGAGGGCCTGCCCGGGTCGCGGGCCGGCCCCGGGAGCGGCGGCGGCGGCTGCTGCGTGGTGCTGAGGCTGCAGCCGCGCGCCCGGGCGCGGGGCCAGCGGAGCCGCGTGGTCAAATGCAGCGCCAACCCCATCTTCAATGAGGACTTTTTCTTCGACGGGCTCGGCCCGCCTGACCTGGCCGCCCACAGTCTGAGGGCCAAGGTGCTGGACAGGGGAGCAGGCTTCCGCAGGGACGTGCTGCTGGGGGAGTGTGAGACGCCCCTGATTGCCCTGCTGCCCACCCTGCGTGGTGGGCTAGGTCCCGGAGCCTCCCTGGCGCCTGCCCATCTCAGCCTGTAGCCTGAGAGACTGCCTCTTCCTCAGGAGGTCTCCAGCGGGTCTGCAGTCCTCATTCTTTCCATCTGCCCGGCATGTATTTATTTTTGCTAATAAAATATCTGTTTGTCTCTGGCGGTATCTCTCCCACTTGTTGGCACCCTACGCTCTCAGATCTGCAGCCTACCCTCCTCCCTCTGCCCTGGCCGTACACGGGATGGAGGAAGCTCATTCAGTTGTCTGATTTGGAGCAGACCTTAAGCAGTGGTTCTCAAACTTGAATGAGCATCACAATAACCAGACATCAGGAATCCTGGATGAGCTTGGTAAACATGCAGAAAGAATCCTGGGCTCCATTCCTGAGAGACCCTGACACTAGTTCAGTAGGTCTGGCCTGAGTAGGTTCTAGGTTCCCTGTTCAACCAGGTCCCTACCCCTTCAGGGGGCCCTCCAATCACTGAGTCACTCCAGAAAAAAACTCTGTGACTGAAACCAACAAAAGCCACCTTCCGCTGGGGGTTCCTTGGGGCTGCACAGGGGAAAGCAGCACTACCCCACCCATCTACCCACCCCCCCATCTGTTCTGAAGAGACATGAAATTTCGTGTCTTGGGAGTGAGTCAGTGGATGTAAGACTAGCACACTATGCCTTTAGGTGTCCTCTCTCTTGCCTGTCCCTTCCACACCTGTGCCACCCTTGGGGGTAAAGCTGGAGCCAGGAGCTAGAACAGTGCTTGGTAATGAAAGACCAAGATAGAATGTCCCAGGGATTGAGGTCCTGGGGGAAGAGGGGGTCCCACTGGACTGTGAGAACTGTTCTCAGGGGTGCCCAGAAAACGCTACCCCAGTGAGTAGGGGCAGAATGTGGAAAATGGATAAATGTAGGTCACATTGTGTTTACCTCCTACCTGAATGTCCCTGACGTCAGCAGTGACCTTCTTCTCTCTCCCCCACCTTCCCTGGAGCTGGTTCCTCTTGGCTCAGGCCAGGCTTGGAGGAGGAAAGAAGGGAGGGGGAGAGGGAGGGAGGAAGGGAAGCGCTGTGCCAACCCAACTTCTTTCTCCCTCCCCGCTTTCTCATTTTGCCCGGTGGCCCTAACCAGGGCCAAGCCTGCCTGCTGGATCTAGATAAACCTCAGCATGTGTAATGCTAACATCACACACACACACACACACACACACACACACACACACACACACACACACACACACACACACACACACACACACACACACACACACACACACACACACACACACTTGCATTCAGAGCACCCCTCGGTTCCTTCTCCCTCCCCTGATTAGGTCCCTCCCCACCCCACCCTCAACCCCCCAGACCAGGGAAATCTTGCTCCAGATGTCCACTAGGTGGTAGCATTGATCAAATAATATTAGGTGCTAACAGCTGCGCCAAGATAATCGCCATGCAAGGAACCGTTCCAACAACTTGCCACCAACCCCATTGAGGGTTAAGTACTATTGCTAATATTTTTATCCAGTGTGACCTTGGGTTTTACTCATCCAGTGAGGGGTAGAACTAGGATTCAAACCCAGACAGTCTGGCCTTAGACTCTGGGTTCTTAATCACCTCACTATAATATCCCTAAGTGCCAGCTGCCACTTCCCAGTCAGGTCACTTCCTTCCCCAGGATGACAGCTCTCCGATCTTTTCAGCCTGTGAATTCCACCCATAGATCCAGCTCCATCCCTAGTACTGTCCTACTTCAGTCCCAAATCCTCCCCTAACAACCTTTGGTGAGTAACTGGATTTGACGCCCATTTGAAAGTAGCTGGAAAGAGAAGTAGAGGCCATTTACCCTTCATTCATGCAGTCCTTCAACAAATACTTAGGGAAGGCCAGGAGGTTCTGGGCATTGGATACAGCAGTGATCAAAACAGACACGGGGGGCTTCCCTGGTGGGTCAGTGGTTGAGAGTCCGCCTGCCGATGCAGGGGACACGGGTTCATGCCCCGGTCTGGGAAGATCCCACATGCCACGGAGCGGCTGGGCCCGTGAGCTATGGCTGCTGAGCCTGCGCATCCAGAGCCTGTGCTCCGCAACGGGAGAGGCCACAACAGTGAGAGGCCCGCGTACTGCAAAAACAAAACAAAACAAAACAAAACAAAAAACAGACACGGGTATCAGACAATTTACAAAATGAATAAGTAAAATGTAGAAACGTCACCTGGTAATATGTTCTAGAGAAAAATAAAGCAGGAGAGAGATTAGGAAGGGAGTCAGACAAAGAGAAGAAAGGAAGATTGTAAGAATGGAAAGAGGGAGGGAGGGACCGAAACATTGCTTTTTAACCACAGTACTTTGTACCAGTAGGTTCTGTACTTTATTGTTATGCCAGTTAATCATTGCAACCACTCAGTAAGGCGGCTACTGTTACCATTTTACGGAGAAGATAGATCAGAGAGGTTAAGTAAACTTGCCTGAGGATCAGCCCTGACTGCAGGGAAGTTTTAGGACTGTGGCTCCATCCAGACCTCCTACCTCACCTGCCATTCAGAGGAGGCTCGCAAGGTGAGAATTCAAGTCCACTCCAGTCAGGAGCAGTTCGCTCAGTATCCACAGCTGTGACTCTCCCCCTCCCCACCCCCACATGGGGACCACAATGTCCCTGGAGGAACTTCCAGGCTAAACTAAAGCCACAGAAGCATGCCCTGGGGCAAATAAGGTCGTAAGAACCCCTCCTGTGTGCAGACTGCTCTGGCCTCAAAGCATGTTCACAGACACAAGTCTGGACAGATATTACTGTCCCCTTTTTAACAATGTGGTAATTGAGGACTAATAGTAGGCTACATTCTTACCCGTCTTTCGGCTCCAAAAATCAATGCTCCTGCTTTTCAACCCTCCTTGCAACGTCCAAGTCTAAATGACCACAGATGTTAATTGACAGATGAGTGCCACAGGCAGGGTCACACGGAGAGTTCAGGGCCAGGAGCTGAGGTCAAACTCCCACCGGTCCCTCCACCCACAGTGGCCTTTGTAACAGGAAAGGGGAGGGGTGGTGACTGTGAGATCTACAGATGTTTATAGAGCCGGAGATGTCCTTTTTTTTAATGGCTGAGGGGACTGTGCCCCCTCCCTGAGTCCCTCCGGTGGGTTGAGGTCTCCCCCAGGCATGGACCTCTTAGAAACGGTACTCTTAACCACTGGATCAGGCCTCCCAGAGCGGGTGGCCCTCGAAGGATGGAGCTGAGGTGGTATGTGGCATGCAGTCTGCCCAGGCCCCACAAACTTTCCACCTTTACACCCCAGGCCCTCCCAGGAGGGGCAGGCTTGCACGAGCTTTAAGTGGTTTCTGTGGTCTAGGGGGTGGAAAGGAAGGGAAGAAGAAGTTGGTGACTGCTCCCCAGTTCCAAGCCACCACCACCACCCTCCACACCCCCAGGCTGCTTGCCCCTGGCGTTCAGATTCCCCTGATAAGGGAACTTGGGCACGTGGTGGGTGAATTGATTCTCTGATCCCTATCAGCCTCTTCCTTGCATAAGAATGTGAGAATGTATTTGGGGAGGAAATAACCACTGCCCTGCTCTGAAAGGACTGATTCCTCCAGAAAAGAATCTGTGATTAGAGCAGGAGGGAGGAAGTGTAGGCATGAGGGGGGGACTTCCCAAAAGGATGATCAGGGTACCTACTTGCCCCAGGGAGAAAGAACACCAGCCATCCATGCTTAGGGTAAGGAAGGCATAGAGATACGCTGGGAAGCCTGAGACTAGCTTAGGCCTAGAGCCAAGACCCTGTCTTCCCAACCACCAGTCACTTCCTCCCCACCTTACACAGTGGCACGAAGTGGCACGGCTGAGAGAGGCAGCCAGACCTACCATATCTGGGGTGGGCAGGGCTGCCTGGCATGATGCCAGGGCCAAGTGCCCATCCCCAGGCGCTCTGCACGGCCTCTATTCCATGCCCATGCTTGGTAGGTCAAGAAGGATCCTGAGGGACCCAGAGTCACAGAGGAAGAGAGGCTGAAAGAGGAGAAAATAGAAAGAGGGATGAGCTACCGAGGCACAGAAAACAGAAGAGCCGTAAGCATGGAGGGGTTGGCAGGCAGAGACACAGAGAGAGGATACTGAGAGGAAGCAAAGTCAATCGTGGGCAGGGAAGGGGACAGCAGAGCAACACTCTGCCCCAGCAGCCCCTGCACCCTGCCCCTCTGCCTCTTGCTGGCTCTACTTGTCTGCTGGGCACTGGCCTGGGTGGTGCTTTAGAGAGCTTTACTTCTTACTCCAAGCTTGCCCAAGGGGCTGAGCCCCAAAACAGACCAACATCCTGTTCTGTGCAGAGAAGTATACACAGACGCGTGGGCCATGCATTTACCAAAAGGACACGGGGATAATCAGAGTCTCAGAGGAACAGACACACGCCCTCAGACTCTCGGTACAGGAAGGTCCCCAAAAGTTTCCACTCCACTCTTCCTCACTCCCTGCACCCTTGTCAACCATCCTGGGAGCTGGAAAGTCCTTTTCTACTTCTAACCTTTGTCCCGTAAGCTGCAGCCCTCCGGAGTCTCTGGGAGCCACCCAGGAACGGAGGTGTTGATGGTAGCGGAGCGTGCGGTTCCAGGGTGGGGCACGAGTGCAGGATGGTGAGGTGGGAGGGCAGGTGAGGGAAGGGACAGCTGCCTGCCCTCTCCACGCCAGATGCCACGTGCACCGGGGAGGAGTGGGCTGCAGTCACGAGGCTGAGGCGTGGCTGGCTCCTGCTCTGCTGTTTACCAGCTGGGAGTGAGAGCCGGAGGAGGTGCCAGGGAGCCTCCCCACTGCAGCCTGGCCTCTGGCCAGCCGGCCTGTTGGGTAAGCAGGAGAGCCAGGCCCAGCTAATCAAACTCTGGGCTGAGTCTGTGCAGGAGATTAGTGGCATCCGGGTCCCGCGGAAGCAGTATCCTGTAGCTCTCCACAGAGCCCTTCCTCAGCGTGGGTCTGCCCAATCTGGGGGGGGGGTCTCCTTCCCGCAACTAGTGCAGTGCAACGTGGCTCCCCTCCTGTCCCATGGCTCCTCTGCCTCAGCACACTCCTCCAGGCCTGCCCACAGCCCCAGCAGACCAGGAGGATGTGGAGGCACCAGGGAGCCAGGGAATTCTAGGGAAGGGCAGCAAAGGGCAGAGGCTAAGCAGAGGCCTCAAGGAACCCAAGAACCACGGAGATGAGTCTGACCTCATCCTGTAGAAGAGGCACCATCCCCCGAATAAGCCATCCCGTCTTCATCTCTCCCCTCCCCACTTCCCCTGTTCCCGTCACCTGTCTTGGTCAAGTAGAAAGCGCATGATTCTAAACTCACAAAGACCTGGGTTCAAATCACAGCTCAGCCACTTATTGTCCTTGTGCAAGTCCTTGGGCAACTCATGACTATCTTTGAGCATCACTTACCTTATAAGCATCACATAGTTATCTGGAGCGACTATGCCGGCCTCATGGTGGATGTTGGGAGGATTGGAGAAAATCACGGATTTACATAAAGTGACCGGCAAAGGGCCCAGCACACAGAAGGTGATCGATAAATGCTAGCCCCCTTCCCATCACCTATCCTGTTTCTCCTCAAGCCTCCAAACTCTGTTCCTCCCGTCTCTCCCCTTGTCCCCTCCTGATGCCAGGATGCTCTGCCAGCCACTCCTTTCCCCTGCCTGATGCTGGGCCAGGTGCTCCCTCCCTCCTCCCTCTTCCCTCCCCTGGGCCCTGCTCCCTGCCCTCCTGGGCAGCCAGGGCAGCAAGGACGGCACCAAGGGAGTTGCCCCATGGACAGGGCCCCACAGAGACACCACCGAGCCTCGCAGGGTAAGAGGCCCTAGGGCCCTGCAGGCAGGTGGAAGGGGCTGCCAGGAGGTTTAGAGGAGAGGGAGAGATGGCAAGAGACTGGTCGGGAAGTGAGGAGGGAGGAGGGGCAAGCAAAGAGAGAAGGAGAGAAAGATGAGTCGGCAGGGGAAGGCAGGCTGGTGAGAAAGGACAGGTCTCCATAGAGACTGAAGGAGAAATGGGAGGAGGGGCTGGGGACCTGACAGAGGAGGAGAAATAGGAAGGGGGAGAGACAGGAAGCACAGAGAGGGGAAAGAAGGGGAGAGCTGAAGAAGGAAGAGACGGCTGGGACGGGGGAGGAGAGGGGAGCAGAGTCAGGGAAGCTGGAGGGAGGAAGGGTCCACGTCCCAAGTGTGAGCGCCCCCTGGGAGAAAAGGCAGACACTGCTCATCTGGCTGGGACCCCAGGCAGCAGTGGGAGGCTGACCACTCCACCTTTTTCTGTTCATTCAGCAACGGAGGAAGCCGTCCTGCCTTTAGGGATGACAAAGGGTCGGCGAGAAAGCAATAGAACCCTGTCCACCGCCCTTGCCCACCACCCCAGCACATTCCTCCCCACTGCCCTGGGGGATGGGGTCTCATTTCTGCAGAAAATGTGGGGCACTCAGCCGGGGCAGCGGGGGACGGAGAGTCAGGCGGTCCTTGGGCCCGCAGATGGTCTAACTCAGAGTCTCTCTCTGCAGGATCCCAGGGCCATGTGCTAGGTCAGGGTGTGAGCGCTGAGGGGGAGAGGCTGCAGGGTCACCTGGTGTAGGAAGAACTCCACTGCCGGGGCAAGCACGGGGACCACCCCTACCCCAGGCCTGCTCTGAGGCGCAAGGCTGGAGGCCAAAGAGACGGTGCCACGTCAGGGAGGAAGCTGGGTGGAGTCAGGCAGGATGGGTGGGGAGGCGGGAGGGGCCGGATGGAGCCACTCCCTCTCTGGGCAGTCCTCTCCCCCACCCCACCCCCAGCAGAACCCAGGCCTTCAAGTCCACTCGCCCGCCCCCACCCAGCCCAGTAGAAGAAGCCTGCTTGTAAGAAGCATCTCCTGGGCAGAGGGACAGTGTGTGTGTGTGTGTGTGTGTGTGTGTGTGTGTGTGTGTGTGTGTGTGTGTGTGTGTGTGTGTGTGTGTGTGTGTGTGTGTGTGTGTGTGTGTGTGTGTGTGTGTGTGTGTGCGGGGGTTGGGGGTGGGGGGCGCGGGTGGGTTGAACCGAAGCCGGGGGCTGTCAAGGACTGGACAAGTAGAAGGAAAAAAACGACAAGCGACCAGAGTCAGAGGTTAGGGAAACTGTAAGAGGCATAAGGCAGACCTGCAGGGTTTTCTGAAATGAAAGACTGGCCCTGTGCTCTGTGAGAAGCCGCTGTGTGGATGTAAGAAATGCACCAAGGCCTGGCGGGGGAAGCTTCTTCTCAGGGGCTCCCTTGGTAGGTGTTTAATAAAAGCTAACCATATGAATGAATGAACGACACGCTCCTCCCCACTCCAACAGTGCTCCAGCTGAGGCTTTCCCCTCAGCAGCTGCCCCTCTGGAGGTCTGTGCCTCCCTGCCCACCCCGCATCAACCCGCCTGTGCTCCCTACTGCCTGCCCTCCCCCTGGACCAGGCACACACAGCAGCGGGGTGTGGGGGATCCCGTCCTCTGCAGGCTGGGGAGCCAATGGAGCCAGAGCCTGCAGGAGGCATAGCAGGGGTCTGTGCTTGCAGCTCTCCCTTCCTCTTCCCTCTAACATCCTCACTCCCCTACCCTCAATCACCACGCCTCTGGAATTCCCAGCTGCTCTCAGGCACAAATGAGCAACCAAGAGATTGACCTCCGGCTGGGCTGCGGAGTATTTATTGTGCACCTCTAAGGGGCAGGCACAACAGAATAACAAGATGAGCAAGGCAGACACGGTCCCTGCCTCCATGGGGCTCACTGTCTAGCAGGAAAGCCCCGGTTCACAGATTTCACAGTTACAGCAGTGAGATGATGTGGTGAGTACCAGGAACTCAAATGCTCGTGCTGAGTGTGTAAGCACAAAGGCAGGAGGAGCTCTCCAAGGAAAAGACATAATCAGGAAGCTGGGGGATGAAAAGTTATCTAGATTGAGGAGGGGCAAGGGAAGGGCATTCCAGGCAGAAGGAATAGTGTGGAGCGGTCCCAGAGTAGTCAGGAGCCCGGCACTTCTGAGGACCTGGAAGAGGCCTCGTGTGACTGTAGGGCAGAGAGTGAAGAGAAGGGTGCACTGGAGGGTGGTCCTACCTTCTCCTCAGATGGCAGGTTCTGCTGGGAAGGAATGGGGTGGGGATGAGGGCCTGGGCATTGGGGAGTGTCTCTCGGTCCTCCGTGGTCCTCAACCTTTGGCCCTGACCCCCTCTCTTCTCTTCACAGAGCTGCTGGCTGCAAAGAAGACCCACACCTGTGAGTAGAGAATTGGGGTAGGAACTGGTGCTGGGGCGTGGAGAGATGGCAAAGAATTTAGCAAGGGTTCCAGGGAGGTCCGTGTAAAAGAAAGGCGCGTGCCTTGTGCAGAGATGGAGGAGCTGGGCAGAGATGTCCGGGCCTGAAGGGAGGTGGAGCCTAGAAAAACGGGGGAGATGGGGAGATGGGGAAAGGAGGGTCAGAGGTGAAGAAACCTCAAGATTAGGGCAATCGGAAGAGGTAAGAAAGAAGCCTGAAGAGAGAGGGAACATCGCGAAGAAACAAGGAGAGAACAGTGAAAGCGGGCCATGGTAGAAGGAGAGGAAGCTGCTGGACAGAGGCACAGGAGACGCAAGGGGGTGGGGCAGATCGCTGGGCCAGCGGGGAGACGGGGAGGCAGGGTGGCCTCAGGGACTCCGAGAGGCTGCACCAGGCTTCGTGGAGGCAGAGCCAGGTTTGGTGTTCATCTTGGTGGTTAACACATCCCGAGGTGTGAACAAGCCTGGGGCCAGCCTGTGCAGGGCTAGAGAGCAGGAAAGCCTTCATCTCTGTAGGAAACACATAGATAGGAACACTCTGGGTCCTGGGGCCCTGAAAGACTGAGGCTACAGCATGTGAGAAAGGGGTTAGAGCTCAGGAAAGGCTTCCCAATGGATTCTAGCAAGTAACATCCTCTCTAGGGAACTCTCAGCACATCAGATCTATCCTCCTAGTTCATGGGAGAGGCTAGTCCCCCAGAAAATGCACCCACCGCACCTTGGTCTCAAAGCTCATGTCCCATCCACATGCCCTTACCAGCCTGAGGGCACTCTGAGGAAGGCCTTCTAAGCATCCTTGAATTGATGAGGACAACTCTGGGGTAGGAGAGGCCACCTGCATTTCTCTATGGCCCTCTCTTGGATTGCCTACCAGTTCCCCCTGAGAGCTCACTGCGACTCCTCCTGCTGTCAAAACTGCTAGAGCTCCCTGTTCCAAGCAGAGAGATCTCAGAGGGCAAAAGCCTCACCCTCCTCCCTGAGCTGGTCACACAGGGGCTGGGGGGCCACCGGGAGGCTACATCCTTCTGGTGGGGGGGTTGCTTTGCTCAGCACAATCCTGATCGGTGCCTCGCCTCCCCCTAGCCACAGGGCCCCACGGAAATGCTGAGCAGGGCCCTGGGAGGAAAGCGGGTCAAGGAGTGACGTGGGGGAGGTGGGGGAGGTGAGGACCAGGGACCATATGTGGGTGGGGGGAGATGGGGGACTTTCAGAGCATCTGGAACTGGAAGAGGCTCAGCTCCATTCCTACCCTTAACCCCTTACCGCAGAAACCTCGGCCAGGACCACACCCCCTTACCCCTTCGCAACCCACTGGCCCCGTGCAGCCACCCCCTCACCCCACCCCCACCGATGAGTGTCCTCCCCCAACCCACTGCCCAGCTCCTGAGAGCCCGAGGAAGGCCAGCGGGGAAAGGCTTGTGCCAGGCTGAGGAGTCGTGGAGTCCCGGCAAGATCGGAGACCTCTTAGGAGTGTTGGCCCAGAGAATCCAGGAGCGATGAACACCTCCCCCAGGCCCAGAGGCTCTGAAAAATGGACTCCAGAATTGAGACAGCCCCCCAAAGGGGGTCCAAGACAACCCCAAGGAGGGAGGAACCCGAGAGGGACCCCCCAGACCAAGAGGGGGCCTGATTACTAAGGGATCCTGAAGAGGGAACCCCGAGGCTGAGGTACCCCACGGAGCAGCTATGAGGCTCACAGAGCCTCTGAAGTTGACTGGCCTCCCCAAGGCCAAGCAACTCTACAGAGAGATTTGCACACCAGGAGACCCTCGTAAGCAGACCTGAACCAGAGAAAACTTCCCATTCCTCAAGTGGAGTCTGGGGCCAAACTGCCTGATTTTGAATCCGGACGCCACCACTTTACTAGCTGTGTGACCTTGGGCAAGATACCTAACCCCTCTGTGTCTCCTTTCCTCATCTTTGAAATAGGTATAACGGTACCTACCACATAAAGTAGTTTTTGAGGATTAGCTAATCCACATAAAACGTTAAGAACCATTGCTGGCATATGGCTAAGCATTACCATCATCATCGTCATCATCATCCGCATTCCAATTTCAGCACTTTTGCTCCTGAGGAAATTTCTGATGGACTAACCCTTCCTACAGATAGTGGCATTTGTCTGATGATTATTACTGCTACTATTATCATTTATTCCCTAGCCCAGGGCATGCACCGTGTCTGCAGGGAGGGCATGAGCATGGTAGGTGGTGGGGCAGCCTCCCAGACTGCATCTCACTGAGCTCGGCTCTTGGCAGTCCACAGGGTCGCAGGTGGCCCCAGGCAGACATTCTGTGACTTACCTCTGGAAATATCCCTGTCCCTGGAGTCACCTGGCAAAGAGGGTCAGGCTCTGGGATCCTCGGGGGGAGGGGGAGTAGGGACCTGGCCCCAGGCTCGTGTGAGCTCCATTCCGGCTCCCCAGCCAGAACTACCTTGGCGGGTGGAAACAGCTTTTACCGCGTGTGTCTTTCGCCTGTGGTTTTGGAATTTTCCAACGCCCCCTGCGATTGGCTGCCCCGCCCCTCACACTCTGCCCCAGGCCCAGATTGGCCACATGGGGCGCCTGTCATCCTACCCACTACACCCCAGAGGGGTGGGGGGGTGGAGCTGGGGGGGGTTGTCACTCGGCCACCTGTGGGGTGCAGATCTTAAACCCCCTGCCCAGCAGCATTGGGGGAGAGCTAGGTGCAGAGCCACGGCCCGCAGCCCCACTGCCATCTGCGCCCCATCCCTGGAACACCCCTGCTGAGAAGGACAGGGAGCCCAGGCGGCAAAGCCCACGACTCAGTCATGAGAAGTAAGTGAATGGGCCACCCGGGAGAGGGGAAGCCTGGGGCCCTCTGGAAAGGACGGGCACCTTGGGAACAGTGTGAGCAGAGCTGAGTGCTCTTCCCTGGCAGGGGGTGTCCCGGTCAAGGCCAAGTCTGTTGGGAGATGGGTGGAATAGTCGGGGAGTCTGGCTCCCCGAGCAGTTCTCTTAGAGCAGCCACAGTAAAGGGACTATTGAGGAACTCCTGTGTCATGGGCTCTGAAAAGGATCTCCAAGAGTATCTGAGGTACCCTGCCCCTCGTTTTACAAAAAGAGACTGAGACCCAGAGAGGCCCAGTGCTTCACCCCAGATCACACAGCTGTAGTAGGTGGAGGTTGGTAATTATAAGCCAGCCTGAACTCACTCCCCTGGCTCCCATTGCAGTGTTTCCCTCCGTGCCTCCAAACGGCCTGAGAGTAGGGTGAGAAAAGAGTCCGAAGGAGTTGCTGTACCCTGAAGCGGTGGGACAGTGAGGGTAAAGCCAGGTCAGCAGGCAGAGGTGGTCAGAACCCCAGCATCCAGGCCTCTCCATCACTCTCTGCCCAATGCAGGAACATGATGACCAAGTGGAATCCAGCCAGGGTGCTGTGTGTGTGTGTGTGTGTGTGTGTGTGTGTGTGTGTGTGTGAGAGAGAGAGAGAGAGAGAGAGAGAGAGAGAGAGAGAGAGACCCCACCCCAGGTTCAGATGCCTGTTTGATGAGTAGGATCACACAGTGGAGATGGGAGCAAAAAGCCCTCAGCTTCACCCGTTTCCTGGCCCAGAGCCATGGGCCAACAGCTGGTGGGCAGATGTCTGGGGTCCCTGTGCCATCTAGCAGAGCAGGGGTGGGCAACTTGCACTTGTAAGGGAAGCCAGAGGACCTCTCAGAGCACAGGGCAAAGGAGGAAAAGGGAAGTCCTATGCCCCTGTGGCCTGAGGCCTGAGGTACCCCCAGCCTCAACCTGGGGTCTTCCCACAACCCACAAAAGAGAGGCCATATTAGATCCTGGAAAGACCCGTGGGCTGAGTCTAAAGACCATGTTCTGGTGCCGCCTCTCACAGACTAGCCTTGTAGCCTTAGGCAAGTCATTGGGCCCTTGTCTCCTTAAAACAAGTAAGTTGAATTTTAAAACAGAACCAACTTTGGGAAGCTCCCAGTTCTGAGGGCCCAGGACCAAAGAGAGAGCGCTGGTCTCTGAGTTAAGCACCTCCAAGGGTAGTGGAGGAAACTCAGCTCTCCCAGAGGGTACACAAAGGCGACCAAGGAAAGGAAAGAACTTCATTTCCACGTTTGGGACGGAGACTCCAGTGCATGTGTATGAGCTGGGGCAGGTCAGGAGGGGTGAGGAGAAGAGCCAGAATCTTCCACAAGAAGAAGGGCCTCTTGGGGCTTCAGTTTCCCTTCTAGCTTCTTCCCATTAGCAGCAAAGTTTAGCAAACCGGTCTTCCCAGAAATGGTCTCAAATCAGCAAATCCACCGTGGGAAGCAATGATCAGATGTGCTTCAGAGCCTGGCAGGAGGGCAGGAGCTCCTGGGACTAGACGGGGGAGACACTTGGTCAGCTCTACATGATATCCCCCTGCGCAGTAGGCAAGAGAGGGGTCTCCTCCAATCTGGGGGTTGGTCCTTCTCACTAGGACATCCCTGGGTATCTCATAGCCCCAGATTATCTGACTGCCCTGACCCCCTAGTGAGTACCAGCCATCACCATGTTCTCTGACCTTAGCTGGGGCAGGCAGAGCACTGGGGTCTTGGGACTGTGACACACCCAAAGACCCAAGGGCCAGACACACAAGGAGCAGAAATAGATCAAGAAATAAAGAGAGATGCAGAGGCCAAACTCAAATGACGAAAGATCTATGCAACACATGGGGAGAGAGTGATGTCCAGGTAGAGATATAACTGGAGAAATGCCAGGAGAGTCAAAACATTGCGGTGTCTAGCCTGAGACAGAACTGGAGTGCAAAGTTGGAAGGGCACACGGACGCAGGGAGAGACAGAGAGGAAAGAAAGCTGGCAGGAGAGGGGAGACACTGAGTATTGATCGGGTCTAGGAAGGCAGAAAGTGGGAGGCATGGGATTTCTAGAAGTTCTGAAGGAATGATACAGGCTCTCTGCCATGGCAACATGCTGGTCAGTAGAGAGGAAATGTCCATTAGCCAGAAAGACTCCCCAGCCAGCCAGAGGGAGGGTGGCCCCGTCAGCTCACTCTGGGGCGCGGCCGGTGTGGAGCCAAGAGACATGAGGCCCCGGCATTCGGCCTGGATGGGGAGGTGGGAGGACGAGGGGTACGAGGTTGCATGCCTGTCTTTGCTGTGCCCTGATCTATCTCCAGTCTGGTCATGATAATGAGGAGCCGTGGGCCAGAAAGAAGTCCAAGTTCCCGGGTGCCACAGACCTCAGCCTGAGAGCCCTTTACAAAGGGCCCCCTCCTTCCTCGCATCACTGTTGCACCTTCGCCTTTTCCCCTCTTCCCATTCCTAACGGGACTCCCAAACACCCCCAGCCCAAGGCCCTAGATGTTGGGAGCATCCCAGCCCGTCCCACCACAATGAAATGTGGGTGTTGGCGTGGCTGCCCCTCCCGGGGGCTCCCTCTCCCTCCCCTGCCCCCAGGCCACTGCCTCAAACAGGGAACGGGACTTTCCCATGCTAAGAGCTCTCCAAGAAAGGCAGCCCTGGGGTCTCCTCCCCTCCTCCAGTGACTAGTCCTTTCTGAGATCTAATCTCCACTCCTTCTGCTGCTGCAATGCTGCCCCTCCCTGGGACTCTGGAGATGTCTCTCTGGGAGGAGGGACGGCAACAGAGCAGGGCCTCGGGGCCAGAGCCAGGGTCCTCCTGGGTCCACTGGTGTCTGCACCAGCAGAGGCACTCTGGAGAGGAGATGCAGCCCGGAGGCCGGGAAGGCCACTGATTGTGGCGTCTGGGCTCCCACCCCTCACAGCTTCCTCCTGGTGATTCATGTCCTCCCCCCAGCCACTGGTTGTTTTCACTCGTTTTTTTTGTTTCCCCTCCTTTCTCCTGTCCCAGACTGCGGGGGTGGCAGGGCACCAAGGGGGGGGTTTCAGGTGGCTGGCTGTCTTTCGTGGCTTTTCAAAACCCCAGACTCTCCCTCGCCCACCTGAGTTTTAGCTTCACTACTTTCTCAGCCTGGGATCTGGGTGTATCAGCAGAAAATTCTCACCATGGGCAGGGAGGAGCATTCACCAGGTACAACTGCTTGTCTCCTGACCCCCAACCCAACCCTCCCCCTCCTGCTCTTTGTGGCGGACCCCACCGCCGTGGTTTCCAGCTTTGCAGAAGCTGTGGGAACTGAGAGCTGAGAAAGGAGGGAAGCTGGTGACAGGCTGGGGTACACAGGGGTTCCCTGGCCGGAGCTGTGGTCTCCGTGGGAGGAGAGGGACTAGTTTGGGCTGTGGGGTGAGGGGGCCCTAAGCTAAGAAAAGAGATCCATTCCTCTTGCTCACTCACTCACTCGTTCCTGCAGAGAGACCTACCAAGATATGTGAAAGCCAGTCCACACCCCAAGGGAGCTGTGGTCTCCCGAGGAGTCCCAAGTCAGGAGCTCTGGTGGGATGGGCGAGCCCTGCCTCCCTGGCCTTAGAAGCCAAGGGTAAAAGCAGGAGGGGGCTGGTACCACAGAAGGTGTGGGACAGAGGGAATAACGTCTCTCTGGATCTTTAGACTAGACATGAATCTTGGCTTTAGTTCCATGGGTGTCCTCCCTGAATTCCGTTCCTAGCCCATCCCCTCACTTCACACTTTCCCCTGCAGCCGGTAACCTTGTCCCCCATCCCATTCCGCCCCGTGCATTTGGGCGTCTCATCCTTATAGAGTATATGGCTCAATGGTTGGGGACACTGGCTCTCAGGTTACAGAGACCTGGGTTCACATGCCAGATCTGCCACTTCTGGCTGTGTAACCTTAGTCAAGCCGCTTACTCTCCCCTGGACTCAGTTTTCTCATTTGTAAAATGGGGACAATACAAATAGTACCTACTTCACAGGATTGCTGTGATCATTAAATGAAAAATGTACGTAACACCTGGCACAGAATAAGAATTCAGCCAGTGCTGATGTCTATCTTTATTACTCGTCCCCCTTAATCGATGTCCATTGGAGAAAAGGAGAGAGAAAGAGAAAAGAGGAAAAGCCTAGCTTTAGACTGCTGGGGCACCAGGAGAAGATGAGGACCCCAGCCAATCTGGGTCCTCTGGCTGCATCCTTTCTCTACCAGAGCTGGGGGGTGGTTCCGGGGTTTGAGGGGAGAGATCCCCCTGGGTTGCAGCCCCTCCTTTGCTCCCACCACTTCCTCTCTGTGGTGTAGGGCACCTGGACAGGGCCCAGGGCTGGCTTCCTAAGGTGGCACAGGGCCAAGCTCTGGATGCATTCAAAGGGCGCTATCAATGAATCTCGCAGCTGCGAGAAAAGTGAGATTAGAGGAGGCTGGAGGGAGGGGGGACAGCCTACTTTGTCTCTACCATATTTCCCCACATAGGAGGTGCTCAGAGGAAGCTCCCTGGGGATCCTTCAATCCCCGAAGCAGTCCAGAAGAGATTCATTTTCTTTACCTAGTACCATGTCAGAATAAAGTTTTAGAGGTCACACTGGATGGCAGGGAAGATACAAGAATGAGCTGGGGAAGAGACCACCAACCCCACCCTTATGCCCCAGAGAGAGGCATAAACAGGAAGAGGGACTAAATTCTTGCTACTCAGAAAGGTAGGGTGAGGACCAGCAAGCTTGGGCACCGACCAAGAGCTTGTTAAAATGGGAGAGCCTGGACCCCCCTCAGACCTGCCGTGTGGGGACCTGCATTTTAACAAGCTCGCTAGGTGATCTTGTTTAAGACTCAGAGGTCTAGAGTCACGCAGTCACTAGGTGGTTTCAGGAGGTATCGTGTGCACAGGGGCCTTTCTCCCTCCTTGGAACTGGAGGGTTTCCTTTGGTGGGCCCTGGGAGAGAGCTACCGTGTGAGCTACAAAGATCTTCCCGAAGCGGCAGGTGAGGCTGGGCAGAGTGAGGGCTGCTGCGGGAGCCGTGCTGCAGGGGCTGGCCTAGACGTTCCTGACCTCGGCTTGGTTCTAGTTCCTGGCACTGTCAGGCCCTTAGATGGTAAGTTCCTGGCAGGCCAGGCTCCCGGGAAACAGCTTGAGTAATCCTGTGATTACTCAGCTCCCCTCCCCAATTTGCGTTCCCACCACCTGCTGCTTCAGGGACAGGGCTCAAGGGGGAGGTTTTGAAGGTGAGGTATCCGAGGTGTTTTTCAGCTCCGGCTCACCCCACCTCCACCTCTGCCAGTCCTCTTCCCGTTCTCTCCCCTCCCCTCCTCCACAAGTCACACTCATGTGCACCGGTACTTTCTCTTTGAGGTTTTGGGTAGATGGCATTGCGGGGGGACAGGTGGCAGGGCCAGGAGGGAGGAGTAGGATAAGAGGGCCTGACAGTGCTGAGAGGGCCAGGGGCTGGGCATGGGCCCAGGGCACGAGTGTGGGTTTTTCTGTGTTTCTGCGGCTCTCTCTCTCTCTGGGTCTGTCTCTGTTGTCTCCGGGTCCCAAAACGCTTGGTCTTTCTAGCTCAGAGGCTAGAGGGTCTGACCCTCTAGCCTGAAACCCCTGATCCTATGTGCCTGTCTCATTCCCTGTGTGCCTGCCTCACCGTGTGCCTCTGTCTCTGACTATGGTTGGGGAGCATGGGGGAGTGGCTGGCCTGGTGGCTGGGGTCTAAACTCTGGTGTCCCCCAAACATGGGTATTTGTGAAGGTGGTTTGTGGCTGGCCACATCATCCTATGAGAAGGGCGAGGTCTTGGTGACACTGTTGTGAGGTTCCTAGGGCCAGGACCAGCAGTGAGTCAGGCTGTGGGGCAGAGAGATGTGTCTGAGTTACCCGTGTGGTCAGCTCACACACGCACACGGATGTGGCTCTTGGAGAAGGGAAGAGGCAGGGAGGCCTGTGGTTGAGGACTGGGCTGGAGCCCGAGTTCCCACTGTGGCTTGGCCTAGTCTCCCTCCCGCTTACTTTTTTGGGTGACCCATGTTGGTTTCTGCCCTCTCTGGGCTTAAGGCCACCGAGAAGGGAGATCCCACGGTGTTGGAGAGGAAACGCGTTGGGGAGAGGCAAGAGCAGACTCCACAGGGCACAAGCACTTCTCTTGGGCCTCAAATGCCTTCTGGGTTCTGCGCCCACTGCCGTGCATGGTGGTAGCCCGCACACACAGTGCTCGCGGCCACGCAGCGCTTTCCACAGGTGATGCCACATACCCACGGTGCTACCGCCCGTCACCCCCTGGACAGGCGGTGAAGGCTATGCTTACATTTTACTGGCAAGGGAACTGAGACCCAGAGAATCCAGTGGCCAGATGTGCATGTGCCCCCACGTTCTCTGCCCCTTTTCCAGGCACCCAATCCCCCCCGCTTGTTCTCTCTTCCCTCCATTCATTCCAATCTGCTCTTAATTTACTGGAAAGAAGCTCAGAGCTCCCTTGCTGTCTGTCCTGGATGATCACAGCCTATTGTGTGGGTGCTGGGCAGACTAGTGGGGCTGGGGGTGAGGAGAAGCCTCGAGCTCTAACGGAGGGACTTTAGACACCTATGCACCCCGTCCCCCGTGAGAAGGCAGCTGCTTACTCTGACCCAGCTCAAGGCTAGCCTGAGGGGATGACGGTTTAAGGATGATAGAAACAAGATTTCAGGGAGTGCCACGGAGCCATGGTCACCCTCCCCACCTCACATCAGCAGGTCCTACACGCAACCAGGGTCCAGGCCTGGACCAGAGGAGAGTTCACAGGACTGTGGATTTGCCCTATAGGCAGGCTGCTTCTTCCTCTGACCCTTGGGATCAGAGATGAGAAGGGGCTACGGTCCTAGACGAATTTATGACGTGCTCCACCCCAGGCATGCCCCCTCGGAGGGGAGGCAGCAGGTCAGCAATGGCAGAGGAGAGACCCACATGCCCTTAGGAGTGATGAAAGGGACACCAGCTCTGCCCAGTGTCTTCAAAGATTGGCTGGGGGGAGGCCAATGCCTGGTCCCTGAAACTCAGCAGAGACCTGTGGGCATTGACAAGGATGGGGCAAACCTGGGGCCAGTAACCAACCACAGTGAAGGGAGCGGGGAGGTAGGTTATAGTGAGCTCAGTGGGAGAGAGGGGGGTCCTGGCAGCCAGTGAACAAACACTAACAAATACGCACGTGTGCACACTAGCTCAAGCAGACGTGCCTATTGGCTCACGAACCACGTGTACCTTTCATGTGTACACACACACACACATATGAGCACCCCTTCAAACATGCAACATGCCCACTGATGTGTGTGCCCCAAAAGTCATATACACAGAACAGCCGAATGGAAAGCTATGGGGAACTGGGATATAGACCCAGCTCATGGGTAACCTAGCGGTATGAACCTGGGCCAACCACCTGATCTCATTTGGCCTATTCCTTCATCTGTGAAGGAAAAAAAGAGGTTGAATTTGATGGTCCGTAGTCCCAGCCAGTGTTAACCTTCATGATTTGTGCGCACACAGTTGGACGCAGAGGCCCTCGTACACACATTAGCATGCACACTCTCATACGTGGAGACACGCACAGCCACCCTCTGCTCTGGGGCCAGGAACCTAGGAGGACTGTTTGATCCGCTCCCTGGCTCTCAGACATCCAGCAGAGCTGGTTTTTTGACCCCACTTTCCTGGGCTCCATCTCGGCTTCTCCTTACCCTCTCTGGGGCCCACCCAGTGGACCCTGCCCCCTTCGGCCCCTGGTCTCTGCACAGCCCCTCCCTGAGCCTTCACTGCCCAGCCGAGGATGGCTGGCATCTCTACCTGTCCCCCAGGTGCCTCCTGCCTGGTGGACCACATCTTCCCACCATGCCCCACACTCTGCCCCTGTGGGCCGAGCCCCAGTGGGGGAGGGCGGCACAGAGGAAGCCCCCTGGGCGGGAAGCAGGTGTTGTGAAGCCGTGAGGACTCCTAGGTCCCCAGGCAAGAGGGAGGCAACTAGAGCTTTTCATCTTGAGGGGCTGAACAGGTGGCCTCTGCAGCTGTTTTCTCTGCCCCTGTAGAACTGATACAACCCCCGGCCAGCCCGGGAAACTAAAACAGCCTCCACAGACACTTTGCTGAATGGCATTTGGCATTCACTCCTTCATCCGTCTTGCAAGAGGGAAACAGCAAGCTGGAGCGGGGGAGGGAAGCAAGGGAAGCCCCATGTCCCTGTATCTGCCCCCCAGGTACAGGCGGTAGGATACACCAAGGGCTCCTGGGCTGACCTCTGCTCTTTCCCTCTTCTAGCACAAATTGAAGTGATCCCTTGCAAAATCTGTGGGGACAAATCATCTGGGATCCATTACGGGGTTATCACCTGTGAGGGGTGCAAGGTGAGTACACACACATACACAGTCTCTTCAGAGATGGGGAGAGGGGGCTCGGTGGCCTTTGTTCTGCCTGCGGGGCTGGTCTCCTGAGACAGCTAGGGAGCTGCCCGGGTGGCACCTTGCCTGGAGAGCCCTGCACAGGAGGGCCTTGTCTTCAACTAGGGAAGTGATTGCAGGACAGATTACAATGGAGGAGAGAAAACTGAGGCGTCGTGTAAGATCTGGAAAAGGTGGGGCTAGAGCTTGCGGGCTGCAGGCACTTGGGACTGAGCTGGGCCTGGCCCAGATCGGCAGTCCTGGTCTCCACCTGCCTTCCCCAGGGTTTCTTCCGCCGGAGCCAGCAGTGTAACGTGGCTTACTCCTGCACCCGTCAGCAGAACTGCCCCATTGACCGCACTAGCCGAAACCGATGCCAGCACTGCCGCCTGCAGAAATGCCTGGCCCTGGGCATGTCCCGAGACGGTGAGGCCAAGCGCGCAGCCCCCGGGGCTTCAGTCTCCAGAGGGGCAGCCTGACCTGCTGTGCCAGACAGGGGTTAGAACGCCCTTCGGGGGCTCCGTCCCTCCCTCTGGCAGGCCCTTGTCTCTTCCACTGTTCACCGAGGCAGTGGGCAGGCTACCCTCATCAAAGGTCTTCACAGTCCCCAGCTTCAGGCTCTGCTACAACAACCCTCCTTTCCCCAAGGTCCCAGACTCTTCATTGGCTCCTTCCTCCGGATGGAGTTTCCTCACCCGACTCCCCTGTGACCCAGATCCCATCCGCATTCCACATCTTTCCCTCCTGCCCCATGGCTCCAGTTCCAGCTCCGTCTCCCTCCGTAGTGCCCCATCCCCAGCCTGGGCCAGGGGGCGAGGGCTGCGAATGGCACCACAGTTGGCCTGAGAACAGCCCAGAAGGCTGAGGCTAGGGAGGCCGGCTGTTCCTGGTGGCTTTTCTCCACCTTCCTCAGCCACTGCCCCCTCGCAGCCCCCAAACCGCTCCCCGGCAACACCGCAGAAGGAGCCCAGGCCGGGGCCGGGGGAGACCTGAGGTGATGAGGAGCCAGAAGAAGCCTGTCAGCACTTTTCAGCGCCCAAAATAACAAAGTGAAAGGAAATACGCAGGGTTGCAGAGGGGCAGGCGGGGCGACCAGGGGCTGTGTCCCCACACCTGGGAGGGGTGGCAGGGCAAATGAAAAGGCAGGAAAGAGAGAGCAGAAGAGGATGTTCAGAAACAAGCCGCGGAGCCTGGGTTGGGCTGTGGTGAGTATCTAGGTCACCAGGGAGCCTGCAGGCCTGACCACAGGGAGACCTGTGTTCTCGGCTCTCCTCTTCCTCCGACCCTCCTAGACAGGCGCGGTGACTCCAATATAGCTCGAGGCCCCCCACTCAGCCACCCCCAGCCCCATATCAGGAGGCCAGGGCCCTCAGTCAGGACTCATTGCTTGAATTCTGCCACTAGTAGAAGGTGGATTTGAGCCAGGAGCGTTTGCCCGGGAGACTGAAATGTCTGGGTTGCACCGAGCCCCGAAGCAAACCAGAGTGAGAGGTGGGAGGGGTCTTGAACAAAAGTGCCCTGAAGGGAGGCTCTCAGGCAGGACTGGAGAAGCTCTGCTTGGAGTCAGCTATTCAGGGAGCAGCAAGTTCACCCTGTGATGATGCAGATGCCTACTCACTCTGCCCTGTACCCTGTCCTCCCCCCTCAAAAACTCCTGATCCCCGAACCTCTTTCAGCTGTCAAGTTTGGCCGCATGTCCAAGAAGCAAAGGGACAGCCTGCATGCTGAGGTGCAGAAACAACTGCAACAGCGGCAACAGCAGCAAAGGGAACAAGCGGCCAAGACCCCTCCTGCAGGAGCCCAAGGAGCAGACCCCCTCGCCTGCACCTTGGGCCTCCCAGATGGGCAGCTGCCCCTGGGCTCCTCACCTGACCTGCCGGAGGCCTCAGCCTGTCCCCCCAGTCTCCTGAGAGCCCCAGGCTGCGGGCCCTCCTACTCCAACAGCTTGGCCAAGGCCGGGCTCAACGGGGCCTCGTACCACCTGGAATACAGCCCTGAGCGGGGCAAGACCGAGGGCAGAGAGAACTGCTATGGCTCAGGCAGCCAGCCGACCCCTGACAGGTGTGGACTCCACTTCGAGGACCCCAGGCACCCTGGGCTTGGGGAACCAGGACGGGGCCCGGACAGCTACTTCAGCCCCAGTTTCCGCAGCACCCCAGAGGCGCCTTATGCCTCCCTGACAGAGATTGGTGAGTCCCTGGGGAGGTAGCTGGAGAGAAGGGAGGGGGAGGAAGAGAAGGGAGGGGCTTCCAAGAAGGGGTCCCTACTCAGCACCCCATGTAAACCAGACGTGCACAGGGGCCTCAGGGGGAGGCAGAGCAGCGCTAGGCCAGGCAGTGGAGTGCCCCTTGTATGGGAAGGGTAGGAGCTGGCTGAGATCGAGCCCCTGTTTTCCTCCTCCTTCTCCGGCCCCAGAGCATCTGGTGCAGAACGTTTGTAAGTCCTACCGAGAGACGTGTCAGCTGCGGCTGGAGGACCTGCTCGGACAGCGCTCCACCGTCTTCTCCCGAGAGGAGGTGGCCGGCTACCAGAGGAAGGTGAGGCCAGGGGACTGCGCAAGGAAGGGAGGACCTCCCACCACCACTGGGGGGTCCAGAGACAGCCACCTGCACACACAAGTGGGCTGGGGCGAGGCAGGGTATCCCAGAAAGACACAGTGGGTACCGCTGTTAAGTACGCACCCTAGTAGATGGATGAGAGCTTCTCCTCAGCTCCTGCCTATGGTCATTTTACGCGTCCTTCATCCTTCCTCCCCTATCACCCCAACATTGGCGAACAGACCTCAGCCTAAGCTCCTTCCTCCTCCATCGACGACGACAAGAGTCAGAATCCTGAGCAGCATTTGTTAAGCGCTCCTTCTCTGCCAGGCACTGTGCTGAGCGCTTTACATAAATTATCCTTGACCCTAAGGACAACCAACCTATGAGGCTGGCATCTATCTCTGTTCTTAATGGACCGAGAAACTGAGCTCAGAGGAGTTCGTAGACTTACTCCCCGTCGCAAAGTAGTGGATCTGAAGGCAAATTCAGATCCATCTGGCTCCAAAGCTTGTTCTCTCCCTCCTGTCACTCTGACAACAGCTCCTGCGCTAAAAGCACCTGTTTGGTACTGAACTTGGGTATGTCTTAGTCACCTCAACAAGATGCACACTTGTTGAGGGCAAAAGCTGTATCTCAGACGTTTGTTAAGTCCCCACAACGGCTAACTCTGCGCCGGTGGCTGGTGGGCGCTAAGCGCGTCCAAGTGACAGGAATTAACCTGGAGTGCACATTTGTGCTAAGAATAGGCTAAAAACACGGGTGCTGAGAATGTGGCGGTTCAGAATCTACCCCCTGCAGTTTATCTGTCTGGGTTCCCAGGGCCTTGGGGGGTCCCGGGATCATAAAGAGGGCTACAGTGGGACCCCCTCCTTCCCTGCAGTCAATGTGGGAGATGTGGGAACGCTGTGCCCACCGCCTCACCGAGGCCATTCAGTACGTGGTGGAGTTCGCTAAGAGGCTCTCGGGCTTTATGGAGCTCTGCCAGAATGACCAGATCGTGCTACTCAAAGCAGGTGCCCAGGGAGAGGGGGCGGGCCTGGGGGCAGTGGGGACAGATGAGGAAACGGGCAGGGCTGAGTGGAGGGAGGTGCCTTAAGGGAACTGGGACACTGAGGGTGACAGAGACAGATTCCTGGCCATGTTTGATGGTGTACCTGCCTTTCTCCCCACTCCCCAGGAGCCATGGAAGTAGTGCTGGTCAGGATGTGCCGGGCCTACAATGCTGACAACCATACAGTCTTTTTTGAAGGCAAATACGGTGGCATGGAGCTCTTCCGAGCCTTGGGTGAGGGGCAGGGGGAAATGAGAGAGAGGAGTCGGATGCCAACCCCATCCTGGAGACCCAGGGCGCCCTCTTTTCAGGACAGATTGCCCGCTCTGCTCCAAACACCAAGGGGTGGGTGTCCTCGGGCACTGTGGCCTCACCCACCTTGCTCACTCTTTCGTTTCCACCCCACCAGGCTGCAGCGAGCTCATCAGCTCCATCTTTGACTTCTCCCACTCCCTGAGTGCCTTGCATTTTTCCGAGGACGAGATTGCCCTCTACACGGCCCTCGTCCTCATCAACGCCAGTGAGTGTCACTGGGCTTGGGTAAAGGACATTCAGGCAGTGGGAGGGCGCAACAGATACTGAAGAGTCTGGACCTTTGCTTGTGGTTAAATCTGGGAAGTCACTTTAAAGAGCAGAATGAGCCCTCCCCCCCCCGCCCCGAATATTGCTGTAAAAATATGAGTTAAAATAAAGATCCAGGGGAGCCTGACAGAGGGAAAAGAGCAGCGCAGGCGGGGTTGGAGAAGTGGGGAGACGTGAGGAAGAGCAGAAGTGAGCCATTTCCCTGGGAGGAATTAGTCTGCTTGTGAGTCCCTGTCAGTGACTCCATTGCGGCCGCACGTTGGAATCGCCTGGGGAGCTTTAAAAACGATTGCTGCGACTCTGAGGTCATTGATCTGGGGTGCTGCCGGAACACCAGAAGTTTTAACAGCCTCTCACAAGGGATTGTAATGTGCCACCAAGCTTGAGAATCACTGCTCTGTGTGAACTCATTTCAAGACTACACGCCATCGGGAACTCCCTGGCGGTCCAGTAGTTAGGATTCCACGCTTTGACTGCCGAGGGCATGGGTTCCATCCCTGGTTGGGGCACTAAGATCCCACAAGCCCCGCAGCGCAGCCAGAAACAGAAACGAAAACCAAACCAAAACAAAAGACAACATGCCATCATGGCAGGACTCTGGATGTCCGCTCCGCTGGAATGGAGTGGGGCTGGTGAGCCAGCTGAATGCTGAGGATTCAGAGAACCTGGGGAAGTGGCTTGAGCTGCTAACCTGAGTTTGCAGACCAAGATTATCAGTCTTCTGGCTCTGCCAATGAGTAGAGACCTAAACATTCCCCTTGAACTAGAAATAAAGACTTAAGAGATGACTTCTGGGTATTTTATGGAGTCAGGGCAAAAGGCGGTTTGTCTCTTGAAGTTGGCCACAGACTGCTGCAGAGGCCTTGTTGCTGACCTAGGTGGCTTTACAAAGTCCATCTCCTATCTGGAGCCGTCCCTGCCAGGTGGCGGGGAAGAAGAGAGAACTTTTTTTTTCTTCCCCACAGCAGAGTTTTAGTGCCTAGCTTTGAATTAGCTATGTGAAATATCAGGGTACCAGGGATAGAGCAGCTTGGAACTGGGAGATTGGAATGTCTCATCCCTTTCTTCTCTCTCCAGTTTTCCTTGTAGAAAGCTAGCCCAGCCCAAGGCCCCATAGCTTACCATTATCAAACCAAGACACACACATTCACACACACACACACACACACACACACACACTTACACTCTCTCTCACTCAGCTAGGAAGATCTATATTCAGCACAGGTGTCCAGAATGACACACCCTTTTGGGGAAGTTAACGTCCATGTTCTTTCTTTTTCTTGCTATGCTCCCATCCCCTCCTTCAGACCGGCCAGGGCTCCAAGAGAAAAGGAAAGTAGAACAGCTGCAGTACAGTCTGGAGCTGGCCTTTCATCATCATCTCTGCAAGACTCATCGCCACGGCATCCTGGCAAAGGTAGGAGCAGTCCCTGGGACAGAGGAGGTCAGGCCCAGTGCCAGATCTGTGACATCAGGGCTTGCGAGGGCCGTGGTCTGAGGGTCCAGAGGAGGAAGTGCTTGAGTGCTAAGTTGTGTGAGAGAGCTTGCAACAGCCTGGGGGCAAGGGGACTGATCAGTCACTTCCATGTGGGTAAAGATGGGAAGTTAGGGAGCCTGGAATTGGGAGGGACCTCCAGGGAACAATTCAGTTTAATAGAGCCACCACTTACCCAGCATCTGCTTGTACTGTGGAATGGAAAGATACAGAGATGCCGTCCTTACCCCCACCAAGAGTTTTTAATCTGCTGTGAAGAAGAGACTCGTGTACCAATGACCCTAAGAGGAGAATGTGTTATGGAATATAATAATAATGGGATTAACAAAGTGCTTTCACAGATATGCTCATCTTTATGACAACTCAGTAAGATAGGTGTTAAAATCTCCCTGTAGTGATAAGGAAACTTAAATGACTTGTCCAAGTTTATGCAATTATAAGTGATAAATGTAAGGTTTAATCCCAGGGCTTTTTCTACCGTATCCCTGTGCCCCTAATATAGTACTACAATAAGAGATATTGGGGAAATGTGAGAGCATGGAAGAGAGATTAAAAATAACTTGAGGGTAAAAGGAGTGGGTCATAAATGCTTCCCGGAGAAGATGGCATTTAAACTAGGCCATGAAATATGTAAGATTTTAACAGGCCTTCAGGGGGTGGGGCAGGCATTCCAGGCTTAGGGAACAATATGGAGAAAAATAAGGAGGCAAGATAATGCATATACAGAGAATAGTTCATGGAACATTTTGACTAAAGTGTAAGGTCAGGAGCTGGGATTGATTGATGGGGGCAAGGAAATAGCAGAAGACAAGCTTGAAAATTAGGTCAAGGAGCAAATCAGAGAGGACTTTCAAGGCCATATTAAAGAGTTACGACTTTATTTCCAGGCAATGGAGAGCACCAAAGGCTAGAAGAATGATATCATCAGAGCTATTATTTAGGCAATTTAATTTGGAACCAGTGTAAAGGAACCATTTATGTAACGGTTCAGGCAATGGGCACTTGCTATGTGCCAGGCAGAGTGCTAGGTGCCGAGAATACAGAAGTGACTTAAACGACAGGCTCTGACCTAAATAAACTTCAAGTCTGGTAGAATAGATTAGGGGGAGGAGAACCTGAGAGAGCAGTTGGAAAGCAAATCTCTGTTGGATCCACCTTCAGAATACATCACCTCCCACTGTTACCCCCTAGCTGTCAGTTCTCACTTGGACCATTAAAGAGGCCTCCTTAGCTGGACCCCTGCTCCATCCCTGTCTGTCCTACGGCAGCCACACAGCACTGTTCTCAGCGCTCCCAGAGCCGCCCATCATGCTGAAAATCAAATCTAGAGTCTGTGTCGTGGCCGACTGGCCTCATGATGTGTCTGACCCCCCGACTTCTTTTCTCACCTCATCTCCTTCCACTGCCCTCTCAGTCACCCATTCCAGCAACACTGGCCTCCTTGCTATTCCTTGAACACATCAAGCCCGGTTGCTTCTCAGGACTTTGCTGTTCCAGCTGCCTGGAAGGTTCTTCCCCTAGTTTTCCAAATGGCCTGCTCCAGCCCTTCATTCTGGAGAGGTTTTCCCAGACCACCCCATACAAAAAGCCCTCTACCCATCACTCTGCTTTATTGTTTTTCTTTTGTTTTTTGGGGTTTTTTTGTTTTTTGTTTTTTGCGGTATGCGGGCCTCTCACTGTTGTGGCCTCTCCCGTTGCGGAGCACAGGCTCCGGACGCGCAGGCCCAGCAGCCATGGCTCACGGGCCCAGCCACTCTGCGGCATGTGGGATCCTCCCGGACCGGGGCACGAACCCGTGTCCCCTGCATCGGCAGGCGGACCCTCAACCACTGCGCCACCAGGGAAGCCCTGCTTTATTGTTTTTTAAAGACGTTTTCTAACATATGTTTATCTTCTGGCTCCCTCACTAGAATATACACTTAATAAAGGTAGAGATTTTATTTTCTTCACTGATGTATCACCACAGCCCATCACAGTTCCTAGCCAAAAGGGTCTCAACAAATATTTGAGAATGAATGAAAGAATGAATGAATGAAGCTATTGCAATAGCCCAGACAAATGCAAAATAAAGCAGGAGGAATGAAAAGAGGATGAATTCAAGAGATTTCAAGGGATCCCATGCTGCCTTAGTTGCCTTTCCTAGGCAGCTAAGCTGGGGAAAAGGGGGTGGCTGGTGAGAGGTGTTTTTAAGGCTCACTTGCTTATACAGGAAACTGCAGACGATAAATGGTTTTCTCAGCCTTTCTCCAGGGAGGTCTCCCTGCCTCTATCTCCTCATGGCTCTCTGGGCCTTTTTCATTCCCCTCCACCGGCTGAGTGCTGGCAGTGTTGGTTTACTGTTTGCAGTGTTGGGTACCTGCTTGGAAATTGCTTAGTCCAAACAAACAGTTACTGAGCATTTGCCATGTGCAAGCAGTTTGATAGGTACAGAGGATACAGAGAGAGGGATGGAGGGAAGGGAGAGAGAGAGACCCTACCTAAGGAGTTTAAATCTAGGGTAGGGAGATGGACAAATTGGATCATTTTCCTAAAATGGGATTTCAGTGCTGCACAGAGGGAAGCCCAAAGGAAGGGCCCTTAACCCAGGGAAATAGTCCTAGAGGAGGTAACAGTGAAGGTGAGTAAGAATTAGCCAAGCACAGAAGAATTGGATAGGCATCCCAGGGGAGGGGAACAGTATCAACAAAGGCAAAGAGGCACATAACATTACATAACAGAGAGTGACAGAATTTCACTATTATAAAAGCATAAAGTGTGAGTTAGAGAGTCTTTAACAGGGCTCATCTTAGGAGTAGCAGGAACACCATTTGGGGGTTTCAGCCAGAAAACATGTACCTGTCCCACAGCAGCTCTCGCTAGCCTCCAGTTGCCTGAACACAGACCTACCCCTACCAATGGGATCTGGCTGTTCCACAAGTGCCAAGTGTGCAGGGAGAAAGCAAGGAGGGTTATCCAAGCCCAGGAAGGATGGGGGTACTTCTCTGCTCTGGGGACAGAGCTGTAGTACTGACCTTCCTTCCCCATGAACCCATGTCCAGCTGCCACCCAAGGGGAAGCTTCGGAGCCTGTGTAGCCAGCATGTGGAAAAGCTGCAAACCTTCCAGCATCTCCACCCCATCGTGGTCCAAGCTGCTTTCCCTCCACTCTACAAGGAACTCTTCAGCACTGAAATCGAGTCACCTGAGGGGTTGTCCAAGTGACCTGGAGGAGGGACTCCGTTCCCTTCCCTAGAGCCTCGTGGCTCACCTTCCTCTTGGCCTTTTCCTTTCTTGTGCGCCCTGGAGGGTGGTCTCTGCCTGTTTGGGGGGGGGGTGAGCAAATGCGGAGACTGGCTTTCTGCCCACCAGCCTGCCTGGCGGCAGGCCAAGAGCTGGGGCAGGGGGGATGGAGGAACACCATCTCCAGCCTCAGCTTTGTCCTGGCTTCTCTCAGCTTCTGGGAGACCTGGGGTGGGATACAAGGACCTCTAGGAGGACCTAGGTGTCCTCAGGACAACAGGGGGATCCAGGACACCCTGGACAAACAGAACTCAACTCTGGGCTCAGAAGCTAAGAATAGGCCTTTGAAATACCTCATTGCATTTCCCTGGGGGCTTTGGCTGGGGAGACGCATCAAGCTCAGAGACTGGCATCTGGAGCCCAGGAGGACCTGTACATAACATGAACCTGGATTGTTAGATTGTCTGCCTTCCCCCTTCCTCCCAGCTCAGCAAGGAAACCGTTGGGTACCCTGGGGTCTAAAAGAGACTAGATATGTGGAGGGTAAGGATGGGATGGGGATAAGGGAGGGGCTGGGGATAATATTTTTATGGGATTTGGGTATAAGGATAGGGTATGATGAAGGCCAAGAGCATCACAGATGGACGGACAGACAGAGTTAGAACTCAAACTTCTTATGTGCACTTTAAAAATAGACTTTAGTGGTTACACAAATGTGATCAGAGACACATGTCCACATACATGTGAAACACATAGTCACACACTTAACCTGTAGTCATGCAGCTCTATAGATGCATTTGATCTGACACAATCTCTGTCTTCCTTGAGGTCACAGATCAGAGGAACTTCGTGGCCTCAGGGAAGATCCCAATCCTGAGGGACCCCAGAACATTTTCACCTGGTGCCCCAGTTCACCAATCTTAGACGTGGGGTGGCCCAAACTCTATCCCAGCCCCAGCTGTCTTCTGTCAAAGGAAACCCTAAAAGAAGAGATGGCTGGACACAGTCAGAAGGCCAAGGACAGACCCTCGGAGGACTGTCTGGGCCCCATCCTCCAGCCCTGCTCTCGTTATGGCGAAACGCAGCAGATGCGATTCCACCACTCTGCGCCTGGGTACCACCAAGTCTGGCAGGGTGAAGGAGACCTGGTTCTCCAGCCGTGATCTTGCCCGAGAACTTCTCTTGCCTTTATAAATAGCTGTGAGCCCTCCTCTGAGGGATAAACAGCAGGTGGTCAGGAGGGTTGTTTTTTTTTTTCCTCTCAGGGGAGGGTGAACATAAACCCTCACCTGTGCTATTCTTTATAAAACGACTTCAAAGGCAAGAGGTGTTGCTGCTCTGCAATCTCATTCCTGTGTGAGGACCCAGGTTCCCAGCCCTGCCAGCCGTCCGCACTGTGAGGATTCTGCACTCACCCTGAGAGGTCCCCCACGGAGGCGTGGGGGCTGGTCCTCAGGAGCCCCCCACCGAAGCCATCTCAGACTAAGCTCCGCAGTGGGTGTTCTGGGCTGAGAACTTGCCCCACAAATGATACCCACAGGGAACATTTAGAATGAGAGGCTGCACAGAACTGCCCCGCATCTGGGAGACTGAAAGACAACCCTACGGAAAGTGCCTGACCCCAGAGCTCCGCAGGGGGGAATCAGGATGCCCGAGAGACCCTGCGGAGCTGCCCAGCAGCTTCCACCACCGAGCCCTCCACCCCTTGGGGCTCCGGAGCCTCCCTCTGCGCTCCCTCCCCTCCTCTGCCATCCTGAGGTGGCGCCTGCTGCAGCCTTCCCTGGTTGCTTTATTTATTTATTTTGCACCAACAGGGTTGCTGCAGACTCATTCTTGCCTGGTTTAAAAAGAGAGAGAGGAAAAAAAAAAAAAAAGGAGAAATGCTTTCTGGCTCTTCTCTCTACCTCGGTCTTGGCAGCAGCCGCTGCAGCAGCAACAGCAGCAGCGGCAGGCAGGGGGGCAGCGGGGAGAGAGGCGCAAGGGGAGGTGCGGGGCAGAGGTGCAGCTCGAGTGGGACGGGCCCCCAGCCCCGCACAGATGCAGTGCCCAACTTGATGCCACCCTCCAGCTTCTCTGGTAAGTGCAACTACCTCCTGTCCCAGAGCTGCAGCTGCCCTTCTCCATAACGTTCTCAGAGACAAGGCCAGACCCGTCAAGGCTAGAGGGTCTGTGCCCACCCCAGGTCCAGCCAACCATCGATCCTGGCCCCATAGGACTTTGATGGGAAAACTAAGATGGCCCAGGTTCTCCGGAGGGAAGGACTCCAAGCAGACCTCCCTCCATTTCCGGGGTGCTCTCTCTACCTCTGGGAAGGGTTTTCCTGCAATCCGTGTGGATATTCCAGAAATCTTACCTCCAAGAGAGAGCCCCCTCCCGGTTAGGTCCCCATGCCTCACTCAGGTCTGCTTTAAAGAGGATATCCAGGATCAGATGTGTCTCTGGACTGCCACATAGAGATAAGAAGAGGAAAGCTCCCTGTTCCTTGAGGGTGATGCCCCAGACCCCAGCCCATACAAGGAGAGAAAGGAGTGGTCCTGACACCTATCTCTTCCTGCAAAGTGGCCGGAAGCCAGTCCTGTAGCCGTGGAGATTGGCAAGGGAAGTTTATGATTACATTAGCGACCTTTAAAGAGAAGGGGCCAGATCCCCAGCCCCTGGCCCAGCGGGCTTCGGAGACTAAGAGGACATTCACAGGAGTGGCAAGGAGGGAAGCTAGGTTACACGCTTCACTGCACTTTTGCTGAATGCAGGAAAGAAGGATGAGCAGGAACTGCAGCAGTAGTGATAAAGAGCTAGCTGTCAGGTGGACTTACCAGGGGGATGAGGGTGGCTGGCACATTTCTCTGCCTGGAGAACTCTTAGCATGCCATCCATACCTGTTAGGTTGGGATTGGGAACAGAGGAGTCTGCTCAGCAGCCTCTGCCGTGCCATTCCTTCTCATGCCCAAGCCTCAGGACGGTGTCCTACGTCCCTCTGCTCTTCGGGCCTCTTTCTTCAGTTTCTGAACTACTACAGTCCTCTGAATTAGCTATAGGGTAGCCACCAGAACGATCCTTCTAGGAGAGGGTATAGAATGGGAAATAAAGGGGAAGAAATCACACCATCTCTTAAACTGCTTCTCCTAAGTTCCACCTGGGAGAAAATGGGCCGTGGGGTAGAAAGCTGACCCTCTAGGGCCCAGAAAGCCTGAGGCCTGAAAGGTCAAAGGTGATTGGGATCTGCAGCTAGAAAGAAACCGAGGCCTCCTACCTCAGTTGGCTCAGTTGGTCCTATCTCTGTAGCATCCCTTGCCCATTCCAATATCTCCCCTCCCTTGGGGTCCCGGCTGTCACTAAACAGGGTGAGTCTATGGGACCTCTTCTCCTCCATCACCTCAGTCAGGCTCCAGTGGTCATCCGCCTGGCACCCAGAAACCACTTTAAGTTGACAGGCTGTGCACACAGACTGTGCCCAGAGGTCTGCTGTGCCAGCCAAGGGGCTCCCTTGGTCCCCACCATAGCGTCTGGCCAGGCGCTGTCTCTCCTCACTTGTCTATGCCTACCTGGCTCTCAGTCTGTCTCTTGTGTTTTTCTCAGGCAGCAAAGGCCAAAGGGGACAAGAGATCTCCCTCAGACTCACACACTAGGCTTGAATCAAAACACCACGAAGGAGGGGTATGAGAGAAGCCTAAGTCTGAGGACCAAGCAACAAAACCGGGGCATCTCTTGGGTCCCTCACACCCTAATGTCATCTATAGGGGAGGCGGGGTTGCCCTTGGGGCTCTTGTGAGGGATTCACGTACCCCCTGCATCCTGTGCTATACCTAATGTGCAGCTTGGCTGTCATCCACAAGGTGTTCTGGGGAGATTGGATCTTGTTAGTCTGGGGCCTCGGGCTCTGGGCCAGGCTGGAGGAGGGCAGAGGGGCAATAAGTGGAGCCTGGGGGGCAGAGCTGAGGCCCACATGCTTCCCAGCCTTGGATGACTTAGTCAAGGCGATGCCTGTCTCCAATCAGGATCCAGGGATATGATCCCCCTTAAGCCGTAGACAAAGCTGTGGGTAGATAACCTGGGAGAAGGGTGGGCAGAGAGGGACATAGCAGAGATTGGGAGAGCAGCTACCAGGGAGAAGGGACCTGAGGTATTTCTGGATCTCACAGATGTAGGGAAACTCAAAAGTTACTTCCCTGCTGCTTCCTGTCTCCCTCCCCTAAAACTTTCCCCACTTGACTCGGGTTCCATGAGCTAGTAAGCACTTGGCCTGTTACCCAGGTTGGGAGGGGGAGGAAAGTACAGAGTCCCCTTAGAGGAGCTCCAGAAGGCTCCAGGGAGGTGTGCACCAGAATTCCTCCCAGATCTGCACCCTAGTTGCTGGCCATGCTGAGATGGGTAGCTCAATATCTCTCTCTCCTCTAAGGAGGCCCAGGGAAGTCCAGGGTCCCCATCATCTGAAGCCACTTTCCAATAAGGGCCATGCCATCGTCTATTCCAGGATGGAAGAGGGGATGGCTGCGGCCACTACTCCAAAGCAAGCCTGGCCCCCCATCTTTTTCCTGCTCCTCCTGTCTGGGGGGAGTAGCGGCGGCTGCCCTGCTGTGTGTGACTGCACCTCCCAACTCCGGGCAGTGCTCTGTGCCCACCGGCGACTGGAGGCTGTACCAGGGGGACTCCCGCTGGACACCGAGCTCCTGGACCTGAGTGGGAACCGCCTATGGGGGCTTCAGCGGGGAATGCTCTCCCGCCTGGGCCTGCTCCGGGAACTGGACCTCAGCTACAACCAGCTGTCCACCCTCGAGCCAGGGGCCTTCCATGGTCTGCAGAGCCTGCTCACCCTGAGGCTGCAGGGCAACCGTCTGCGAATCGTGGGCCCCAGGGTCTTCTCAGGCCTGTCTTCCCTCACGCTGCTGGACATTCGCCTCAACCAGATTGTCCTCTTCCTCGATGGAGCTTTTGGGGAGCTAGGCAGCCTCCAGCAGCTGGAGGTTGGGGACAACCACCTGGTGTTTGTGGCTCCGGGAGCCTTTGCTGGACTGGCCAAGCTGAGGACCCTCACCCTGGAGCGCTGCAACCTCAGCACCGTGCCTGGCCTGGCCCTGGCCCGCCTTCCAGTGCTCGGGGTCCTGAGGCTCCGGGAATTAGATATTGGGAGGCTGCCGGGAGGGGCGCTGCAAGGGCTGGGGCAGTTAAAGGAGCTGGAGATCCATCACTGGCCGCCTCTGGAGGCTCTGGAGCCTGGGAGCCTGACTGGGCTCAATCTCAGCAGTTTGGCCATCACCCGCTGCAATCTGAGCTCGGTGCCCTTCCAAGCGCTGCACCACCTGAGCTTCCTCAGGGTCCTGGATCTGTCTCAGAACCCCATCTCTGCCATCCCAGCCCGGAGGCTCAGCCCCCTGGTGCGGCTCCAGGAGCTCCGACTGTCAGGGGCATGCCTCACCTCCATCGCTGCCCATGCCTTCCATGGTTTGACTGCCTTCCACCTCCTAGACGTGGCGGATAACGCCCTTCAGACACTGGAGGAAACAGCCTTCTCTTCTCCAGACAAACTGGTCACCCTGAGGCTGTCTGGTAACCCCCTAACCTGTGACTGCCGCCTCGTCTGGCTGCTCCGGCTCCGCCGCCGCCTGGACTTTGGCACGTCCCCCCCTGCCTGTGCCGGCCCCCAGAACGTCCAGGGGAAGAGCCTGAGGGAGTTTTCAGACATCCTACCTCCAGGGCACTTCACTTGCCAACCAGCCCTGATCCGAAAGTCCGGGCCACGCTGGGTCATTGCAGAGGAGGGCGGGCATGCCGTTTTCTCCTGCTCTGGAGATGGAGACCCAGCCCCCATCGTCTCCTGGATGAGGCCTCAGGGGGCTTGGCTGGGAAGGGCCGGGAGAGTAAGGGTCCTGGAGGATGGGACGCTGGAGATCCGCTCTGTGCAGCTACGGGATAGAGGGGCCTATGTCTGTGTGGTCAGCAATGTAGCTGGGAATGACTCCCTGAGGACCTGGCTGGAAGTAATCCAAGTTGAACCACCAAATAGCACTCTCTCTGACCCCAACACCACCATGCCAGGGATCCCAGGGCCTTTCTTCCTGGATAGCAGAGGCATAGCTATGGTGCTGGCAGTCGGCTTCCTCCCCTTCCTCACCTCGGTAACCCTGTGCTTTGGCCTCATTGCCCTCTGGAGCAAAGGCAAAGGCCGGGTCAAACATCACATGACCTTTGACTTTGTGGCACCCCGAGCCTCTGGGGATAAGAACTCTGGGGGTAACCGGGTCACTGCCAAGCTCTTCTGACCTTTCCTTCCACACTGGGGACCCATCCAAGCCAGCTTCAGATACCAAAGGGGAAGAGAACCAAGGCTGCTTGGGCCAGAAGCTAGTCCCAAACAGCATAGATCTCCCACGCCTCCTGCCTGCACCATGCCAGCAGCTAATGCCGCCTCCTGATAGCCGGCCTCCTTGTGCTTTTGCAGTTTGAGGATAGCATTGTCATCTCTTCCCTGAGGGTCCCAGGAAGCTGAAGATATAGACCCTGTAGTCAGCCCAGTCCTTCCCCCACCACATACAAAGCAGGAAATATAACCCTCCAGTCTGCTAGTCTAAGCTCCAGGCTTCCTTCACACCCACCTACACATACCTTAGTAACCAATACCAATCGCCAACCACAGCCATGGATTACTTCAGAGATGGGGCTGGGAAGTGCCACTTGCTTCTTGGAGTCTCTGCTCCTCAACCAGGTGGTCTCTCTCTCTCTTTTCTGCTCTGTCCCCTCTCTAGGGGCAAATAACTAGGGCCAATGACCTCAAGCTAAGGAGAAGAGGATGTGACAGGGGGTGTGGGATGGGAAGGAGGACAGACTACACACTGGCACTGAGTGTGCATGAGCCCCGCCACCTGCCTCTGTCTGTCACAGCATTAAACCTGTTGCCAAAAGGCCATGACAGTAGCAGCCACAACTAAATGTGATCTCTGGAGATTTCTTCAGTCTTTTCCACCCCTTATTTCTGTCAGATCTCCCCCTTCCTACGCTTTCTGCCTGCCCATTGAGCCTGTATCCTAATGGCCTTGCCTGAATCTAACGAGCCTGACAACCAGGGGTTTACGCAAAAGGTTGCCCACCATGCCTGGAGAGATCAGCACAGCCAGCCCATTTCAGTGTCAACCCTTTCCCCTGTACTCTCCCTCTCCGGAGTTGGAGGAGAGATCCTCTGCCTTCCAAAGGATCCCTCTGCAAAAATTTCAACCCAGGGCACCCAGCTCCTTCCCTTCTTTCTCACTCTGGTTGGAATCTCCCTAACATTCCTGTATTGCAGATCCCTAGTGCCCTTGATGGAGAAAGCAAGAGCACTCCTAGAAAATGACTAACAAAAGCAAGAATCTGCAGCTGTCAAAGGAGAGAGACCCAGAACACAGCAGGACTAGGTTTGAAGGAACAAGGTGGGAGGGGCACTGCAAGCTGTAGTGAAAAGTGGAGGGAAGAAGAAGCAGCAGGAAGCACCTGCCTTTCCACCGTCCTTCAGCAGTTTCCCCTGGTTCCGTGTTCAGTGCAGCCCCGGTGGGAAGCTGTCTTTGGATAGAGGTCGCTGTCTTATGGAGACCCCAGATGCAGAGGCAGAGTGGGAGGAGGAGATGCTGACTGCCTCTGAGTGTACTCCAAAGAAAGGCCAAAGCAGAGCTAGAAAAAGTAGAGATGCTGAGAGCTCAAGGGACAGGGCAGCAGCATCAGCATCACCGGAAGGGGAGGAGTGAAGGGAGAGGAAAGGAGCAGGGAGGAGGGGCCGAGAAGTGGAGAGTCACGAGGTCCCTAGGAGTCTCTCTCTCTCTCTCTCTCTCTCTCTCTCTCTCTCTCTCCCTCCCTCCCTCCCTCCCTCCCTCCCTCCCTCCCTCTCTCTCTCTCTCTCTCTCTCTCTCTCTCTGCAGCAGCATCTGCACAGCGTCCTTAGTTCCCCTCCACCCTCAAGAGCCCCACCCACCCCTCACCCAACAATATGCAAAGCGTCATCAGCTTCCTAGCCGTTCCTGCTGCCCTTGTCCTTGCCCTGAGGAGACTCATTAGGAGATTCCCAGCCCAAACTGTCCCTGACAGGTGAGAGAAGCTGGCGCCATATGGGGGCAGCCAGACTTCACAAGCAGGCAAGCTCTTCAGTGGGGCAGAGGTGGGAATCTGGGGGCAGGGGGCTGTGGGCAGAGGTGAATGTGAGAGAGAACCCGGCAGTTTGGAGAGTGAGGCTGGAGAATCACACAATCTTGAGCATCCGGAGCCTCCAACCTTGCTCCTGGCACCGTGCACACACAATTCCCTTAGCATTGCAGCAACCTCGCCTCTCCAGTTTATTAGACAGCCCAAAGGTTGTCTAATAACCTTGGGGCACAGCCCTCTCCCATATTTCTAAAATCTTCCACCAGTAGCTTGTGAGATTGGGACTTGTGGGGGTCAGGTGCTAGAGGTTCTCATACTAGTTGCCCACACTGCAATTCAGAAAAGGGCAGAAGCAGCATTGCTGTTCAGAGAAATCTACTCTGGGAAGCCCCCTGAGGCAGTGGGGAATGGATGACATGTGTCTGGATTGGGAGATGCTGCTGCCTGAGTCCCACAGCCGCCAGAGCAGCCCAACAGAAACAGAATGTGAGTCACTTATGTGATTTCAAGTTTTCTAGTATCACATTAAAAAAGCAAAAGAAACAGATACAATTAATTTTAATACTCTATTTTATTTAACCCAGTGTACCCAAACTATGATCATTTCAACATGGTATCTATATAAAAATGAGTAATGAAATATTTTACATTATTTTTTCATATTAGGTCTTTGAAATCTAGTGTATATTTTACACTTACAACACATTCCAATTTGATAACTAAATTCTCACCAGAAATATCTGATCTGTAGTTAGGTTTCATAAAATTCACTGTTGAGAAGGTCAATTCACACATCCAAGTTGTTCCATATTAAAAGTTTTCCAATAACTAAATCAAGTATTGGTTTTAACATTTAAATTAATTGAAATTAAATAAATTTTAAATTCTACTCCTCAGTCACACTAGCCATCTTTCAAGTACTCAGTAGCCACATGTGGCCAGTGGCTACAATATTGGACAGCAGAGCTCCAGACACTGTAACTCTGGGTGTAGACTAGGGCCTCCTCAGCAGAGGTGGGCAAAGTGTCCCTCGAGAAGCACATTCAACCTAGAGGAAATGCCTGTGGGGTTCCCCTACTACCACCCCTTGCTCTCCTGACATGGCCTTTCCAGAACACCTTCAGAGAGGGACGCTAGTTACCGTAACAAGGTTAATGCAATGAGCACTTCCACAGCTTGACCAATCATCAGAAAGCCAGCCCCTTACCCCATGTGCCCGGAAAGGCTGCCCTTAGCTCAAGGGTGTGTGTGTGTGTGTGTGTGTGTGTGTGTGTGTGTGTGTGTGTGTGTGTGTGTGTGTGTGTGTGTGTGTGTGTGTGTGTGTGTGTGTGTGTGTGTGTGTGTGTGTGTGTGTGTGTGTGTGTGTGTGTGGACAAGTGTGTGACGGCAACCAGGGACGCAGGCGGGTGGTGTGTGCACATGTGCAGGGATGTTATGGTCCACATCAGAGGCAATCCAATGGCAGCTCTCCCCTGGAGGGACAGTCGTGGAGATAGAAGAAAAATAACATTTATTCTGTGTTAGTTGGTTACATGTATGTTTTCTTATTTAATCCTCACATCAACCCTATTAAGACAGGGAATCTTGGCTGATGGAACTAAAGGTCAAATAGATTAACTTGCTCGGGTACACAGAGCTGGTTAGTAAGGGAGCTGCTTCTGGACTCAGGGCTAACTCAAAATCCAAATGCTTTCCACCACACTGCCATACTGCTCAGTCACTGTCTGCTCTTATAACCCCCTTCCCCAGGGTCTCTCAGCTGCAGGAACTGACCTGTGAGAAAGGTAGAATCCAGGGGTCATCCCCAGCCCCACCCACTCTGAACAACTCTTTTAAGGGGAATGGGGTCAGTTGTTGGTCCTCACCTTCCTTCAGTAACTCTAATGCACCTGATTCAGGAAGCTGAGGATTGGTTGTTAGTTTTTAATCTTTCTTCTCAGTCTCCCCCAGCATCCGTCTCTCAGAGAGAGGCAGGAGACTCTGGGTAGGAGCTCTTAGCAGTGAGTGTGGTGATGATTCAGGCCGGCGAGCACGTGAGATCAGAGGACTCCTGCGTCCTCTTCCTCCAAACTGCTTTGTAAAGGGGAGTTAAGGAAGGAGACTTAGAGCTGGATGGTGGTGGCCAGAGAAGCTGAGGAGAATGTCTCTCTCCTAGGACACCCTGCCACAATTCATCAATCTGATCGAAAGACGAAAGAGTAGCACCAGTATAATTTCTGATACTAAGGCCCACATTCCCAGTTGCTGTTTTCTGGTGAAGAGACTTGAGTGATGGGGGAAGAAGGGGTGATTCCTACAGTGGACAAAGGGAGTGTGCTGTTTTCCAAAACCTCAGATAGCTGAATATCATTTGAATAGTTTACACGTTATCCAGGAAGGGAACTCTGTAAGCAGCCAAGGCTCTAAACAAGGCTACTGCGTTTGAGAACCCCTCCCTGCCCAGCCCTTTAGCTAAAGTCTACTTTCCTGCTTTGGCTTACCGAGTGGAAACACCTGCCCACTGCACTCTCCGGACAACCCACACTCTATGTCAATTAGTTTAACCTACTGCCACCTGCACCTTGTTCAGAACACCCTTCAGGGAAACAGAACTGGACTCTTCAGAGCGGGAGATGAGAATAAAGAAATCACAATTCACCCAATCCTAGTCTCTCACAACTCAATCTTTGAATCCTGGTTTGGGCTCTTAGAGGGGGAATGAGATGACAAATCCCAAATACACAGTGACTTGAGAGTGATCATCTCACCTAAAGTTATCCTTTCTACTCCCCAGTCTCCCTACCCAACCAATTAAAAGTCCACCCTCCTTCAGAAAATTTCCAGGAAAAGTGATTACACCTGGCTTTTCACTGCTCTGATTAAGAAATTAATCCTGTGGTTTAATTTTTAATTTTAATCCCTCTTTTTGGACTTCCACTTCATTTCCTCTTCTTTGCTCACCAGCTCCCATTGGAGCTGGAAGATGATGAGCCCATAAAGTAGGCCTGTGCTTTTTATTTATTTATTTATTTTTGCGGTACGCGGGCCTCTCACTGTTGTGGCCTCTCCCGTTGCGGAGCACAGGCTCCGGACGCGCAGGCTCAGCGGCCATGGCTCACGGGCCCAGCTGCTCCACGGCATGTGGGATCTTCCCGGACCGGGGCACGAACCCTTGTCCCCTGACATCGGCAGGCGGACCCTCAACCACTGCGCCACCAGGGAAGCCCGGGCCTGTGCTTTTTATAGCAACAATGGACACTCTTCCTTAGGTCTGAACTACTCTTTACCTTTTTAAAAGTAAAAATAGCTATAGCAATCAAGGCACTCAAATACCTAGAAATAATCTTAGAAACTATATATGTAAATTTTACATGACAAAAACTTTAAAACGCTACTGATGGGACATTAATGACTTACACATGTTTATAGGAAGATTCTATATCATAAATATAAAAATTCTCCCTTATGTAATCTAAAAATATGTGATTCCACAAAATAACATTAACAGTATACTCAGAAAGGAAATTGTGGTATATTCCCAAAATATAATACTACACGGTGATGAGAATGAATGGACTAAAACTATACACAATAATATAGCTGAATGTCACAAAAATAATGTTGAACAAAAGAAACCAGACACAAAAGAGTACTTACTGTGTGATTCTCTTTGTATAAAAAACGAAACAAGCAAAACTAGTTTCTGCTACTAGGAGTCAGAAGCAAGTTTACCCTTGAGGAGAGTAGTGACTGGGAAGGGATAATGTTCTGCTTTTTTGATCTGGGTGTTGGTTACACAAATGTGTTCCATTTTTTAAAATTCATCAACATGTATGCTTTTCATCTGTGCACTTTTCTGTGTATATATTGTACATCAAATTTTTACATTGTAAAAATAACACATAATGTACATCAAATTTAAAAAACAGTATGGTACTAGAACATGAATAGAGAGATCAATGGAACATGAAAAACCCAGAAATAGACCCAAATACATGACAATTTGGATCTTATGAAAGGTAGCATTCAAAAACAATGGAGGAAATATGGGTTATTCAATAAGGGTTGGACAAGACAAAACTGGATCACTATTTCACACCTTAACACCAAAATAAATTCCAGGTGAATCAAATATTTACATATGCAAAAAGACACTATAAAAATATTTAAAGAAAACATAGGATAATTTCTTAATAATCTTAGGTCATAGGACGCTTTTCTAAATATGATATGAAACCCAGAAGTTATCAAAGAAAATGCTGACAAATTCAGCTACATAAAAATAAAAAATACTTGCATAACAAAAAAGTCACCATGAAAGTAAAAAGACATAGGACAGACTGGGAAAGGGGAAAAATATTTTCAACTTACACATGAACAAAAGGCAAATATTAAAAGTCCTGACAACCAAATAGAAATATGAACAAAGTGTATGAACAATTTACAGAAAAATAGAAAGCAATTGTCACTTAAGCATATTAAAAGATGCTCAACCTTATAAGAGAAATGAAAATTTAAATTGCAGTGAGATGCCATTTACACTATCAGACTGTCAAAAATCAAAAAGCTTGATAACAGGCTGTATAAGCTTGCTGATGGGAGAGAAGATTGGTAAAACTTGCATGGAAGGCAATTTGGCAATACTAACCAAAATCCTTTTCAAACATTGTTGGTGGAATGAAAATGAGAAAAATCTTTGTGGGAGAAAGATAATTTGTGAAATTGTATCTATCCAACTGAAGAAACAATACAAACACTTCTCAGTGTTTGCAGCCCTAAGTATTTATTGTACTGATATACAAGAGCCAAACAAAATATACTTGGGTATCAGTATAATGTTAAAGGGACTGATTGAATATATCTTAATACATCCCTCAGGCTTACTATGAAACTTAACTATTAGGCAGTTACCTACGTGCTGCTATGGACAGATATCTAGACCATATAAAAAGAAACTGCAAAATAGTAATGTATAACATGTTACCGACTGGGTAATATATATAAATATATTTAATGTATACATGTTTACTATAGAATATCCTGTGAAAAATCCACAAGAATCTGGTAAAACCGGTTGTTTCTTAGGGAAGACAGACATTTTATTCCTTTGTAGAATGTGCATGTACTACTTACCCAAAACACATATATATTTTTCAAATTAACACAAAACGAGAAACTGAGGCCCACTGGCATCTCCTTAGCTGACCAGAGATATAATCTTGCATTCACTCAACAAACATTTACTGCGTGCGTATCATGCGCCAGGCATCGTGACAGAAGCTGGTGCGAAATATCCCCGCATTACAAGGAGCGCTCAACCCCTGTCAAGGGTCAGCCCCTAGTGCGTAGCGGGGACTGGAGGCCGGGAGGGGCCAAGGGCCAGCTCGCGAGGCTCCCGGCGGCTCAGAGTCCGTAGCAGGGTCCAACCGTCTCTAACGGTCCAAGGACCCAGACAGCGGCTGGAATGCACTCTTCCAAAGCAAACCGCCGTCTGCAGAAACCCTCCCCTTTTCTCGCCCCCATAGAAACGGCCCGGTGGCTTGTGCCTTCGCGCCTGTTGCCCCGACCCGTCTCCCTTTAATCCCCAGGAAAGGGGGGGCCCCTGATGACCGCCCTACCCACAGCTCCCTTACCACGGGGTGCTCCGAACTCGGGTCCCTCTCCTGCTGCAGTGTCGGTGCTCCTCGTCTGTTCATTCCTCGACAGAGAAGTAGAGTGAGCCCCTCACTCTCTGCCGCGCAATTCCTTCCCCTTGGCTTTCTCTCCATCTCTACGAAGCCTATTTAATGTTTTCCCGCAAAAAACAATGTTTTCTGTGTCTCCTGAGTCCCTGTCACAGTATGGGGACCGATCGAGGCAAAAGATCGCAGAAGAAACAAGTGGCGGAGCATCGCCCATCAGGAGGCGGCTGCCCCAACGGTCAATGGGTTGTGGGGTTGCACTGGCTTTGTACAAAGGCACTAATTTTGTGCGAACGGTGATGCGGCTAAGTGATATCACCCCCCTCGCACCTTGGGAGCGCGATTTTTCCCCACAGGCTTAGGAGATGGAAGCCTCCTCGGTAATTGGCCTAGAGATTGGCAGGGAGTACTCCGCGAGCCTCTAATTGGCTGTTTAATACTCAGCAGGTGCAATCTCAATTAACGATGTCGGCTTTCCCTGGAGCCTATTGGCTGACCTGGTGGGCCGGCTTTGAATTTCATCCGGGTAATTGGGTAGCAGCGCGCAGCAGCGCCGTCGCTCAGGGGCAGCCCCCGCGAGGATTGGTTATGGGGGGGAAGACTGATTGGTCGGGCTGCGATCCGGGCATTGATTGGTGCGGGCGGGCTGCGGGGGCGGGGAAGTGGCGGCTGAAGCTAGGACCGCGGGGTTCCGAGTGGCGGTGCGAGTGAGAGGAGGCGACGGCGTCTGGCTTGAGGTGTGAGGCGAAGCGCGCGACGGCTGACTCGAGGAGCAGTAAAGGCGGGGACCGGGAGCGGAGGTTTGGGGAGTGAGGGAGGCTGGGCCAGGGGCGCCAGTGGCAACAAGGAGGCGGAAATGTGGGGCTTGGGGAAGGGAGGAGCCCCCGGACGAGGCGAGGGTGTGGGGAAAGCTTTACCCCACCCCGAGGCTAGTAACCGTATCCAGGGGAAATGCGCTCGTCCCGGGATTAAGCCACGACGGACCCTTGCACCAGTGCGGGAGGGTTTGCCCCAAGCCAATCACCATCAGTTTATCAGTTTGCCTTTTATTTTCCACAGCTTTTTCTTTAATTATCTCTGATAGGATGCCTATTTACAGTCATCAGAGTAAGGGGGTTTTGTTTGTTTTTCCAACTTCCCTCTTTAGTTCTTAATACAGATAGAATCGTGGGTTTTGGCTCAAGACTCCCATGTCAGAGCTACTCTTTCCTCAGCTTGCGAGAAGTGGGTGGAGGCTTCTTTCACGCACTGCTTTAAAAATAAATGTAGCAAGGATGAGAAAATCGAATGAGCTGCTTCAGTTCAACAAGCCGATCACCATGTTTTAGGTACTTTGTAAGTTCTGGTTGTTAGGAGATACTGGAGTGATAGATCCTTGCCCCCATGGAGCTCACTTTGTGTTTTGAAATGCATATCAGATAGTTGTTAGCAACTGTTTAATACAAATGTCTGGAAACTTCAAAGTTAGCTTTTTCTGAAAAGCGTTGTCTAGCCATACTTCTCAACCTTGAAATGACCCACATGTCTCCTCTTTACCTGGTTTCCCCTAGGAGCTATGCTCTTAAGTTCTAGTCTCTTCTTCACATTCAATTTGCAGTAATAAAATCAAACATAAGCTAGCATTTGGTACTATACAGTTATTCCCATTTCCATCATATTTCCCACTTTTATTTTTCTTAAGAGAAACTTAACAATATGAAAGGATATGTAAATTGTAAACAAAACTATACTTAATATTAAGTAGATTTTCTGTGAGACGTCAGCTGATAACAAAATTAGCACAGAGTTCATTTGTAATATTTGAAGAGATGTTAGTAAAATTTAGGTTTTGGTTCAAATAGAAGTCACCCGATAAATTCACCCTTGTCATGGACATTCATCTTCCTGCCACCCACACTCCCTCCACCACCAAAACATCAGTATTCTATCTCAAATGCTACCATCTACTCAAATGAGAAACCTGGTAGCCAGCTCCTTGGCTCACCCTCTAACCTTTCCATAAATCAATTGCTGGGTCTTGTGTGTTCTACCTTTGAAAACTCTCTGAACTGTCTGTCTACTTCTTTCCATCTCTATCACTGACACCTGGACTAGCCTCTGAATTGGTCTCCCTACACCTGCTGTTGCTGCTTTCAGTTCATTCTCACTACAGACATAGCCATTAATCAAGAACTACAAGCAATGCATGTGTTATGAAGGGATGGTTGGTGTACTATGGAAACCAGTAGCAATGAAACCCAATTCAGTATAGCGGGTCATACTAGGGTCATTCTATCCTCTCTCTGAGATGGAGAGAAATACATGTTGAGGTGTTCCAGGGACCCTTTGGAAAACCTCAAAGTTAGCTAGAGGTCAGACGAACTTTCTTTAGAATTTGATCTTCTGCGAAGTTTGTCAGAAATATCAAAAAGTTTTAAAACACTTGGTCAAGTAGGATCATAGGTCACTGTGGAACAATACTTATTCACTGAATCAAAGTGACAAAGATCTCAAAGGCAAATACAGGAATGTATTTCCATTCCTCATACCTTCTTTTTCCTGAAAACACTCCTCTTTCCTTGTATACTGAAATGTTTCGCTTATTCTAGTAGCTTAAATTACGTATATTAATTAGAAATCTCAGCTCTTAAAACCCTAATTTTTAATGAAAACTAAGAAGTAAGCAATTATTAACTGTCTTTTACATTAGCATTCTGTAGATTAGCAAGCTTATAAATAGTATTTATGGTTTCCAGAAAACACGTGCTTTTTTTATAGTAAGTGTCTTAGTGTGGCACCAAACATATTAAATAGTTTCAAATATCTTTAGTTTCTTTGTAAAAGGAAGTCTGTGTTCAGTAACTAATGCTTCAGTATCTCATTTTATTTGGGAGTTATCTATTTAGTAGACTTACATCATTTAACTTAATTTAGCAAAACTCTAAAGTTTCAAATTATCGAAATCTAGAGAGTATTTTAAATAGACATTCCCAAACATAATTATTCCTAAAGAGTTTACCTAAAAGTTCTTATGTCATTTACGTCTATTTTATTTACTTAAAAGTTTCATCATATCAAGTTATATTCTTGCCAGCAAACTTTGCAACAGATATAATAAGGTCTTGTTTGATTTCCAGTAAACCTAGGTACAATAAAGGTATTATACTTAATGTTGATGATTCTAAAGGTATATATTGTTAATTAAACCAACAAGCTTAAGCTAACTTTAATACCTGATATTAATTCAATACTGAATATTTCCCAGATTGTTACCGGAAAACTGAGTTCACCTCTTGGTGGCTGTCAAGCCAAAAAACACAACCAAGCCAAAGATCGGGAGAAGGAAGGGTTTATTTCTTGCAGCAAGTGAGGAGAACACTGAGGATCTTTTCTAAAGCAGTGTCTCCCCAAATAGCAAAATAGGGGAAGTTTTAAGTAAGGGTACATGCATATTCATGAAGGGGTTTGGGTGGTTGAGAGTCCAAGCTTTAGTTGATTGAAGTCGGGAGGGTCAGAAAAAGTCAACATCATCATCCCTTAGGTGCCAGTTGATCTGGTGGTTCAGTGCTTCAGGCTAATCTTTACCACTGAAACAGAACCAGGAGTCTTTACAACTGATATATTATCTTTACCATCGTTACTTCTCTTGCCTGATAAGTCATTGTTTCTGCATTCTTTTGTTCCCTTAAAATCATTAATTACTGAGACCTGTTCAGTGACAAGCATTGTGGCCAGGCTTGGATCACATAATGACTTGGGCCAAAAATGGCTTCTCTACTGTCAAGAAAACCATGCCTGGGGACCTCTTACCCTATCTGCTTACAAGATCATGTGAATCCAAAATTCCTTCCGGCCAGTTTCTTTTATATTTCTAAGTATTTATATAAGTGCTTAATTTTCTTTAAGCCAGTTAAATAGAGTTCTTGTACAAATTAATTTTGGCAATACAACACATCTACAACCCACATAGATAGATAGAAACAGATACCCCATAGTTTTCATTCCAAAATTTCAACCATGAATCAGCGACAAAAATATTAAACCCATCAGTAACAAGCTGTTGGATTCAAATTGGGTTTCTGGCACATGGAACAAATCAAAGTCACCTGTTTAGATGGCTAAACCTTTTTACTAATACTTATGGAGACACAGTTAAGATTTTGTCATTGACAAGTTCCAAATTACCTACACCCTTCCTGAAACTTGCATTTTATCTTTTTTTTTTAAATTGAAGTATAGTTGATTTACAATGTGTTAGTTTCTGGTGTACAGCAAAGTGATTCAGCTATACATATGTACACATATTCTTTTTTCATATTTTCCATTATAGTTTATTACAGGATATTGAATATAGTTCCCTGTGCTATACAGTAGGACCTTGTTTATCTATTTTACGTATAGTAGCTTGTATCTGCTAATCCCAAACTCCCAATTTATCCCTCCACTATCTGCTTTCCCCCTTGGTAACCATAAGTTTGTTTTTGAAGTCTGAGTCTGTTTCTGTTTTGTGCATAAGCTTGTGTCATATTTTAGATTCCACATTTAAGTGATATCATATGTTATTTGTCTTTCTCTTTCTGACTTACTTTACTTAGTATGATGATCTCTAGGTCCATCTATGTTGCTGCAAATGGCATTATTTCATTCTTTTTTATGGCTGAGTAGTATTCCATTGTGTATATGTACCACATCTTCACTCATCTGTCGATGGACATTTAGGTTGTTTCTGTGTCTTGGCTATTGTGAATAGTGCTGCCTGTATCTTTTTGAAGTATGGTTTTCTCCTGATATATGTCCAGGAGTGGGATTGCTGGGTCATATAGTAGTTCTGTTTTTAGTTTTTTAGGAACCCCCATACTGTTCTCCACAGTGGTTATACCAATTTACATTTCCAACAGCAGTGTAGGAGGGTTCCCTTTTCTCCACACCCTCTCCAGCATTTATTGTTTGTAGACTTTTTGATGATAGCCATTCTGACCAGTGTGAGGTGATACCTCATTGTAGTTTTGATTTGCATTTCTCTAATAATTAACAATGTTGAGCATCTTTTCATGTGCCTTTTGGCCATCTGTATGTCTTTGGAGAAATGCCTATTTAGATCTTCTGCCCATTTTTTGATTGGGATGTTTGTTTTTTTGATATTGAGCTGCATGAGCTGTTTGTAGTATAGTCTGAAGTCAGGGATCCTGATTCCTCCAGCTCCTTTTTCTTTCTTAGGATTGCTTTGGCTATTCGGGGTCTTTTGTGTTTCCATACGAATTAAAAATTTTTTTGCTCTAGTGAAAAATGCCATTGGTAATTTGATAGGGATTACATTGAACCTGTAGATTGCTTTAGGCAGTATAGTCATTTTGACAATATTGATTTTTCCAATCCAAGAACATGGTATATTTTTCCATCTGTTTGTGTCATCCTTGATTTCTTTCATCAGCATCTTATAGTTTTCAGACTACAGGTCTTTTGCCTCCTTAGGTTTATTCCTAAGTATTTTATTCTTTTTGATGTGATGGTAAATGGGATTGTTTCCTTAATTTCTCTTTCTGATCTTTCATTACTAGTATATAGAAATGCAAGAGATTTCTGTGTATTAATTTTGTATCCTGCAACTTTACCGAATTCATTGATGAGCTCTAGTAGTTTTGGGGTAGCATCTTTAGGATTTTCTATGTATAGTATCATGGCATCTGCAAACAGTGACAGTTTTACTTCTTTTCCAATTTGGATTTCTTTTTTTTTAATGTTTTATTTATTTATTTTTTACTTATTTTTGGCTGCATTGGGTCTTCATTGCTGCATACAGACTTTCTCTAGTTGAGGCGAGCGGGGGCTACTCTGCACTGTAGCGCGCGGGCTTCTCATTGCGGTGGCGTATCTTGTTGCAGAGCATGGGCTCTAGGCTCGCGGGCTTCAGTAGTTGTGGCACACGTGCTGAGTAGTTTTGGCTTTCAGGCTCTAGAGCACAGGCTCAGTAGTTGTGATGCATGGGCTTAGTTGCTCCACAGCATGTGGGATCCTCCTGGACAAGGGATCAAACCCGTGTCCCCTGCATTGGCAGTGGGTTCTTAACCACTGCGCCACCAGGGAAGTCCCAAATTTGGATTTCTTTTATTTCTTTTTCTTCTCTGATTGCCATGGCTAGGACTTCCAGAACTATGTCGAATAAAAGTGGCAAGAGCGGACATCCCTTGTCTTGTTCCTGATCTTAGAGGAAATGCTTTCAGCTTTTCACCATTTAGTACGATGTTAGCTATGGGTTTGTCACATATGGCCTTTATTATGTTGAGGTAGTTTCCCTCTATGCCCAGTTTCTGGAGAGTTTTTATCATAAATGGGTGTTTAATTTTATCAGAAGCGTTTTGTGCTTCTTTTTGAGATGATCATATGTTGGGTTTTTTTTTAACATCTTCACTGGAGTATAATTGCTTTACAATGGTGTTAGTTTCTGCTTTATAACAAAGTGAATCAGCTATACATATACATATATCCCCATATCCCCTCCCACCCTCCCTATCCCACCCCTCTAGGTGGATCATATGGTTTTTAGTCTTCCATTTGTTAATGTGGTGTATCACACTGAACAATTTGCAGATATTGAAAAATCCTTGCATCCCTGGAATAAATCCCACTTGATCATGGTGTATGGTCCTTTTAATGTATTGTTGGATTCAGTTTGCTAGTATTTTGTTGAGGATTTTTGCATCTATGTTCATCAGTGATACTGGTCTGTCATTTTCTTTTTTTGTGGTAGCTATGTCTGGCTTTGGTATCAGGGTGATGGTGGCCTCATAGAATGAGTTTGGAGTGTTCCTTCCTCTGCATTTTTTGGAATAGTTTCAGAAGGATAGGTCTTAACTCTACTCTAAATGTTTGATAGAATTTGCCTGTGAAGCCATGTGGTCCTGGACTTTGTTCATTGGAAGTTTTTTAATTACTGATTCAATTTCAGTACTGGTAATTGGTCTGTTCATATTTTCTATTTCTTCCTGGTTCATACTTGGAAGACTATACCTTTCTAAGAATTTGTCCTTTTCTTCTAGGTTGTCCGTGTGTTGGCATATGCTTGCTTGTAGTAGTCTCTTATGATACTTTGTATTTCTGTGGTGTCAGTTGTAACTTTTTTCATTTCTAATTTTATTGATTTGAGCTCTCTACCTTTTTTTCTTGATGAGTCTGGCTAAAGGTTTATCAATTTTGTTTATCTTTTCAAAGAACCAGCTTTTAGTTTCATTGATCTTTTCTGCTGTTCATCTCTCTTTCATTTATTTCTGCCCTGATTTTTATGATTTCTTTCCTTCTACTAACTTTGGGTTTTGTTCTTCTTTCTCTAGTTGCTAGGTGTAAGGTTAGGTTGTTTGAGATTTTTCTTGTTTCCTGAGGTAGGATTGTATTGCTATAAACTTCTGTCTTAGAACTGCTTTTGCTGTGTCCCATAGATTTTGGAGCATCGTGTTTTCATTTTCATTTGTCTCTAGGTATTTTTTGATTACCTCTTTGATTTCTTCAGTGATCCATTGGTTGTTTAGTAACATATTGTTTAGCCTCCACTTGTTTGTTATTTACAGTTTTTTTTTCTTGTAGCTGATTTCTAATCTCATAGCGTTGTGATTGTTGTGGTTGGAAAAGATGCTTGATACGATTTCAGTTTTCTTAAATTTACTGGGGCTTGCTTTGTGGCCCAGTATGTGATCTATCCTGGAGAATGTTCCATGTACACTTGAGAAGAATGTGTATTCTGCTGCTTTCAGATGGAATGTTCTATAAATATCAATTAAGTCCATCTGATCTAATGTATCATTTAAGGCCTGTGTTTCCTTATTTGATTTTTTGATCTGTCTATTGATATAAGTGAGTTGTTAAAGTCCCCTACTATTAGAGTATTACTGTCAATTTCTCCTTTTATGTCTCTTAACATTTGCTTCATATATTGAGGGGCTCTTATGTTGGGTGCATATATATTTACAATTGTTATATCTTCTCCTTGGATTGATTCCTTGATCATTATGTACTGTCCTTCTTTGTCTCTTGTAAGTCTTTATTTTAAAGTCAATTTTGTCTGATATGCATATTGGCTACTCCAGCTTTCTTTTGATTTCCATTTACATGGAATACCCTTTTTCATCCCCTCACTTTCAGTCTGTACATGTCCCGAGATCTGAAGTGGGTCTGTTGTAGACAGCACATATACGGGTCTTGTTTTTGTATCCATTCAGCCAGTCTATGTCTTTTGGTTGGAGCATTTCATCCATTTACATTTAAAGTAATTATTGATATGTTTGTTCTTATTGCCATTTTGTTAATTGTTTTGGATTTGTTTTTGTAGGTCTTTTTTCTTTCTTTCCTCCTTTGTTCTCCTCTCTTGTAATTTAATGACTATCGTTAGTGTTGTGTTTTGATTGCTTTCTTTTGTGTGTGTGTGTGTGTGTGTGTCTATTGTAGATTATTGGTTTGTGGTTACCATAAGATTTTGATATAGCAGTCTATATATATATATATATACAAGATTGTTGTAAGTTGCTGGTTTCTTAATTTCAAATGCATTTCCAATATCCTGCTTTTGTACTTTCCTCTTCTCACGATTGCTGGTTTTGGTATCATATTTGTGTGTGGATGATTTCCTACATTTACTGTATGTTTGCCTTTACTAGTGAGCTTTCCCATTCATAATTTTCTTGTTTCTAGTTATGGCCTTTTCTTTTCCGCCTAGAGAAGTTCCTTTAGCATATGTTGTAAAGCTGGTTTGGTGGTGCTGAATTCTTCTAGCTTTTGCTTGTCCAAAAAGCTTTTGATGTCTCCAAATCTGAAAAGAGCCTTGCTGGGTGGAGTATTCTTGGTTGTAGGTTTTTCCTTTCATCACATTAAATATATCGTGCCACTCCCTTCTGGCCTGCAGGGTTTCTGCTGAAAAATCAGCTGATAACCTTATGGGGATTCCCTTGTATGTTATTTGTTGCTTTTTTCTTGTTGGTTTTAATATTTTCTCTTTGTCTTTAATTTTTGTCAGTCTGGTTACTATGTGTCTTGGTGTGTTCCTCCTTGGGTTTATCCTATATGGGACTGTCTAGGCTTCCTGGACTTGTGTGTTTCCTTTCCCATGTTAGGGGAGTTTTTGGTTATTATCTCTTCAGATATTTTCTTAGGCCCTCTCTCTCTTTTTTCTCCTTCTGGGACCCCTGTAATGTCAATGTTGGTGCATTTAACATTGTCCCAGAGGTCTCTTAGACTGTCCTCATTTCTTTTCACTTTTTTTCTTTTTTCTGTTCTGTGGCAGTGATTTCCACCAATCTGTCTTCCAGCTCACTTATTCATTCTTCTGCCTCATTTATTCTGCTATTGATTCCTTCTAGTATATTTTTCATTTCAGTTATTGTTCATCTCTGTTTGTTCTTTAAATTTTCTAGCTCTTTGTTAAACGTTTTATGTATCTTCTTGGTCTCTGCCTCCCTTCTTTTTCCAAGATTGTGGATCATCTTTACTATCATTACTCTCTTTTGTCTAACTTTCTGTGTTTGGCCTCTGTTCCTCAGGCTGCAGGATTATAGCTCCTCTTGCTTCTGGTGTCTGTCCCCCGGTGGGTGAGGTTGGTCCAGGGGCTTGTGCAGGCTTCCTGGTGGGAGGGACTGGTGCCTGCCCATTGGTGGGTGGAGCTGGGTCTTGTCCCTTTGGTGAGCAGGGCCATGTCAAGGAGTGTGTTTAAAGGTGGCTGTGGGATCAGGACGACTTCAGGCAGCATATCTGCTGTGCTCCCATCCTGTTAGTTGTTTGGCCTGAGGCGTCCTAGCACTGGAGCCTGCAGGCTATGGGATGGGGCCAGGTTTCAATGCCAAAATGGTGACCTCTGGGAGAGTTCACAATGATGAATATTCACTGGGGCCCCTGCCAACAGTGTCTTTGCCCCCATAATCAGCCACAGCCAACCTCTACCTCCCCAGGAGACCCTCCAAGACCCACAGGTAGGTCTGGCCCAGGCTCCTGTGGAGTCACTGCTTTGCCCTGGGTCCCAGTGCATGTGAAACCTTGTGTGTGCCCTCCAAGAGTATTGTCTCTGCTTCCCCCAGTCCTGTGGAGCTCCTGCACTCAAGCCCCACTGACATAGCCAAATGCACTAGGGGCTCCTCTTGATGCCATGCCCACAGGCTGGGGAGCCTGACATGGGGCTCAGAACTCTCACTCCTGTGGGGGAACCTCTACGATATAATTATCCAGTTTGTGGGTTGCCCACCTGGTGGGTATGGGATTTGATTATATCGCGAAAGCATCCCTTCTACCGTCTCATTGTGGCTTCTTCTTTGTCTTTGGATGTAGAATATCTTTTTGGTAGGTTTGAATCTTTTTTGTAGATGGTTGTTCAGCAGTTAGTTGTGATTTTGGTGTTCTTGTGAGATGAGGTAAGCTCAAGTCCCTTTGTTCCACCATCTTGTCTCCCCAACACCCTTTAGACTTTTTAATGATGGCCATTCTGCACAGTGTGAGGTAGTACATAATTGCAGTTTTGATTTGCGTGAAATTTGTGTTTTAAAAAGATGGTCTGGGGAATTCCCTGGCAGTCTGCGCTTCCATTGCAGGGGACCCCATTCGATCCCTGGTCAGGGAACTAAGATCCCACAAGCCACAGCAGCCCGGCCAAAAAAAGAAGAAAAAAAAAAAAAAAGATGGTCCAGGTAAGAGTTCCTGGAGAAGATCAAATAGAATATTTGCATCTCAAAGGCATAGGAGGAGAAAGGCAAGTTCCTCCTAGGAGGACTTTGTTCCTTAAAGGCTAGATTTTTGTTTTTCAATACTTACAAGCCTCGGGAATTCCCTGGTGGTGCAGTGGTTAAGAATCCACCTGCCAGTGCAGGGGACACAGGTTCGAGCCCTGGTCCGGGAAGATCCAACATGCCGCGGAGCAACTAAGCCTGTGCGCCACAGCTACTGAGCCTGCGCTCTAGAGCCCACAAGCCACAACTGTTGAAGCCCGCAAACCACAACTACTGAAGCTCACGTGCCTAGAGCCTGTGCTCCGCAGCAAGAGAAGCCACTGCAATGAGAAGCCCGTGCACCACAACGAAGAGTAGCCCTCACTTGCTGCAACTAGAGAAAGCCCGCGCACAGCAATGAAGACCCAATGCAGTCAAAAATAAATAAAAAATTAATTTAAAAAGAAACAGGCCTCTTAATAGGTGAGGTTGGGGAGTGGTGAAAGGTTTGGTGGGCCTTGTATTGTTTCTGGAGCCACATCTCTGTTCCTGTAAAGAGTAGAATTTTAAAACAAGGACAGTTGTTTTTAATTCCTCAAAGAATTGGGTGGCTACCTCAATGAAAGGACTGACACACCCATTCACCTCTGTTGGAATTTTACGTTCCCTCATTTAGCTTAGGGGACAAGGACCCCCCCAGTAAAATTCCTATCAGGCTCTGAGTATCAGCTATGGTCAGTTTAGTCAGACCGGTGGCCTCCCATCTTGGTAATCCATTTACAAACACTTTTGAGGATCCTTCCTGGGTTTAAGAAATTCTTTAACTATGGCCTGCAGCCTCAGATGGTCCCATTTCTTTTTCTTTTTTTTTTTTTGAAGTGTAGTTGATTTACAGTGTTGTGCCTATCTCTGCTGTACAGCAAAGTGGCTCAGCTTTACACATATATATTCTTTTTTTAATATTCTTTTCCATTATGGTTTATCCCAGAAGATATTGTTTATCCATTCTAAATGTAATAGTTTGCATCTACCAGCCCCAAATTCCCAGCCCATCCCTTTCCCTCCCTCTCTCTCCTGGCCTTGGCAACCGTGAGTCTGATCTCTATGTCTGTGAGTCTGTTTCTGTTTTGTAGATATGTTCATTTGTGCCATATTTTAGATTCCACATATAAGTGATATCATATGGTATTTGTCTTTGTGTTTCTGACTTACTTCACTTAGTATGATAATCTCTCGGTCTGTCCATGTTGCTGCAGATGGCATTATTTCGTTCTTTTTTACGGCTGAGTAGTATTCCATTGTATATATGTACCATATCTTCTTTATCCATTCATCTGTCGACGGACATTTAGGTTAGTTCCATGTCCTGGGTATTGTGAATAGTGCTGCTATGAACATAGGGATGCAAGTATCTTTTTGAATTATAGTTTTGTCCGGGTACATGCCCAGGAGTGGGATTGCTGGATCATATGGTAATTCTATTTTTAGTTTTCTGAGGAACCTCCATACTGTTTTCCATAGTGGCTGCACCAACTTACATTCCTCAGGTGGTCCCGTTTCTAAAGGTAACCATTTAATAGTGTCTTCAGAGTAGAAAGGCAATTCAGATAGAGGATTACTAGAATGAGTACTCAAAAGGAGGATAGAGGGGAGCAGTAGTTAAAGTTTTAGATACCATTAATCTTTCATTAGCCTTCTACAACAATTCTTTCAATGAGGCTATTTTGAAATTTTGGAGCTTTTTGGGGCTTCTGCATATCAATTAAAATGGGTACAATAGTTTAAGATGAAAGCTCTCTAAAATTTTAACAATTTAGAAGTTTTTCCAATTCAGAGGATCCAAAGCTTCAAAAAGCTAGCCCTATACAAATATTTCTCCCTGCTAACCTAATTTGTAAAAGAGAAACTCTTACCACTGTTTCCAGTAGACCCTGCAGGCAGACATACAGGAGACTGCCAGCTTTAACTGCATGCAAAAAAATCAGTTTGGGAATGCAAAAAGAGAACCCAATCTTGGCCATTTCCTGGTGGGGTTTCCTCTAATTTCCAATTAAGTACTTGCAAGCATACATAAACCCAGCTGGTATTCCCATAGGTGGCTGTCTGTCTGCACAGGAGCTGTTTGGCCTTTGAGACACGATTTGCCATTATTAATTTGGTAACCTAATTCAGATATGAGATATGATCTGAACAGCATTATGGGGACAGTGTGGTGGATCAAATGTGTGCTGCTTCTGAGTCTAGCTCCCCAAGAATGTTACGCTTTATGGTTGGGCAGGTACTTCTGCCAGTGGGGAGGTTTGGTCAATGCATGGTGCAGATACACAATGCACAGTAGAGAGAGGAAACCAAAGGGCAGAGAAAATTTTTTATGTTTAAATTATCCTTGACTTGCCTTAGAATATGAAATTTTATTTCATCACATGTGATTTATTTTTTTATTTTTCTCCTTTTTTTTTTTTTGCGGTACGCGGGCCTCTCACTGTTGTGGCCTCTCCCGTTGCGGAGCACAGGCTCCAGACGCGCAGGCCCAGAGGCCATGGCTCACGGGCCCAGCCACTCCGCAGCATATGGGATCCTCCCGGACCAGGGCACGAACCCACGTCCCCTGCATCGGCAGGCGGACCCTCAACCACTGTGCCACCAGGGAAGCCCACATGTGATTTATTAAAGTGAAAAACAGAATGGTTGTAAGTGTATTGATGGACTAGGGAGTAAGACTATGAAGACGGAAGTGACGTGTCAGAGTGAGGATACTTAAGAGGGTACATCCTGTTCCCCTCGTAGGGGGTAGGTTTAGAATATAAGGCTGTGAAGATGGTAGGCAGAGATGAGATTATAAAGAAACTTTCATGCCACTGAGCTTACATATAGGCAGCAGAATTGCTGAAGAATAAGAGGATGTGTATTCATTCAACAAATTATTATTGACCAAATATTTATTGAGTGGCTACTGTGTGCTAAGTACTGAGGAACAAAACAAAACAAAAAAATTCCTGCCTTTGGGGAGTTAACTTTCTAATGGGGAGGCAATCAAAGTGAACACCTTCCAGATTATTATAATGAATGACTTTTAATCATAGTGAATTGGAAAACTGTGGAAGGATTTGAGCAGATGAATAGCATTATTTGACTTACTCCAGCTGTTGTGTTGGGAATAAACTGGACAACGGCAAAAGCAGGGACGTAATTAAGAAGCAGTTGCAATAATCTAGACAAGAGATAATGGTGGTTTAGAGCATATGGTGGTCATAGCAGTGGAGAGGTTAAAAAGTGGTCAGATTCTGGATCATTTGAAAGTAGAACAAATAGGATTTGCTGACAGGATGGATGTGCTGTTTGAGGGGAAGAAGAGTAAGATTTTTAGCCTGAGGAGCTGAAAGAATGGAGTTGCCATTAACTGAGATGGCAAAGACTACAGGAAGAGGGTGAGATCAGGAGCTAGGTGTTGCATCTGTTAGGTTTGAGATGCCTATTAAACATCAAATGGAGACATCTCATAGGCAGTTGGATATACAGACCTGGAGTTCATGGGAATGGTTCTAACTAGATCTGTGAATTTGGGGATTAAATCAGCATATAGATGAGGTTTAAAGCCAAGACTGACTGAGACTTGATGTAATCCCCAGAGAAGTGAGGTAGAACAAAGAGGGCAAAGGACAGAGCCCTGGGGCACTCCAGTGTTTAGAGGTTAGAAAAAGGAGCGGGAACCAGCAAAACAGACTGATGGAGCAGCCAGAAAGGGAGAAGGAAAACCAGGAAAGAGTGATGTGAAGCCAAGGGAAGAAAGTGTCAGAGAAGAGGGAGTCACCAGCTGTGCCAGACCCTGGGAGGGGTGGGGGCTAAAGGGAGGACTGAGAATTGATCATTGGATTCAGCAAGTCCAAGTCACTGGTGACCTTGACAAGAGCAGTAAGAGTGGATTCGAGAAGAGAAATCGAACACAGAAGTATTGACGCTCTTTGAGTTTTCTTATAAAAGGAAGGGAAGAAATGCATTGTATTTAGAGGAGTAAGTGGAATTGAGAAAGGATTTTCTTTAAGAAAGGAGAAATAAAAGCATGTTTGTCTGCTGATAGAAAGATTCAGTAGAGAGGAAAACATTAATGATGCAGGATAAGGAAGGAGAGCAACATTTATATGGAGCAGAGATAGTTCATCAATGACTACAGGAAAGAAGATAGAATATTTAGGCACAGATGGAGATAGGTGGGTCAGTTTGGAAGTTTGTTAATATTTTCTCTTTCTTAGTGAAATAGGAAGCAAAGACATCAGTTGAGAGGGAGGATGGAGAAGGAAGCACTAGAGGTTTGAGAAGAGGCGGTATGAAATAATTGGGAGGGTGAGAAAGTACATGGAATAAGGAAATAGAGTGAGGGACATATTGAAATATGCTAGGCAGGGCTCCCCTGGTGACGCAGTGGTTGAGAACCCGCCTGCCAATGCAGGGGATATGGGTTCGAGCCCTGGTCCCGGAGGATCCCACATGCCACGGAGCAACTGGGCCCGTGCGCCACAACTGCTGAGCCTGTGCTCTAGAGCCCACGAGCCACAACTACTGAGCCCACACGCCACAACTACTGAAGCCCGTGTGCCGTAACTACTGAAGCCTTCGCGCCTAGAGCCTGTGCTCCGCAACACGAGAGGCCACCGCAATGGGAGGCCCGCGTACTGCAACGAGGGGAGGCCTGCGTAACGCAACGAGGCGTGGCCCCCGCTCAGTGCAACTAGAGAGAGCCCATGCGCAGCAACGAAGACCCAACACAGCCAAAAATAAATAAATAAAATAAATTTAATAAATAAATTTAAAATATATATATGCTAGGCAGCAAAATGAAGACACAGCGTCAGAGAGAGACTAACAGCAAGAAGGCCATTGCAGTGGTCTAAATGAGATTTGATGAGCTTCTGAATCAATTCAGGTACAATATTGGGCTCATTAGCATATAGGTAGTAGTTCAAGCTTCAAGTATGAATAAAATTGCCCAAAGAGAGCAGACTGACAATAGCAATGGATAGAGTCCACTGGAAGACAAGCTCAAAACTCAGAAGACTCCTCCAGGTAAACAGGAAGAACCATGGGAAAGAGGGCACAGAGGTAAGATTAGTTGAGGCTTATATGTGCCATCTAGGTTGATTACCTGGGAAGTTGTAGTTTTGATGAAGGAACAGGAGAGAACCCCATTTCACTGTTAGATGAGGAGTAAGTAGAAATACGGAGTACAGATAGTAAATAGACCACACTTGCAAGAAAGAAAAGTAGAAGTAGCAAAGCCCGAAACTAGGCCTGGAAAGCCATTCCTTGCAGAGACAACAGCTTCTGGAAAGACCAGGAGGTATAGAAGTGCACATATAAGGAATTTTAAATAGTTTGATATGAAAACTAAATTTTTAAAAATATTTGATTCATTTCATTTTTTGTTCCTTTGTCTTTTAAAACTGATCAGTGTATAGTTCTTTTTGGGGGAATTGGGGAGGGAGAAGTAACCTTCTATTTAGTTGTATGTATATGTGTCCCTTAGCTAACTTTAAAAAAAAAAAATACCGAGACTTTCACATGAAGTAGACTTTGAGACTGCTCAAGCTCTTGAAATGGGAAATTAGGCAGTAATATTCTTCTTAATATTGTAATGTGTTCCCATTCTCTACCTGTCATAAAATTTGTATGAAAGCTCCTTTTCCTTCATTTGCTTATTTTAGGAGGCAGCAGAAAATGTCCACTGAACGGACTTCTTGGACAAGTTTGTCCACTATTCAGAAAATAGCACTGGGCCTCGGGATCCCAGCCAGTGCAGTGGTTGCCTATATCCTATACCGCAGATATAGGGAAAGCAGAGGTATGTGAATCCATGACTGTACATATGGAAATGTTTAAACTACTATGTTCTGGCCTTGTTAAATTGAAATGAAAACTTTCCTTCCAGACTGGGTATCATTTGTTGGGATGTAATTGGCTTTCTCTGAGGGATCTTTTTTTTTTTTAAATAAATTCATTTATTTTTTATTTTTGGCTGCATTGGGTCTTCGTTGCTGCGCGCGGGCTTTCTCTAGTTGCGGCGAGTGGGGGCTACTCTTTGTTGTGGTGCACGGGCTTCTCATTGTGGTGGCTTCTCGTTGCAGAGCATGGGCTCTAGGTGCGTGGGCTCCAGTAGTTGTGACACATGGGCTTAGTTGCTCCGCAGCATGTGGGATCTTCCCGGACCAGGGCTCGAACCCGCATCCCCTGCATTGGCAGGTGGATTCTTAACCACTGCACCACCAGGGAAGTCCCTGTGAGGGATCTTTGGAACAAAGTTTTTTCTCTTCTATGTTAATGTGAAGCTAGTCTGTGAAATGAAGAACTCATTTTATCATTCTTTTGATCTCTTCCCTTCAGCAACACCAGCACTACAATGGGTTCTTTCTTTCTCCTTCTTTTATACCCATACACTTGTTTATATTTTCCTTCTATTGTTAGAAGGCTAACTGTCCGGTCCAGTTTCCCCACAGGTTGGACCTAAGGAGTAGGACCTAGAGAAATGATTTACATACAGACGAGAGAAATTCTGAACCTAGTGCGCTCCTCAGGCAACTTCTAGCCTTCATTCTTCTCCAGGAGTCGTGTCTTGGGGGAAGTAGTTTGCCCAGAATCCATCACTCCTTCCTTGCAGAACCAAATGACTTTCCGTGTTTTAGCATATGAAAACAGTAGCCCAGAGAGAATGCCCATCTTCTGGTCTTTCAGGACCTTTTAATTCCCACTCAGATGCTACTTCTCCTTCTCTTTATGGTTGAAATCCTCAGTTTATCTCTTGCATCCACATCTCTTTGATAGCTAGATTCAGGGGAGGGCAGGTAGTAGCTTTGGGTATTATCTAAGTATGATCTGACGATCTATGCAGAAGAGCGGCTGACATTTGTTGGGGAGGATGACATCGAGATAGAGATGCGAGTCCCCCAGGAGGCTGTGAAGCTCATCATTGGCCGGCAAGGAGCCAATATTAAACAGGTAACTGTGTGAGCAGGCAACGGCTTTCCCAGGGATTGATTCTGCTTTCCCTTCTTTGCCCCCATTCCATAAAACCCACTCACACCATGTATATTTTAAACAGAAAAAATACAGGAACTTATTAGGTAACTGCTATTTTCCTTCTAGAGATGAGTACTTCTCCCTAGAGAATGGGTGACTTAACTTGAAATGGGGATTTTTAATTGGATGATTCTCAGCCTGGTATAGCTTGAATCATTCCTTTCTACTATGGAATTATGAACTCTCATTAATTGACAGTAACTAATTAATTGCTCCCTGATTCTTTTTACCATCTCCTGTTGTTCAGTTGGAATGTCAGTGAAATAAAATAATTGATTCTCTAATCCAAATTAGGGGGAAAGAGTGTTCTAAACACAGAGAAACTGTTTTGGATTAACTGCTATTTGGGGTTACCTTTGTCTCTAATCTCCTTCCATAAGTACACGTAATTGAGGACTGCTTATAGCACCCTGATTTCACTGATTACTGTGTCCAGTTCCGTCTACCTCCAGGATTAGGTTTAGAGTATCCTTAGCTGACCCAGATGAGAGCTCGTCCAGAGTGTATTACCACATATCCTTTTCTCTGCAGCTACGAAAACAGACAGGTGCTCGGATCGATGTGGACACGGAGGATGTAGGAGATGAGCGGGTGCTGCTTATCAGTGGTTTTCCTGTTCAGGTGTGCAAGGCCAAAGCAGCAATTCATCAGATCCTGACTGAGAGTACCCCAGTGTCTGAGCAGCTCTCAGTTCCCCAGAGATCTGTGGGCAGAATCATAGGTACCACTGGACAGCTTCCTCTGCTGTTTCCTTTTTTGTTTACCTTTGCCTTTCTTTCACACCTTCCCAAGGGTTTCTCCTGACCTACTTCGCTTCACCTTGCTGAGAAAAAAAGGCAGGGACATTGAGACCAGAGCTTTACTTTTTTACAGAAGTAAAATCAGTGGTAAAGCAAAACTCATTATCTCAAGAAGTTTTATGATCTGAACCTTACAAATAGGTTCCAGAAGGGTTCAGGTAAATGTATTTACCTCAGGTTTTTAAAGGGAAGCTAAGGATGCTCATTTTATCCCAAATCTTTCAAGACAGTGCTCTAGAAAGCACCTATTATGCCTTCCCATGGAGCATTCCTTATGCTGCTGGAAGAGGCAGAGAAATGTCCTGTTCCTGGTCCAGTGTTTCACACACCGTGTAGGGTATCTTCTAATGAAGTGGGGATGTAAAGTATGCCGAGTGGCCAAAAAATGCAAGTGACATGACCACATTAACCTATACAATGTGTAGAATTTAAATAAAATGGATAGAGCAAATAATCCAGTATTCCCCTTAGTATAGTACAGATTTCAGTAGCTCCTGCTTTCCATTCACTGTCTTCCATTCTGTTTAGTTTGAAAATGAGAACTGACTCTCCCCTCCTAGTATGTACAAAACAGTGGTGTCTCTAGTAGTTAAGGTTACTGAGGAGGGAAGGACAGGTTTTTATGTATTATTCAATGCAGGGAGAGGCGGCGAGACAATTCGTTCTATCTGTAAGGCCTCGGGAGCCAAAATAAACTGTGACAAAGAATCAGATGGGACATTGCTACTATCAAGACTTATAAAAATCTCAGGAACACAGAAGGAGGTGGCAGCAGCTAAGGCAAGTAGCTGATAGATTTGAATTGTATCTAAGAGTGAGAAGAACACTTTACTCCATCCCATCAATATCTGGCCACGTAGATATCATCCCTTGTCTTATTTTCCACAGCATTTGATACTGGAGAAAGTTTCAGAAGATGAAGAACTTAGGAAGAGAATTGCTCATTCTGCAGAAACCAGAGTCCCACGGAAGCAGCCAATCAGCATAAGAAGAGAGGAAGTGACAGAGCCAGCTGGGGCTGGAAAGCCAGCTTTATGGAAAAACACTGGCACTAGCTTGGAGCAGGCTGCACCTCTGGCAGTTCCTCCCCACAAAGGAGGTGGTGACACGTCTGTTGTAGGACCAGAAGAGCGTTCCTGCAGGAAACCTAATGATGACAACCTTCAGAAGTTTGGAGCCCAGACCAGTCCAGAGACATCCATGTTTGAAAGTATGTAAGAAAGAGGGAACCCATGAGCCATATGGAAGATAGAAAAAGTGGCTTAGATAACCCAAAATAGGAAACAATAAAAAAAAAATTCTATTTTCTCGACTACACTTACAAGTCTTTAATCACAGATAGGACTTTCTGGCAATATTTTACTTGGGATTAGTACTAAGCACAAATACTTTTTTTCTGAATACAAACCAGCTAATAATTTTAGAAAACTATAGAAATATGCTAGTTCACAGGAAACTAGTCTGTGAGTAATAGATCAAATAATTGAATTACATGGTACTCTTCCTCCAGACCTATTTATTTAAATAAGTAAAATACTGAGTCCAGTTTTTTCCTGAATCATTACTGTTTTAAAAAATCTACCTCATTCAAGAAGAATAAAAAGGCTGTGGGCTGTTTCTTCTATGTATAGGTACTAGGATGGGCAGGGAAGACCAGGGCCCCTAAGACGTTCATAGACTTGTCCAGGGTCACATAATGAGTCAGTGGTAGAAAGGGATCTGGAACAGGCCCACATCTGTCCATGTATCTTCTCCCTGGTCCATGCTGCAGCTAGCATATGAGGATTTCCCTTCATTATAACTGGTGGCTGATTTGAATACGTGGCAGATGACTAAGAATGTGACCGAACTCTTATTACTCAGATACATAGAAAGGAACAGAACATAGCTTAGTATTTTTCTTCAGGATGTTCTTGTATGATGCATCTAGTTGTCACTCTAGCCATTTTTAAATGGTGGTAGCCACTGGGTATTTGTACCTCTCACCCTCCTGATGCAGTCTTCCCATTTCAACCAGAGATGATTCTAGTAATGGTCACCATATTAGGTAATAATGATTCTGCAGCTTAACTTGCTTATCCCTGTGGTTAGTCCCCAGTCCAGACTTCAGTTTCCATGCTGATGAATTCCTAGAAGTCTATGTCTCTGCCTCTGAACATCCTAACCACTTCTGGATCCAAATCATTGGCTCCCGCAGCCTGCAACTGGATAAGCTTGTCAGGGAGATGACCCAGCACTATGAAAATAGTCTGGTGAGTTGCCATAGGGACAGGGCAGGGGTTTGATGGAAAGCGGGCATATCTTTTTCATTGTGACATATTCTCTTCCCTTTTCTGTGGAGCAGCGGCTTGTTCTTCCTTCCTTCTGGTATCCACGGTTTACTTTTTGGCCTACCCCTTCCTAACTCTGCCCTCTCCTGCCTCCTCATCCCCTTGTGTAGCCTGAAGACTTGACTGTGCATGTAGGAGACATTGTCGCAGCACCTTTACCTACAAATGGTTCCTGGTATCGAGCCCGGGTCCTTGGCACCTTGGAGAATGGGAACCTGGACCTCTACTTCGTTGACTTTGGAGATAATGGATATTGTCCACTGAGGGACCTCAGGGTGCTCAGGTCAGCGTGGGGGACAGGCTGGAGTCTCGCTTACTGACTCAGTCCTGGCCGTAGGGTGGTGAGCTGTTGGCACTTATCACCAGGGGGCGTTGGAAGAGAACCTCTTTACAGTGCTCAGATGATTATCATCTTCTGCAGGGCTAACTGCTGTCTAGAAGCCAGGAATATAAGAAGGCCCTTCTGGCACTAGGATTCTAATTTCAGTTTCTTTCATTTTAGGAGTGACTTCCTGAGCCTTCCATTTCAAGCAATAGAGTGTAGTCTGGCACGGATAGCCCCCTCAGGTAAATTAGTCCTATTACCTATTGACTTTGCCTCCATATAGAATAGCTTTCATAGAGCACGTGGGAGGGAGTCTCACATTCCCAGGCTTTTTGAGTTCTGGGGGCTCAGGTGCCTTTTCATCACCAGTGCTAGAAAGCAACGGTCAGAAACGTGCCTGGCAGTCAGACATAGGTGCCTTTTGAAGTAGACAAAGGTAGTTCCGGTTTTCCTCCAGGACATAATCCCACCCCCGTCAGCACTGACCCCTTCTTAGGCTCTCTCTACAATTTTTTATGAGGTGAACAATGGGAAGAGGAAGCTTTGGATGAGTTTGACAGACTCACTCACTGTGCTGGGTGGAAGCCCCTGGTGGCCAAGATCTCTAGCTACGTCCAGTCTGGGATCTCAACTTGGCCCAAGATCCACTTATACGACACTAGCAATGGGAAGGTAAGACTGGGGTTCACACGTTGCTCACTGTCCCTTCAGTGTATTTATAGCCTCATTTACTTTTTCTCTCCCAGAAACCCTTATTTGATGATATTCCTGACTCATAAGATCCTGCTTACTGAACCACCAAAGGAATTTTTTAAAGTATCAATCCTAGCTCTTCTGCCCTATTTCCTCTGATTTGCCCTTCCTTCAGAGAGAACATCATTCCCTTTTCATCTTTCTTCTCAGAAACTTGATATTGGGTTAGAATTAGTTCGTAAAGGATACGCAATTGAGCTTCCTGAAGACATGGAAGAAAACAGAGCTGTCCCAGTAACGTCGCCCAATGTGGTGAGTGAGCATTGTAGTCATTCAGGGTGCTGCTTTGGGGCAAATCTGGTGCCTTGAGACAAGAGGGCTTCTAGTCGTGCATGAGAGTTTGTAGAGCATTCTCTTCTCTTAAGGACTCTGAGTTGCTCCACTAGTTGGTCAGAGAAGACCTTGTGTGCCTCAGCAGCCAAACCGGATTCTGTGAGCAAAATGATGGGGCGGCTTCTCCTTTCCCACCAGCCAAACACATTCTTCCTTTTTCTCTTGTTTTCATCCCTTCAGGCCACAGAAACAGATGTCTCTCTCCGCAGCACGGTCACTGAGACCAAGAAGAGCCCTGGAGAGATGGCGCATACCCTGTCCTGCCTCAGTTTATTAGGTACAAACAGCATTTTCTCCCTAGAGCATCTCTGGAAGTTACCATTTCTTAATCAGCCTCTCCAACTAGGGAGGTTGTTAAGACTTACCTCTTAACCAAGGTGGTCATCGAGCACCAAGAAGCCCATTTTTTTCCCTGAGCCTCAGTGGCAGTGCCTGCTAAATTAGGGCAGTGTCTGACTTTATCCTCATTTCCCCTACATAGAAGCTGCCTCTGTGTCTGGTGATGATAACCTTGAAGATGACTACTTAGTCTGAAGTCACCTTCAGTTGCCTCAGCCATCTGCTTTGCAGTAAGTAGAGCTACCATCTATCTGTAGCAACAGGAAAGTAATGAGGGTGACAACAGGGGCCTTGCCTCTTCCCCATAGCCCATCTTACCACTACTTCTCTGCAGCTGCTTTCCTGTAGCTTTACTTTCAGACTGAGCCCTTTCAGCTTTTTGTGTCTTTGTGTCTTTGGCAGGATTTGGCATAAGATTTGGTGCCTGGAGAGAGGAGCCTGTGATAGAGATCAGTGCAGTTCTTCCTTCATTATATACAAGATCTGGCTTGCTGTGGACCAAATGCATTTGCTCCTTCCACTGGACTACCGGAAAGTGTGAGGGGTGGAGGGAGACAAATACATGCCCCTACTCCCCTGCCACCCCTGTGCCACTTCCAGTGTTTGAGTCCTGCTGCGCTACTTCCAGCCTGCTCAGTGTGCAGCTAGCTCCCCTCGACCACTCACAAAGCACACTTACTGCTAGGCTGCGTCCTTTGGAGGCTGGGAAACAGCCAGGGTTTGGTTATTGGAAATGATGATTCTGCAGACTCCTGACTCACCTCATCAGGTGACTGGTTAAGGAGAGTTTTTTAAGTGGTAAACTCAAAGACTGCAGTTGAGTCAGGAGGCAAAGGCAAAACTCAGCCTAATTATATTGAAAAGCCTCGGGAAGTGGGAAGAGGATACTGCCTCCCAGCCTCAACTGCTGATATGTTATTGGAGACAAGGTTTTTGAAACAGTGCTCCAACTATTTCCCAGTAAACTTTGGTTAAAATACAAGTAGACAAGGAGAAAGGTGACTCAGGAAATATTCTAAATTGCTGGTATAGTATCTATAATATATATGTATACACACGCAGCCATAGAGCTCGTGTAGCTGTTCAAATCATTTGGGGTTCCTTTGCTGAATAAAGTTCTCAAGAAAATTATTTAAAACTAAATGCTGGTTGAATCACAAGGTGGAAACGAGTCTATGGGTATCTTGTGAACTGAAATCTGGTGAAAATTGCCAAACACCTCACACAGAGGGGCCCATCTATGAAACATCTGTCCCTCTCACACACAGATCATATTCTTGCCGTAAAGCAACTTCAGAATTAATCATTCACTAAGACCCCACCTAAAAGGAGTAGACTAGGATTCTAGAAACATGGGTTCTAGGGATAGATCTTTGCTGTGAACTTATGGGGCCTGTTTCCTTATAGCATCTCTCCGTTTCTGACAGTATTTTGAGGATCCAGTGAGAACTGTGAAGGTATTTGGAAGTAATGTGGGTGGTAGGATGATGACAAATGAACTTTTTTTTTAAATATCAGCAAGGTAAAGTAGAAGACTTAAAACTAGTATGTAAGGCTATCATATGCAGGATTTTTTAAATCTAGGAATTAGTGACGTCCACCCCTATACACATGGTAACTATATTTTCCCATAGACACAATTTTCAAATTTTATTGTCTTAGAAAAGTCTCAGTACCAAGTAGCAGAAAGGCTTCAGTGAAGGCGCATCTCTGAGTAGCTTGGGTAGTCCCACAGGAATCAGTGAAGGGCTGCCATTGATATGACATTTCAGACCTTGGCTGCACTCACTCAGTGAAGAAGGCTCGGCCCTGGAATTGGAGCTGCTGTACAACAGGGTCATGAGGCCAGTTAGTCCCCAGTTTCCTCAGCCTTTACGCCTTTTTTTGGAATATTTATTTTTTTAATTGAAGTGTAGTTGATTTACACTGTTGTGCCAATCTCTGCTGTACAGCAGAGTGACTCAGTTATACACATATAGACATTCTTTTTTTATATATTCTTTGCCATTATGGTTTATCACAGGATATTGAGTATAGTTCCCTGTGCTATCAGTAGGACCTTCTTATCAGCCTTTACTCTTGAGGGGTCCCCTGATAGAAATCATTCATAGGACTTCTTGCTCTGGAAAATGAGTAGTGTCTCATTCTTTTTTTTTGCGGTACGCGGGCCTCTCACTGTTGTGGCCTCTCCCGTTGCAGAGCACAGGCTCCGGACGCGCAGGCTCAGCGGCCATGGCTCACGGGCCCAGCCGCTCCGCGGCCTGTGGGATCTTCCCGGACCGGGGCACGAACCCGCGTCCCCTGCATCGGCAGGCGGACTCTCAACCACTGCGCCACCAGGGAAGCCTGTGTCTCATTCTTAACTGTAGTTTGTTACTGTGTATGAAAGCCTGTTCCTTTAATATGGCCTTTAAGCCTTGTCAGTTTACATTGCATTCTGATGGGTTCCCTATTCCAGTATAACTCTCTACGTTTTCTGCTTCCTGGGATGCTCCTCCCCTTGAGCCAATGCCACAGGAACCATGTACCTTCTCTGATTTCCTCCACATCAAAGGAAAGGAAATAGCACTTGTCTCCAATTTGAACCAAAATATATGGGTGAAAGTCTCCCAGTAAGGCTTAAGTCTTCCTGAATTCCCTAGTGCTTGGTTTTGCTCCTGGCAGGTGCTCAGATGGTTAGAATAAATGGGGAAAGGCAAAAACTGAAAATCCTTGGGTCCTTTCTCTCTCTGGCTCAGGCCCCTTTGATCTTTTCAGTCATCAAATGTTTATCTATCTATCCTACAATGAATTCAGCTCTGTGAGGCTCAAAGAAACAGTGAACACTTGAGGATTGCACTACCCTTTATTCCTAAGATGGAAGGTGTTCTGAAGCACATCCTGGGCCCCTGGTTCTCATTTATCAAGGCTCCGAGCCCTTCACAGAGTAAGAATAAGCATGTTCAGGGAGTTTCACTGGGCAGCTGGCCTAGGTCCCTTTCAAGGGGATACACCATAAAGATGACATTGTTCCAGGGAGGAAGGGCCGGGTGATCTGGTCTGACCACTTCAAAGCCCATGTAGCTGAAGGCCCGTAGCAGGGCACCTGTGAAAAGAGAGAGGAAATTAGAACACTCTGAAACTCAGTACAGCTGTTCCCCCAGCCTTGGCTTCTTCCAGTAGGGAATGACTTGGGGGGTGTGGGAAACAGTGTAGTGCAGGCACTGGGATGATGTGCTTTGGAGTCAAACAAACCTAGACTCTAACCTGGCTGGAGTTTACTATACCGGGAAGGTATAGTAAACTCTTGACCACCTTTGTCTTTTATCCAATGAAGTATAAACTCCTTGAGGGAGGAGGTATAGTTTCTGTAATGTGTGCCTAGCATCTGGTTAATTATATTCCTATCCTCCTGGCCTAATGACTGACCCTTTCACTCTATAGGTGTTTAATACACTTGAGATCCTTTCTGTCCTACCAGCCAGATCCCTTGAATGGCTTCTTTGTAATTTCACCAGTGCTCCTTCAGTCTAGATTCTGAAATCTACGTGCAGGGCCTTCCTGATAGTCTAGTTGTGACTTGAATGAACGGAATGCTAGATGCCTTAATTTCCTTGGCGGGGAGTAGGGGGTGGGTGTTGAATCCCTGAACTGCCTGAGCATGCCCTTTTTTAAAGAGTGAGGGGAAGAAGGTCTACCAAGGAAAAGTCACTTGTCAGCTGCTTCAGCACAAAGGGCCAGGAAGGACAGAGCAGATCCCCACCTCTGTCATTCCGGTTGTTTTGGAAGTTTACAAGCACAGAATCCACATTGGTCTTCTCCTCCACATACTCCAGTGTTGCAGTCAAACTAGGGACCAGAGGGAAAATGGTCAATGTAATGTTCAGCAAACTCAAAATCCAGAAAGATGCCTACTTGCAGCAGAAGAGATCTTATTAGTTTTTCCTGACCCAAGCCAGGAAATGAAAGTTGCTAAACTCGTTTTGATAGATTTTTTTCTCTGAAGCCAAGGGATTATACACTACTGGACTGACACCATGCCATGGAAGGGGCTTGGGGTGAAGGGGCCACTCTATAAAGACAAACAGCTAGAGAACACTTCCTTTCAACTATTTATGCATTCCCACTTGTGTTTCTGAATCAGTTTAGCAACCTCCCATGGGCTGTTATCCTTTGAACCCCAGATCCTGGCTCAGCTCACAGGCTTGTTCAGTGGTTTGAATGTATCCAGCTCCTGAATAAGCCCTCACTGGTTAGCATGCCCACTACCTGATTATGACATAAGAGCGAAATCCCCTAACCTCTTTGCTCCCCTCTCCCCCATACAGGCTCAGTCACCTTTCCCGGCTGCCTTGATCCAAGGCCCGGTATGGGATATCTAGGAAGAGTCTGTGGTCACAAAGAAGGCCGTGCCAATGGGCAGAGGTCTGGGGGGTGAGGCGGAAGTGGAAGTCTAACTGCACCGGGTCCTGGTGAAGCAGGGGGTCAGTAGCCAGCACCGTCAGGTTCCCAGCCTAGAAAAGGAGTAAAAATGAGTAATATTCTCCTATTTCTGTGCTCACCTAACCCTCAAATCATATCTCAGGCCAGTTTGGGTGTGTCTGTGGAAGCAAGGCAGGGGCTGATGGAGAGCCTGGGAAAAGTGGAGCCAAGGTCTTACTCAATATCCCTCAGTCCTGGGACCTAACTCTGTTCCTATCATGGAGTTCTCTTCGATACAAATAATTTGGAATCTGGAGTCAGTGGAGTATTACTGCCTGCTGACCTCGCTCGGTGTGCTCTAACCATTCAGAAACGTATTTACATCAGAGAGCTTAAAGCTGGGCCATCTATTTACTGTCTCACTGATAATACTCTTCTACTTTTCTCCATCATATGTTTTCTCTAAATTCTCCCATTTCTTATTTAAAATGCATAGCTCATACCTAGGCATGTTATTGAGATATGATACAAAGGCAAGGGCAGGAGTTCTGGGTTCTAGTCCCAGAACTTAGCATCTAAGCAGCTTTATGTCTTAATACAGTCTATCATTGTTTCCACTTTCTCTTTTCCCATCCTGCTTTTCACCACCAGCCCTAAGACCTTGCCTTAAGATCTCTGGACCAGAATCCTTGTCTATAAAGTAGCTTTTACACATGAGCTCCGAGGTCTCATCTAGCTCTAACTTATTATGATTTATTTTCCAACTAGCTAATGTCCCTTTGCAAGATATCATTACCGCAAGGGGCTGCCATGTCACAGCACCAACTCCCAGTCCACTTACCGAATACAGTTCTTTAAGCTGGTCTTGATCACCCTGCTCGCTGCTTCTGCCCCTGTGAAGGCCTACTAGGGACTCAGGAGCACTGAAGACAGCAACGGGGTCGGAGTGTCAAGTGCTCCTGTTCCTTATAAGTGATGCTGATGGGGAAAAAGAGGTCCAAATTAGTTTATTTCTGAGTCTGAGATGGGGAAAGACTCTTAACTTCCAGGTACACAGGGTCAGGCTCTGGCACCATCTTCTGTATCTTATGTGAACCAACCCATCTGTTTCCATTTTCCCAAGCTAGCCAGATAGAAAACGTTTATGAAGCTCCATGCAGGCCTTCTACGCTATTTTGCTATTATCATCTTTTGCCACTTGGGAAGTTCTTTCGAATTCTTTTTTCTTTACAGTGTATATAAACAACTACAAGTAGAGATGAAAACAAGTACCTTTTATAACAAGGCAGCATCTTCTCCCGGAGGGTGATCCGGTATTTGTAACGGTAAAGGTAATAGGCGTATGGTGACCAGATCGGGTAGAGGTAGTTCCGTGTTTTTCCCCTCTTGATATAAGAAAGGGAGTAGATAAAGGGGCGCGACCTGTTACGAGGCAGTTTCTTAGTTCAGTGCCTCCCTGAGGCAAAGTGAGGTTCAGGGATGGGTGGCAGAGGTTTAGGCAACTGGTGCCATTGTGACACGGTGAGCACTATGACATGGACAAAGCGTTAGCCCTTACACCGCCTCAGGACTCCTCTCTGCTGCTCCCTACCCCGTCACCCTCTTAGGTAGCCCCAAGGCTTCTGTTCAACTAGTATGCACTTCACAGCTACACCAGAAGTTAAAATACTTTGGCTTCTGTAGTGGTTGGTAAACAGCCCTGGCTGACCACTTGTGCCCACACAATGTGGGCTCCTCTCTGGCATGTGCATGTGCAAACACACACTTCAGCAACTAAAGGGTTGGGGTCTGATACTGCAGGAAGCTTCTAAGGCCCTGATCCAGCATCTGACCTGACTGGTTGGTTCCTGGTTCCTATCAGTTAAATATTTTATCATCCCTACCTTTAATAAGCCAGTGGTGCTACCCATTGTTGAACTTTCTCATTGCCTTATAGGGTAGGAATTGCAAACTAAATGCCTGCAGGGACCTGGACAACTAATGGAAATTAGTGGAGCTGCTGGGCGGGACTGAAGCCAAATGAAAAGCTCACACCCTGGGCTTCCCTGGTGGCGCAGTGGTTGAGAGTCCGCCTGCCGATGCAGGGGACACGGGTTTGTGCCCCGGTCCGGGAGGATCCCACATGCCGCGGAGCGGCTGGGCCCGTGAGCCTGCGCATCCGGAGCCTGTGCTCCGCAATGGGAGAGGCCACAACAGTGAGAGGCCCGCATACCGGAAAAAAACAAAACAAAACAAAAAGCTCACACCCTAAAAAAAAGTGACACAATAGCTCCAAACAGCTGCCATGCAGGAATGCAAACTCAGTGGTACCAGATCATATGATTTTTCAACAGAAACTGGAAAGATTGATTTTTGTGATAAATTTCTCAAATTTTAAAAAAATATTGGCTACTAACTTAAAAAATAAAAATTGTTGATTAAAAAAATCAACATGGTGTGTAAAATTTGGTTCTGCGGCCACCAGTTTGAGACTTCTGCATATTCATTTATTCATCCATTTAACAAATATTTATTGAGGGCCTACTATGAGCTTAGGATACACAGTAAACAAAACAAAGATCCCCTGCCCCATGGAACTTCTAACAGTGAAAAAACAAACCTAAACACTAAGCACAAGAAAATGATTTCATATGTTAGATGATAGCTGCTATGGAGGAAAATAGAGTAGAATAAAGAAGGATCAGGAGTGTGAAGGAGGTGGTGCAGTTGCAGTAATAAATAGGGTGATCTAAATAGGCCTCATTGAAAAGGTGACATTTAATCAAAGACCTGAAGGGGGTGAGGGATTTAGGCCAAGCGAGCATCTGAGGGTAAAAGCAGTCTGTGTCAAAGCAACAGCCAGTGGAAAAGCCCTAAAGAGAATGTGTCAAATGTTTTCCACAAACAGCCAGGAGTCCACTGTGGGTGGAGTAGTATAAGCTATAGGGAGAGTAGAAAAAGAAGAGAGCTAATGGGGCCAGGTCATTGTAGGGCCTTATAGACCATTTTCTGGCCTTTTTCTTTTACTCTGAGTAAAGGGGGAAGTCATTGCAGATTTTGGGTAGAAGAGACATGATCTGACCTGTGTTTTTAGAAAGATTCTGACTGTTGTATTGTAAATAAACTGTAGAGCTTTAAACGATGTTTGTTAGGAGACTATTGCAGTAATCCAGGAGAAAGATAGTGTCTTATTCCAGGGTGGAGCATTGGAGGTGATGGGATGTGGCTGGATTCTGGAAATAGTATAAAGGTAGCACCTACAGGATTTCCTGGCGTAGGAGAGAAGTTGAGTCCAAGAACTGAAAGAATGGAGTTACCATCAACTGAGAGGGGAAAGGCTGCAGGTGAGGCACTATGGGGCAGGGTATAGAGATGGATTTAGTTTGGAGCATGTTAACTTTGAATTGTCCATTAGACATGTAAGGGGAAGATGACAGGCAGTTGGATATTCATGTCTGGAGTTTAGAAGACTAGGGTGAAGACAGAAATTTGAAGTCATTGGCGTATAAATGGTACGTTAAGCCATGAGACTGAATGGGATCACCAAGAGTGTGTACATTGAGAAGAGTAAAGATCCAAAAACTGAGTCCTGGGGGCCCTCTGAGAAGTGGGGAATAAAAGAGGAATCAGCAAAGGAGACTGTGAAGGAAAATAGTGAAGTAGGAAGGAAATAAAAACAAATTGGTGTCCTGGAAGCTAAGAAAGTGTAATTACGAGGAGGGACTAATGGTCAAAGGCTGTTTATGTGTCAAATAACAGGATGTATAGAGCATCTTTCCATAAATCTCTTCTGCCAAACAGACCCTATTCACTCCATTTATATGGTTTACTCCCCAGTACTGAGACCCTCCACGGAGGGAACCGTCTCCCTTGTGATTTAGAATTCTTTAAACATGAGCCTAAATACTGCAGTGTCACGATTAAGGATTAGACGACTTCCTGGGGCTTGCAAGTTTTCCAGAGGATCCCATCCTTCCACCACTTTTAGGCAGGTTTGAAGTAAGGAAAAATGAGAGCAGCACCCTCTCCCCTCAGCATCCAGCTATCACAGAATGTCAGAATTGGAAGTGCCCTCAGAGAGCTACTAGAGCTCAGTCGAAGCCCCCATCTTAAAGACAAAGTGAAGCCAAGAGGGAAAGGGTGTCTTTCCCGGTGTCAGTGCACCTAACAGTCACTCCACTACGTGTCAGTGGCTATGGGTGTCCCTCCCCCGAAAAGAAATTGGGAGAAAGGAGTAGAGGCATGCTGAATCGTGGAGCATTCATCCCAGATCTCCGGTCTCGAGGCAGCCGAGTCGCAGCCCAATCCGGGCCCGGGCTTCCCCCGGGCTTCCCCTGGGTTCAGCTCGGACAGAGCCGCGCCGGCTCAGGCGCGCCGCGGGCACCCGGTGAGGGCCTTTCCTGCCGCCGGCGCCGGGGGCCTTCTACGCCTCCATCCGCGCCCGAGAACATGGCGGCGGCTACAGGCAGGTCTCTGCTGCGGGCGGGCACTGAGCGGCTGGTGCGAGGAGGGGTTTGGGAGCTCCTCCGGCCGCGACTTGAAGGGGGCACCTCCGGCTCGGAGCGCGACTTCAGCCTGTCTCACAGTCGGGTGAGGGCCGGGGGTGCGTTCTGGGGCTCCTTGACTGGGGCGCGTTGAGACCTGGTGGGGCCCCGGCCTGCGGGTGGTGGGCTCTCCTTGAGGGGCCGGCGGCCAGAGGAGGAGGCTTCTCCGTGGAGACTCGCTCACCCTCGCTCCCCCGGCCGCCAGGGCACGGTCATTGTGGAGCGCTGGTGGAAGGTGCCGCTAGCGGGAGAGGGCCGGAAGCCACGCCTGCACCGGCGGCACCGCGTCTACAAGCTGGCGGAGGACACGAAACACCGGCCCAAAGACAACCTGGAGCTCATCCTCACGCAGTCGGTGGAGGGTAAGGCCCAGGCAGAGGTGCTTCCTGTCTCAGGCTGGTCCTGTTTGGCATCAGCTTTTTTCTGCCCTTTTACTAATTTGGGGGAATGACCAGCTCATATTTGAGAAGAGGAAGCCATAAAAAGTACTGTGATGGTGACATTGGCCTCCTCCATAGAAAATCAGAACATGAATGCAGCAGCATCATTAACAGTGTGTGGGGAGAAAGAGACCTGACAGTATGTGCCACAGGTACTGAAATCCTGTGATGGGACAGTGCTTCACTTTGTACAGGGAATATTAAGTTTCTAAATCAGGTCCTAAAGAAATGAATTAGAAATCTCTTAAGTGTTGTTCTAGTGAATACTAGTATTTCTTCTAGGAAGAATAAGCACTGTGAGAGAATAAGAGGCCTTTTTTCCTTTGATCATCTCCTTTTTTAGGGACTGCTTGATAATTCTGATCCAGTGTCTCTGTTCTCTGTTGGCAGAACTTGGAGTCCGAGGTGACCTGGTCTCAGTGAAAAAATCTGTAGGCCGTAATCGACTACTTCCTCAAGGACTGGCTGTATATGCGTCTCCTGAAAACAGGAAGCTGTTTGAAGAGGAGAAATTGGTGAGCCCGGAAGACGGCAGAGGGACTTGGAGGAATTAAAACCTTAAGATTACCTCTAGCAACTTCTTCTAGCCCCTACTTCATTTTCAGATGAAGTAGGGGCTAGAACAGGAATTCAGAAGCCCAGCCTATGCCAAGCATAGCAAGAGTTTGTTATTAGTTACCACGAACTCATTTTTCTTTCATCTGTAACTTTCTTTTCTAGCTGAGACAGGAAGGAAAATTAGAGAAGATCCAGACCAAGGAAGGTGAGACGGTGAGTAGAAACATAGAAAATCTTTATTTATGGGTCACCTACAAAGTCACCAACCTCTTCCTGAAAGACTTCTTGATTTCCTTGAAGTCTCCTGATTTCAAGCACAAGGTAGGGGCAAGGGAAGTGTTGTGGTTACCATAACTGGTATCGAGATATCCTAGGATATCCTGACCTGTTGGGTGAAGTGCTCTAGTTTATTGAGGGAGGCCCCAACCTGGGTACCAGGGGACCCATGGAAAAGTGAGATGAGGACTTTGCCTTCGGGGTTGTTTACAGACAAGTTGGAGAGAAAATAGACACATGAGAAAGTGATAAACTCAAGGCAGTAAATTATGAGTGACATGGACCAAAATGAATTAGGGTGATTGGGAAAGTATTTTTTTCAGATGGGATTGAATTAGGCCTTATGGGATTAGTAGGCTTTGAATAGACCAGGAGGGTGGGAAAGGTATTCTTAAGGGAGAAAAAGTAGATAGTTAAGGCACGTTGTTGTTGTTGTTTAATTTAAAAAAAAGTTTACGCAACTTTTAAAGGTTACACTTCATTTACAGTTATTATAAAATATTGGCTATAGTCCCCATGTTGTAGAATACATCCTTGTAGCTTGTCTTACACTCTATATCTGTGCATCTGTTTCTTTTTTGTTATATTCACTGGTTTGTTGTATTTTTTAGATTCCACATATAAGTTATCATACAATATTTGTCTTTCTCTGACTTATTTCACTTAGCATAATGCCCTCCAAGTCCATCCTTGTTGTTGCAGATGGCAAGATTTTGTTCTTCTTTATGGCTTAGTATTCCATTGTGTGTGTATGTGTATGCACATACATATTTTTTTGTGTGTGTGTATATACACATATATACTACACCTTCTTTATCAGTTCATCTGTTGATGGACACTTAGGTTGCTTCCATATCTTGGCAATTGTAAATAATGCGGCTGTGAACATTGGGGTGCACGTATCTTTTCAAATTAGTGTTTTTGGTTTTTTCAGACATATACCCAGGAGTGGAATTACTAGGTCATATTTTTAGTTTTTTGAGAAACCGCTATACTGTTTTCCACAGTGGCTGCACAAACTTACATTCCCACCAACAGTGTATGAGAGTTCCCTTTCTTCCACATCCTCTCCAACATTTGTTATTTGTGTTCTTTTTGATGATAGCCATTCTGACAGGTGTGAGGTGATATCTCAGTTAAAGCATGTTTTAAAATAGAAAGTAGACCAGTCTAGCTAAAACAGAGGACTTCTATTAGGAAATATATGACTGGAAAGAGGGTTGGGGCATAATTTACAAAACATCTTTAATCCTCAGCTAATGAATTTATACTTTGTTCTGTAAGCAGGGAGGAATTGTTATGGTGTAGGGGTGGGATTGAAGGGCCAGAATATTGTGTTAAAACAGTCTGTGAAAATCATTCCATCCTGAGATATACCAGCAGCCCCCATTGGTGAGCCTAACCTTGGTTTGCGGGGCGGTGTTTAAAAAGTTTTAAAATTTAAAAAAAATTTTTCTTTCTTTCGGCTGTGCCAGGTCTTAGTTGCAGCATGCAGACTTCTTAGTTGCAGCGTGCATGTGGGATCTAGTTCCCCGACCAGGGATTGAACCCGGGCCCCCTGCATTGGGAGCACGGAGTCTTACCCACTGGACCACTAGGGAAGTCCCTGATGAGCCTAACTTTGACATGGCCTGTTTCTCCTTGCTTAGGAATAGCCACGTATAGGCAGCATTTCCTTTCAGAGCATCGCTAAAACGTCTTTCCATAATATCAGCCTTGAGACAATGAGAATTTTTATCTTTCGTATTCATCATCTCATCTATCTTGGCTATGAGGCAGAAATTGTGCATAGCCTCTCAGACTGTGTGCCTCTTGGCCTCTTGCTAACATGTTTCCTCTCCTTTGATTACAACTCTAACCTATCTTCTGTGTATAATTCCTCTCAGACAGTGAAATTTCTGAGAAGATGCCACCTGCAGGTAGGGATGAAGAACAATGTCAAATGGGAGCTAAACCCTGAAATAGTTGCCCGCCACTTCCTCAGAAATGTGAGTATTCCCAAACACTGCTGTACCCCTGAGGGTGGAAACTACCCTTGGGAAGAAGAAGCTACCCCAGGATTGATCCCTCTGTTAGGAAAGGGTATGATCATCCAGCTGGAGTTATGGAAAGCATTTTTTTTTTAATTGAAGTATAGTTGATTTACAATGTTGTGTTAATTTTCTGCTGTACAGCAAAGTGATTCAGTTATACATATATATACATCCTTTTTCATATTTTTTTATTATGGTTTTTTACAGGATATTGAATATAGTTCCCTGTGCTGTACAGTAGGACTTCATTTTTTATCCATTCTATACATAATAGTTTGCATCTGCTAATCCCAAACTCCCAATCCATCCCTCCCCCACCTGGCAACCACAAGTCATTTCCCTCCCACACCCGTGTAAACCAATCAAGAACGCTTTCCCTAAGTTGGACAGCCTCATGTAAATCAATGCAACCTGCCCCTTGGCAACCACAAGCCTGTCCTCTACGTTTCTGAGTCTGTTTCTGTTTCATAGATCTTTTTTCTAATATAAATTTATTTATTTATTTATTTATTCATTTTTGGCTGCGTTGGGTCTTCGTTGCTGCACGTAGGCTTTCTCTAGTTGCGGTGCGCAGGCTTCTGATTGCGGTGGCTTCTCTTGTTGTGGAGCACGGGCTCTAGGCATGCAGGCTTCAGTAGTTGTGGCACGCAGGCTCAGCTGTGGCTTATGGGCTCTAGAGTGCAGGCTCAGTAGTTGTGGCGCATGGACTTAGTTGCTCCGTGGCATGTGGGATCTTCCTGCACCAGAGCTCGAACCCATGTCCCCTGCATTGGCAGGTGGGTTCTTAACCACTGTGCCACCAGGGAAGTTCTGTTTCATACATCATTTATGTCATATTTTAGATTCCACATATAAGTGATATCATATGGCATTTGTCTTTTTTTATTTTTTTTGCAGTACGCAGGCCTCTCACTGTTGTGGCCTCTCCCGTTGCGGAGCACAGCCTCTGGATGCGCAGGCTTAGCGGCCATGGCTCACGGGCCCAGCCGCTCCGTGGCACGTGGGATCCTCTCAGACCAGGGCATGAACCCGCGTCCTCCCCCATCGGCAGGTGGACTCTCAACCACTGCGCCACCAGGGAAGCCCTGGCATTTGTCTCAGTTCACTTAGTATGATAATCTCTAGGTCCATCTGTGTTGTTGCAAATGGCATTATTTCATTCTTTTTTATGGCTGAGTAAGTATTCCATTGTATATACATACCACATCTTCTTTTTCCATTCATCTGTTGATGGGCATTTAGGTTGTTTCGATGTCTTGGCTATTGTGACTAGATCTGCCGTGAACAGAGGTGCATGTATCTTTTTGAATTATAGTTTTGTCCAGATACATGCCCAGGAGTGGGATTGCTGGATCATATGGTAGCTCTATTTTTAGTTTTTTAAGGAACCTCCATACTGTTTTCCATAGTGGCTGTACCAATTTACATTCCCACCAACAGTGTAGAAAGGTTCCCTTTTCTCCACACCCTCTCCAGCATTTGTTATCTGTAGACTCTTTAATGATGGCCATTCTGACCAGTGTGAGGTGGTAGTTCATTGTACTTTTGATTTGCGTTTCTCTAATAATTAGCGATGATGAGCATCTTTTCATGTGCCTGTCAGCCATTAGTATGTCTCCTTTGAAGAAATGTCTATTTAGGTCTTCTGCCCATTTTTCTGATTAGGTTGTTTTTTTGTTGAGTTGTTTGAGCTGATAGTATATTTTGGAAATTAAGCCCTTGTCAGTAGCTTCATTTGCAAGTATTTTCTCCCAGTCCATAGGTTGTCTTTTCGTTTTGTTTATGGTTTCCTTTGCTGTGCAAAAGCTTGTAAACAGTCTCAATTGTTTACTTTTGCTTTTATTTCTATTGCTTTGGGATACTGACCTAGGAAAACACTGGTACGATTTATGTCAGAATGTTTTGCCTACGTTCTCGTCTAGGAGTTTTATGTTGTCCTGTCTTACATTTTAAGTCTTTAAGCCATTTTGAGTTTATTTTTGTGTATGGTGTGAGGAAGTGTTCTAACTTCGCTGATTTACATGCGGCTGTCCAACTTAGGGAAAGCGTTCTTGATTGGTTTGCAGGGGTGTGGGAGGGAAATAACTAAGGATGGTCACATAGATTCTGAAGACTGATACGAGGAGATGGTGGGATCATTTATTTTCTCTAGCTAGGGAAAACCTGGGGAAATGTGACTCACTGGAGAATTTTTACTTTTGTGGGTGAAGTGAGTTTGATCTCAAGCCCTGTTTCTCTTTGTGAATCCACCTCCCTTTCTGAGAAATTAGGACTGAGTTATTCTGCCACTATTTATGGAGGTTTGTGCCTTTCCATGGAATCAGCCAGGGTAAACCCACCCGTTTTATTCACCCATGTACAGGAAAATCTAGAGGTTGCCTGGAGTGGCAACCATGTAAACAGAGTTCCCTTTGGCTGTGATTGATTTTTTTTGCAGCTTGGTGTTGTGGTTGCCCCACATGCATTAAAGTTACCAGAAGAGCCTATCACACAGAGGGGCGAGTACTGGTGTGAGGTGACGGTGAGTGTTTCACATCCTGTCTCCTTTTTCTCACTGGGTAGAAAGCTGGGATTGGATGGTGTTAGTTCGTATCTGCCCCACTGATCTGAAGATTCCTGTTGTTTTGTGTACAGGTAAATGGGCTTGACACTGTGAGGGTACCTATGTCTGTGGTGAACTTTGAGAGGCCCAAGACCAAAAGATATAAGTACTGGTTAGCCCAGCAAGCTGTCAGCTCCACAGGCTCCCAGACCATCTGAACCTGTTCTACCTCGAAAGCAGCAAAGCAGAATCAGAGGAGAGGTGGAGCGAAGATGATGGGCCAGCACCGTGATATCACTCCCAGCTCTGACCAAACATGTAATTTTAGAAAGCATATGGAGACAGCGACAGCAGACTAGACTTAATATACGTTGAATTGTCCATATTTGCCATCTTCAGCGGTTCTCACATCTAGCGTTATTGGGGCAGGCCTACTCCAGAAGTACCAGGCTGTAGGTTTGATAAGCTAAATATTAATAATAGACCAAAAGAGTCTAGATCTGTTTAGCCTCGTCCTACATTGGAATTCATTGGAATAAATGATAGCAATAGCTCATTCTCATCATCCAAACTAAATGTTTGTATCTGAAAAAAAAATAAAGAGGTTGTGTTCTTTTTAGGTGTTGTTTACTGGACTGAGTAGACTGGGGACAGGACCTCTATGTGGGATGTCCTCTTGAGCCACTGGGGTTTACTGCTAAAAAGGAAAAAAGAGAATACACTTGCAGGCTACAGCCCACAGTTGCTGTGGACAAATTACTCAACAAGTTGATACGCCTTACGGTCTTAAAACTTATTAGGTACGCTAAATACAGCCCTCAGTACAAATGAGCACAGTGGAGTCTGAATAAGGCCTAAGGGAAATTGTCGGAGAAAATGACGCTGGGATGAAAGAAGTTTAAAAAGGGAACTTCTGTTTTATTTCTTCAGCCACTTCCTGAAATTTTGAAAAAGAAAATACCTTGGTTTCCAGACCAAGGTTAAGATATGGGGCTAGTTCGTAGGTAATTACGGAATAGGAGATGAGGCAAGTAGATAGTTCAAGGTCCATTCCTGGAAAAAAGACCAACTGTTGACAAGTGGATTGTGCCAGAGTCACTCAAATAAATATGAGATTTTGCAGTTTAGGGAGGATAAAGGCGAGACCATTGACTCTGCTGCTACCCTTACCAGAGAAATTGGTTTCTATCAATCATCCTATTTGAGCTCACCTGCCTTGCCAAGCCAACTACTTTCATCCACAGAAAGCCATCCCTGCTATTGAGCGTTCTGTCGTCAGTAGTTGCACTAATATCTGTATCCAGCCTCACACTTGCCAGAACTCTGTGACAGGTCGAGCACTAGTATTGTTTGCAGTTGCCATTTGATTGTCAGATTTGCCATCAATCCCTTCTGTCCTTGAAATGGAAAGCTCACTTAACACTGCATCTTTCCACACCACCACCACCATGATGACGCTCTCTGAAACTGAGCACAGGAGCAACATTCCACATAGCGAATCTCAAAAAGTGTTCAGATACTTGTCATGAGCTGAGTTCCTGGTAAAACAGAGTTGGAGATTTAGGTGCAGGAAGTTTACTGGGGTGTCCTCTAGATTAACACCTGTTGGGGCGTGAAGGAAGCAAAATTCGGTAGAGGGAGAAGTTGAGCTGACGCAGTCTCAACAAAGGCCTTAGTCCCCCAGGGAGCTCAAGCTAGGGTGGCTTGAGCCATCTAGGTGTGTACCATGTTGAGGCAAGTGGCCAGACCTATAGAACCCCATGCTGACCAGGAAAGGGTCTTGGGTGAGGTGGCTGATTTCAGGCACAGGCAGCACCCAGAGGGGAACTCAGATGAGAGCTGTGCGCATTCTCAGCAGCTTGGGAAGTGAGGGCTTCGGTGCTGAAGGGAGCAATCTGGGCAGCACACCATAGTCTCCACTACAGTCCACTTCTTGTGCTGTCAGGTCAGTTTGTCCATAAGTTCTAAAACGATCCCTTCAGGATCCTGATGGGCTTCCTTTCCTGGGAAAACTTAGAGGAAGATCTGGGACAGACTACAGCCCCTGCTGCTGTAGCTTAAGTCTACAACTGGTACTTACCTCCTACTACCCATTCTAGATTCTTCCTACCCCCCCCCCCAATTTATACTTCTGTTAGTCCACATGGGTTACCTGATTAAGTCCTCAGAGCCCAGAGTTGGGATAGGAGGTATAGTGTTCCCCAGCTGGGTCACTGAGAGTGATGATAATGGAGGGCTGCTCCTACATCCAGCCCCTGTTTCCCAGACCCATATATTTTACTTGGGGATAGCACTCCAGGTTGTCTGTTGATCCAGGATATATACTGCATCCTGGAGGACAGTGTCTCATCTTTACAGGGTGTCATCTCCAAGCTGGTGTCTCAGCTGTGCCTTTAACAAGAAGTTCCATTATTGTATCAGGTGGGTTGCTTCTGGATGGTGTGGTATATGACCATGGATCCTATGATCATGTACCCAGTGCTGTACCTCCTTGCTATAACACGGTCTCTTGTTCCAGTGCACTGTTATGCAAGATCTCATGCCAATGGATCAAATATTTTGTAAGCCCTTGGATGATGGTGGCAGGAAAGGTAAACCCATACCCATAATACACATCAATTTAGGTCAAGATGGAACAATGCCCCTTCCAGGGTAGCAGGGAGTCAATGTAATCAACTTACCACCAAGTGGCTGGATGGTTTCCTTGAAGAATGGTGACATGTCAGGGACTTAGTGCTGGTGTCTGTTGCTGATGAGTTGGACAGTCAGTCACAGTAGCTGTAGCTAGATCAGCCTTGGTGAGGCCATGATGTTGGGCCCATGCATAGCGTCCATCATGGCTTCTCCATTCACAGGCCCATTTTGCCATCATTGGGATGCCAATGACCGAGACTGGCTAACATCAACTGGCTAAGTCATTCAATCTACTTGGTTGTTTGGTGACTTTTCTGTGGTGGATGTTCTCTGGTGGGAATTAACATGCAGTACAAAGATCATCATACACTATACCCATTCCCAAGTAAACTACATACCTTTTCCTCAGGCTTCCCTGTCTTCAGCCTTCAAATTTTTCTTCTAGGCTCCTGATCCACCAGCCAAGCCATTCACCATTGTCTGTGAGTCTATGTTCTTTCCTCAGGCAGGTGTACTGCCTGAAGCCCTGCCCATTGGGAAGATTTCCCCTCACTGTCTTTCAAGCCTACCCCAAAGTGGGGCCATAGTACATCCACAGTATTTTCAGCTTACTTCCACCTACAGAGACAACCCATATATTAGCCGAGCCCAGCCTTTTGTCATATGGTCATGAGGGATTCCTCCACTCCATGTGGCTATAGATGTGAACTGAAAAAGCAGCAGCAGTGCAATAGTGGTGGGTAACAGGGGTCTGGCCACCTGCTTATGCAGCTTACTTTGACCTTCCAGCCCAGCTTATGCCCAGTGCTATGCATATCACTTTCATCTTGTGAAGCGCTGCTGATGGACCCATCCAATCTTATGACTTGGGTCTGACAGAACCCAGGTCATAACAGGCATTTTTGGCTACATGATCACTTGAACCACTTTGTTTCAACTAGGACTCAGTAGCACGACAGGAGCTATCTTTTCAAAGGTATATAATACCCTTTCAGAAGGCATGGCCTTGCTCAAGCACGGTAGGGGTCTATGTGTGACTTGCTGTTGCGGCTTGCCATAAACAGCATGTGGCATCTTTTCCCATCACTGACGCCTTTAATAGGGTGTCTTGTGGACCAAGCAACAGGAACATTTGCACCACGGTCTGGACCTGCTGCAGAGTCCTCCTGCTCTAGGCCTCACTATCTTTTGTGGCACCCAATATATGAGTCAGAGCAGTATTCCCAAGTGGGGAATAAGCTATCTGTAGACCTTGAAGATGTTACCCAGGCACTGTGCCCCCTCTTAGTGGCGAGATGTGTGAGATATAAAATTTCTCCTTTACTTTGGAGGAAATGTCCTAGCATTGTCCAAACTACTGAATCTCTAAAAACTTCCCTGTACCACCACTTGAGAATGTTTATCCTATCAAGGCCTCCAGCGGACTTGCTATTTCTTGCTCATGCTGTACAATTACCATGATGTCATCAATAGAGTAATGTGGTATTCTGTGGAACGTCCAGATGGTCCAAGTCTCTTCCGATTATATTACGACAGACGTGGGAGCGTTTACGTTTCAGGTGCAAGACTGTAAATTGTATTTCATTGCTCATCTCAATAGTGAAAGCAGACTTTGCTCCTCGTTTCTTATAGAGATGGAAAAGAATATATTGCTCAGATTAACGGTCACCTACTGCCTACCTGAGGCTGTTAATCTGCTCCAGCAAAGAAACCACATTTGGCACGGCAGATAAAATTGAAATTACTTGACTGAGATTACCATAATCCACTGTCATTCTCCAGGAACTGTCTGGTTTTAGCAGAGGCCAGACTGGTGAACTAAATGGCATTATGGTGGGGACCACCATCCCTGCATCCTTTAGGTCTTCAAGAGGGGCACTAATGTGATATTTTTTAATTCATTATTTTAGCCTGAGATGGTGGAGGCAATTTCAGGAACTTCATATGCTGGCCTTTCTCACTATGATAGCTCTTAACCTGTCATGGTTAATGTAGGTCTACCAACTATTAAATATGTCCATCTCAATTGTCCAATTAAGGACAGGTGAAATGACCACTAGGTGGATCTGTGAACCCAGCAGACTTACTAAGAGCCAGACCTGGGCCTGGAATACATTTGTTACCTAGCCCCATACACTGTCACTCTAACAGGGGGCCATGATGATGTTTCAGATACTTGGTTTCAAAGTCAAATAGGACCCTGTATCCAACAGTCTTGAAATAGTTGGATATTCCTCTTTCTCCAAAGTGTATTATGCAAATAAATGGTCATAAGTCCCTACAGGATAGGACTGGGGGAATTATTACCTTATACTCTTGACATGATGTTTCATGGTCCTTTCTCCTGGGGACCTAACATCTTTCACTAGTTGTTTCCAGCTGAAAAACTGACTCAGAAAGATTTCCACTTCTACCCATAAAGGAATTACCACTACCTAAATCGCTCTCCCACTATAAATAACTATAAAGCCAGGAAAAAAATTTTAAAAGAAATGTTTATAGGGAATTGCCTGTCTGTCCAGTGGTTAGGACAACACGCTTTCACTGCTGTGGGCCAAGGTTCGATCCCTGGTCGGGGAACTAAGATCCCGCAGGCTGCACGGTGCAGCCAAAAAAAAAAAAAAAGAAAGAAATGTTTACAGGTATTGGAAAGCAGGTAGGGCAGAACATTGTTAACTGAGAAAAAGGAAACAAATGAGGTGAGCCCTTTGACTGCCTGAGTTTACAGCCTAGAGGTAGTTTCCTGCACTGTACTGTTGTGAGCAGTGCAGAAGGGGGAACCCAAGTAAAGCCAGCAGTCTCAGTGAGTGGAGAAGACAGAGATTAGAGTTGATGGAGGATAAGTTGGCGAGAAATTGAGAAGCAGAACACTGTAGATGAGGGAATGATACAGAGAGCTTTGAAGATCTGCGGCGGGGTCCCCTCAAATCTTTGTCTGAATACTGATCTGTGCATGCATCAGGTGAAACTCCATGAGGCCGGGCGTGGGGGAAACACCAGAAAGAAGTAAGCCAAACAATTCCCAGAGCTCACACAATATTGGGAATGTTTTGTGTTCCTGACAGCCAGTGTGGGTAGAGCACCAGGTGGAGTCCTCAAAAGGACATTAGAATAAAGGCTACTCTGGACCATCATGCAAAGCTTGAAAGCAAGCCTTGAAAGGATCAAACTAATACCAAGTTTGCCAGAACCAAGACCAACACTCACGAAAGAAATGCAACATAAAATCTAACACTAGGGACTTCCCTGATGGTCCAACAGTTAAGACTCTACACTCCCAATGCAAGGGGCCTGGGTTCGACCCCTGGTCAGGGAACTAGATCCTGCATGCCGCAACTAAAGAGCCCACACGCCACAACAAAAATCCTGCACGCAACTAAAAACCCAGTGCAGCCAAATAAATAAATATTTGTTTAAAAGTCTGGGACTTCCCTCGTGGTCCAGCAGTAAAGAATCCACCTTCCAATGCAGGGGACACGAGTTCAATCCCTGGTCAGGGAACTAAGATCCCACATACCGCAGGGCAACTAAGCCCACGCACCGCAACTACTGAGCCTGTGTGCCGCAAACTACAGAGCCCACGCGCTCTGGAGCCCATGCGCCACAACTAGAGAGAGAAAACCCGCACACCACAACTAAAGAGACACCCTCGCACCCCAATGAAGAGCCCATGCACCGCCACAAAGATCCCGCATGCCACAACTAAGACCTGATGCAGCCTAAAAATAAACAGCTATATCTTTAAAAGAAATAAACACTAAACAACATAAAATTCCCAATGTCTGATACCCATTTAAATATTACCATAAAAAAGAGACAGAGAGACAGGAAAATGTTACCCCAAACCAAGAGAAATCTTCCTAGAAATGACAGTGATGGTGGAATTAAAACAGTTATAAATATGCTTCATACATTTAAGACTAAAGGCAAATAAAATATAATGAGAGAAGTGGAATACAAGAAAGACCCAAATGGAACTTCTAGAGATGAAAAATACAATACCTGACATGAAAAATACACTGATGGAATTTTACTTCTAGGAAGGTAGAGCAGATATACTTTCACCATTCCTAGTACAACTATAAACCCTAGAAATTATACATAAAACAAACATAAGATATCTTTGAGAGGTGGAAAGAAAAAAACAAACTGCCTAGGAATGGCAGGACCCAACAACACTGCAGTGAGTCCCTTGGGTTTTCTTTTTGCCTCATTTATCCCGGACTTTGAGCTGAAGAACCAGCAATTTGGAAATGCCAAATTGGGCCACAAATAAAATAATAATAAGCCTCAATAAAAGCCTGCTCCTGCTAGCCAAAGGAAAGGGGCAGCTTAGCAAGAAAACTTTTAGACAATAACTGCTCCACTCTAGCCAAACACCACAGACAACACTGTGGTCCTACTGCCCACCATGCCAAGGATGAGTGGGGAACCTAGACTTCCATCCTCACAAGGTTATAACACAAGGTTATAAGTGGCCCCAACACCCCTGCCAGGTGGTGTCACAGAAGATCAAATAGGGAACTATGACTTTCTTCCCCACCAGCCAGTAATGAGTCCTCCTACCCCTCCCTGGTGTCAGTAAAGACCATGGTGTCAGCAGGGAACCTGGAATTCACTCTCACCCGGCAGAAAAGAGGCACCCTTCTCCGCTCCTACATGGTTAAGTCAGAGGAGGCCTAGTATAGAGTCAGCACTTTCACCATTACCCAGCAGTAATGAGGCCACATCCACCATAGTATCAGTGGAGACCATGCAGGGAGCTGGAACTCACACCCCCACCTAACAGTAAAGAGAAGCTCTATGTCCCTTGGTTGTCAATGGAGATGAAGTGTGAAATCTGAAATTCTACCTGGCAGCAATGAAGACCTACTTCTCCCTTCTATGCCAAAGCAGTGTAAGAGAAAGTCAGTTAAAGCAGAAGTCAGTTAAAACAGAAGTTTTAAATTAAGATTCAGAGTCTCGGATCTTCCGCGAAGATGGCGGAAGAGTAAGACGCGGAGATCAACTTCCTCCCCACAGATACACCAGAAATACATCTACACGTGGAACAACTCCTACAGAACACCTACTGAACGCTGGCAGAAGACCTCAGACCTCCCCAAAGGCAAGAAACCCCCCACGTACCTGGTTAGGGCAAAAGAAAAAAATAAACAGATACAAAAGGATAGGGACGGGTCCTGCACCAGCGGGAGGGAGCTGTGAAGGAGGAAAAGTTTCCACACGCTAGGAAGCCCCTTCGCGGGCGGAGACTGCGGGTGGCGGAGTCGGGGAGCTTCGGAGCCGCGGAGGAGAGCACAGCAACAGGGGTGCGGAGGGAAAAGCGGAGAGATTCCAGCAGGGAGGATCAGGGCCGACTGGCACTCACCAGCCGAGAGGCTTGTCTGCTCACCCGCTGGGGCGGGCGGGGCTGGGAGCTGAGGCTCGGGCTTCAGTCGGAGCTCCGGGAGAGGACTGGGGTTGGCTGCGTCAACACAGCCTGCAGGGCGTTAGTGCACCTCGGCTAGCCGGGAGGGAGTCCGGAGAAAAGTCTGGACCTGCCGAAAGAGGCAAGAGACTTTTTCTTCCCTCTTTATTTCCTGGTGCGCGAGGAGAGGGGATTAAGAACGCTGCTTAAAGGAGCGCCAGAGACGGGCGCGAGCCGTGGCTAAAAGCGCGGACCCCAGAGACAGACATGAGACGCTAAGGCCGCTGCTGCCGCCACCAAGAAGCCTGTGTGCGAACACAGGTCACTATCCACACCCCCCTTCCGGGGAGCCTGTGCAGCCCGCCACTGCCAGGGTCCCGGGATCCAGGGACAACTGCCCCAGGGGAACGCACGGCGCGCCTCCGGCTGGTGCAACGTCACGCCGGCCTCTGCCGCCGCAGGCCCGCCCCACACTCCGTGAGCCTCCCCACCCCCCCCACCCCCCCACCCCCCCACCCCCCCACCGCCTGAGTGAGCCAGAGCCTCCGAATCAGCGGCTCCTTTAACCCCGTCCTGTCTGAGCAAAGAACAGACGCCCTCCGGCGACCTACACGCACAGGCGGGGCCAAATCTAAAGCTGAGCCCCTGGGAACTGTGAGAACAAAGAAGAGAAAGGGAAATCTCTCCCAGCAGCCTCAGAAGCAGCGGATTAAAGCTCCACAATCAACTTGATATACCCTGCATCTGTGGAATACTTGAATAGACAACGAATCATCCCAAATTAAGGAGCCCTGTGGATGAAAGGCTCTTGGTGCTGCAGCCAGGAGTCAGTGCTGTGCCTCTGAGGTGGGAGAGCCAACTTCAGGACACTGGTCCACAAGAGGCCTCCCAGCTGCACATAATATCAAAAGCAAAAATCTCGGAGAGATCTCCATCTCAACGCCAGCACCCAGCTTCACTCAACGACCAGCAAGCTACAGTGCTGGACATCCTATGCCAAACAACTAGCAAGACAGGAACACAACCCCACCCATTAGCAGAGAGGCTGCCCAAAATCATAATAAGTCTACAGACACCCCAAAACACACCACCAGACGTGGACCTGCCCACCAGAAAGACAAGATCCAGCCTCATCCACCAGAACACAGGCACTAGTACCCTCCACCAGGAAGCCTACACAACCCACTGAACCAACCTTAGCCACTGGGGACAGACACAAAAAACAACAGGAACTACGAACCTTCAGCCTGCAAAAAAGGAGACCCCAAACACAGTAAGATAAGCAAAATGAAAAGACAGAAAAACACACAGCAGATGAAGGAGCAAGATAAAAACCCACCAGACCTAACAAATGAAGAGGAAATAGGCAGTCTACCTGAAAAAGAATTCAGAATAATGATAGTAAGGTTGATCCGAAATCTTGGAGATAGAATGGACAATAGAATGGACAAATTGCAAGAATCAGTTAACAAGGACCTAGAAGAACTAAAGATGAAACAAGCAACGATGAACAATACAATAAATGAAATTAAAAGTACTCTAGATGGGATCAATAGCAGAATAACTGAGGCAGAAGAACGGATAAGTGACCTGGAAGATAAAATAGTGGAAATAACTACTGCAGAGCAGAATAAAGAAAAAAGAATGAAAAGAACTGAGGACAGTCTCAGAGACCTCTGGGACAACATTAAACGCACCAACATTCGAATTATAGGGGTTCCAGAAGAAGAAGAGAAAAAGAAAGGGACTGAGAAAATATTTGAAGAGATTATAGTTGAAAACTTCCCTAATATGGGAAAGGAAATAGTTAATCAAGTCCAGGAAGCGCAGAGAGTCCCATACAGGATAAATCCAAGGAGAAATACGCCAAGACACATATTAATCAAACTGTCAAAAATTAAATACAAAGAAAGCATATTAAAAGCAGCAAGGGAAAAACAACAAATAACACACAAGGGAATCTCCATAAGGTTAACAGCTGATCATTCAGCAGAAACTCTGCAAGCCAGAAGGGAGTGGCAGGACATATTGAAAGTGATGAAGGAGAAAAACCTGCAACCAAGATTACTCTACCCAGCAAGGATCTCATTCAGATTTGATGGAGAAATTAAAACGTTTACAGACAAGCAAAAGCTGAGAGAGTTCAGCACCACCAAACCAGCTCTACAACAACTGCTAAAGGAACTTCTCTAGGCAAGAAACACAAAAGAAGGAAAAGACCTAAAATAACGAACCCAAAACAATTAAGAAAATGGAAATGGGAACATACATATCGATAATTACCTTAAATGGAAATGGACTAAATGCTCCCACCAAAAGACACAGATTGGCTGAATGGATACAAAAACAAGACGCATATATTTGCTGTCTACAAGAGACCCACTTCAGACCTAGAGACACATACAGACTGAAAGTAAGGGGACGGAAAAAGGTATTTCATGCAAATGGAAACCAAAAGAAAGCTGGAGTAGCAATTCTCATATCAGACAAAATAGACTTTAAAATAAAGACTATTAGAAGAGACAAAGAAGGACACTACATAATGATCAAGGGATCGATCCAAGAAGAAGATATAACAATTGTAAATATTTATGCACCCAACATAGGAGCACCTCAATACATAAGGCAAATACTAACAGCCATAAAAGGGGAAATCGACAGTAACAAATTCATAGTAGGGGACTTTAACACCCCACTTTCACCAATGGACAGATCATCCAAAATGAAAATAAATAAGGAAACACAAGCTTTAAATGATACATTAAACAAGATGGACTTAATTGATATTTATAGGACATTCCATCCAAAAACAACAGAATACACATTTTTCTCAAGTTCTCACGGAACATTCTCCAGGATAGATCATATCTTGGGTCACAAATCAAGCCTTGGTAAATTTAAGAAAATTGAAATTGTATCAAGTATCTTTTCCGACCACAATGCTATGAGACTAGATATCAATTACAGGAAAAGATCTGTAAAAAATACAAACACATGGAGGCTAAACAATACACTACTTAATAACGAAGTGATCACTGAAGAAATCAAAGAGGAAATCAAAAAATACCTAGAAACAAATGACAATGGAGATAAGACGACTCAAAATCTATGGGATGCAGCAAAAGCAGTTCTAAGAGGGAAGTTTATAGCAATACAATCCTACCTTAAGAAACAGGAAACATCTCCAATAAACAACCTAACCTTGCACCTAAAGCAATTAGAGAAAGAACAAAAAAACCCCAAAGTTAGCAGAAGGAAAGAAATCATAAAATCAGATCAGAAATAAATGAAAAAGAAATGAAGGAAATGATAGCAAAGATCAATAAAACTAAAAGCTGGTTCTTTGAAAGGATAAACAAAATTGATAAACCATTAGCCAGACTCATCAAGAAAAAAAGGGAGAAGACTGAAATCAATAGAATTAGAAATGAAAAAGGAGAAGTAACAACTGACACTGCAGAAATACAAAAGATCATGAGAGATTACTACAAGCAACTCTATGCCAATAAAATGGACAACCTGGAAGAAATGGACAAATTCTTAGAAAGGCACAACCTGCCAAGACTGAATCAGGAAGAAATAGAAAATATGAAAAGACCAATCACAAGCACTGAAATTGAAACTGTGATTAAAAATCTTCCAACAAGCAACAGCCCAGGACAAGATGGCTTCACAGGCGAATTCTATCAAACATTTAGAGAAGAGCTATCACCTATCCTTCTCAAACTCTTCCAAAATATAGCAGAGGGAGGAAGACTCCCTAACTCATTCTACAAGGCCACCATCACCCTGATACCAAAACCAGACAAGGATGTGACAAAGAAAGAAAACTACAGGCCAATATCACTGATGAACATAGATGCAAAAATCCTCAACAAAATACTAGCAAACAGAATCCAACAGCACATTAAAAGGATCATACACCATGATCAAGTGGGGTTTATTCCAGGAATGCAAGGATTCTTCAATATACGCAAATCAATCAACGTGATACACCATATTAACAAACTGAAGGAGAAAAACCATATGATCATCTCAACAGATGCAGAGAAAGCTTTTGACAAAATTCAACACCCATTTATGAGAAAAACCCTGCAGAAAGTAGGCATAGAGGGAACTTTCCTCAACATAATAAAGGCCATATATGACAAACCCACAGCCAACATCGTCCTCAATGGTGAAAAACTGAAAGCATTTCCACTAAGATCAAGAATAAGACAAGGTTGCCCACTCTCACCACTCTTATTCAAAATAGTTTTGAAAGTTTTAGCCACAGCAATCAGAGAAGAAAAGGAAATAAAAGGAATCCAACTCGGGAAAGAAGAAGTAAAGCTGTCACTGTTTGCAGATGACATGATACTATACATAGAGAATCCTAAAGATGCTACCAGAAAACTACTAGAGCTAATCAATGAATTTGGTAAAGCAGCAGGATACAAAATTAATGCACAAAAATCTCTGGCATTCCTATACACTAAGGATGAAAAATCTGAAAGTGAAATCAAGAAAACACTCCCATTTACCACTGCAACAAAAAGAATAAAATATCTAGGAATAAACCTACCTAAGGAGACAAAAGACCTGTATGCAGAAAATTATAAGACACTGATGAAAGAAATTAAAGATGATACAAATAGATGGAGAGATATACCATGTTCTTGGATTGGAAGAATGAACATTGTGAAAATGACTCTACTACCCAAAGCAATCTACAGATTCAATGCAATCCCTATCAAACTACCACTGGCATTTTTCACAGAACTAGAACAAAAAGTTTCACAATTTGTATGGAAACACAAAAGACCCCGAATAGCCAAAGCAATCTTGAGAACGAAAAACGGAGCTGGAGGAGTCAGGCTTCCTGACTTCAGACTATACTACAAAGCTGCAGTAATCAAGACAGTATGGTACTGGCACAAAAACAGAAATATAGATCAATGGAACAGGATAGAAATCCCAGAGATAAACCCACGCACATATGGTCACCTTATCTTTGATAAAGGAGGCAGGAATGTACAGTGGAGAAAGGACAGCCTCTTCAATAAGTGGTGCTGGGAAAACTGGACAGCTACATGTAAAAGTATGAGATTAGATCACTCCCTAACACCATACACAAAAATAAGCTCAAAATGGATTAAAGACCTAAATGTAAGGCCAGAAACTATCAAACTCTTAGAGGAAAACATAGGCAGGACACTCTATGACATAAATCACAGCAAGGTCCTTTTTGACCCACCTCCTAGAGAAATGGAAATAAAAACAAAAATAAACAAATGGGACCTAATGAAACTTCAAAGCTTTTGCGCAGCAAAGGAAACCATAAACAAGACCAAAAGACAACCCTCAGAATGGGAGAAAATATTTGCAAATGAAGCAACTGACAAAGGATTAATCTCCAAAATTCACAAGCAGCTCATGCAGCTCAATAACAAAAAAACAAACAACCCAATCCAAAAATGGGCAGAAGACCTAAATAGACATTTCTCCAAAGAAGATATACAGAATGCCAACAAACACATGAAAGAATGCTCAACATCATTAATCATTAGAGAAATGCAAATCAAAACTACAATGAGATATCATCTCACACCAGTCAGAATGGCCATCATCAAAAAATCTACAAACAATAAATGCTGGAGTGGGTGTGGAGAAAAGGGAACACTCTTGCACTGCTGGTGGGAATGTGAATTGGTTCAGCCACTATGGAGAACAGTATGGAGGTTCCTTAAAAAACTACAAATAGAATTACCATATGACCCAGCAATCCCACTACTGGGCATATACCCTGAGAAAACCAAAATTCAAACAGAGTCATGTACCAAAATGTTCATTGCAGCTCTATTTACAATAGCCCAGAGATGGAAACAACCTAAGTGTCCATCATCGGATGAATGGATAAAGAAGATGTGGCACATATATACAATGGAATATTACTCAGCCATAAAAAGAAACGAAATTGAGCTATTTGTAATGAGGTGGATAGACCTAGAGTCTGTCGTACAGAGTGAAGTAAGTCAGAAAGAGAGAGACAAATACCGTATGCTAACACATATATATGGAATTTAAGGAAAAAAATGTCATGAAAAACCTAGGGGTGAAACAGGAATAAAGACACAGACTTACTGGAGAATGGACTTGAGGCTATGGGGAGGGGGAAGGGTAAACTGTGACAAAGCGAGAGAGAGGCATGGACATATATACACTACCAAACGTAAGGTAGATAGCTAGTGGGAAGCAGCCGCATAGCACAGGGAGATCAGCTCGGTGCTTTGTGACTGCCTGGAGGGGTGTGATAGGGAGGGTGGGAGGGAGGGAGAGCAAGCGGGAAGAGATATGGGAACATATGTATATATATAACTGATTCATTTTGTTGTGAAGCTGAAACTAACATACCATTGTAAAGCAATTATACTCCAATAAAGATGTTAAAATGAAAAAAAAAAAGATTCAGAGTCTCATAATACAAAAATGGCCAGATTCCAATTTTTAAAAATCTCTCATCATACCATGAACCAATATGATTTCAAACAATGATAAAAGACAATCAATAGATACCAGTACTGAGATGAGAGATATTAGAATTATCTGACATATTTTAAAGTGGCCATGATAAAAATGCTTCAGCAAACAATTATGAACATGCTTTAAACAAATGGGAAAAAAATAGCTTCAGCAAAGAAACAGAAGATACAAAGAAGAACCAAGTGGAAATATTAGAACTATAAAATGTAATAATGGAAATGAAAAGTTCAGTGGATGGACTCAAGAGCAGAATGAAGAAGAAAGAGAAAAGAATATCAGTGAGCTGAAAGATAGAACAATAGAAAGTACCCAATATGAACAACACAGAGAAAACAGACTGAAAAAAAAAAAAAGAATGGAGCCTCAGGGACCTGTGAGACTATAACAAAAGATCTAAGATTCCTGTCATTGGAGTCCCAGAAGGAAAGGAGAAAGAAAAGCAGGGCTTAAAAAGTACACAAAGGAATAATGGCTGAAAACTTCCCAGATTTGTTAAGAGACATAACATACAAATTCAAGAAACTAAGCAAACCCCAAACAAGATAACCCCAAAGAAATCCACACAAAGACAGATCATAATTAAACTTCTGCAATCTAAAGACAAAAAAATCTTGAAAACAGCTAAAGAAAAATGACACTTCACCTATAAGGGAAAAAAACAATTCAAATGATAGCAGATTTCTCATCAGAAACCATGGAGGCAGGAAGGAAGTGATACCCTATTTTTCTTTTTTTTTTTGATACCCTATTTTTCAAATGCTGAATGAAAAGGACTGTTGACCAAGAATTCTATACCCAGAAAAAAATATCCTTCAGGAATGAAGGGGAAATTAAGACACTCTCAGACAAAGAAACACTAAAAGTTTGTCACCAGTAGACTTACTACTCTAAAAGAATGGCTAAAGGAAGTTCTCTAAACATAAGGGAAGCAATAAAAAAGAAACCTTGGAATATCTGAAAGGAAGAAACAGCAGGGATGGTGAAAATGTGGGCAAAATCACAGACATCCTTCTCCTCTTAAGTTTTCTAAATGATGTTTGACAGTTGAAAAAATTATAACACTGTCTGATCTGGTTCTAAAGGTATGTAGAGGAAATATGTTAAGCAATTATATTATAAATGAGAGAGAGAACAGAGAATTAAAGAGAGGTAGGGTTTCCATACTTCACTCAAACTAGTAAATAATGACATCAGTAGGCTATGATAAGTTATGTATATATAATACATATAGCAGCCAATTTTTTTTAAAAAGCTATAGAAAGAGATACACTCAAAAACAAAATGTAATTCTAAAAAATTTTCAAGACCCTGATACCAAAACCAGACAAAGATGTCACAAAGAAAGAAAACTACAGGCTAATAACACTGATGAACATAGACGCAAAAATCCTCAACAAAATACTAGCAAACAGAATCCAACAGCACATTAAAAGGATCACACACCATGATCAAGTGGGGTTTATTCCAGGAATGCAAGGATATGTCAATATATGCAAATCAATCAATGTGATACACCGTATTAACAAATTGAAAAATAAAAACCATATGGTCATCTCAAGAGATGCAGAAAAAGCTTTCAACAAAATTCAACACCCATTTATGATGAAAACCCTCCAGAAAGTAGGCATAGAGGGAACTTTCCTCAACATAATAAAGGCCATACATGACAAACCCACAACCAACATCATCCTCAATGGTGAAAAACAAACCATATCCACTAAGATCAGGAACAAGACAAGGTTGCCCACTCTCACCACTATTATTCAACATTGTTTTGGAAGTTTTAGCCACAGCAATCAGAGAAGAAAAAGAAATAAAAGTAATCCAAATCGGGAAAGAGAAGTAAAGCTGTCACTGTTTGCAGATGACATGATACTATACACAGAGAACCCTAAAGATGCTACCAGAAAACTACGAGAACTAATCAATGAATTTGGTAAAGTAGCAGGATACAAAATTAATGCACAGAAATCTCTGGCATTCCTATACACTAATGATGAAAAATCTGAAAATGAAATCAAGAAAACACTCCCATTTACCATTGCAACAAAAAGAATAAAATACCTAGGAATAAACCTACCTAAGGAGACAAAAGACCTGTATGCAGAAAATTATAAGACACTGATGAAAGAAATTAAAGGTGATACAAACAGATGGAGAGATATACCATGTTCTTGGATTGGAAGAATCAATATTGTGAAAATGACTATATTATCCAAAGCAATCTACAGATTCAATGCAATCCCTATCAAACTACCACTGGCATTTTTCACAGAACTAGAACAAAAAGCTTCACAATTTGTATGGAAACATAAAAGACCCCGAATAGCCAAAGCAATCTTGAGAACGAAAAACGGAGCTGGAGGAGTCAGGCTCCCTGACTTCAGACTATATTACAAAGCTACAGTAATCAAGACAGTATGGTACTGGCACAAAAACAGAAATATAGATCAATGGAACAGGATAGAAAGCACAGAGATAAACCCATGCACATATGGTCACCTTATTTTTGATAAACGAGGCAAGAATATACAATGGAGAAAAGACAGCCTCTTCAGTAAGTGGTGCTGGGAAAACTGGACAGCTACATGTAAAAGAATGAAATTAGAACACTCCCTAATGCCATACACAAAAATAAACTCAAAATGGATTAAAGACCTAAATGTAAGGCCAGAAACTATCAAACTCTTAGAGGAAAACATAGGCAGGACACTCTATGACATAAATCACAGCAAGATCCTTTTTGACCCACCTCCTAGAGAAATGGAAATAAAAACAAAAATGAACAAATGGGACCTAATGAAATTTAAAAGCTTTTGCACAGCAAAGGAAACCATAAACAAGATGAAAAGACAACCCTCAGATAGGAGAAAATATTTGCAAATGAAGCAACTGACAAAGGGTTAATCTCCAAAATTTACAAGCAGCTCAATATCAAAAAAACAAACAACCCAATCCAAAAATGGGCAGAAGACCTAAATAGACATTTCTCCAAAGAAGATATACAGATTGCCAACAAACACATGAAAGATTGCTCAACATCATTAATCATCAGATAACTGCAAATCAAAACTACAATGAGATATCATCTCACACTAGTCAGAATGGCCATCCTCAAAAAATCTACAAACAATAAATGCTGGAGAGGGTATGGAGAAAAGGGAACCCTCTTGCACTGTGGGTGGGAATGTAAATTGATACAGCCACTGTGGAGAACAGTATGGAGGTTCCTTAAAAAACTACAAATAGAACTACCATATGACCCAGCAATCCCACTACTGGGCATATACCCTGAGAAAACCATAGTTCAAAAAGAGTCATGTACCACAATGTTCATTGCAGCTCTATTTACAATAGCCAGAACACGGAAGCAACCTAAGTGCCCATCGACAGATGAATGGATAAAGAAGATGTGGCACATATATTCAATGGAATATTACTCAGCCATAAAAAGAAATGAAATTCAGTTATTTGTAGTGAGGTGGATTGACCTAGAGTCTGTCATACTGAGTGAAGTAAGTCAGAAAGAGAAAAACAAATACCGTATGCTAACACATATATATGGAATCTAAAAAAAAAAAAAAGGTCATGAAGAACCTAGGGGCAAGACGAGAATAAAAATGCAGACCTACTAGAGAATGGACTTGAGGACACGGGGAGGGGGAAGCGTAAGCTGGGACAAAGTGAGAGAGTGTAATGGACATATATACACTACCAAATGTAAAATAGATAGCTAGTGGGAAGCAGCTGCACAGCACAGGGAGATTAGCTTAGTGCTTTGTGACCACCTAGAGGGGTGGGATAGGGAGGGTGGGAGGGAGACGTAAGAGGGAAGAGATATGGGGATATATGTATATGTATAGCTGATTGACTTTGTTATAAAGCAGAAACTAACACACCATTGTAAAGTAATTATACTCCAATAAAGATGTTAAAAAAATTTAAAAATGAAAAAAAATTTTTTTTCAAGAAATCCTCAGGAAGTCAGGAAAAAGAAAACAAACAAAAATAAAAAATAAAATGGCAGACTTAAGGTCTACCATACCAATAAATACATTAAATGTAAATGGTCTAAATACACCAAGTAGAGACAGAGATCAACAGTGTGGATGAAAAAATATGTGACCCAACTATATACTGTCTACAGGAAACTCACTTTAAATATAATGATACAATGGGAGGAAGGGGAACTGGATTAAAACAGTCAATAAGTACAAACTTCCAGTTTTAAGATAAATAAGAACTAGGGATGTAATGTACATGATAAATATAATTAACACTGGTGTATGTTATATATAAAAGTTAAGAGAGCAAATCCTAAGAGTTCTCATCACAAGGAAAAACATTTTTTTCTATTTCTTTAATTTTGTATATGAGATAATGGATGGTCACTAAGCTTACTGTGATAATCACTTCATGATATATGTGAGTCAAATCATTATGTTGTACACCTTAAACTTATACAGTGCTGTATGTCAATTATATCTCAATAAAACTGGAAGATAGATATATATATAATGATATAGGCAAGTTGAAAGTAAAAGGATGGGAAAAGTTATACCATGCAAATATTAAGCAATGGGAAGCAGGCATCATTGTATCAATATCAGATAAAGTAAACTTCAGAACAAAGAATTACCAGACACCAAGAAGATCATTACATAATAATAAAGGGACCAATCCACCAAGAAAACATAACAATCCTAAATGTATACGCCCCAAACAAAAGAGCTGAAAAACAAGTGAAGCAAAAATGAACTGAACTAAAAAGAGAAGGAGACAAATCCACAGTTATATTTGGAGACTTCAATACCCATCTCTCAACAAGTGAAAGAACAACTAGATAGAAAATCAGCAAAGATACAGAAGAACTCAACAACACCATCAACCAACAGGACCTTATCAACATTTATAGAACACTCTAACCAACAACAGCAGAATACACATTTTTTAATTCTCCCACAGAATATATACCAATATAGGCCATATCCTGGACCATAAAACCAATCTCAACTAATTTAAAAGAATTGAATCGAACAATGTGTCCTCTGACTACCACGAATCAAACTAGAAATCAATAATAGAAGGATAAGAGGAAAATCTCCAAATACTTAGACACTGAACAATACACTTCTGAATAACCTATGGGTCAATGAAGAAGTTTCAAGAAAAAAAAATTTAATACATTGAACTGAATAAAAATGAAAACAACATATCAAAATTTGCGGCACACAGCTAAAGCAATGCTAAGGGAAAATTATAGCACTAAACACATACATTAGCAAAGAAGAAAGGTCTAAAAATCAGTCATCTAAACTCCCACTTCAAGAACCTAGAAAAAGAACAAACTAAACCCATAACAATCATGAGCAAGGAAATTAAAAAAAGATAAGAAAAAGAACAGAAATCAATGAAACTTATAAAAGAAAAGTAGAGAATATCCATGAAACAAAGAGTTGGTTCTTTGAGGAAAAAAATCAATAAAATTGACAAACCACTAGGAAGAGTGACAAGAAAAAGACACAAATTACAAATATAGGAATGAAACATGGCATATCACTAAAGACCTCACAAATATCAAAAAGATAAGGGAGGGCTTCCCTGGTGGCGCAGTGGTTAAGAACCTGCCTGCCAATGCAGGGGACACGGGTTCGAGCCCTAGTCCGGGAAGATCCCACATGCCACGGAGCAACTGAGCCTGCGCTCTAGAGCCCGCGAGCCACAAACTACTGAGCCCATGTGCCACAACTACTGAAGCCCGCACGCCCTAGAGTCCATGCTCCACAACAAGAGAAGCCACCGTAATAAGAAGCCCGCGCACCGCAATGAATAGTAGTCCCCGCTCTGCAACTAGAAAAAGCCCGCGTGTAGTAATGAAGATTCAATGCAGCCAGAAATAAATAAATAAATAAATTTATTTTTTTAAAAAAGAAGGGAATACTATGAACGCTATACACATAAATTTGATAACTTAGACAAAACAGATTAAATCCTTGGCAAAAAACTATCACAATTAACCCAATATGAAATACATCATTTGAATAGACCTGTAACAATTAAGAAAATTAATAATTTTAAACTGCCCCCTTCTCGTCCCCACCAAAAAGAAAAAAACCTCTCCAGGGCCAGATAGTTTCTCTGGAGAATTCTGCCAAATGTTTAAAGAAAAATTAACACCAATTCTATATAATTTCTTTCACAAAATAGAAGAATTGCCTCCCAATTCATTTTATGAAACTATATTACCCAGGGCGGGGGAGGGTAGGGGAAGGGGACAGAAAACAACAGCACAAAAAAAAAGATAAGTACAGACCAATATCTCTCATGAATATAAATCAAAAAATCCTTAACAAATTATCGGCAAATAGATTTTAGCGATGTCTAAAAAGATTTATACATCATGCCCAAGTGGAGTTTATTCCAGGGAGGCAAGTCTGGTTCAGTATTCAGAAATCAACCCATGGGGCTTCCCTGGTGGCGCAGTGGTTGAGGGTCCGCCTGCCGATGCAGGGGACACGGGTTCATGCCCCGGTCCGGGAGGATCCCACATGCTGCGGGAGCGGCTGGGCCCGTGAGCCATGGCCGCTGGGCCTGCACGTCCGGAGCCTGTGCTCCGCAATGGGAGAGGCCACAACAGTGAGAGGCCCGCGTACGGCAAAAAAAAAAAAAAAAAAAAAAAAAAAACAACCCATGTAATCCACCATTAAGACTCTGAAGAAAATCACATGATTATATCAATTGATTCAGAAGGATTATTTGACACAATTCAACACCCACTCATGATTAAAAAAAAAAAAAAGACTCTCAGGAAAACAGGGAAACCTTTTCAACTTGACAATAGTACCTACAAAGCCTACAGCTAACATTATACTTAATGGTGAAAAGTATGAGTGAGTGCTTTCCTCCTAAAATCAGTAACAAGGCAAGTATATTTGCTCTCATCCCTCTTGTTCAAAACAGTGCTAGCAGTTCTAGACAGTGCAATAAGACAAGAAAGGGAAGTAAAAAGGCATACGGATTCGAAAAGAAAAAATAAAACTGTCCCCATTTGCAGATGCTGTAATTTTCTATGTAGAAAATCTTAATGAATCTAACCAAAAAACTCCTAGGAACAAATTAACATGGTACACACACACCCCATGTGGACACCAAAATTAAAAGTACTATTTACAATTGCTCAAAAAACTGCTTAGGTATAAATAACGAAACAAATACAAATTTATATTCTAAAAACTATACAATGTTGATGAAATAAAGATCTAAATAAATGGAGAGACATTCTGTGTTCATGGGTCAAAAGACTCAACTTAGTAAAGATGTCAATTTTTCCCCAAACTGATATGCAGGTTGAATGAAATTTACTATCAAAATTCCAACATTTTTTGTTGACATAAACAATACTGTTCCAAATTTATTTGGAAGGCAAAGGAACTAGAATCGCTAAAATAATTTTGAAAAAGAACAATAAAGTGTAAGGAATCAGTCTACCCAATTTTAAGACTTATTATATAGCAACAATAATTAATGCTGTGTATTATAGGTGGAGGGATAGACACATCAATCAGTGAAACAGAATAGAGATCCCAGAAATAGACCCACACAAATATGCCCAACTTTTTTTTTTTTGACAAAGATACCAAAGCCATTCAATGGAGGAAAGATAGCTTTTTCAACAAATGATGCTGAAGCAATTAGACAGCCATAGGCAAAAAATGAAACTCAACCTAAGTCTAATGCCTTATTCAAAAATTAATTCAGGACTTCCCTGGTGGTGCAGTGGTTAAGAATCTGCCTGCCAATGCAAGGGACACGGGTTCGAGCCCTCGTCTGGGAAGATCCCACATGCCACGGAGCAACAAAGCCCGGGCACCACAACTACTGAGCCTGTGCTCTAGAGCCCGTGCACCACAACTACTGAGCCTGCGCTATTGAGCCTGCAGGCCATAACTACTGAGCCCACGTGCCACAACTACTGAAGCCCACGCACCTAGAGCCCGTGCTCCACAACAAGAGAAGCCACTGCAATAAGTCCATGCACCACAATGAAGAGTAGCCCCCACTCGCTGCAACTAGAGAAAGCTGGCACACAGCAACAAAGACCCAACGCAGCCATAAATTAATTTATTAAAAAAATTAATTCAAAATGGCCACAGACTTAAATGTAAACTGTAAAATTATAAAACTTTCAAAAAGGAGAAAATCTTCAAGACGTGGAATTAGAGTTCTTAAATTTGACACCAAAAGCATGCTCTATAAAAGGAAAAATCAAGAATTCAGACCTCATCAAAATTAAAAACTTGTGCTCCTGGAAAGCCTACGTGAAGGGGATGAAAAGACAAGCTACTGGGGAACAATATTTGCAAACCATATGTCTAACATATCTAAATAAATACTCAAAGTAAAAAAATCCACAAACAGTCCAATCAGAAAACGGGCAAAAGACATGAACATATATTTCACCAAAAAGGATATTATCAAGGGAAAGGAAGCACATGAAAAGATGTTCAAGATAATTATCCAGAAAAATACAAATTAAAAACACAATGAAATATTACTATATACCTATCAGAATGGCTAAAATAAAAAATTGTGACACCACCAAATCCTGGTGAGGATACAGAGAAACTGGTTATACACTGCTGGTAGGAATGCAAAATGGGGTAGCCACTTTGAAAAAAAATTTGGTGGACTTCCCTGGTGGCAGAGTAGTTAAGAATCTGCCTGCCAATGCAGGGGACATGGGTTCGATTCCTGGTCCGGGAAGATTCCACATGCCGCGGAGCAGCTAAGCCCGTGCACCACAACTACGGAGCCTGCACTCTAGAGCCCATGAGTCACAACTACTGAAGCCTGTGCGCCTAGAGCCCATGCTCCGCAAGAAGAGAAGCCACCGCAGTGAGAAGCCCGCACACTGCAACGAAGAGTAGCCCCCACTCGCCGCAACTAGAGAAAGCCCACGCACAAGCAACGAAGACCCAATGCAGCCAAAAATAAATAAAATTAATTAAAAAAAGAAAAAGAATTTGGCAATTCCTTACAAAGTTAAATATACACTTACCATTTAACTCAGCAGTCCCAATCCCATGTATTTACTAAAGAGAAATAAAAAGTTACTAATAATATATTTAATGTTCGTAGGAGCTTTATTTCCTCAAGTGGAATAACCCACATGACCATCAATTGCTGCATAAAGAATGGAATGCTACTCAGCAGATAAAGGAACAAACTAATGATACATACAACACTGATAAAACTAAATATATGCTACATGAAAGAAGTTGGATACAAAACACTACATGCTGTATGATTCCGTTTATGTGAAATTATTAAAAAGGCAAAATCTAGTGACAAAATATCAGTAGTAGCTAGGAGCCAGAGTTTTGGATGGGGATTGACTGCAAAGGGGCACGAGCAGTGATGGGCTGGTAAGTGTTTAACCACCAGCTTTCAGTGAGGAGGGAGCCCTGGTTTGTGGCATTTGCCAGTGTCTATGGTGTAAATACCTCTTTCATTGTCAATTTCACATGACCAATATGACATCACTAAACACCGAGTAGGGGAGAGAATGCTAGCTAACAATTGGATTCCACAATTGGTGTAAGTTGGCTCCAGCACACCACTGGGCACAGGGGAATGTTGTGGGGTGGCAGAAACGTTACCTATCTTGTAGTGATGGTTAAACAACTGATATATTTGAAAAACTTATTAAAGGTGTTTTTAAAAATAAATTTATTTTACTTATTTTTGGCTGCATTGGGTCTTCGTTGCTGCGCGCAGGCTTTCTCTAGTTGCAGCGAGTGGGGGCTACTCTTCATTGCGGTGCACGGGCTTTTCATTGCGGTGGCTTCTCTTATTGCAGAACACGGGCTCTAGGTGCACGGGCTTCGGTAGTTGTGGCACGTGGGCTCTAGAGCGCAGGCTCAGTAGTTGTGGCGCATGGGCTTAGTTGCTCCGTGGCATGTGGGATGTTCCCGGACCAGGGCTCGAACCCGTGTCCCCTGTCTTGGCAGGCAGATTCTTAACCACTGCACCACCAGGGAAGCCCAAGGTATGTTTTAAATTGGTGAACTTTAATGTAAATAAATACTTCAATAAAGATTTATTTTTTAAGCTGGCTCAGGTATAGAAACAGCAAGGAATTACAACTTTTTATCGGGGGGGGCTGCCCTCAGTCTCCTGATCATCCGTCCTCAATTACTCTTAATTGTACAGATTGGGCGATATCCTTGTTGAGCGCCACCTATCTTGTCCCCAAAAGAGCTGTATTTCATTAATGATCTCCAAAGCCCTCTGCCAGTCAGACCCTAGCAGCCTCTCCAACATTTCTGCTCAGTACAGTAATTCAGCCACTCTGATGCCAATGGCTAGGCACCCACCACTTGCCCGTTTCAGCGTCCTATGGTCCCCATTACTATCAGTGAGCCTGGTTCTGTGACAGTTCAGTCCTGCCTACGGAGCAAGGCCATCCCTGAGTTTCTCAGTGAAACTGGTGCTCATCTCACCAGCACATTCTTTCTCACTTCAGTAAATAAAATATCCTTTGGGCCCTCTGATAGAACATAATCATTTGGTGACTTTTCTCACTTGATGTAGCATATAAAACTGGCATATTCACTCTAACTTGCCAACTTTTTTGACCCCTTTGATACCTTCTTCCATCATATACCAAGTGACCCCCACTCACCGCAACTAAAGAAAGCCTGCATGCGGCAATGAAGACCCAACATGGCCAAAAATAAAAACAAATAAAATAAATTTAAAAAACAAAAAACTTATCTAGAGTTCTGCTACTCTTATAATTAAATCCTAGACTTTATTCTCAGCTTTCTGGGTCCTCTAGACGCAGGAACTAAAAGTCTCTCACAAGCTGCCAAGGAGGGCCTCTGGCTTTCACAGGCTTCAATTAGTGACTATCACCCGCAGCCTTTCACTGCCTTTCTCCAGTGCACTGAGGGCCTCCAGCAGCAGCCATCCAATTCCACTGTCTTTCTAACTTCTCAAACCTGATATATTTCCCCCACTAATGCATTCCCTCCCACCAGGATCCCATCCCAGTGCACCGCTAGTGAAAGTTTTGACAGTTGCACCCATCCAGTGTGCCAGGGGCCATCCATGCTCTACCCACCACCAGCGACTGGGTCCTCATTGCCAGCCGGCCAGCAGGTGATTTGGCTTTAAAGTCACATTTTGGAATCTGCTTCCTCAGTACTCTTGGCACCAACTGTTGCCAGGCTGGGTTCCCTGGGAAATATACTTTGAGATGGAGATTTGAGTAAAGGAAGTTTATTAGGGTGTGCTGTCAGGATCAACAACACCTGTTAGAAGTGAAGGCCACAGGACTGGACAGAAGGAGCCATGGAGCTGTGGTGACCCTTCAGTGCTGTCCCCCATAGAGGCAAGGGAATCAGGCCTTTGAACTCCCATACTGACCAGTGAATACAGGCTGTCTAAGGATGGGGCACTACCTTGGATGATTTTTCAGTTGAGGGCAATTTCTAGAGGGGTCTCAGCTTAGAAATGTTAGCCACCAAAACTACCCACACCTTGCGCAGGAAGGAAGGCCACAGGGTTGAGTGTTTCAGTCCTAAGGAGGGGTATCTGGATGGCACACCATGGCATCCACTATAGGACCTTTAAATACGAGAAGTAGAATATATATATATTTTTTGATACTTCTCACCTGGGACAGGTATAGACAACTTCTCTCCCCTCTTAGATGGTTTGGTGTGTGCGGTCTTACAATCAGTTACTTTACTACTGGAAGGGTCATCAGCCGAGGGGAGAAAAACGGTGTATTCCAAAACCAAATAGACATTGTATTAAGATTTTACTATATATTAGTCCTAACATCTCTATGAACTATTGAATACATGTGACCAAGCATACAGTGTGCATCTTACCTTCCTCTCTAAGGGGTGGACTACTTTTCTTTACACTCAATAGATCATCCCATAACATCTAGTGCAAGTCGATATACAGAACAGCAAACTGAAAAATGAAAATCATGGAGACGGAAATGACCTTGAATGAGAGATAGTTGGCACTCAAAATGTTTGTCGATAAACGAATGGATTTTGACCTCACCTACAGTTAGAATGATAGATTAATTGCCCAGAGGCGTACTACATCCATGTTCCTGAACTGTCATCCAGCCATTTTTTGTTCTCCAAGCTAAAGGAGTCTAGGTATTTTTTTTCCTAGCGTGAAATACTGGAATCACATTAGATTGGAAATCAGGAGAGTGTCAGCCCCCTGTGCCACTCTGTCATCTGCGGATAAGTTTCTTCATCTGTAAAATAAGACTGGACTGGCTGATCTCTAAGGCAATTTCTACTTGAACAAATTCTACAATTCAGTCCTCCCCTTTGGCATCTGGTTTTCATTTCTCTAATCATAAAGTGTGGAAACAAAACGCAGTAATCCATTTAGCCTTTTTCCATCAGATTTAGTTTGCAGATACATCTTAATTGAACAATTAACCTATCCTACAGCTACCAGACAGCCATTAGGAGTTTGTTCTTCCAGTCTCCTGAGATGCGCTTATCGCTGCAATTCTTTGAGGGTTCTGTGCTGTCACTTATCCAGCCCAGTGACTGAAGAATAGGATACTTTGTGAAGTCCTGCTCCTGAAGGACCCACCTCAGATTCCAGGCCACTTGGGGCCTGTGAGAGATGGGTCAGGAGTGTGACTAGTGAACTGTTGTGTTGGGCCTTGAAGAAGCTTTCTGGAGAAAGTGCTAAGTCTTCAGTCTCACACAAAATAGCCCTAAACTCCAACATATCAACTTGCATTTAATTTTAGTGTACTCCCTCTTCTCCCTGTGACTCTCCTCAGTGACTGTCCCCTGTGCCAGGTTAAATTACTACCTCACTGAAACAATAGCTGCTATCTACGAAGGCCTACCATAGGCCAGACATGGGAATGGTGCCTGCATGTGTAATGACACCCCACACAAGTCCACAAGGGACATGTTATCCCCCTCACAGATGAAGAAACTCAGCAACCCAAGGGGACAACAGGAATGCTTTAACAGTGCCAAGAGCCTGTTCTTTTGCAATAAGCATTTAGTGAAAAGCTACTGTATGCAAAGCACATTTGATTCTTTTGGATTAAAGCCGAATTTTCCCATGGATGCTGAAAAATTTCTGGGTTTGTATGTCCATATGCATGTGCCAGCCTGCTCCCAGGGAGCTGTTTTTACAAAGCAAATGTTAGCATTCATGGATTTCAGATTCACGATGACAACAAAGCTCAAAGATAAAATCTAGTAGCGTGCCCCACTTTTTTTTTTTTTTTTTTTTTTACAGATATGAAAACCAAGGCCCTACGAGACTGTGAGATAACAGTGATATCTAAGATAACAGTGAGGAAAGGCTTCGGGAAGAAGTTTCCTTGGAAGAAGCAAGACTTGCCCTTCAGATTTAATAACGGGGAGATATGATATTAGACAGTAACTTGGTGCCTGTAATTCCTAATCATCTGTTAGCATTTAGCTCCCACGCTGGGAAACATTTTCTGGCCAAGCCCCCATCATGCCCACCTGCCACTACAGCGCCAGTTAGGTATCCCTCCTCTGTGCCCCTGCAGTGGCTTGCCCATTTCTCTTATCATTTCACTTTTGAAACTGATTATAATTATCTATTAATCCATCTCCACTCACTAGACTACGAGTTCCTTGAGGAAAATGTATCTGACTTCCAAAAGTTTGCAGCCTGAGTATATAATGTACCCTAATGTTTGCTGAATAAACGAGTGAATAAGTGATGAAACAAGTGAATGAATAATCAACCTTGCAAGGTTTCTTTCTTCTGACACTTCTAAGAAGGAAACATCTAAGGAGCTCATGAAACAGCACTGCCAGAGATTAGGCCCTGGATTTTGCAACTTCTGAGGAAACTTTCTATTATAGGAATCTGGAAATTTGTGACCATTCTCCCACTCCCAGCCCTGTCTCTCTCCCTCCTGCTCACTCCACTCAGGCGTGGCACGGGCATTCTCCGAGCGGAGCGGTGTCTTGCCCAGGAGAGGGCAGCAGAGGCCCATCCAGGGAGATGAGAGCGATGAGCTTTCCAGCTCTGGCCCTGCCTTCCCATCCAGTGAGAGCCAGCCGGAGGCCATCCTTGCTGCAAGCCTGTGACAGCTTCTGCTCCAACTGTGAGGACAGGAACCTGACACAGAGGTCACTCTAGGTCACGTGGTGGCAAAGTTAGGCCTGCCCATTAGTTCCCATTACTTCTGGACATCAGGGCCAATCTGCACAACACTTCCAAGAAGCCCCTAATGTCTTTTAGCCTAAAAGTAAAATAGACCCGAAGATATGGAAAACGTCAAACCCCTGGATGCTCAAGCGTCTCCCATTACAAAAGCCCATCCTCAACACTGCCTCCCCTTCTAGCTACTACCCTTCCTCCGTCCGCCTCACAGCCTTGCTCCTAGAAGGTCATCTCCACGGGCAGCATGCATCCACTTCCACAACCTCATCTCACAATTGCTGCTAAGCCCACTGCAGTCTCACTTCTGTCAACCCCACTGAAGCTAATCATATTAATTCTACGCACGACCCAATTGCAAATCAGCGGAAACCTTCTGGCCTAAATTCATCCCCCGGGGAGTTCCCTGGTGGTCTAGTGGTTAGAATTTGGCACTTTCACTGCCATAGCTCAGCTTCAATCCCTGGTTGGGGAACTGAGATCACACAAGCCACACAGTACGGGCCAAAAAATAAGTTAAAATTTTTTTAACATTTTTAAAATTAAAAAAATAAATTCATCTCCCCATTTCCCCTGCCCGTGTCGACTTCCTTTCTGCATCAGCAGATGATCCTATCTTCCCTCTCCTTGTCCACACAAGAAACCTGGAAGTCAGTCTAGAATCTACACCCCCCCTTATAACCTCACCCCATTCAAATCACAAGCCCTGCCAATTCCTCCTCCTAAAAACAACTAAGATTCATCTCCTGTTTTCATGCCACTGCCTCGATCAAGCCTTCATCGTGCAGTCAGGCTTCTAACCACCACCCACCCATCCTTGCAACCATTCAGCAAGTGTGCACTGAGTAGCTACACGTGCTAGGCACAGCTGTAGGTGCTGGCCTCGGAGTGACGAGCACGACTGACAAGGCCTGCTCTCACGGGGGCTCACATTCCTGGGGCCACAGACAGTAACAGGAAAATAAGCAGACAAGACAATATCAGACAGTGATAGGTGTTGTAAAGAAAACCAGACAGAGGGATGTGACAGAACAGCTAGCGGGAATACCTTTCTAATTAAATATGTTTAAATGCCTGGGGGAAGCAACTTCAGTCTGCTCCCTAGAAAAGGACTCTCTGAGGAAGTGACAAGAAGCTATCTAGGGCACTGTTCAATGGCTAAATCCTCAACTTCCCAGCCTCCCTTCAAGACGGGGCCACGTACACAGTTCTGGCCAGTGAGATGGTAGTGGAAGCTGGGGGGCGGAAGTGGGTGTCCTGAGGAAGCTTTTGCTTTCCTGAGAAAACAGACAAGTACCACTGGCACAGTCCCTTCCTGGTCCTCCTGCGTCTCCTCTGACCATGAGGGAGGGAAGGAACGGCAGAGAGGCGGCCCCTGAAACAACGCCAGTAGCCGCCACCTGCGGGTCTGCCACGTGAGGAAAGCACGGCCTGCTCGCTTAGCAGAGTCTTCTCCTTGCTTCCAGCACACAGCATCCTAACTTGGACCATTAGCTCTGTGAGGTTCTGGGGAAGAGAAATCCAGGCATAGTTCGAAGGCCCTCAAGTGGGAACTACCTTGGCATGGTCGGGGAGGAGAGAAAAGATTGGTGTGGCCGGAGCCCCGTGAGGCAGGAGGAAAAGAGCAGCCGACGACCGAGAGGTGGAGGGGCTCGTGAAGCTTTGCAGTCCCTGGAAGGCCATCCGGACTTTAAGCTCACAGAAGACCACTAAAGGGGTTTAGGCAGGAAAGTAACATACAGATTTAGTTTCTTAAAAGATCATTCGAGCTACCACGTGGAGAATGAGTCAGGGAGGGAGGGTACGGCAGACACTGCTTCGGGACTGACCCAACAGCTGCTCCCCCTCCTTTTCTCTTGCCCCCTTCAGCTCTGGAAGCAAGGAAGAAAGGAGTAATAAGAATCAGCAGGCCAGGACTTCCCTGGTGGCGCAGTGGTAAAGAATCCGCCTGCCAATGCAGGGCACATGGGTTCGAGCCCTGGTCCGGGAAGATTCCCACATGCCGTGGAGCAACTAAGCCTGTGCGCCACAACTACTGAGCCTGCGCTCTAGGGCCCACGAACCACAACTATACTGAGCCCACGTGCCACAGCTACTAAAGCCCGCACACCTAGAGCCTGTGCTCTGCAACAAAGAGAAGCCACCGCAATGAGAAGCCCGCGCACCGCAACGAAGAGTAGCCCCTGCTCGCCGCAACTAGAGAAAGCCCGTGCACAGCAATGAAGACCCAACAGTCAATAAATAAATAAATTTATTAAAAAAAAAAAAATCAGCAGGCCACCAGCATCCTGCTCAGCAGAATGTAAGCACCGCGACACCCTGACTACCCCATGCCTCTTGTCATGTCTGCCTAGCAAATCCCTTCTTACACATCACATGCCAGTTTCCGTGAAGCCTCCCTCACTCCCTCACTTCGCAAGAAGACCAGGTGTTCCTTCTTCCACCGCCTCCCGTATCATGTCCCTACTTCCATCATAGGTATACAACAGTCTTGATAGCAGTCGACATAATGGGACTGCTCATTCAACTATACAAGCATTCGTTCTCTCCACAAATGCATACCAAGCACTTGCTATATTCAGACACTGTGCTAGGGCTCCGGAACTCAACAGTGACCAAGTTCGATTTTTAGGTTTGGTCCCTGCCCTGGTGGAGCTTTCAGTCTAAAAAGTGAGCTATTCAGACAGTTAAGGTTTGGGGAGAAAAGCAGCCCATCTCCCAGACCATGAACCGCTGCACGGGAGGGACGATCGCTCTGCCTTACCCCCAGGACCGAGCACACCGTCTCACACAGAGAAGGTGCACTATGACCTAAAAATGCATTTCTTATCTCTACCAGGAAACTCCCCAAGCATGAGCCGCTGTACTCTCATGTATTAAATCACGCACTCAAGCATCTTGAAAAACACTCTGCTCTCTCCCCACACTGTTGCAGGTCTCTTCCCCTACAAAAGGTTCCAAGAGTGTCTAACATAACACTTCACATCAGAGATCCTTAGTAGATGTGTGTTTGGCTGAAGGCTTCGTTTGTATTTTCTAAACAGGGATACCTCATTGTCAGAGCCATGGCTGCTGAAGTGTGATTCTGAAAGCACTTAAAATAACTCCTCAGGTTCCTACCCCATAGCTTATTATGTGTAGCTTTAATAGTTCTCTAAATGCCCCATTTTGTTGCCCTTTCTACTACTGCAGATGATGGTAGCTGGGAACAAGACAGCAGAGACAAGGGAAATAAAAATAATACAGCCCCCACTTCGGTCTGTATTATTTGTTGCTTCTGTTGCCATAGTGAAGTTGACAAGTGACACACAGGTGAGAGGTCCTTCCTACAGTGGAACCAGTGAGTTTTGGAGGCCAGAGAGGTAGGACACACACACATGCAAGACTTCCACGCCTCCTAGGCCTGGAAAGGACTTACCAGGCCAACCGGCCCACTCTCCTGCCTCTAAGCTAAAAATCAAATGGATGGGCAGCTTGTTCCTAAAAATCCTCAAGAACAAAGTCCACCACCTCTGAGTCACCCATGGGGCTCTTATTTCACAATATTCATGGCCCTGAATGGGTTTTCTGTGTCTAATCTCATTCGCTCTTCCGTCCACCCAACCCAATTCCTCTGACTATTGCTTCTATGGAAATAAAAGTTAATCATCACCTGTACACTTTGTACAGTAACCCCGGAGGTAAGATAAAAAACAAAAGCCACCTTGGAAGCGTGGACTCTGCTTGAGTACAACCACGACCAGCTGTGTTCCTCTCAGGATTCCCCATCCCTGCTCTTTTGTCCGGTCTTGGCTCTGGGCGTGAGTGGCCTGAAGGGGCAGGGAGTACACGGGGTTGAGGCACATGTGGAAACACCCACTGACCTAGCTCAGAGGCCTCTGCCACGAACAGAGAAACAGGCCTACTACCTACCCGGTCAGAGTGGGGGCAGAGCAGCCTCCCGTGAAGGATGTCTTCTTCCTTCTAAGTGAAATAAAGCAGAGAGAACAGGGAGGTCTGTTTTTAATGAGCATCTTTAAAAGCCTTTGCAACAGCAGACACAGCCCGGAAACCCACACTGATGGCAACAGGGCTCTCTCGCTTCCAGATGACCCTGCAAAACAGAAATGGTGCTGCTAAATCAGGAGTGTGGCTTTTTCCCACCTCACATTTAAAAATCCCAACCTTCAAAATCATTTCAGAAATCCTGCCTGAAAAATGTGTGATGGCCCTCACGGCGTAGCCTGGTTTGACGATGAAGGGGGCAGGAAAGCGCCCAATCCAAATGCAACGAGGGAAACTGCCCCCACCCTTTCCAGAAGCAGTGGGAAAGCCCTTCTACTCCCACCGCCAAAGACACAAGGAAAAGGCCACCTGCAGAAGCACACAGGAATTCTGCAGCCTGAGAGCAGGCTCTTGATACTAACGGATCCCACCCCATTTCCCTGGCTCTCTCTTTCCTCCGGAACTACTCAACTTCCATTCTCTTGATCCATGTCACTAGATTAAGAAGACGGATGTCTCTCCCTGCCACGGACATGCCAGACAAACCCTGGGCCTCTCTTCACATTCCCTAAAGTAGTGTCAGGAAAATGAAACACTTGCGCGGAACTTCTCTGCAGCGTCTCTGTTTGGTTTCTTTCACACCCTGGGCCGAGGAACCAGTGCTTATTTTCACAGGAGTAAAGAAGCCTCTGACTGTGAGTGAGGTTAACACCCACCCCGAGGCTGGATGCTTTCTGTTCTCTCTCAACAGCTGAGCATCATGATTTTGCTAATTAAGCCGCTTTCTTCTCCTTAATTAGCTGCATGTGAATCTTGTTGGGAAGTCTTGGATCCGTGAAATAGTCTGGGGTAAGAAGTAAAAAGAAGAAATCATCTAAACCCAAGGGAAAAAGACTAGGCAAGAGACAGCTCACTCTGCTAAAAAGCCAGGAAGGCTCTGTCTTAGCAGGACTGTTACTGGTGGTCCTGCTTTACAATGTAATATGAGATGCCACAGCAAATCCCAAGGTCACTGTCTTCCCCGCCCCCACACCCCCCCCCCAGAAGTTCTGAGCCTCCAGCTCCAGCGTTCCCAGCAAGGGCTGACAGGGCGGCCCCTGTCCCCTCCACACCGCCCTGCCGCTGGCCTGTCAGCTTGCTGACGCACAGGGAGCCATGAGAGGGCTGAGGGAGTTTCTGGCTTTCTGCTCCAGGCCCATCTTGGGGCCCAAATAAATACCAAGTGTTATTCTTGTCTCAGCTCGGCCTGCTGGCTCCTGTCTCTGAGACATCACGCCCTCTCTGAGAATATCCTCTCAGAGGAGAGCCAGGCTCTTGCAGGATGACGACAGAAGAGGATTTTTATATACCCAGCATAACGTGAATCAGAGGCAGCATCTGCTGTGACAGCAAAGACATACTTAGATTCAGTCAGAAACGGTTTGAGGCTGTAATCCCAGGGCTAAAAGGACCCAAGAAATCATCGAGCCCAGCCCCTTCCCTTTAAATACCATTGACCTCAAGCCATCTCAGGGCAGCGGAGCCCATTAGAATCACCTGGGGAGCCTTTAAAACTGTGGATGCCCGGCCCCACCCCAGACTAATTAAATAAAAACCTCTGGGGGTGGGCCCCGACATCAGTATTTTTTTTAAATTCCCCAGATTATTTTAATGTGCAGCCAGGGTTGAGAACCCTGCTTTAAGATTCCCAGGGAAAGAGCTGCCAGTCTGTTCCTTAGGGAATCTCAAAATTCTTAACAATCTTTACCACGAGGAAGTTCTGCCTCGTTTCTTATCTGTCCTCATTTTGAGGAAATGACATTGAGGAAAGAGCCTTTTGAAAAAAGCTCCCTTGGGAGACACTGGATAAAGAAGCACCCCAGACTCTGCAGGGAGAATCCTGGGCTTGTCCGAGTCTAAATTCACAGTAACACTCCTGGTGCTCGTTTATCAAACGCCCAAAATGGACGCTGCCTTACTCACCTGCAGCAAATTCTTGAATGTTGTCTGGTCTTTTCAAAAGCATTTCTCTGGAAAACATCAAGGGATAAGGGGAGGAGGTAAAGCAGGTCCTGCACTGTCGGGGCAGATGACCCGAGACACACCCGTCCTGGCAGGCGGAAAGCCAGAGGACTCCTGCCAAGGACCCTTTCCTTCGTGATTTTCCTTCTAGTCAGGATCTGAGGCCAGGAGCAAGACATTCTAAATGGCAAGAAGCCTAGGGAACGCTCACCTCACAAGACAGCAAGTGCTGCAGCCAAGTGAAGCTTGTCATTCACTCCACAAACATTTCACAGAACCAGAGACCAGGCCCAGGCCAGGCGGCAAGTTGAAGAGCTCGCTGCCTCCTCCTCAAGGGACTCAGGTGTGGTGGGACAGATGTGCAACCCACAACCTTCCAAGGAAGTGTAACCAGGAATTGCCACGGGTGGCGGGGAGGGCACAGTAAACCACGCTGAGAGGACGGACTTGAGATGGTTGTTGGCCCTGCATACAGTGGACACTGGGACAAAACCCAGGGCGCCGGTGCCACTGGGAAGCTGAAACTGCCTTATAGCCCACCGACTTTTATAGCTCATAAAGCTCGTTCATAAACGTTATCTCACTCTACACTCTGTGAAACAGCAATGACTGTGCCCCATTTTACCTATGAAGAAAGCAAGCTTTCAAAAGGTTGACCATTTGCCCAAGTTCATAAAGCAAGTAAATAAAGGAGAGGAAGCCCAGGTCTTGTGGTTCCAAGGCCAGTGCTCTACAACATGGCCTTGTGGCCGTGGCTGCCCTGCCCCACCAGCATGGAAGGCTGTCCCTGCCCAGGAGGCCCCTGCCTCCCAAGCTTCAGGAATTTTGCTTCCCCTCTTCTCCTTCAATTCAATTTGAGAACTGTTGAGCACAAATTCTGTGTAAGTCACTATATAAGATATGGGGGATTGATTTTAAAAAGATAAAATACAGCCCCACCTCAAAGGAATTACTGTCAAGTGAAAGGAAATGGGTAAGTTCCCAAATGTCCAAAAGGCCAAGTAACCTCCAGGTAGTGCTACGGGAGGGTACGAAATAGTGTGCTGGGAGATCATAGGAGAGAGAGTGATTCCTTACGGCAAGACCCCCAAATCCTCACAGAGCAGCTGGCGTCTGAGAGTGCCCTTGAGGTACACATGGGACGAGGGCTGAGGGACAAGAGCCTTCCAGACCAAGGAGCAGCAGGAATAAAGGCCCAAAAATTAAAGGGAACTGCCCATGTCCTGTTGACAGTGAACTCCAGAGGGTAGGAACTGGGTCGTATCCACCTTTGTTTCCCCAGGGTCTAGAAGAGCACTCAGGGAGTGTCAGTGCCCCTGCAGAGGGCGGTGGAATGATCAGAGAGGTCCAGTCTGGCTGGAGTGGGGGCACGTGCAGGGAGTAGTGGGAAGCGAAGGAGGCCCTAGTATGGAGGGCCTTGAAGACCAGGGAGAGACATTCATACTCAGTTCAAGAGACAATGGTGGGGGGACTCCCCTGGTGGCACAGTGGATAAGAATCCGCCAACCAATGCAGGGGACACGGGTTTGAGCCCTGGTCCGGGAAGATCTCACATGCCACGGAGCAACTAAGCCCATGTGCCACAACTACTGAGCCTGCGCTCTAGAGCCTGCGAGCCACAATTACTGAGCCCAAGTGCCACAACTACTGAAGCCCATGGGCCTAGAGCCCGTGCTCCGCAACAAGACAAGCCACCGCAATGAGAAGCCCACGCACCGCAATGAAGACCCAACGCGGCCAAAAATAAATAAACATATTTATATTTTAAAAAAAGAGAGAGACGGGCTTCCCTGGTAGCACAGCGGTTGAGAGTCCGCCTGCCAGTGCAGGGGACATGGGTTTGAGCCCTGGTCCGGGAAGGTCCCACGGAGCAACTAAGCCCATGCGCCACCGCAATGAAGAGTAGCCCCCACTCGCCGCAACTGGAGAAGGCCCGCCTGCAGCAACAAAGACCCAACGCAGCCAAAAATAAATAAAAATAAAATTTAAAAAAAAAAAGAAGAAAAAAGAGACAATGGGAATGGATAAACAAAGTGTGGTAGAGTCACACAGTGGAATACTACACAGCAATGAGAATGGAGGATCTAAGATACTGCTGGGGCTTCCGTGGTGGCGCAGTGGTTGAGAGTCCGCCTGCCGATGCAGGGGACGCAGGTTCGGGCCCCGTTCCGGGAAGATCCCACATGCCGCGGAGCGGTTGGGCCCGTGAGCCATGGCTGCTGAGCCTGCGCGTCCGGAGCCTGTGCTCCGCAACGGGAGAGGCCACAACAGTGAGAGGCTCGCATACCGCAAAAAAACAAAAAAAGATACTGCTGAGCAAAAGAAGCCAGAGCACATATTGTGGAATTCCATTTGTATAAAGTACACAAAAAGGCAAAATGAATCTGTGTGATTAGAAGTCAGGATACTGGCTAACTTTCTGGCGGAAGTGACTGAAAGGGGCCACAAAGGGTCTGAGGTGCTAGTCAGGTTCTAGTTCTTGATCTGGACACTAGTACCATGTGTGTTCTCAGCTTGTGAAAGTTCAGCCAGTTTAGGATATGCCACTTGTCTGTACTTTATATTTCAATAGAATGTTTTTTTTTAAAAAAAAGGCAATATTGTGGATCCACTGAAGATTTCTCCAGCCAAGGAATGATATGATCTGTGCTATGGTTTGGGAAGATTCATCTGCCTGGCTGTTTACAAAAACACCTAATAAAGCCTGTCTACAATTTCACACTTCGTTATCATATCTCCAGCCTAAAACCTGAGATCTCTGGATGCCTAAAATAAGTTAGATCCCTATTTCTAACATTTTTCAGTTCTAAAATTCAAGGCATTAAGAGTTCCATATACTGTATATATGAGTATAGGCTGGAGAGTTGTAGCTGAATGGCCATAAATCATTAGGATCTGCAAAACCCAAGTGGTGAGCTTGCCTCCCAACAAAAACAGAGTGGGGCTTCTCATGACTTGCAGTGAGTGTACAGCAGAGACCTGCAGACAGGTGAGGACAGGCATGCTGCCCAGGATTCTGTCCCCTCTTCTCCCTTCCTCTTTTCTCACAGGAAGGACCATCTGAAGCATCCAATGCAGACGAGGGGCTGATTCTGGTTCACTCTGGTATTATCCAAAGGAAATAACAATCACACCAAAAAGAAAACCAAAAGCAAACCCTCAAAGTTCAAACACTTCCTCTCCCCTCTCCCCTCCCCCTCAGAAAGAGAAAGGCCTAAAAGGGGCCAGGAGGATTTCAGGAGAGGAGCTTCCAGGACAGCAAAAGGAGAAGCCTGGTGGCCTACCTGGCCCAGGGAGGGGGATGATAAGGAAGGAAAGGGAAGATGCCTAGAGCTGTCCTTGCAGACACCCAGCTCCTCCTGGAAACTGTTCCTGGGCAGAGAAGCAGGGCCACCCCTGCCATGTGACTAAAACAACACCCTCTTTATTCACCACCCCCAAGGGTTCTAATCCTTTTGTTTGTGAACATTGCAAATGGTGAGTTAATTCAGGTTTTAACATCTATCCCCAATCTCGCTGCTGGAATCATTCTTAACTTGGATTGCAAGCTCCCCAGGATAGGAAAGATGTCATCCTTTATCTCCCTTTAGAAGAAAAGGTACAGAAAGTGATGGCCTGATCTCCAGGGCTGACACTGACAGAGGACCCCTAAACTATCTTTTGCCCAAGCTTTAAGCCTGGCCCCAAAAAACCAAACCTCACAGACAGGTTTCCATTTTCCCTTTCCCCTTCCCCTATCTGCCCTCTGAGAATCGGCTGCCACTTTGAAGAACAATGAAGCATGGAAAAAAGACACCCCTCCAGGCCTACTTTTAAAAAGACAAAGGAGAGCCCTACCTCTGGCTCCCCAGCTCCTGTGTGCTTACAGTGCAACACAGTGGAAAAACCAGGGGTTTGGATCCTGGTTCAGCAATCTGGGGAAGGTATTTCACCTGTAAAATGGAAGTGATAATAAACTATCTTTGTAGACTTGCTAGGAGGATCAGCAAAAATGTACCAAAATGTCATGCACTGTGGGCCCTGGGGACACAAACATGGCTCCACCAGCTTAGAGCTTTGGTCCAGGGAGAGAAAGAAAATGCAATTATACAATGTGATAACTGCTAATGTAGGAAACCAACAGCAGTGCCTGGAAATGGAAGCCATTATTATTTAAATCATGCCTATCTGTTTGTAGCCAAACAGTATTCGACATAGCTCTATTGTTTTCATCCATTGATGCTCCATGATTTTTTTTTCCCTCAGTTCTTTGCTTTTCATCCTATTAGGAACATTTTCATTCAAGCAAATGCCATGCTGAAAGGCAGTGTGGGGGAAGGAAAAAGGTGCTCCAAGACATGGTGGAAAATGGTTTTCTTTTCCCCATGACTTACAAGGGAGTGGCTTCCAACCCTTGAGAGTCTTTCCACACCAATGTTCTCAGGTAAAGAAAGGCCAGACGTCTGAATTTTTTTTAAGTTCTAGTGACCTTGTTAAAGGCCTCTGATAGAGAATAGGGTTCTACACCCAATGGCTGCCTGCTGAGTTTCTCAATGCCAAATTTCCTCTTCCAAGTGTTGGAAGGTATGTATTGATCCTTAGAGCTAAAGTGAATGCATATTAATATTTTTGAGAATTTTGAGGTAACTGAAGGAAACCTCTAGAGATAACAAGAAAACCCTGGGTGCCACAGACCCCGGCGCTAGAAAATATTCAATCTCAGGATATTTTCTAAACTTCAGACCCTAAAGGAAGCAACAAGTAGTGTTTAAAGAAAGAAGAGGTCACTCACACTCATCTATCCCCAACGAGATTTCCACTATTTGCTCAAGGCCAGTCTGAAAACCACCTACCTGAAGAAACCACTTATGAGCAACTCCACTTCTTTGTGGGTCCTTAGGTACTTTTCATTAGTAATCCGAGTCTGAATCTGGAGGGCAAGAGAAAAAGGTCATGCTTCATGAGGAGAAAGATTTCAGGGTTCAAGCCCTGGAGGTGTGGGGGGCTTGGGGAAACAACGTGCGCACTTAACCCGGGTCTCTTCCCAGGACGTTTGAACATTGAAGCCATCTGTCTTCTTACAGATCAACATCTTCAATGCTGCCTCCGGCTCAGGCTTAGGGGCCTTAACTAAGGTCGGGTCTCTACCGTTGGGAAGTTCTTGTTTGTATCTAAGTTAAAGTATCCGGCAGTCATTTCGGTCCATTTCTCTGGCCCATCCCTGTTTAAGTTTTTTTCTGGACTTTCAGGCGCCTGTCGGGCTCTGTTCAGGGCTCCAGAAGCCTAGGGTCCGCCGGGTGTGTCCCCACCCACCGAGCCTTCCGCCCCTTTATCTGGGAACAGGCTCCACGTCCCTTTTCTCTGGGGCCCTTACCCATGGGGAGCTGCAGTCTAATGGAGGCGGAGGTCGGGGGCCGCACCCACCTTGAAGCCGCGCAGCTTCTCCAGCTGCTCGGGGCTCAGCGCCTCGGGGTACAGCCCTTGAATCCCGCCCGGCAGGGTCGCCATCTTGTCGCGGTCGTCAAGACGACGGGAGGCGCGGCTGGTGAGGACCCGCCCCTGGCCTGGCCCCGCCCTTTCCAGAAGGGGGCGGGGCTGAAAGAAGCAATAAGGGGGCCACTCTGAAGCCGAGGAGTAAGCTCTAGAAGGTGTCAAAAGGATCCCCTTCCCCAGATTTGGGGACTGAATTCCCATCTTGACTGCATATGAAAATGAGCCCTTCTTGACCCCACCCAACCTCAAATAGTTTTTTCTTTAGCTCTAGAGCATAACTGGAAAAGGGATTCCTAAGGCAGAGTCTCCCAGAATCTGGTTCCTGACTCTGATTTAAAGCCTAGTAGTAGGGAAGGAAAAGCTAGGCTTCTTCCCTTTCCACCGGCCCGGGAGCCAAACCCTTCCATCCTTCAAGTGCAGACACTTGACCCTGAAGTCTTGGATTCTTAACACAACATGAAAGCACCCCATAGGATGGAATGAACCGAGTTCTACAAAGGAAGGAATGTTCTCAGACTAAAAATGCTGGAAAGGACCTGGGGACATGCTGCCAGAAGTTTCCCCTCTTGGACTGACTTTCTTGTGTAGATTAACTGCTCCTTATAAATTCTAAATCATGTTTCCCACTCCCAATGGAGTAGGGGAGGGGAAAGGCAGTTGGTCTTCAAGATGTGTTCTTCTGCTATCTAATTAAGAAGAGAACGTGAGACAGAAAGCCAGAGAGCTGAAAATAGCACCTAGAAAGGGCAGGAGGCTGTCTGACAATACACGCAAGTGCTGAATTTCTACACCCCCTCGGAGATCATGAGCAGCAGAGACCTTGTGAGAGGCAGAGAAGAGCCCAAAAGGAGGCAGTCTTTCCAGATTTGAGAAAACTGCCCAAGGAGCAAGGAAAGAGCTTAACAAGCCCAGCATTAGGCCATGGCCTGGGAGGCGGTCTCTCTGCCATCTGCCTCTCAGAAAAGACTGAGGAGGGAATTCGCCGGCGGTCCAGTGATTAGCACTCCGTGCTTTCACTGCTGGGGCTGGGTTCAATCCCTGGTCAGGGAAGTAAGATCCCTCAAGCCGCACAACATGGCCAAAAAAAAAAAGACTGAGGAAAAGAAGTGAAAATGTTGGCAGTTCCCAAGCCAGGAAAAACACCTCAAGAGGTAAATTAAATAGTGGGCTACAAACCTCTTCTCAGAAACCCCATCTGGGTAGTAATCATTTTGATTGTTTTTTAGGAGCGAGAGTTATAGTGAGAGGTAGATAAGCTGCCATCTGTCAGAAGTGATTTTTTTAGGCAGGAGCAGAGGTTAATCAGACGTGATAGTTCCTGTTGGCTAAGACCTGTCTTTTCCCACCCCTCCACCCCCCAGAGAAGCTAGTGTTGGAACCTCTAAGTTGCACCATCCAATGTGGTCACCACGAGCCACCTGTGGCTATTAAGCGCTTGAAATTTGCTGAAAGTGTCAGATGAGCTGTAAGTATAAATCACTCACTGGATTTTGAAGACTTGGTATTTTAAAATGTAAATATCTCTAATAATCCTTACATTGATTACATGTTGAATATTTTGGATATATCATATAAACTTGTTGAATAATACATTGAATATACTGGTTAAATAAAATATATTATTAAAAGTCATTTCACTTTTTCTTTTCACTTTTTTAATGTGGCTACTAGAAATTTTTAAATAATATATACAGCTTGCATTACAGTAAATGGTGCTGGTCTGGACTGTCAAATCTACACACACACACACACACACACACACACACACACACACACAGGCATATACATGCACAACTCCCTCCATCCCCCACCCCCATGCATAAAATAATTAACGTCTTCCTTCTGCTAAACTACGATCTTCTTGTGCTTTGAGAATCAGTCAAGCCTTTCTTGACTGACCACATCCCATGGCCCAAACCCCAAATACACATATGTGTAAATGAGAGAGGCTACTTTTCTTTTTTTAACAGCACCTCAGTTCTCACTATTGTAAATTGTGTTGGCCTTTCTTACCTCTCCACTTGAGGTAGAAGCCACTCGAGGGAAGGAAGATTATATAATCAATTCTTTGTACACTCTCACAGATTCTGCTACAGAAGTCTTCACTCTGTTTTCAATTAGTGAGGCCAGCAAGTATTTGATGACTAGCCATTCTGCCCACACATACCATCACTACATTTTGACCTTTCTGAAAAGTACCCCAATTATTTAGCATGTCTCGTTTCCTAAGAATCTAAAACCAGGAGTGAGCTCTCTCTTTATAAAGTCAATAATCTTTTAATGTAGGGCATCTTAACGTTGAGTGCAGAGAATAAGAAAGAGGGTGAGCTTGGGGATGGTGGGCAGACAAAGTACCTTGGAGGAACCTAGTTGGAAGCCTCACCTCTTCCTGGAGAGCAATTCCCTGGTATGCGCCTCTGGGTCATTTTTCCCCCCAGTCTTCACCCCACAGGGCTTCCCTCCCCTACAGCCTGAAGGACAACAGAGAGGTGCCCACAGTCGCCCAGCAAGGAGGGCCTGAAGAGAGCTCCCACATCTTCTCTCCTAAACCCCACCTCTTCTCTCAGACTGAAGCCTTCCGTCTGGGGACCACAAACTAAACGAAGGATTGGAGGCGTTTTGCTGCCTGCAGCTGTCTCCTCAATTGCTGACTGGGAGGAGGAGTGAGGGGAGTTCATTATAATTCATTTTTGTGAATGTTTAATATTTCAATTAATATGATCAGCCCCAAGCCTGAATGAGCAGCAGGGCGGCAGATCTGCTGACAAGACACAGAGTAATGAGATCAACAGGGCCATGGGGTCTTCCTAGGCTCCATCCTCAGAGGGTGTGATCTGTTTAGCATCTCCATAAATACCAAGATCAGATTAGGAGGCAAGGGAAGGAGCAGTGGGGGTGGGGAGATGGGTGGAAAGTTACTTTCCAGATGTATTTGCACTCTTGACTCCCTGGCACTGCCATCGCATATTCTGACCACTCTGCACTGGGCCCTCTCCCATCTCCCCCTACCCACCCATTTTAGAGGACCCTATTGGGAGCACCTGGACATCGTACCATGAAGTGTAATCACGTCTACACACACACACACACACACACACACACACACACACACACACACTCACACTCACACTCAAACATACATACCTGTCAGAATGTGGCTTCAGGCCACAGAAATGATGCTAGGGAAGGATGGATGGTGGTGAATGGAGAATCAAGCAGTAGAAGGAAGGATAGCTCTCACCCAGGGCTCAGATGAAGACACAAGAGGAAGAAAGGCTAGGCTCAACCACTCCCCCCATTCCCAAGAGGAGATTTGACAGGGAAGTTAAACGCATGGACTTGGAACCACACTGTCCGGGCTCCACTCTCAGCTATACCTCTTTCCAGTGTGTGACCTTAGGCAAGTCATTTAATCTCTCTGTGCCTCAGTTTCCTCATCTTTACTCGAAGATAACAATAGAACCTACATCATAGGGTGGTGCTGAGGGTTAAACAAGTTAGTAAATCTAAAGCACTTAAACAATGCCTATGACACGGACCAACACCGTAAGAGCCATCTAAGTGATAGTACTATTAATTCCCTTCCAGAAGAAAAGCCTGCCTGTCCAGAGAGCTGAGGCAGGGCTGCTGGGATTCAGGCGGGACAGATTTCAGAGACACCAGCACCACTGTGGAGACATCAGCCGCATTCTGGGGTGAAGAAGGGGTGACAGGAGGCAAGGAGTTCCACAAAAGCTGTGAGCCCAGGTCGGTGAGCACCTGATGGCAGGCAAGGGCTGCCCCGTCCAAGAGGTTTGATGCCAGCAGACACTCCCTGCATTGAGAGGGAGCTGTGAGTGAGCCCAGTGTACAGAGGGGCCAAGCTCCCTCGACATCACAGGGCAAACTGATCATCTGTAGAAGTTTAACTGTTTAGGGGAGTAATGGCCCCCAAATATGCTTCCCTCATCCCTCTTTGTTACCTGACTCAATTAGAGAGTCCCAGTCAGGAAACATAACTGGGGTGGGGGGGAGGGGAGAAGCAGAAGGAAGGAATTTGGGGGTTTCCTCTGCCCTAAAGGGGAACTTGCCAGCTGTGATTCTGCCCATTGAAGGAATCAGGAATCTACTCTCATCAGAGGTTCTTGGCATTGACTACTTATTCGAGAAATATTTGTTAAGCTCCTACTACGTGTGAACAAGACACTGTGCTGGACACTGTGAACAGTAAAAGCTGAATTAAACAGTGTCCTGGTCTTCAAACAGCTTCCAAGTGCGAGCTCCCGCTGTCACCACTGCTGCCTCCCTGCCCACGCACTTATACACACAAACGCCCCAGAGGGCGAGAAGGGGGCGTCGGCAAATGCCAGCAAGATCGAGTTTTTCTTGGTTCCCTTTCTGGAAAACACAGTTCCCTCTCTGCACTCATCTCACCCTGCTCTCTCTTCCACAGCCCCCTTTCCATCTTTCTCTCTGGGTCCCTTCTGCCCTTTCCCCCAGGCTCTGCGACCTGCTTCCCTCCCCAGCTACACCCTTCTCCCCACCCGCCCCTAATCTGCCCAGCCATCTCTATGCCATCTTCTTTTCCCTGTTTTCTTCCCTTGGCTCCCCACTCTCAGTCTCCCCAGACGCCAGCTCCTCTCTCTTCCTCCCCCCTGCTCCCCTCTCCTGGGTCTTCTCTTCCAGCACCGGGGACAGCTCCAGCCCCCGGAACAATGGACCCCACCTTAGGGCTCCTCTATAAATTCTCCATCTTAGTGCCTTGCCCAACTCGTGATTAGGGAGTAAGATGGGGGAAGGGTTATTATCAACAGGACCAGTTGCTCTTCTGGGGGTGGGAAGGGAGTCAGGGAGGAAGGAGATAGGAAGAGGGCGTGGCTCCTGTCTGGATTGTGCGTCCCTCTCCAGGGTAGAGAATTTGTCTTCCACCCCTGAGACTGACATCACTGATGTCAGGGGAAAGGAGGTGGGAGTGGGGAGGGGGGTGTGGAGGGGGGAGGTTTTTGTTGAGGAGAGCGCGGCCGGAGAGCAGAGCTCCGGGACCCAGGTGACCGGGAAAGCAGGCAGCCCCAGCGGCGGGAGCAGCCAGCAGCAGCCCAGGCCCGGGGACCGGGGTGGGGGTGGGAGGGGGGCTGAGGGGAGGACCTGAAGGGAGGCGGCAGGGCCAAAGGGACCCCCGGCGCCCTGCCGCCATCAGAGATCAAGCATCTGGCATCAGGGATCTTCGGACCCAGCAGAAGGATCAGCCACAGGGGAGGTGTCCTCCCAGGGAAGCCAACGAGAGCTCCACCTGCCCCACATCAGGAGTGCCCCCCCCAACGCTGCTGGCAACCATACCAGGACCCTAACCCCTCAGCCTGCAACCCCATCACCCTCCTCAGGCCCTTTCCTCCACCTCCAGCTCTAATCTCAACCCCTAGTTCCCAGCGCCCCTGCTACCACCCTAACCCTCCAGGTCTTGGCCACACTGCCCCCCATCCTGGGATATCTGCCAGATCTCTGGGAGGGAGATCGTTTGCTTGGGCTATGCCCCCTGGTGGCATGACAGTGTCTGCCTAGACCCCTGACCCCGAGCCCTCAACTCCCTGGGCCTCCTTTGTGTGAAGAGCGGCCCCTCCGCTCAGCACTGTGGTTGAGGCCAAAGGGAAAGCCAGCCCCAGCCACTTGCCTCCTTGCTGGGCAGCTCCCCCTGGCCTTCGGGCCTCTCCCTGCTCCCCTCGGCCCCTTCTCCTGGGCCGCCCCAATGAAGGAACCGGATGCCATCAAGCTGTTTGTGGGGCAGATACCGAGGCATCTGGAGGAAAAGGACCTGAAACCCATCTTCGAACAGTTTGGTCGGATCTTCGAGCTGACTGTCATCAAGGACAAGTACACCGGGCTGCACAAGGGTGAGGGGTCAGGCCAGGCTGGAGAGGCTTCAGGGAGTGGGCTGGGAGGTTGGGAGGCTGGGAGGAGGTGGGGAAGCCAGGCTGGAAGGATGGAGTGGCTGGAGAAGGCTGATCTGGAAGGAAAAGAGTTCATGGGCTGGGGAGTGTGGATGGAGGAGCTAGAAGAGAACTCAGCTAGGGTGACCAGGAGACCCCAGGTGGAGGACCAAGGAGAGCCTCTCTGGGGGAAGAGTTGTCCAGGTGGCTGCAGAGATGTGGACCCCAAAGTTAAGGGGGATGATGTGGATGAACTCAAGGAAGGATGGTGGAACGAGAGAGCTGGTTTGAAAGATAAGGAGCTGGGCAGGGGTGTGTGTGTGGAGGGGGGCAGCACGCACAAGACTGAGAGTCTTAGTAGCCTCAGATACTATTGGGATGGGGGTCGGGACACAGGGTCAGGTGCTCAACCTGGAAAGAGTGGATGTTCGTGGAGTGGGCCGGGCAGCTCCAGAACTAAAGAGGGGGACCTGGGAAACAGTGTAGGACACAGATTGGTAAAGATCTGGGAAGCGTAGGGACTCGAAAGTTAAGGGAGCTGGGGGTGAAAGAGGATGTGCCTCAGGCCAAAGGGCTGTGCAGCTAAGCAGGGTCAGGCCTGGGGTCAGGCCTTGGAGAGCCCCAGACACTGGGAGTCAGAGGGGCCACGCTGCCTCCCTCTCCACCGGCCCAGGGACTCCGGCTCCCCACTCTTCCCTTTCCTTCTCTAGTCAGCTCTCCACCCTCCACCTGCCTCCCATGGAGCTGGAGAGAGAGGAGGAAATAGAGAAAATGGGAGAGGAGAGGGCTGATGATGACCAAGATGGAGGGAGGTGGAGGCAAAGGAGAAAGGGGAAAGGAGACCAGCTAAGGAAGAGAGAAAACCGCACTACACGTACTTGTCTGGAGATCACATGCCCCTTCTCCTCCCCCCACACAAAGCCCCAGCTCCCACAGCCCAGGCGTTCTCCCTCTTCCATCACCCCACCACGTAAGCCTCCTGGTCTCGGGGTCTCTGCCCTGTGCTCATCAGCCCAGAGACTCCGGGGACGAATGTGCACCCCCTCTCAGACAACTCCCCACCCCAGCAGGCAGAAGGTGGCAAGAAGGGACAAGCTTCCCAGTCCTCAGTTTCGTGGGGGGTAGGGGGCCTTTTAGGGAGGGGAGACCGGGGACTTACCCCCGACCCGGTCTCTCTGCCCCTGCCCCTCCTCAGGATGTGCCTTCCTGACATACTGTGCCCGCGATTCAGCCCTGAAGGCCCAGAGCGCCCTGCACGAACAGAAGACGCTTCCAGGGGTGAGTCCCGGCCTTTTCAAGGCCAGGGGGCTGAGAAGGGCCTTAGAAGGGGCACCACCTTCCCAAGACACTGAGTGTATTTTCCACCTCCTCTCATCACCGGGAAGCCCCTGCCTCCTTGTAGCACCCTGCCTCCTTGCTGAAGATGCACGCATTTCTTCTCACCAAGAGAGAAGGAAAACAGCGATGAGCAGAGTAGATATAACCCTTGCAAAGAGCAGAGGTAGCCCTTTCCCCACTTCCCAACCTGCCCCCGGGGCAGCACTTAGAGGAGGGACTTAGCTGGTTGGGAGGCATGGGGAGAAGACTTTGGACACCAAGTGCAGGGCCGAGTGAGCAGGAGGCACTCAGGCACTCTTTCTGGCTCCGGGGAGGAAATCTGCCTGTGAAATGGGGGAGGGGTGCCTGCGGCCCAAGATGGGCAGCTGGTGCCTGCCCGCCTGGCATCTCTGTGCTGACTTCTGAGGTCGAACAGGCTCACCTCGCGTCTCCCAGGAAAAGCCGCGGGAACAGTGCCACAGGGCATCAGGGTGGTCAGGGCCTGGTGGGCCTGGGCTGGGAGTAAGCCCTGTGGAGGGGGGCTGCGGGCAGCAGACAAGGGCAGGGGCAGCCATCAGTGTGGAAGATCAGGCCTGACCCCACCAAGTGTGCCCAGGGAGGCAGGGGGTGCCTCTGACGTGGCCTCCCTCCTGCAAGGTCAGAGCTCTTTGTCTTCTTCCCAGGCAGCCTTGCAGCTCATCCCAGGCCTGGGCTGGCACGGACAGGAATAAAGAATCTCAGACTGCCCCCCAGTTACCCATCCTGTGGGGAAGGGATGTGCCGTGCCCTTTCTGTATCTATCGGCTTCTGTTGTCTTCCCTGGAAAGTACCTCTTGCGAGCTAACTCCACCCTTCCCTCCAGCCAGCATTTGCTAAACACAGTCTGAGTGCTGGAGGCACACCTGTCACATCTTCTCCTTCCCTCGTGTGGGAATGGAGATGGAGCCCGATCCTCTAGCTCTTCCTGGGAGAGAAATAGACAAAACAGATGGGAAGGGCGGCGGGGGGGATCTAGGAAAATTAGAACTGTCTCCACCACTCCCAACTTCGCACCCTCCATGGCTCTGTGACCCTCTGTGGCCCTCAACCCTAAATACCACTATAGGAAAGCAGATCTGCTGCCAGCTCCCCACCTTCACCCCATTATCTTATCCAGTCGGGGGCAAGGTAGCCCAGAAGAGCCATCGCCCACAGAGTTAAGGATCTGTGTATGTGTGAGCAGGCTCGGGCTCTAAGCAGCGTGTGTGTGTGTGTGTGTGTGTGTGTGTGTGTGTGTGTTTGGGCACATGAAGCCCTGTTCCCATCACATGACCTCACAACTCTCCTCTCTCTTTCCTCTGGGGAGGCCCCCCACAAATCAGCAGTTTTCATTTCCATTGCCGTTTCTCTGTCTTTTTCTGTTGTCTCCTATCTCTCAGAGCCCCTGCGGAAACCAGAGAGGGACAAGGGAGAAGGTAGAAAGCAGGGGTACTGGAGTGGGGACATGGGTGAGAGAGACGGCGCCGGGTGCACAGGAGCCCCAGGGCCATCTGTGCCAGCTGGGGGCTTCTGCCCTGGCTCTGTCCCCCTCCAGCCGCCTGTGTGGCTCAGGCGGGGCTACGCCCTGGGTGTGGAAAGGCGCTGCCTCCTCTTCCTGAGGTAATAAGGCCCAGGGTGGGAGGCGAGTGAGAAGGGAGCCCCAGTTAATAATTGTCGAGCCTTGCCCCAAGCTCCCAGGTGAGGTTGAGTCCTCCACTTTGGCCCTTGCCCCAGGGGACAGAATCCAGAGGCACCTGACAGAGCCTTTAGTAGGAAGTGAGGGGTTCTATCCTCCAAGGGGCCCCCCGTGCTGGGGGTTTGGGGGAGCAGATGTCTATAACCAAGCTCTGCCTGACCCTTTGTGCCCCCAGATCTTTTCTCAGCCACCTGCCTTTCTGGCAGCAGTGTTTCCCCTCAGACAGTCATTGAGTGTGTGTGTGTGTGTGTGTGTGAGTGTGTGTGTGTGTGTGTGTGTGTGTCCAGCGTGCCCGCTCTTGCACAACTGTGTTGGGAAGTTCCTCCTACTGTCTAATCTCCGTGCCCTCTGACTGCATGTTCTTTCTCTAATGGGGGCATTTACTCGCTCTCCTTTCTCCCCATCTTTGTCAGCTCAGAATCCGGAAGATGCCTCCATATTTGAGTGAAGCTTCAGGCTGCAGAGAGAAAGAATGGGAGCTGGGCCTATGGCCATGGAAACGCATTTCCTTCTCTCTCCCCTAAGAGTTCCCAGGAGAGGCTCTGTCACAGGTCCCTGGATTCTTCCTAGGAGCAGGGTGTGACCTCCTGGAGGTGGTGGTGGGAAGGACCCCTGTCTGGCCTGCGCTTCCCCCTCTACTTGGGCCAAAATCCCACTCCGGGGACACGGGTCCTCCCCGTCATCTTGCCGTTGGGCAGGTGGATTCTGGCTCTATGGAGAGGACCTGTGTGTGGTCTGGGACACCGGGCGCAAGTCTGGAGTCGGGAGTGGCAGGGCACCAGGACTGTGCCCTCAGGAAAATTAGATCTGTGGGCATGGGGAGCTCTTCTTGGAAGTGGAGTCTTAGCTATTGGTGAGAGGGACTTACTTACAAGTGACCATGTTGGTAGGGGCCTCAGGGATACTTGGTAGGAGTATAAATAGCCCCTTCTTCTTTGGGAGGCCCTGGGGAGGGCTTATCACCTGGCGGGTGGTAGCTAGGGAAGAGAGGCGCCCGGCGCCAGGTTGCCCGGTAAACAGGGCCCAGCTGGACTCAGGGGAGGAGGCAGGTGTGCCCGAGCTGAGCTAACAAAGGCCGAGCTTCCCACAGGAAGTGCCAGGCCAAGGAGGAGAGGCTGGGAACGGGGCACTGGGGGCCACTGAGGGAGGAGTCTGTCTGTGAGGGAGTGGGGAGAGCCTTCCGTCAACGTGGTCTGTGCTGTGGTCTGCGCACTTGTGTGTGTGTTTGTGCGAATCCATGTCAGCTGTGGATACTTATTTATATGCTATTTTTGTGCCTGGGAGCCTTGCAGGGAGGGAACACCATCCTTTCTCCCTGGATCCCAGGTTCCCCATCCCCAGCTAGAGCAACAAATCCCCAGGGGCCTGTTGGGAAGGGGTTAGTGCCGAGCATAAGAATTCCCCGAAGCTGTGACTCCAGTCCTACCTCTCCTGTAGTGGGAGCTGGGGGGCTGGCTGCTGACCTGCCTGTAAGAGGACTTCCTGATGGCTTTGACCGGAGTACGGGAGAGAAGGGGAGTGAAGAACCAAGAGTCCTGAGTGTCTGGCCCCCACCCCTTGCTACACACACACAAACTCACACACACAAACTCACACGCGCTCCTGAGGAGATTGAACCTCCGATGGGATAATCCCAGATTGGTGGAGGATAAAGCTGGGGCAGATTGGCCGGAGGATTTGTGTGACTGTTCCCCCTCCACCACCCCCACCCCCACCCCCAGCTGCTCTCAGATCCAGAGATTGGGGGGGAGGGGTGGACAGGGAGGAAGTAGTGGTTGAGGCGGGGCCTAGATTTGATCCGGGCTGAAAATACCTCACCTGCAGAGTCCAGCCAGACTGACTGGCATGGCGTGACACCTGGGAACAGGGTGCAGTGTGAGAAGGGGCAGGGGCAACTATCATTTCTGCACTTCTCTGTGTTAAGTGCTGACACACAAGACCTCAAGGCTAGAATACTAGAGCTGAGGGGAACCTGACTCTAGATCGCCTGATCCAGCCCATTTTACAGATGAGGAAGCTGAGGCCTAGAGGAGAGAAATGACTTGTCCAAGGTCACCCAGCCAGTGAGTGGCAGAGCCAGTCCTCGAAGTCCAGTGCCTTTCCTGAGGGTAACTTTGGCCCCACCCTCAGAATTTGGATGAATGTTTTCTTCTGTTTACTTATTTTTTTGGTCACTAGAACTAGGGCTGCCCCACCATCAGATGAGTGGGGTGGCCAGGTGCGGCCCCAGCGGTCAAAGCCTTCAACAGCAAAATATTTTCAGATGTGAAATACTGAGTCCTTTCCTCCCTCTCCAGTTCCTAAGATGCTCCCCACACTGGTTAAGGAAATCAACCTGCGGGAGTCATTCCCAAGTCCTCTTACCAGACAGGAACATGGAGTGGGGAACTGTCTGCATTTCAACTGGAGGCTGAACAAAGGGAGATGCTGCAGGAGTAGGGAGAGGGTAGAGCTCAGGAGGACTTCCGGGTACCCGGAGAATCGCGAAAGAGCACAGGACAGCATTTCCTCCCTTAGAGCTGTCTTGGCGTTGAGACATCAAGGATTTGATCTGGAGGAGGAAGGCAGGAGCTTGGACAGTATGGCCCCTGCAGGGCCTGCTCAGCGCCTCCCTCCAGAATCAGGAAGCTCTCCTGGGCCCCTCCCCCACCTCCCAGCCCCCACCAAATCCTCCACCCCCAGCATACCCTGTTCCCACCCCCCCTCCCCACTCCTTCTCCGGGTGTGTGGAGCAGCACAAGTGATGACGTCACCATGGTCGCCTGGGCGACGGGGACGGATAAATCAGGCTGAGTGGGCGGTTGCCATGGCGCGCATTCTCCCGTTGCCACGGAGACTGGGCATCTGCTCCCTTTGTGCTGCCCGAGTGCCTTCACCCAGGGGTCAAGGGGTGTAGGGGGGCAGAAAGAGAGGCAAACACACCTCTAGGGGTCAGAAGGAAGTCGGGGCATCTGTGGGGTCTCCGTCAGTCTAGAGTCTTCCTTGGGGCTGCTTGAGGGGGTGGCCTCTGTTGCTCCTACTTTGTAGAACTGAGGCAGCTTTTGCTGAACAGCCCTTAGTTGGGCTCTAACTCAGGACCCGGGTCCTATGGGCAGCCCCACTCTCCCCCTAAGGAGGGCAGCACCTCTCCCTGGCCAAATCATCTGGGGCCCTACCTGAGCTTAGAGCCATGCCCCAGGAGCATCCTCCTCTACATCCTCTCCTTCCACTACCTCTAATCCCCTCAGGTCCAATCCTAAACAAGATTAAGCCCCATCCCTCTCTTCCCATCAGCACGTTAGAGGGCTGGGCCTGGGGCTTACTCCCTCTAGCCTCTCCACAGGTCCTGGCCTGGGGAGGCCTCCTGGGGTGGTCAGAGGAGGTCCCCAGCAGTTGCTTTCTCTTCTCTCCTTTAGATGAACAGGCCGATCCAGGTCAAGCCAGCCGACAGCGAGAGCCGAGGAGGTAGGTTCTGTACCTTGGGACTCAATCCTTCTCCCTCAATCCGCAGGCCTAGGACTTGGAGTAGCTGAGGGGCAGGCTTTCTGAGGAAGAAAGTCTGAGAATTCTGAAGGGTTCCCAGTCAAGATGGGCATAGGAGTCAGGGTGGCCAGAGGGGATGTGATCCAGCCCATTGCAGAGACGGCAAGACTGAGGCCCAGAGTGGAGTGCAAGTCAGTCCTTCAGAACTGGTATGCACAGTCTATGTATCTGCAGCCCATCCCCCAACCATCCCTTCTTTCACGCCCTAGAGCCATTGGTCAGGGGTGAGGGGAGTTCCAGGGAAGAGCTGAAGGCGAAGGGGAGGGGTCTCTCTGCCTGTCCCAAGCTGGAGCAGGGCTGGGAAAGCAGCCTGGAGGCCCTGAACCTGCCCCTCCTCCTGTGCCCTACCCGCCAGAAGACCGGAAGCTCTTTGTGGGGATGCTAGGGAAGCAGCAGACAGATGAGGACGTCCGGAAGATGTTCGAGCCTTTCGGGACCATAGACGAGTGCACTGTGCTCCGGGGCCCAGATGGCACCAGCAAAGGTAGCCCACAGATGCCCCTTCCCCGCCGGGCATTCCGCCTTCCTGCCCCTCCCCCACTGGTTCCGTGGGCAATGGGGACTGTCGGGGCCCTCAAGGGTGGGCACTCACCCCTTCCTCCTCCCTCTTGAACTCTCCAGGCTGCGCCTTCGTGAAGTTCCAGACTCACGCCGAGGCCCAGGCCGCCATCAACACCCTTCACAGCAGCCGGACCCTGCCGGTGAGTCCCGTTGCCCCAGCCCTCAGGCCTCTTCCAGCCTGGCTGGGCCCACGCCAGACCCTGGCTCAGAGGGCGCAGTCCGTGTTGGATAGGGTCTTTACTATCCAGAATGGACTGCCTATTATTGAATGACTATTATTCAAAAAGAATTTTCTGGCAGAAGAATCAAACCTCTTAGGGACAGCTTCCCCTTTCCAATAACATCTCCCAGCCCCTCCTCTCCTGCCTCCTCCAGCCCTCAGCCCTGGTCACCTCTCACCTCTTCTCCTTCCTTCCCATATCGCATCCCCCCTCCCCCCACCCCGCCTCACTGGCTGGGCATCGGGACACTTGCTTAGAGGCCCCGCGTGCCCTCTGCACATTCATCCTGCTGCCCCACACATTAGCAGTGGGTCAGCTGACTGATCTCGCAGAGGGCTCCCCCAGCAGAACAAACCTCTCAGAAGGAACTAGCTAGCTCCCAAGGAGGTGAGCTTCCTATAACTCGAGGTTCTCCAGCAGAGGCTGGGCAAGCACTTAGCAGGGACCTGGGCAGCATCAGATAGAGAACTGCGTTCCAGACCCTAGGATTCCACAACAGTCCTTGCAAATGTTCCAGGCTGGTTTTTATTTGGCATAGGCTGGTATGAAACTTTGAGGCTGCATCCCTGAGCACACCGTGAGGACTGGGATGTGGGAGCATGGGGTGAGGTAAGGGGGTGGGGTAGCTACCAGGCAAGACGAGCTTGAGGTTAAACGTTTGCTGTGGCTTGATCCACCCTGGGGAGGATTTCCGGCTCAGAATCTTCATGGAGAAGCCAGGACTGCCCTTTGCATTCTGGGAGCACTTTCCCTTTCCCAGCACATTCCTCTACGTTTTTTAGTCTCTTGCACAGTCTGGCACAGGGGGAGGGTGGGATGAAAGTCTCCCCGCTTTGACATAGGCACAATGATGGCTGCCCTCCCAAAGAGGCCAAGCCATGCGTGGTGGAACTGAGGCCAGGTCGTGAGGGCTCTGGGGAAGAAAGACCCTGACTCTGTCCCTCTGACCACATGGGCGGCCGGTGCCCAGGGTGCCTCGTCCAGCCTGGTGGTGAAGTTTGCTGACACGGAGAAGGAGCGAGGTCTCCGCCGAATGCAGCAGGTGGCCACCCAGCTGGGCATGTTCAGCCCCATCGCCCTCCAGTTCGGAGCCTACAGCGCCTACACCCAGGCCGTGAGCACTGCCCGCCGCCCCCCGCCCTGCCCTCACGCCCCCCAACCCCTCCTCCCCGTGCTGGGCCGGACCCATCCCCACGCTCTCCAGCGTCCTGCCCCCCCGCCCCCACCACCAATGCCCAGGACCAGGGTTGGGAGGGGAGCCAGGCCAGGCTGCAGGGGGGCTGGCCCCACTCTCCTCTCTTCCCCTGTCCCCAGCTGATGCAGCAGCAGGCGGCCCTGGTAGCGGCTCACAGTGCCTACCTCAGCCCCATGGCCACCATGGCTGCTGTGCAGATGCAGCACATGGCCGCCATCAATGCCAATGGCCTCATCGCCACCCCCATCACCCCATCCTCAGGTAAGGCAGGGCTGGGCTGGGTGTGAGTGGGGCAGGTCAGGGGAGCTACCACGTGGTGGGGGAGGGGAGGGGGGCACAGGGCATCACTCAGGGAAGCCATGGGGGCTGGGAGGGGTTCAGGGGTCAGAGAGTAGCCTGCTTCCTCCCTTCTGCCCTCAGACTTGTTGACTGCTTCTCTGCATTTGTGTGTATGTGTGTGTCTGCTTCTCTTGTTCTGTCTCTGCCGCTTTCTCTTCCCCAGGAACCAGCACCCCTCCTGCCATCGCTGCCACGCCCGTCTCTGCAATCCCTGCTGCCCTGGGCGTCAACGGCTACAGCCCGGTGCCCACCCAGCCCACTGGGCAGCCTGCCCCTGATGCTCTGTATCCCAACGGGGTTCACCCCTACCCAGGTGGGGTTCTCTGCCTACCCACCCCTCTCCCCAGCAACCGCCCCAGCTATCGCTCTCACTGCCGGCAGGCATGACACACCTTCCCTCTCCAGGCTGTGGGGTGATAACGGCGCTTTCTCCTGCTCTGTCACCCTGGGCAGGGATGTTCCTTCCTGGTCTCAGCCAGGGAAGCTGAGGCACAGAGAGGCGAAGTGAGTTCGTCCAGGGTTGCACAGCCAGTCACAGACTCAAGTCTTGCTAACGCCAGGCTCTCCCCTCTCCCTACGGCTCTGTGCATTTCCACCCTCTCATTTCACATCCCATGCTCTCCCATGAGGCTCTCCTCCCCACCTGCCTGGCCTCTGCTCCAAGAGGCACTGGTGGGGCTCCCAGCAGCATCCCAGTCCCACCCTCACGGTCAGTGCTGCTCTCCCCAGCCCAGAGCCCTGCGGCCCCCGTGGACCCCCTGCAGCAGGCCTACGCGGGGATGCAGCACTATACAGGTGAGGAGCCCCAGCGCAGGCCCCGGCCTGGGTGGAAGGGTTGGTAAGAGCAAAAGAGGCCCAGAAGTTGGGCCTGGGCTTCGTGCTGTCTGCCAGCCACCCCGTCAGACTTCCCAGCAGGCCATACCTGTGAGGACACGCCTTTACGGGCTCCCCCTCTGACACCTCTCGGCCCTGTCCACTCCATCGGCCTGGGCGAGGGAGAGGGGGACTGGGGTGGCTGGGAGGGCCAGGTGGGGCAGGGGCCTCTCAGGAACCCCATTAGCTCTCTCTGTCCTCCCCCCGCAGCAGCATACCCGGCAGCCTACAGCCTGGTGGCGCCCGCGTTCCCACAGCCTCCCGCCCTGGTGGCCCAGCAGCCTCCGCCTCCCCCCCAGCAGCAGCAGCAGCAGCAGCAGCAGCAGCAGCAGCAGCAGCAACGGGAAGGTGCGGCCTGGGCGGGGAGTCCCAGCCAAGAGCCTTCAGGGCTGGGGTGCCCTTGCCGTGGGCTCCAAGGCCAGCTCTGGCCCCATGTGTGGGGATGAAACTGGGGGGAGGGGGGCAGGTGAGGTGGCTGGCGCCCTGGCCCACATGTTGGGGGCTGCCTTCCCCGGCCCCCTGCACCTTGACTCTGTCTCCCAGTCACTGAGCTCTTCCTTCTGTCTCCACTGCCACCCAGGCCCTGATGGCTGCAACATCTTCATCTACCACCTGCCCCAGGAGTTCACTGACTCAGAGATCCTCCAGATGTTTGTCCCCTTTGGCCACGTCATCTCAGCCAAAGTCTTTGTTGACCGGGCCACCAATCAGAGCAAGTGTTTTGGTAAGAATATGATGATCTAAAAGATAAAATATAGCACATTTTGGCCAAACTCCAGATGAGGTCAAGATCTGATGCATTTGCAGGCACTTATGGTTGCAATGGACCCAGTAGTTGAAATCCAGATTGTCCAAGAGTCTGAAAGGACCAGTTTTTACACTCCTGACATCCCATACCAGCTGCTGCCCAGGCCCATCTCTTCCTCCAGAAAACCACATCTTTTCTCCTTAAGAACTGGTCAGATCCATGCTCTGTGAGGATTGGAAGAGGCTCGGGAACTGGGGAAGTTCAGTTGTCAAAAGGAAGGCTTAGGGAGCAGGGTTTAGCTGCCTTCACTCTTTGAAAGGCTGCTTCAGGGGAGAGAGGGGACGTGCTTGTCCTCTGGGCTTCAGAAGTCATTTAGGGTCCAGAGTGGAGGTTTCAAAAGGCAGGTTCTGAGCTACCCAGGCCAAGGAAGGGGCTGCCGCCCCTCAAAGAATGCTGAAAGGAATGTCCCAGGGTGTGTGAGAGGCTGGACTGGACTCATTCACTCAGCCTGTCAACCAACAGCTATTTACCGAAAGCCTCCTGTGTGCTGGGCAGTTTTCCGGGCATTTGGGAGACCTGGAGGAAGTAGGGTGGTGACGGGAAAGCAAAGAGCAGGCCTCGGCCTAAGCACAGGACAGTGGGGCAGGGCGGGGGGGGGGCGGGGGGGTTGGCGCTGGGCCAGGCCTTATGCCCCTCTCACCTCAGGCTTTGTGAGTTTCGACAATCCGGCCAGTGCCCAGGCTGCCATCCAGGCCATGAACGGTTTCCAGATTGGCATGAAGCGCCTCAAAGTCCAGCTAAAGCGGCCTAAGGATGCCAACCGGCCCTACTGAGGGCCCCAGGTGGGTCCCGCTCCCGTCCTGTGACCTCTGCAGCCCCTTCACATGGCAGCCAGGGCCCTCACTTGGACTGCCCCACCCCCTTTCCCACCACCCTCAGGGATGCCCACCCCTGACTCTGGGCACTTGAGGCAGGGATCTGCAGCAGCTTCCTCAGCTGTTTTTCAATCACCCAAGTCTCTCTCTCTTTCACTTTCTCTCTCTCGCTCTCTCACACACACACACGCACACACACACACGCGTGCACGTGTGCACACACACTCACACTGTGACCCCAGAGAGAGCCAGGTCTGTATATGTCTGTGTCCACTCCCTAGAACCTCCCCAATATCTGGTCTCGTTTGTCTGGTCAGTGTCCATGTGTCTTGTGTGTCTCTTTTTCTGGTTTTCCTTTAGGTTGGAGTAGAATTAGGGGAGTAGGGTTTGGGGAATAGGGGGCTGGTTTAGGGTACTGGAGGGTCCTAGAATCACTGGCTCCTAGAATATCTGTTGTCCTGAGAAGTGGGGACATCAGGTCCCGGTGCCCTGGACCCCAGGTGATTTCCCTCATGTGGCAGCAGACCCACGGGACAGGGGAGAGTACACAGAACAGACTGGGGGGAGTCCGAGTGTCAGGGCTCTGGGGAGCAGCTTTGGTTCAGGTGGAGGCAGCTGGAATGCTGGACTGCCTGTGAATTTCACTTAACAGGTCCCCTCCTCCCCACTGCCCGCCAGCCGCCAACCTCATGGCCACAGAGCTGTGAGCTTTCATTACTTTTGTGTTGTTTAATCTCCTTTGGACCAAACCCCTGAAAAAAAAAACAACCCAAGAACAATACCCACATTTTCTGTTTTTCCCCCTTTCCCCCCAATCCTGGCTGCTTAACTCCTCCCACCCTGGGGGCCCCCCAGCCCAGGGCCCGTGTCCATTGTCGGCCGAAGCCCCCATCCCCGGACCCCTGCTCCGGGCCCCTGTAAGTTGCATGGAACGAGCGTGTTGTCTTTGGAGCCGATTGTTTGTTATTTGGGGAGGGGTCCGCGGAGGGAAGCGCCCCCCAGCCCAGAGTCAGGGCCGGGGGCAGCTCGCGGGATGTGCTTGGTCAACAGTGGTTGGTGACTGTGGTCTGTGTTCCGTGCATTTCTCTCTCGCTTTCTTTGTTCCTTTCCAAAAAGGAATGAGAGCGCCCCCTAGGGGCTGGGGGGTCTCGCTCGCCCCCACTAGACTCCAGCCCTAAGTCCAGCCCTGGTTCCACCCTGGCCTGCTCTGCCGCCCTTTTGCGGATGCCCCCTTGCTCTTTTTCCAGGTGTCTGTCCCGACACTGCACCCTCCTCCTTTCTCTGAGTCACCTCTGCCTGCCTGTTTGTTGTCTCATTTCTTTGCCCCTCCTCCTCTAGTCCCTGTCTCCGTTATCTTCCATGTTCCTTCCCTCACGGGCTGTTTGAGTATTTCCTTCCAAATATCCTTTGGTTTCTTGTGTCATTCGCCCCTCCCTCCCGTCTCCTCCATCCCTGCCCCTTGTCGAATGGCTGGGGGGCCGGATGGTTCAGTTTGGACGGAGGCCTTTCTGATGACCTGCCTTCCTCAGCCGCCCCAGCTCCCTCTCCTCACCCAGGGCCTGGGACCTGCCTCAGCTGCCATCTTCTCCACAGCTTCACCCACGTTTCCTTCCTTCACAGGCCTGGAGACACCAGAGGAAGGGGCGCCTCACCCCCTCGCCCCACGACTGGCCCCAGCCCTCTCTGCACATCCGCCCTGGGCCTTGATTGGGCTCTGGGGCAAACGCTGCTTCATGGCCCTGGGGGCACAGGACACCGGCCCACTCCCACCACCCCACCTCCCCGAAGGGCCTGTTTCCTCCCAGGTGCCCTTTTGGCCTTTGTGAGGGAGCAAGGAACAGGCTCGAAGGCTCTGGGGTATCTGCCTTCTGCTGGGGCTCCTGTGACGGGCCTTCTGCGCCCAGCCTTCGCACTTGCCTCCCCCAGCAGCGGGCCTCTTCTACCTGTGCGGCCCGGGAGGGCAGCAGGGGCCTCCCACATGCTCCCTGCCCACCCTCGCCCCAGCCTCGCCCCCATATTCGGGGTTTCTCAGAAGCTGGTTGTCACACTCCCTGTGGCCACCCTCAGCTCGAGGTAGGATATCCCTGAACCCTGGGCTCCCAGCCCTAAAACTCACTGCCTCCCCCAAGGGCCCCCTCCAAGGAGAACGTGGAGGAGCCCTGAGGGCTGCCTCTCCGCCAGTCAGCCACAGAGACCCTCCTCCTTTCACGAGGAAAAGACCTCCCCCAAACCCCTAAAAATGTTTACAGTCTCTGCTGGCCCCTCCGTGTAAATAGCACTACCACCCGTGCGTTATCCAGCCCGGCCCAGCCCGGACGCTGCCATTTCTCTTTCTGGGGGTTTAGACAATGTTTCCCTTGGATTTTCTCTCTCTCTTGAGTTCTCCCTTTGCTTTGGGGGGTAATTGGGTATTTGGGAGGAGGGGTGTGGGGCGGGCTAAAGGGGTTTATTACCTGATCATTTTCTCTAGAAAGAGGTTTTAGGGAAGAGAAATGGGGTGGGGGTGGGAGTGGTCCGGGGAGAGTGGGGAGTCCGTTTCAGACACTTCTCTATGCTTAACTTATTTATTTATTGCATTTTACTTTTAAAGAGTTGGTCTTTTCTGTCTAAATAAAGAAAAAGTTTAAAAGCATCAAATAAGTGTCTTGGGAGGTTGAAGGTAGGGGATGGATCGGGGACGGGGTGGGAGGGACGTGAGGAGAGTGAGGTTTGGGAGAGAAAACTCTAACAGGAAGGCCCAGCCCTTGCCTTTGAGCAGTGTCCAGGCACTGATCACGGCTTCATGATCCTATTCTTCTGCCCTTCTTTTGGACTTAATTCTGGAATGCTCTGTAGAGCTGGGCACAGAGGGAAGAAAGCAGGTCAGCAGGCCTCTCTCCCGCATCCAGCCCTGTCCTTCTGAAGGCTGAGGACGTGCAGCCTCACACTCCAGACCTCCACTTCTCCCTTGTTCGTGTGAGGGAGCTGTCCCAGCACCCGGCCAGTGGGGCTACTGGGAGCTGACTATACCACCACCGTTTATGAAGCAGTTGCTCTGCACGTGATTCTGTTCTAGGCCCGTAATGTGCATTTTCTCATTTAACCTCCCAACAGCCCTACGAGGCAGGACAGAATTTTACAGACAGGGAAACGGAGGATTTGGAGGTTAGTTAACTTACCCAGTGTCACAGAGCGACTAAGGGATGGCTGCAGGAATAGAACCCAGGCCCCAAAGCCCATGAGGTGCTTGTCTCATAGCTTCAACTACCTGTTCTGTGACCTTAGGCAAAGATCCCAAGGAGTATCTAGCAGGCTGGAGCAGTGAAGGTGGACGCATTAGCCCTAAGGTCCCTGCAGTTTCTAGATTCCTCTCTGTGAATTGCTTTCAGGCTGGGCTTCACACAGGTATCGTCTTTAACTTCACAACATATGGGCCATTTGCTTCTAGGCAGCTACCTGCTACCCCACCCTCATTACGTCCTGCTTATAAAGTTGCTCACTTTCCAGCCCAGATCTGGCCTGAGGCCAGGATGAGTAAATCCCCACAACTCACCCCTCACTCTGCCCCATACTTCTGCCTTCTCTTAAACTGCCCCAAACTAAGAAGAGTTAAAAACAGAAGTAACATGTGCAGCACTATAGGGACTATCTGTGGACATTGTTTCAGGAAAAAACGTCTCTCGGATTGGAAAGACATCAAGGATGGGACTTACTCAGAAGAAAGAGAATCCAGTCAGGATTCTGAGCCAAGTACGCAGCATCTGAAATCTCAGTTAAATAGAGATTGTGTGTGTGTGTGTGTGTGTGTGTGTGTGTGTGTGTGTGTGTGCGCGCGCGCGCACGCGCGCATGTGCGTGCAGTCAGAGATGGGAAGAGGTGTGCAAGGAGGAAGGTAACAGGAGTTGGTATTAACACTATGAATTTTCCCCTGAGCTGCTCACCGTGGCTTTGCAACAGTTTCTGGTCAGGACAGAGAGATGGAAGGTTGGGTTTAAACCAAAGGGCATCTCCCAGAGTGATTTACTGACTGGTGGGTTCTCCTGAGATGTGGGAGCTGGGGGGACTCGGAAGGCTCCTCCTTCCTGGCATCTTTCCAGATCTCAGGCAGCCCCTCAGTGTGGTAGCCCTTCACACAAACATTGAAGACTACACTTACTGTCTGTCACTGCTCACTGCTGTCCCCTCTCCCTGCAAGGCTGCAGCCAGATTTTCTCCAGAGGAGCAGTAGATAAGTCAGGTTGAATGATGGGGATGAAGAAGACACAAAGGGTTCTGCTGGGGAGTCAAAACAACATCTGGGCAGGGATTCTCCAGGCCCTTTGACAGCAAAACATAGGAGGCCATCTGAGACGGAAAAGGAAGCTCCTAACTTGTTTCTTGTATGAACACAGACTTTTTCAGACATCATACTGGCTTCAAATGTAGTAGGAAGGGTATAAAGGAGGGATAGTTCTGCTAACTACCAAAGTTCACTAACATCTCTTCTGAGCAGAAGAGGCCCCAGTAATAAAATGCAGAAGAAACAGAAAATGATGACAATAGGATCTAACTTCAGACCAAACAAGATGAAACTCAGCACCAGTTTCTTCTAAAATAATCAAGTTACTGTTCAAATGTTAATGGCAGAATAAAGAGAAGAGAGAAGGAAAATAACTTCTCGAGGCAGAAGAGTGGAGCTGACAGGTTAGTAGCAGGGATTGGGAGAAGCCTTCTAGTTTTAGAAACAAAAACAGACATTTAGAAAAACATCCTCACTTAGGGGGGACCGTGGTGATGAGAATGTGGCAGGGGAAGCCCTGGATCGTTCCTTCAATGCATTCTCATCCCGTCTGTATTTTCTGAGCTTTAAAATGTATGAATGTAATGCAAAGTGTCTTGCTTCCTTAGGGTTGGACCCTTCAGTAGCTTGACACCCTCTCTCTGACTTTCAGGGTTGCCTTTGTCTTTTCATCCTCCTGCTAAAATTTCAAAGGCTGTCACAGCCTTGGCTGCTTGTATTTGTGATTGAAGGAATTGCCACTCATGGCCAAGCCTCATTCTCGTCTCCAAATCTGAGAACTTGAGCAGCCCTGGCTCAAGCTCCCGGCTCTTAGATTCTCCCTTCTCTGGCCCCTCTTTCGGTCTATCTCCCTGAGTAGTCAGCTCCCTCTTGCTCCCCATAAATGGGGTTGCATCTTCCCATCTGCTCAGTGAAAACGACTCCCAGCTATGTGTTTCTAACCTAATGTTTCTCCTGAACTCAGTTTCGGTAGTGCCTTTCCTCGCTCAGTCCTCCTTGCTTGTAAAGATCACCAGTGTGTATCCACCCAGGCCAAAACTCTGATCACACCCTTTCTCTCACATTTCATATCCAACCCCACTGCAAAGCCCTACTGGTTCTCTAAAATGCATTGGTGATGTACTCACGTCTGTCTCTCCATCTCCACCGCCATCAACACTGTCCAGGTCACCCTCGCCCACTGGAGGCCTGCAGTATCCTCCTTACCTGTCTCTGCATTTCCCCTCCTCCTCTCCTACAACGTGCTCTCCAGAGAAGACACCTGTCTTCTACGAATTCATTCACAGGTATTTACTCTGCCTTATCACCACTGTATCCCCACCATCCTCATCAGTGCCCAGAACATTAGAAGGTGCTCAGCAAATAATTAAGAAATAACTGCTGGACACCTGTATCTAGATTTCTCACACATGCCTGAATTATAATCGGTCCAAAGCTAAAATATTTTCTTCCCCAAGGTTCACCTAGCCGTGAAACCTTGGGAGTCTTTTACTCCTCTCACATCAACTCAGTGTTTAATGCTAAATCATAAATGATTGTACTTCCACAGTTTTTTCATACCCATTTCCCTCGTTTCAAGTTATCACTGCCTCCACTTACTAACTAATCACGGCAGTCTCCTAATTGATCCCTCTGTACGTATTCTGAAATATCAGTGTTTCTAAAGCGGAGCTGATGAAAAACAAAACTTCTCTGGTTCTTTTTTCTGGCTGTGCCGTGGCTTGTGGGATCTTAGTTCCCCAACCAGGGATTGAACCTGGGCCATCGGGAGTGACAGCGAAGAGTCCTAACCACTGGGCCGCCAGGGAATCCCCCCTCCCTTTTCTTTTTTTTAACGTAGAGCACTTCACCTGGCATTTAAGGCTCTTCGAAGGCTTATCTTCTGTTTTATTCCTACACACACATTCAGTTCTAATCAAACAGGACTATGCGTTGTTCATCTGGCCAAGTTTGATCCCCACCACACCCATGTCTTTTCATTCCCAATTACTACTGTCTGGCACATAATGGCTCAGTAAAGCTTGCTGAATGCCTTCTTGTTGAAATTCTGCTCATTCTAAACAGTTCACTTTCTTCATCAAGATTTCCTTCATTGGGCTTCCCTGGTGGCACAGTGGTTGAGAGTCCGCCTGCCGATGCAGGGGACACGGGTTCGTGCCCCGGTCCGGGAAGATCCCACATGCCGCGGAGCGGCTGGGCCCGTGAGCCATGGCCGCTGAGCCTGCGCGTCCAGAGCCTGCGCATCCAGAGCCTGTGCTCCACAACGGGAGAGGCCACAACAGTGAGAGGCCCGCGAACCGCAAAAAAAAAAAAAAAGATTTCCTTCATTGCCTTCACCCAGACATCTTTCTCCCCTCCTTTTCTAGTCCTTCCGGCACTTAACCCTTCCACAGCTAGGTCATATGGTCATTCCTCTGAGAGGCTGCAAGTTAGCACAGTGTCTCTTACTTCGCTTTTGTCTCTATTGCAGTATCTAACACAATACCCTGCACACAGTAGATGTTCAATAAAAGTTTGACTTTAACTTCTATAATTCTAACTCTGGAGTTCCACTTTCTACTTCTCTGTGGATTCTTCCCTTGTTAAAGAAAAAAAAATTTTTTTTTCCCCATTAGCACAGTAATATTTACCAGATTTCAATTATTGAATGCTGACGGCTCAGTGAGAGACCCACAGCAATGTCTCTCCCCGAACTGCCAAACCAAATGTCAAACTACACCTTGCTCTTATGGTCTCCAATCAAGGAGCAAAAGCACATGGCTAGGGATTAAAAAAACAAAACAGGAAGGTTTATAAAAAATAATTTTAAATATCCGACCTAACACAAATGCTGAGCTTTTCAGAATAGATTCAGCCCATAAACTAACACACAGACAGAGTAGGGTAGGCATCCTTAAGAGTAGGTACTCAGGCTACAACACCTGAGATTCCTCCGCAAAAGCAAAGAACATGCAAGACCACGCTTATTCTCAGGAGTGTGGGCAGAGGGGAGAATATAATCACCCAGAGGACACGGTATTGAGCTGGCATTCGTTAGGGGTAAGAGGTACCATTCAGTTCAGATTCCAGAGAGAAGTTTCCTAAGTAACTTAAAAAATGAAAAAGTATATACATGTGGCTGGGGGCAGGCGGACAGTGCTAAGATCTGTCCCAAGGGCTCTGCCAGGCTCTATCTGCATAAGGCTGAGGAACAGAAGTCCTGTGAGTCTTAACGTGGAGTTTGTGCAAGCTGGCACAACCAGCCCTGAGGGTTGAGGGGGAAGAAGGAATTTTCAAAGGAGGAATTTTCTGGAAATAGAACTTTGGACCAGGGGCCTCCCAGCTTCTCCATTTCCCACCCTTCCCCATCTCCTGCTCTCAAACAACCGCCTCACTAGCTAGTTGGTCAGGAGAACTAGTCAGATGTTCCTTCCCATTTTCAGACTGATCATTCAAACTCAAATCTCAAACGTCTTTCTTCACCTCTTCCCACACAACCCGAAGGATTTGTAAGTCTAGGAAACCAAAGAATAGTTTCATCAATAAATCAATTTATTTAAAAGAATATGTTACAATTAATTACACTAAGTGACATTACCAAACAATTTTAGAGTGGTTAGCTCTAGAACAAGGAATGAAAGAAACACTGTTAGCCATTATGTGTCTGTGTATTTTCTCTTCACATTTCTTAAATCACAAATAAAAAATACAAGATACTGCAGTGAAAATACAATTAGAGTTTCTCTCAAATAAATTAAAAGTGTGCATGGTCTGGGGAAAACTGAAGCCCTGCTCACTGGCTTACAAAGGGGGATGTGATATAAAACTGGTGTCCAAGTTTAGCAGTTAGTTGGCCAGTGCCTCCACCCACATCATCCCCTCTTCGATTCTGTTCTTCCCCAGAGCCTTAAGCTTCCCACACACCCTAGATTACTGCTGAGGAGTGAGCTGACACCATCCTGTATGAGTGAGGCCTGGCACGATGTGCTCAGGTTTAGGGCAAGAGGAGGGCAGGAGGTGAAACCGGAAGATGGGGAACTAAAGATGCGCACCCACTGCCTCTGCTCTCTGAGTATTTAACCACATCACCCTCCCTCCAAAAGGAAGCTAATGTGACACAGTGACTATGGAAGGAACCTAGCGGTATGCTGGGGTGCAAAAGACCAAATGGTTTCTACCGCTGAATCAATCCAGCCAGAGAACATGAAGCAGAGAAGGGAGGGCACAGTTGTCCCTCTAGGTCTGGAGACTTCGGGTCACCCAGGATGCAGTCCCCTTTAAGAAAACTGCCTTCAAGAGCCAGGCCCCTAAGCTGGCAAATTCTGAAATGAAAGAGAGAGGTATCACCTCCTGTTAGAGCTGCTGCTCCAAGCATTGGGTTTGCAGATATAAGAGGGGATAACCCGAAGCTACTGGCCTGCGTAACTAAAGGATGAAACTGGATAGGCCAGGCACGGGGATGCTGAACATTTCTCTAATTCCTCCCTGAGAGCTGTCCAGGCCTAGGAGCTGCCCCGAGCACTCGCCTGTGCTGAGCTTAGACCTAGGGCAAGGGGAGGGCAGAAAAATGGAGAGTAAAATAAAAATATAAGGAGCAGAAAACCCAAAGCATGGCCCAAGGGAACCCTTTCTGCAGGGATAGGTGTCTCAGGGCCTGCATTTTCTCCTGATCCATAAAAACTCTGAGTTTTTATGGATAGAAACTCTCCGTTGGGAAGGGAGGACAACAAGAGATCAGAGAGATCCTGCTGGCTCTGCTGGGGCAAAGTAGGGGGAAAGGGGAGCCTCTCTATTTCCCGGAGACAAACTGCAAAAAGAGACTGAGCAGAAGACTCCCTGGGCAGAACCCTGGACTGAGAAAGGTGGTAGGGATTCAAGAAAGGAAGTGCAGAGCAAGGGGGAAAGGGTATCACACTAACACTGCTTCGTGCAAAGAAGAGCTTGACTGGATGGAGCTGTACAGCCACAGCGACCTCTGCCTCCATTGCAGGATGCTGCTGTGGGTGGGAGAGAAGGCGGCGCTGTCCTCCAGGGCTTCCCTGCTTTCCCCTTCTCACTGTAGCTGGGGCTTTGTTAGTGGTACAGCCTCAAGCAGGGGCCAAACAGGCTAACTACCTACAGGGCCCTCACCCAATCTCCAAGCACCAAGTGAGTGCCAGGTCAGAACGACACAGGAGCAGCATCTATGCACGCTAAAGGCATCCCCGCTACTCTCACATCACAGGTCAGCATCTGGGCTTCCCACGGACTCCCGGATTTGTTCATTCCTCTCCCACTCTGAAGGAATAGGGGCAAACTGCTATTTTTAAAGTCTGAACGAAGCTGGTGCCAAAAGCCTCTTCAGCATCTTGGAGTGGGCAATCAACATACCTTCTTTCCAGGGTCCCTTGGCTCATTATTAAATTCATTTAAGCCAGAAGAAGTTAATTCTGTGCCAAAGCCTCCAAATCAGGGATCACGCCCTGCAATTTTAAACATTCAGCTTTCTTACATTTTGCACTCTGTGATTCCACCTGGGTTTGGAGAAGGTGAGGAAAGATAGGATGTCCTATATGATCCCACACCCCCTGGGGCAAGCGCCTGCCAAGACAACAGAGTGAGAGAGAAAGCAAAGTGGCCTCACAACAATCTGCAAAAACAAGTTACAAAAACAGAAACTTCAAACCACCCCAACACTGCTCAGTGGAGTCGACTACAACCAACTATGGTTGCCTCCCAGTTAGACAAAGCAAAAGATGTCATCCTATGGAGGTTTCTGCTTAGAAGGTTGAGAAGGAAAAAAGTAAAGAAGGCTCAAAAATGTTTCAGGTGCATCGGAGCCTGACTGCATCAGAGCTCCCAATGCAGTACCTTTGGAGGCTGGGGGTTGAGAATGTTGCTCTACCCCAGTCAGCCCTGGCCCCAGATCCTGGCATGTAGCTCTCAGGTCTCAAAAGGTCTAACTGCAAGATCAGATGAGGAGCTCTTTGAGGGACAAAAAGATTTTCCTTCAGGTTCCTTTTAATTCAAAGCTGAGATCCAACCCAAATCAACCATATTACTACTGCTCCTTCCTGGGTCCTCAGCTGGCTTGGACGGGGTATGGTTTGCCCGGCATGGGCCACCGACCCTTCCAAGTTTCCCCAAGGCCTTGGGGATGCTGTCAGATCCTTCCCCAACATGGGCGTTTAAGGAAGTCACAGAGAATGTAATAGTTATGGGTGGTTATTGGTCAGCAATGGAGTAGGGAAAAGCTTATATTCATAGGGACTTTCTTCTTTCCCTCCCCCTACTTAAGTCCAATCTTTGTGCCTAAAGGTATCAGCTTTAACTCTGGTCCCGAGTACCATCCCTGCTTCAGAACGAGCGGGGAAATGGGAAATCATGACCACTAAGTGTTTCAGGTGTCTGTGGCGTCAACCTCCTGAGCCCGCCCTCCCCTTCATTCTAGGCCTGTTGAGGGAAACCATACAGGGGGCCCTCGGGAAGCAGGAAGATGTGGAATGTGGCTAAAAGCCATGAGTGGAAGAGACAGAGATGGACCAGGAAAGTTGTCTTGGAATCAAGAGAGACCACACCAAGTCTTTAGACTCTCGCTGCAGATCTGTAGCCTTGCTGCCCTTGAGAAACACACCTCTTTCTCCTCCCCAGCAGCCTCTTGGAAGATAAAGAAACTATGCTCCTTGCTCCTCAGACTCTATGGCAACCCATGATCCAGAATCTTCATTCAATACAAAAAAGGGGGGAAAAACCCAAGCAGGTTGTAAACTTTTCGAGTCCTTCATGAGGAGAGGTATTTTTCCCTGTAAATTTTTTTTTTCCTTTTTAAAGTTTGTTTCAAAATAAAGAGAGCAAGAGAGAAGTCATGAATTCTAGTGAAAGGTGTGTAAAAACACAAGCTAAAAAAGGTACTGCCATCAATATGAAATTTAAAAAGAAATATATATATGTATATACGTGCAGCTAATTTGTGTATATATAATTTTTACATACATACATATATATGCCTGAACAGTGCAAATGGATGGAGTTCATAGTTCCAGTTCTAAAAATATAGTACAAGGAGAGTCTGTTGGTATGAGGCCCAGTTGAAAAGACAAAGATACCTTTGGCGAGTCGGTTGGGCTTATTTCTTTTCCTGTCTTAACTCAGTTGACTCCTGGTGCTGACCCATCTGTTGTTCTCTACCAGCTCAATTCCAGAGATATGAAATTCAGAGGGATTATTAATAATATTTAGTTTAGGGCTTTTGAATATAATGACTTTTTTCCTTTTTCTCTTCTTTCGTGTTAATGGTTACTCTGTCTGACATGGGAGACGAAAGGGATAAGAGGATGAGGGTGAAGAGAAGGGAAGAGGGTAACGAAAGGCTAGGTGGCCACATCCCTCTGCTGTGACCTCGCCATCTGGAAAATGTTCTGAAAGGAAAAAAAGAAAAGAGTTACTGGGAAGCCTTAGGTGTCCTCATCTCCTCCCATCTAGAGACAACCCCTCACACAGAAAACGTATGACTGGATGGATGACTTGATCTGATTGGCCTCTTCACTTGATATAACTTTCCATCAAGAATCATAGCCTTTTAGAGTTGGAAGGGACCTAGGATATTAACTATCTGGTTCAGCCTTCCTGTCTCACAGATGAGGAAAGATGAGAAGACTGAGATCCAGGGAGGCTGATTTGTCCAAGATCACAGAGAGAAAAAAAGCTGGGAGAGAATCCAGATCTGATTCCCAGAGCCCAATGTTCTTTCTACTATACCAAGAATATAAATTTTCTTATTCCTGACTTTACCCTCTGAACCTTGGAAACATCTTCTCTGAGAGTAAGTAGCTAATTATTCTGAATGTTTTAAATTCTGTTCCAGCACTGGCATATACAGACAGCAGGAAAGCAGCAGCAAAAACCTTCTCATGCACACGCACTCCTGGTTAGCCTAGACAGACTCTTTCACGTCTCACCCAGTCAGAATGGCTAAAACTGAGGACAGCTGCCCTTCTGGGTCAGGAAGAACACGGAGGGCGACTGACAAAAAACAAGCAGAGGAGGGTGCATGAAGTCATGAGAGATGGAATAGCCTGTAGCCAATGGCCAATCTCTAGACGACGGAAGAAGGGCTTTTTGGCATAGTCCGTTTAGCGTCCAAGGCTAATAACCTCTCTGGAAGAATATCCTGGCTCACATGGGATAACCAGTCTCTAACTAATACTCCTAGACAGATGGAGATGAGGGCCCCAGGTATTTGGCCACAGGACTATACATTTTAAACAAACAAACAAAAAAAGATAAAAAGGTCAATTCAAGATTGTTTAGAATTACCTCTTTTCTCCACTTGAGCTCGCAGAACACCCTCTCGAAGCATTCATGCATGTAATTGAACTGAAAAAAAAAACAGAGCAACACTCACTGGCTTCTCAAGACCAGGCACCAAAGGACCATGCCTTTGAACTCCTGCCCAGAGTCACCTTCCAAACTTGCTCAGCCTAGAGAAAAACCTTAACAAGCTCCATAAAACCCAGGCCTGGCTCATCTGCTATTCTCTGGCTCCTTCTAGTGGTTAACTGTGAGTCAAGTGGGATATGAAATTGCCAATCCTACTCAGGCCTAAAGGAAAGTCAGGAAGAACCTGGGGCTCTAGGATTCAAACAGATTCAGATCTCAAAACAACAGCTCTACAGCTCTCTCCATTTACGCATTTAGCTTAAGGAGAACTTTAAGCCCAATCTACTTTCCCCGTGCATGCTTCCCCAACTACCACTCACATATGGTGTGAAGATTTTAACCCATCGAGGCTTCTTCTCTCCTCGAGCATATTCAAAACAGAAGGCCATTCCTTCTTCATCTGTATCCCATCGTTGCATCTCATCCCATTCAAATGCTATTACCTGGTTCTAAACAACCGAGAACAAGAGCATAAGTTTGAGAATGCTGGGGAGCTTAGGTAAGATGGTTCTGAACCAGACAGCAGAAAAGAAATCAGTAGAGATGTCTACATCATTTCAGGGAAAAGACTGTGACAGAAGAATAAAAGTCAGTGTAAGCAGCCAGTGAAGGTGAGGAGCAGTGTAGATCCAGAGCCTATTTACCCCAGTCAAAACAGTCTTGATATCATTTCCCCCACAAGGAGGAATTAAAACATAGCAAGTGAGTATCAAAGTATTCCCGGTGTTCCTGGACCATGCCCCCTGACTTCCCAGCTACATGCTAAATGAACTCTCACCTCCAGCTGTCCTTCTTCAGTGCAGGCATGCAGTTTAAAGTGCGTGATGCTGATGGCTGTGATAACATGCCCCTTTCTCCTGGAGTCGCAGGCACAGTGGGGGAAGATGATTTCATTGTAGCCCTCACAAGTCCTTAGCATGTTGAGGTACTAGAGAAAAAAGGAAAGAGAAACAGTGTTACTATGGAACTACACCGTCATCAGGAGCTGCTGCGATGGCACACAAAAGAACCGAGAGAAACCTCGCAACCTGGAGACCTTGCCTCTGGTCTCACGTCCATTGCCAAGCTGGGACAGGGCTCCTAGATGATCCACTATCCTTCTAACTTCCAACTCCATACTTCCAACCCTGCTCTCTTTCTCTACTTATATATATAAATGAAGCCAGAAGAGATACCGCAACCAAGAGCCCTAGGACTAGAGGGAACTCACAATGCCATTTAGTCCAGCCCTCTATTTTCACTGTACCTAAGGGATGGAATCAAATCTATCCTTATAATTAAGGTAAGAGAGCTAATGTTTCTCATCTCTTCTCCAATCAAAAGTTAGAATGATCTCAGTGATGAGGATTAAGCTATCCCAAATCTCATATTCATAAAAAGTTTAAGCTGAAGGAAACTTTAAAAGTTAGTCATTTTACAGAAACTCAGAATAATAATGAGACTTGCTTAATGTCACAGGTAATAGTAAGTGGCACAACCAGGATTAGAAGCCAGGTTTAATTTCTAGGCCTCTGATCCTTTCTCTATTACCAACTAGTCCCATTTAGCCCCACTGCCCCTGGGTCTCCCGCATATATGTCTCCTTAAAAAGCATCTAGACCCAGAACAAGTGACATACGTGACCCTCACAGGTACAATGCGCCAAGACTGACCCAGAGAGGCCTCTGAACTCTTTGTCCCTTCTCCTCTACAGTTAAGGCTGGCCTCTCTCTTACTTAACTCACTATGTTGAGTTGAGAGGGGAGAGAGTAAAAGATAATGAATGGGAAGGAGAGAAGAGAAATAGGGGAAGATGATAAGGAAAAAAGAAGATGCAGGGACTCTGACCTGGTTTCCTCAGTGATTGCCGGGGAAACAAGCAAATAGTCTCAAGTCTGTGTGACACCCCCATCTGCATGTCACACAGGAAGAACAAGGCATAGTGGTGATGTGCGCAGAGAGTTAGAGAGAAGACAAAGGTCTAGCACCCTAGTTGATTTCACCTAGATGGGTACGGAGGTTAGAATACACTGGAGAGCTGCCTTCCGCCTCACCAAGAGAAAAGAAGAGACAGGCACAAAAAGGACCCTAGGCAACCTATGGCTCTGGTACCAAGGAATGGCACCTAAGACTGTCTCTACTGCCACCAGGGACTTTCCGGGAAGACCTAAGGGCCCAGGGGGAAAAAGAATTACACCACAGGCTCCCTTCCCTACTTTGTATTTACTTCTGCTTGGGTAAAATAATAGCAACTTTAAAGGTGAAAACTTATAAAGGGGTAGCAAGAACACAGGGACAGGGTCAATACAGAAGTGCCAAAATACTTCATTTGCATCATTTTTCTTCTCTGTCTCCCTCCATTACCCCATCCATCCCCCTTGACCATCACCCATCCTGAACCAGTGATAAACTGCTTAGGCCTTCTACTGGCACTATGAACAAAAATAAATCGCTGGCTACTATCTATACTTTGGTAAATATGACAGGCAGAGGATGATAGGAGAGAACTCTTCTGGGGTTATAACAAGCAGCAAACAACACAGAGTAGTGATCAAGAGCCTGGGCCCAGAACGCCCCAGGCTTGAATCCTGGACCCATAACTTCCTAACTCTGTAACCTTGGGCAAGTTATTTGAACTCTAGCAAATTATTAAATCCTAGGAGCCTTTGTTTCCTCTTCCATAAAAAGGGAAATAATAGGGCTTCCCTGGTGGCGCAGTGGTTGACAGTCCGCCTGCCAATGCAGGGGACGCGAGTTCGTGCCCCGGTCCGGGAGGATCCCACGTGCTGCGGAGCGGCTGGGCCCGTGAGGCATGGCCGCTGAGCCTGCGCGTCCAGAGCCCGTGCCCCGCAATGGGAGAGGCCACAACAGTGAGAGGCCCGCGTACCGCAAAAAAAATAATAAATAAATAAAATAAATTTTTTTAAAAAAAGGGAAATAATAATAGCATCTGTACCATACAGTTATTTGTGACCTTGAAAAGTATCTAGCATAGTACTTAGTACATAATTAGGTATTCAATACATGACAGCTTTAAAAAAAAATTTTAAAGGCTCCATTAAGGTAAGGTGTCATTGGGGAAATTTAAGGTTTTCCAGAGATTATCAGGTCAGGTAGTATTTCTCAGTTTTAAGTGGGCAATCTCTACATTCCTCGATTTGCAGAAAACATAGAGAAGAAATATTTAAAATTTTACATACATCCAAATTTCCAAAGGAAAGTTAATTTTTGTTTTCAAACATGTTTACATAAGGGTGTAGCTATGTACTTCAAACAAAAAATTATCCTGTCTATTCTCCTTTCATATTAAATTCTGAGTAGCTAAATATGTATCCCAAATTACCTTCCTTGACTTGTATACCACTTAGATGATGGTGCACATCAGGCAAGAGAAGAGGACAGGTATGGCATGGGACATTTTATAAATGTTCAATGTTCAGCAAGATAGGTAAATACTGAAACAGGACGGTTATTAAAGCAGAGACAGTACTTAACAGAGCAAAACACTTTAGGTGAGGGATGGAGGTCCATTCTGGAGAATTCTCTGTTCTCCCAAACAACCTGCCAAGGGTCAAACCAGATCTAAAATTGAAATAAAGGCCTGAGAGGAAACTTGGAAGCCAACTCTCCCAAATTCCAAGGGTAGTGTTTCTCAAGCACCTGAAGTTGCAGACTCACTAGGGTGCTTCTGTAAAAATCTTCACAAATATTTCTAGGTCATACCCGTAGAGGTTCTGGTTTAGTAAATGTGAGGTGGGCTCCAGAAATCTGCATTTTGAGCAGGCTTGACAAGTGATTCCCATGTAACTGGGCTGGCAACTACACTTTGAGAAACACTGACTTCCACATAATACTGCCTTTTGTGAAATCATTAAAAATTATGTTGATAAACACAAACCCAGAAACTTTTTTTCTTTTTTAATAAGTTTATTTATTTTATTTATTTATCTATGGCTGTGTTGGGTCTTCGTTGCTGCATGCAGGCTTTCTCTATTTGCGGCGAGTGGAGGCTACTCTTCGTTGCAGTGCGCGGGCTTCTCATTGCAGTGGCTTCTCTTGTTGTGGAGCACGGGCTCTAGGCGTGCAGCTTCAGTAGTTGTGGCGCACAGGCTTATTTGCTCCGCGGCATGTGGGATCTTCCTGGACCAGGGCTCGAACCCACGTCCCCTGCATCGGCAGGCGGATTCTTAACCACTGCGCCACCAGGGAACCCCAAACCCAGAAACTTTTTATTTGTCAGTTCAACAATGGCAAGATATAAGTTACACATGTTCACTGCTTGTGTGAGAGTTGAAAAAAAAGAGAGAGGGACTTCCCTGGTGGTGCAGTTGTTATGAATCCGCCTGCCAATGCAGGGGACACGGGTTCAAGCTCTGGTCCGGGAAGATCCCACATGCCACAGAGCAACTAAGCCTGTGTGCAACAGCTACTGAGCCTGCACTCTAGAGCCTGCAAGCTACAACTACGGAGCCCGCGAGCCACAACTACTGAAGCCTGCGCGCCCAGAGCCCGTGCTCCGCAACAAGAGAAGCCACTGTAATGAGAAGCCCGTGCACCGCAACGAAGAGTAGCCCCCGCTCGCTGCAACTAGAGAAAGCCCACGTGCAGCAACGAAGACCCAACGCAGCCAAAAATAAGATAAATAAATATTAAAGACTTAAAAAAAAGAGAGAGAGAGAAAAAAGAAAAAACAAGTCTTATGTACACTATATTCTCAACCATCCTAATTTGAGATTCAATCTAACTTTGTAAACTGGTAAAAAACAAAAACATTTTGATCACACTGGGTATTACAAACTATGGCAAAGGTATGAGCTGTCCTCTGTATTCGGAGAGCAAGGGAACTTAGACAAAGCTTATTTATCTGTTAACTTTGGAATATTTTGTCAAGATTCTACTTGAGAGCTAACAACCTGAACATCCCCAATTTACAGAAAAGAAACTGAAAGTGACAAGTTTGTGAATTGCTGAAGGTCTCACAGTGATCTGGCAACTAATCGTAGTGATACGGCCTAATCTCAGGCCTATCAACTGTGCTAAGTTGTTATAATGGTATCAAGACCTACGGGCTCTGAAGGGTCCATCTGAGGTGGTAGTTTCAATGTATTGACCATTGACTAGGCTAATGTCTTTGAACACCGATACCTGAATAAAACCCAAACTTTTGTCAGGGGGGAGGTCTTTAAAATAAGACTGCAGTATTATGGGGCCGGTAAACACTTGTACACCGGCACTAGGTTTTCAAGAGAAGCATATTTTATACTCAGTTCAGATGACCCACGGGGAAACCTATCAATGTACTAACTGCACTTGTGTTCTTAACTGAGGATTACAAGATAAAAACTTGAGTCTAAAAAATAATTTCATAATAGATTACTATGCTTGTTAAACTCAGATTTTCTATATTTTGCCACAGAACAACCCAAACCTATTTATTTCTCTAGCACTTTGCACTGTGCCTGGCACACACTTGGTGCTCAACAAATATTTTCTGTTAAATGTATAAATGGAAGCTAGTGTGTTTAGAGTGCTATATGTGCAAAGAAACAATCTGTATTCCATATTCAGAAGGCCTTATGAAATTACTTTGATTCTGCTGGCTTTGACAAAGGCAAAGAACTATTGCAGAGGTGGATAGCCCTTTTCGTAGAAGATGCAGATGTGTTGGTCAGAATCATGCATTAATATATAGAAGACAATACCATTATCTTAAAGAAGAGGTGGAAGTTGAGTTTTAAAATCCTGTCTCCCACATAGCAAAATTCCCTTTACCAAAATTCTGCCAAGACTTTATTCTATTTTTTAAAAAACATTTTTATTTATTTTCAAATATTTATTTATTTATTTATTTGGCTGCCCCGCAGCATGCGGGATCTTCGTTGCCGTGTGCGGGATCTTTTTAGTTGAGGCTCGTAGCTGTGGCATGTGGGATGTAGTTCCCTGACCAGGGATTGAACCCAGGCCCCCTGCATTGGGAGCGTGGAGTCTTAACCACTGGACCACCAGGGAAGTCCCAAAACTTAATTCTATTTAAAAGATTTTTGTGTTGTCTATTTCAGCCTGTTGGTATGCAGAACATTGGTGGATGGTTCCCTTTTTGTTACATGAGTGATAAAATAACTATTCCACCTAGATATAAGACTATGGGCTTAAGTTCAGTGGCTAACTTGTTTCCATTCTTATTCCAATACAATTAATTAATTTAAAAAATAAATAAATAAAATTATTTATTTATTTTTGGCTGCGTTGTGGTGGCTAGTTGTGGTGCATGTAACATGCTTACACTGTTGGTGGAAATGTAAGCTGATGCAGCCACTGTGGAAAACAGTATGGCGGTTCCTCATAAAACTAAAAATAGAACTGCCATATGACTCAGCAACCCCACTCCTGGGCATATATCTATACAAAACCGTAATTCAAAAAGATATATGCGGGCTTCCCTGGTGGTGCAGTGGTTAAGAATCCACCTGCCAATGCAGGGGACATGCGTTAGAGCCCTGGTCTGGGAAGATCCCACATGCAGCGGAACAACTAAGCCCGTGCGTCACAGCTTCTGAGCCTGTGCTCTAGAGCCCACGAGCCACAACTACTGAGCTGGAGTGCCACAACTACTAAAGCCCGTGCCCCTAGAGCCTGTGCTCGGCAACAAGAGAAGCCACTGCAATGAGAAGCCCGCGCACCTCAATGAAGAGTAGCCCCTACTCATCACAACAAGAGAAAGCCCGCACACAGCAACAGAGACCCAACACAGCCAAAAATGAAAATAAATAAAATAAATAAATTTATTTTAAAAAATGCACCCCTATGTTCATAGCAGCACTATTCACAATAGCCAACACATAGAAACAACCTAAATGTCCACCAACAGATGAATGGATAAAGATGTGTTACATATATACAATAGAATACTACTCAGTGCTATAAAAAAGAACAAAATAATGCCATTTGCAGCAACATGGATGCAACTAGAGATTATCATACTAAATGAAGTCAGAAGGAGAAAGACAAATACCATATAATATCACTTATATGTGGAATCTAAATTATGACACAAATGAACCTATCTACGAAACAGAAACACAGACACAGAGACCAGACTGGTGGTTGCCAAGGGGGAGGAGGTTGAAGGAAAAATGGAGTGGAAGGTTGGTGTTAGCAGATGTAAGCTTTTATATACAGAATGGATGAACAACAAGGTCCTACTGTACAGCACAGAGAACAATATTCAATATCCTATGATAAACCATAATGAAAAAGAATATTAAAATGAAGTATGTGTATATGTGTGTGTGTGTATATATATATATATATATACACACACATATATATATATATATATATATATATAGCTGAATCACTTTGCTGTGCAGCAGGAATTAACACAACATTGTAAATCAACTATACTTCATTAAAAATACTGAAAAATAAAATCTATAAAACAATAAATACTGGAGAGGGTATGGAGAAAAGGGAACCCTCCTGCACTGTTGGTGGGAATGTAAATTAGTATAGCCACTATGGAGAACAGTATGAAGGTTCCTTAAAAAACTAAAAATAGAGCTACCATATGACCCAGCAATCCCACTCCTTGGCATATACCCTGAGAAAGCCATAATTCAAAAAGAGACATGTACCACAATGTTCATGCAGCTCTATTTACAATAGCCAGGACATGGAAGCAACCTAAATGTCCATCGACAGACGAATGGATAAAGAAGATGTGGCACATGTATACAATGGAATATTACTCAGCCATAAAAAGGAACAAAATTGAGTTATTTGTAATGAGGTGGATGGACCTAGAGTCTGTCATACAGAGTGAAGTCAGAAAAAGAAAAACAAATACTGTATGCCAACGCACATATATGGAATCTAAAAAAACGGTACTGATGAACCTAGTGGCAAGGCAGGAATAAAGACGCAAACATAAAGAACGGACTTGAGGAGGGAAGAGGAAGCTGGGACGAAGTAAGAGAGTAGCATTGACATATATACACTACTAAATGTAAAAAGGATGGCTAGTGGGAAGCTGCTGCAGAGCACAGGAGATCAGCTCAATGCTTTGTGACAACCTAGAGGGGTGGGATAGGGAGGGTAGGAGGGAGGCTCAACAAGGAGGGGATATGGGGATATATGTATATATGTATACACATAGCTGATTCACTTTGTTGTACAGCAGAAACTAACACAACATTGTAAAGCAATTATATTCCAATAAAGATGTAAAAAAAAAACCTAAGGAAATTAATAATTGTTGGACTTTAGTTAATATATAACAAGTGTACCATATTAAGATAGGAACTCTGTACTATCTCCTTAGTTTTTTCTGTAATATGAAACTGCTATAAATTCTGTCAATAAAAAAGTAAAAAAAACAAAAAACCAAAGAAAACTAAAAATAGAACTACCATATGATACAGCAATCCCACTCCTGGGCATGTATCTGGAGAAACCCAAAATTCGGAAAGATACATGCACCCCAATGTTTACTGCAGCACTATTCACAATAGCCAAGACATGGAAACAACTAAATGTCCATCAACAGAGGAATGGATAAAGAAGATGTGGTACATATATACAATGGAATATTGAAATAATGCCATTTGCAGCAACATGGATGGACCTAGAGATTATCATACTAAATGAAGGAAGTCAGGAGGCGAAAGACAAATACCATATGATATCACTCATATGTGAAATCTAAAAAATAATACAAATGAATGTATATACAAAACAGAAACTGACTCACAGACTTCGAAAACAAACTCATGGTTACCAAAGGGGAACGGTGGGGGGGAGGGATAAATTAGGAGGTTGGGATTAACATATATACACTATATGTATTAAAGTAGGAGGTTTGGGATTAACATATACACATTAACATATACACTCTATATTTTACTATATGTAAAATAGGGATAAATAGATAATCAACAAGGACATACTGTATAGCACAGGGAACTCTACTCAATATTCTGTAATAACCTATATGGGAAAAGAATCTGAAAAAGAATGGATATATGTATAACTGAGTCACTTTGTTGTATATCTGAAACTAACTCAACTTTGTAAATCAACTATACTCCAATATAAAATTAAATTACATTAAAAAAAGAGATAAAAAGGGGCATTTTATAAAGAGATTATGGAGACATAAACCTACCATGACCATTTTCCTTTGTTCATACAGCTTCTGTAATTGGTAGGATTTTTCCTCTGCTTTGATGTAACCTTTTTTCACATCATCAACAGCCTGTCACCAAAACAAGGCAGGGAAGAAAGAAATGTAAAAATTAGTATCAAGTACATTCTTGATAAAAATAAAGAGACATAGATTCATTTTCACAATAACTCTTATCCATCTGTTATCACCAGTAAACTCTGCCACATGGGTATATTTACTGGAATAAGTAGTATTTAATGAGTGTCTGGTATGTGCTCAAGGATTGTTCTAGGCACGTGAGGGATCTGGTTTCTCCTGTTAAGAGATTTAAATTCTGGTTAATTTATACATGAGAAAGAATTACAGAACACTGCAAGATAGTATACAATACTGTATTAAAGATAATAGTGAAGTAGCAAAAAATGTGTGACATAAATAGTAAGTGATACATGCAGCCAGAACAGGAGAGCTTATTGCTAACCATAGTTATCAAGGAAGTCTCAGTTGGACCTCAAAGGAGAGGTTGAATAGAAGAAACTACAAGCTAAAGTCAGGAAACAGGAATGGGTTTGACCTTAAATACATTCAGGAGACAGACTTGCCTGATTTGAATAAAGGGTACATGTTAGGGGACAATGAAAAATAATTCTGAATGGGTAGGTTAATAGGGTATGAAGGATCCTAAAGAGCAGGCACAGGAATTTAGACTTAAGGAGAGTAGAGAGCTAAAATAAATAATAAAAAAACTGTTGTTACTGTTGTTTTTTAAGAAAGATTGATCTGTATATGACTGCCCAAATGATTTAAGCCAAGGAGAGAATGAAACAAGGGAGATCAAGGATGTTGTGGTACTTTAAGCATGAAATGAAACAAGACCTTAATCTAGGGTGGTAACAACTGGAAGAGAGGAAGTGATAAATCTGAGACCATGAACCGAAAAACTTTCAGAGAGGACTTGATACAGGCATGAAGGTACCCAGATATAATATTCTAATATGCTAATTCTAAACTATTCCTGGTTCAGCCATATGAAACATACACCCCCTTTCCAACCTTACCCTACTCCTCCTCCACTCCAAGAAAAATGTAAAAAATCTAATGGAAGGGAAAACTGATCTTTGGGAGGAAAAAAAAGAAAAAGAACAAATAGAACCATTTGTCTAGGGCATTCAGGATCTAACCTCAGTGAGTTACTGAAAGGACAACTCTACACAGACACCAGGCAGGGGCCCACTTGAATCTTTATCAGAAAACTGCTGATTTCCTTAAGGCAGAAATCATTCCCCATAGTCTTTTAAGGGAAAATATTTGCATAACAGAATGAATTCAGGACTGAAGTTAAGAGACTAGTTCAAATTCTAGCTGTCACCTACCAATATGCACTTGAGTAAGTCACTTAAACCCTCTCAGTCTGTAAAACAGGAATAACATTCATCTTGTAGGTGGACAACAAAATGAGATAAAAGATGTTAATAGTTTTGTAAAGTATATATAAATATATATAAATAATTACTATCATTTATATTAGCATCATTTAGCTGTTAAATTCCTCTAAGAAGGAATTTAATATCCTTCTTAATTAACATCCTGCCTGGGACTGCCTAATGGAAAGATTATGCCAGTGTCTCCCCAGCCCTAGCTGTATGAGCAAGGATTCACTTAGAGAGGATCATATTCACAGAGGCGATGCTCAACAAGAACTGCCACCAATGTCCTGAAGAACCTGAACATTCTGTTGTTTATCGCCAAAAGACTCAGCTGCTCCAGGTCAAATTTAAATCAGTTACTGAAAAGCTGGGAGAGAAGTAAAGAGGGAAAACAAACAAATGAATACTGGTTTATCTATTCAGTTTCCCCAATACCTAGAACTGTGTCTGACTAGTAATAGCACTTAAATATTGATGAATGTTTCCCCAGGGCAGAGGTGGGTCATCTACCCAGAGTGAACATCTAACACTTAGAACAGCAGCTCTAAGTGACCTATTTTCACATGGGGCAGTAAAAATGTTCTCTCCTCACTCATTTCTAATCAGGATTATACTGCTTGACTAGCCCTGAGTGAAAAACATAAATATTACCACACTAGATTCCTTTTTCCCTTAATTAAAAATTTTTTATTAAGGTAAAAGACATACATAATTTTTTTAAATGTGTATTACTAAGAGGTGCCTAATAAAAATAAGTCTCCAAAAAAAAAAAAATAAGTCTCCTGATTCAACAGCCTCATTACACAGATACTTTAAAGCACTGTAAACAGTTTTTTGTGATATTCCTTTCATAATTCTAAATGTCATGCCTATGCTGCTAATTCCTAACTTATCCATTTTTTTTTAACTTATCAATTTTAGACAATGTTGACTTGCTGTTAAAAATAATAAGTTTTAGGGACTTCCCTGGAGGTCCAGTGGTTGAGAATCCATGCTTCCACTGCAGAGGGCATGGGTTCGATCCCTAGTCAGGGAACTAGGATCCCACAGGTCACACAGTGCGGCCAAAAATAATAATAATAATAAAATAAATAAATAAGTTTTAGCTTTCTTATACCACTCCTACACTCTCACTTCTTCTTCCTTCAACACCTCAATAAAAAATTAAATCAAGGGCTTCCCTGGTGGCGCAATGGTTGAGAGTCCGCCTGCCGATGCAGGGGACACGGGTTCATGCCCCGGTCTGGGAAGATCCCACATGCCGTGGAGCGGCTGGGCCCGTGAGCCATGGCCGCTAAGCCTGCACGTCCGGAGCCTGTGCTCCGCAATGGGAGAGGTCACAACAGTGAGAGGCCCACGTACCGCCAAAAAAAAAAAAATAATTAATTAATTAAATCAATAATGAGTATTGATTATTGTAAGCATGTAAACATTGTTCACAACTAAATCATGTACTGTACCAGGGCTTCCTCTCTTGTACATTTTTTTTTCCTCTTAGGTTAACTGCCTGTTTGTTTGTAACCTTCCACATGCCTCTCACCAATTCTTCCATGATAACCAAAGTCATGTTGATTCATTCAAACATTCAGTTTCTAAAAACTGTTGACTGTTCTCATCTGCTGTGTCTCATCCTCTTCTCTTTGCAGGTTTATGCCTCTTAAAATCCATTAATGTTACTTTAGTGAGCTTTCAGGAAGAAGTAGTTTAAAAGTATGTTTAGTCTGTCAGGCTTAGCCAGAAATTAAATATATCCTACTATGGATTTTGACCTTATCAATTTTTTAAGGAAAAGGCACATTACTATCATTATTATCCAGTATTTCATCAATTCTAAGGTGCACATTTTTTCACATTTTATTGTTCCTAAAATTGGGATGCATCTTATAATCAACGTGTGTTGTTTAATTGGTAGCTTTTTTCTCTTGGCAGTACATAAAATACGAGTGCATCTTACAACTGATGGCATCTTAGAATTGACGAGATGCATGAGATATTCCCAACATCAACATATGATACAAAAAAATAACTAAAATTAAGTGAGGGAAAAAATTTAGTATTATTTTCCAAAAGGCACAACTGTTTACCTAGTCAATCAAAAAAATCATTTGAGCTGTTGTGCACTGCTGGGAATGTAAAATGGTACAGCTGCTATGGAAAACAGTGTGGCGATTTCCTCAAAAATTTAAAAATAGAATTACCATATGATCCAGCAATCCCAATTCTGGGTATATTAAAAGCAGAAGTTTGAAGAGATATTTACATAACCATGTTCATGACAGCATTATTCATAACAGCCAAGAGGTGGAAGCAACCTAGATGTCCATCCACAGATGAATAAACAAAATGTGATATACATGTACAATGAAATATAATTATTCAGCCTTAATAAGGAAGGAAATCCTGTCATATGCTACAACATGAAAAAGCCTTAAGGACATTATGCTAAATGAAATAAGCAAGTCACAAAAAGAAAAATAACGTATGATTCTACTTACATGAGATACCTAAAGTAGTCAAATTCACAGAGTGTAGAATGGTAGTTGCCAGAGGTAGGGGAGGGGGAAATGAGTTGTTTAATGGGTAGAGTTTTAGTTTTGCAAGATGAAAAATTTCTGAGATTCAACTGACAATAATGTGAATATATTTAACACTACTGAACTGTACATTTTAAAATGGTTAAGGGGGTAAAAAAAAAGTATTAAATTATAAATTTTAAATATGTTCAGTTTATTGTATGTCAATTATACCTCAATAAAGCTGTTTAAAAAATTGTTTGAAGAAACAGAAGAGTTCAGAAAAGTTGTTGCATATGAGATACTGCTACAAAAATAACAGCTTTTCTTTCTATATACCTAAATATTTTATTTTTGCTTTACAGTTTTATAATTCAAAAAGTAATTTCACAAGCTCTGCTTTGTTTAAATTTTGATGCTGATTAAAAAAATGTGAGGTACTACTATTACCCTTTAATAGATCATAAAACAGATCTCAGCAAAGCTATGTTAAGGATTTACCCAATGGAGAGCTTGTACTTGAACCAGATATTCTGACTCCTGGTAAATAATTACTCCGTTCCAACAATACAAAGAAAAAATATCCCATTCATAATTGTAATAAAAATATAAAATACTTGGGAATAATTTAAAGGGGCATATGTGAAACATAAAAAGACAGAACTTTATTTGGGGAAACAAGATGAGATGAATAAAACAGAAACTTTATTTGGGGAAACAAAAGATGAGATGAATAAAACAGAAACATCACACATTTAGTTGGGAATACCACATTTAATAAAAATAGTGACTCTTCTTCAGTTAAACTATAAATTTAACAAAAACCCAATTAGAATTGTAATGGGATACTTTATGAAGTGTTATGAAATGGGTTAATTATTTTCAAAATAATTTTAAAATGTTTAAAAGAAAGTAAAAAGTAAGGATAGTATTCTCTATATGGCTCTGCTAAATTCATTATTTACAGTCACAGCAGTATAAACACTGAATATTAATCTAACAAATATTGTAATTTGACTATAGTAAGAAAATAGGACAGATGAAAAGGTACGAATATGTAGTGGAGTGGGGGAGGAAATGGAGCTAAAGTCCCATCTTCGATAGCAGGTAATTAAGCAATATTGCTTGAATAGGAAACATCAAGTAGGAGTAATATAATCAAATTATAATAGAGGTATGGAAGTAAATATAAAATGAAATAGATATCCCATATTCTTGGATTGGAAGAATTAATATTGTTAAAAAGGCCATACTACCCAAAGCTATCCACAGATTTAATGTGATCCTTATCAAATTACCCATGACATTTTTCACAGAACTAGAATAAATAATCCTAAAATTTATATGGAACCATAAAAGACCCAGAATTGCCAAAGAAACCCAAAAGGAAAAATGACAAAGCTGGAGGCATAATCTTCCTAGACTTTGGACAATACTACAAAGCTACAGTAATCAAAACAGTGTGGTACTGGCACAAAAACAGATATATGGATCAATGGAACAGAATAGAGAGTCCAGAAATAAACCCACACACCTATGGTCACTTAATCTTTGAAAAGGAGGCAAGAATATACAGTGGAGAAAAGATAGTCTCTTTAGCAAGTGGTGTTGGGATAGCTGGACAGCTGTGTGCAAATCAATGAAGCTAGAACACTCCCTTACGCCATGCACAAAAATAAACTCAAAATGGCTTAAAGACTTAAATATAAGACATGACACAATAAAACTCCTAGAAGAGAACATAGTCAAAACATTCTCAGACATAAATTGTAGCAATGTGTTCTTAGGTCAGTCTCCCCAAGGCAATAGAAATAAAAGCAAAAATAAACAAATGGGAGCTAATCAAACTTTTAAGCTTTTGCACAGCAAAGGAAGCCATAAACAAAACAAAAAGACAACCTACATACTGGGAGAAAATATCTGCAAACCATGCTACTGACAAGGGCTTAATTTCCAAAATATACAAGCAGCTCATACAACTCAATAACAAAAAAATAAACAACCCAATCAAAAAATGGGCAGAAGATCTAAACAGCCATTTCTCCCAAGAAGACATACAGATGGCCAATAGGCACATGGAAAGATGCTCAACATCGCTAATTATTAGAGAAATACAAATCAAAACTACAATAAGATACCACTTAACACCAATCAGAATGGCCATCGTTAAAAAAATCTACAAATAACAAATGCTGGAGAGGATGTGGAGAAAAGGGAACCCTCCTATACCTGTTTGTGGGAATGTAAGTTGGGGTAGCCACTATGGAAAACAGTATGGCAGTTCCTCAGAAAACTAAAAATAGAATTACCATAATACCCAGCAATCCCACTCTCGGGCATACATCTGAAGAAAACTCTAATTTGAAAAGATACATGTGCCCCAATGATCATAGCAGCACTATTTACAATAGCCAAGTCATGGAAGCAACCTAAATGTCCGTGGACAGATGAATGGATAAAGAAGATGTGGTATGTGTGTGTGTATACACACACTCACACACACACACACACACACACACAATGGAATATTACTCAACCATAAAAAAGAATGAAACAATGCCACTTGCAGCAACATGGATGGAGCTAGAGATTATCATACTGAGTGAAGTCAGACAGAGAAAGACAAATATCATATGATATCATTTATATGTGGGATCTAAAATATGACACAAATGAACTTCTTTACAAAACAGAAACAGACTCACAGACATAAAAACCAAACTTCATGGTTACCAAAGGGGAAACAGGTTGGGGGAGGGATAAACTAAGAGTTTAGGATTAGCAGGTACACACTACTGTATATAAAATAGATAACCAACAAGGACCTACTATATAGCACAGGGAACTATATTCAGTATCTTGTAATAAACCGTAATGGAAAAGACTATGAAAAAGAATATATATGTATAACTGAATCACTCTGCTGTACACCAGAAATTAACACATTATGAATAAACTATACTTCAATTAAATTTTTTAAAAAGATGAAATAAAACAAAAAACAAGCTAAAAGAGATGAAATGGTTACCTATGAGAGGAAAAGAAGTGGGAATAACTAATATTTTTCATAATAACCTGTGTAGAACTATTTGATACTTTAAGCTCTATGTATGTATAATTGTGATGAAAAATTTTTTGAAAAAGAACATAGCCCCATAATGTTCATTTGTTATTGTTTTAAAAAATAATAAGAAATACATTTTGAACTCCAGGATATCCCCTTATTAAACTTTTTTTTTTTTAATGGCTTTATTTATTTATTTTTGGCTGCGTTGGTTCTTCATTGCTGTGCACGGGCTTTCTTTAGTTGCAGTGAGTGGGCGCTACTCTTCAATGCAGTGTGAGGGCTTCTCATCACGATGGCCTCTCTTGTTGCAGAGCACAGGCTCTAGGCGTGTGGGCTTCAGTAGTTGTGGCACACAGGCTCAGTAGTTGTGGCTTGTGGGCGCTAGAGCACAGGCTCAGTAGTTGTGGTGCACTGGCTTAGCTGCTCTGCAGCACGTGGGATCTTCTTGGACCAGGGCTCGGACCCGTGTCCCCTGCACTGGCAGGCGGATTCTTAACCAGTGCACCACCAGGGAAGTCCCCCCACCTTCTTAAACTTATCTTTTGTCAAAATGGGACAGAACATTTTACAAATTTAACTAAGATCCAGGAGACAAAACAGCTTACTCAAGGATTCACACTGTATTGGCAAATGACCACTACATACAAACAGAAAAAGAAATCAGGCCTTTCCAGGGAGATCAGTTCACCCACCTGATGAAAGAAGTAGGTAACAGCAAGGTCATTGTCATTTAAGAGGATTTCTTCTTCTGTCGTAAAAAGCCACTTTCGAATGGTTAGGCAGGTGCCTGGCACAGCTGATGTGTAATTCTGGACGTAGAGTTTATGAGGAAATTCATTAGGTGCCAGCTTACGTACTAAAGAGAAGACAAAGCAAAGAAAGCTAGAGTGAGAAGATATACAAGGCACCTCCCTAGTATGAACTGTGTAAAGCAGACAAGAATGGAGGTTATCATTAACCAGCACATCAGCTTAGTTCCATCCAGGAGCTCTGCCTTGGGACCACAAAACATCAATTTGCCTAGCCAAATCTACGCCTTCTAATATGACTGGCCAACTGAGCCTCAAGCTAACTGAAATCTTTCACCTGAATGACATGCCTTTCAGTTAACATGCTGACTTTGCAGACATCACCTACTCCAAAGTCAGTTAAAAAATCTGATCCATAATTGAGTTAAGTTACAGCAATGTCCACTGAACATCTTTACAGCAAGCCTCCCCCTCTTACCCAGTTATGGTGCATTCAGAGTCTCTCATGTGGCAGTTCTCAATGAACAGCTTTTATTGTTAAGAGCTGAAAGGCTCTCCACATCCCCCCACAAGTCTAAGACATTTACCAAAGAAAAGTGACTTCTGGGTAGCCTTACTTCCTCTTCCTAACAATGCTCAAGCAGTATAAAACACTACCACTTTTAATTTCTATATTGTTTTTCTTTAAAAAGGCGGAGTTTTCTTCTCTTGATGTTTACTTGGCTTTATAACAGAGCAAAAGACAGATTTAATATTTCCCATTTTATTTGTTAACTAAAGCTTAGAGAAGAAGGTAAGATTAGAATCCAAGTGTCCTGGATCCTTAGCAATCCTTTGTAATATTTATATCTGCCTAGTTACACTGTAGAGATTTGGGAAGACAATAAACAATCGGGAGATAGCTGCTTTAGGGGGAATCAAAGTTGTTCTACCTTGACCTGGGATGGCAAGGCGACTCAAATCTACCAAACTCTCTCCCTTTCCGGGATGAGGAAGTTCTGATCAGTCAATATTATCTGTTGTTTCTGGCCTCAGCCCTGTACATATATGATGTGGAAAAGACCCATAAACCGTAGGAAATCTGTCATTTAAAGCAAGCCTTCCAACTTCCTCCCCTTTGTGGTCTCAGTGCAACTATCCCTAGCTTTTATAAAAAAATATATAAGAGAAAATCTCTGTCACAGTGCAATAAAACTTCCTAGGAAGAGGATATCTGTTTACACAAACTTAAACACCGGGTTGGCCAAAAAGTTCGTTCGGTCTTTTCCATAAAATGGCTCCAGTAGCGCTTAGTTGTCTTTAACTTCATTCGAAACGGATTGTATTGTGACAGCTATCATATCAGCATGCGTTTAAAAAAACTTATCAAAATTGGTGAATTTTTGTGTAGCCATTTTAATATTGAAGATGGAAGAAAAAAGCAACATTTTCGGCATATCATGCTTTATTATTTCAAGAAAGGTAAAAGCGCAACTGAAACGCAAAAAAAGATTTGTGCAACGTATGGAGAAGGTGCTGTGACTGATCAAACGTGTCAAAAGTGGTTTGCAGGACTTCTCTGGTGGAGCGGTGGTTAAGAATCCACCTGCCAATGCAGGGGACATGGGTTCGAGCCCTGGTCCAGGAAGATCCCACATGCCACGGAGTAACTGAGCCCGCGCACCACAACTACTGAGTGTGCACTCTAGAGCCCAAGAGCCACAAGTACTGAGCCCGCGTGCCACAACTACTGAAGCCCGCCCACCTAGAGCTCGTGCTCCACAACGAGAAGCCACCGCAATGAGAAGCCCACGCACTGCAACGAAGAGTAGCCCCCACTCGCCGCAACTAGAGAAAGCCCGCACGCAGCAACGAAGACCCAACACAGCCAAAAATAAATAAACTAATTAATTTTTTTAAAAAGCAAAGGCTTTTAATCAACATATTTCTTTCTAACTCCTGAAAACAAAAAGCTATTCTTAAAAATCTACAAAAACCATAAAGTACGCTAAAACAAGCTGTGGCTAAGTAGAAAATCCCCTCTTTTTAAGGCTGTTTCATTGGAATATATTAATTTTGAACTCTGATTTTTAAAAATCTCATGAAAGTATCTGATTCAGTGCTGGGTATAAGTAACTGATACTGCCAACAGAGGAAAAAGGGGTGATCAGGTATCTAGCCTTAGTGGGATTATGCTTAATGGGATTTGTCCTGTCTGCTTGTTAGAAACAGTCCCAATTAGTGGGATTGCCCCTTGTCTTCAAGATCTTCTTCTCTAGGCAAACAGTTTCAATTTGACAGCTTTTGGGAGCTTCAGTTTCTTAGTATTAGGATAAAATATCCTCAAACAAAACGTAATATTAGTTACTGGCACTTACCAAAGGAATGATTGATCACTTCAAATAAGGCAAAGTAATTCACTGTCGTACTGTCCATGCCAACCTTTGCTGCAATAGCCTAAAGTGTAAACAGGATAGATTAGTTTCAGGAAAACAAAATCAGACAGTGCTGTGGGAAAAGACAGGTATATGCATGAGGAGTGGGGAGAAGAGAAGGGTTTTGCCATCTTGGTTTCATAGAAACTAAATTCATGATCCACAGCTACTCTTTTTTGTATGTATGAATACATATGCATGAAATAGAAGAGAAAAATACCTTTATTTGATCCAAACAGCTATGATCTCTAAATATGAGTTTCTCCCCTCCAATTAAAGCTAATAACAGTCTCTCCTTAAATATCAGCTTTGCTCTCTGAAATAGGACTTCATATCATGAGGATCTTTTAGAATAGCACTTACAAAAAATGTGCTACATAAGGACAGATTTTAAAAAGAAAATAAATTCTTAAATATCTAGTCTCACACATTCAGCCTACATTTAATATACAGGCTGTTAACATACAAGATCTATATCTTTGGTTCTTGAGCTTAAAACATTGTTTATCAATTTTGCTCATACTTCACAAATTATTCTTGTTTACTTTTCAGATGATCCACGTCTCATGCTGGGGACCTCTATATCCTAAGAATTATCATCATCCTTATCCATGTGAAAATAGCAAAATGTTGGGACAACAGAGACATTTTAAACAAGTATCAGTCCTTCTCTCTAGGAACTAAGGTCCCAACATGATAAGTAAAAAGAAATTGAAAGACTCCATATGCAAATAAAGGAAAATTGAAATTACATACAAATAACAAGAAAACACAAAGCAAAAAACACAAACTAGTAGTACCAAAATTCCTTTTCAAGATCAATCCCAAAATGTATAAATAAGGTGTTAATTAAACAAGAGAAAATTATTGAGTATTTGTGTCTCAGTAAACCAAATATGATATCCTTCCTCCTGTATCTACTCACGTATCAGACCTAGGTTCATCCCTGATGTGAGGCAGAAACTGGAGACTGTAAGTGTTCTAAGTTACCATTCTATACTGCACTAGATAGAAACTGAAATCTTCTCAAGGTTTGGAAAATGGCTTATAGCTAGAAGTCTCAGTAACAGGGTGAGGAGAGAAGTGAAAGAAAAAGTTAGGCCTTGCTAGAGAAGTATTGAAAATGAAATAAAACATCAATAAGCTACATAAAATTAATGTTTTCCTTGCAATCAATCCACCATTTTATAATTTCTGAAATACCTCAGATCCTGTACATATCCTTTGCCATGGTATACAGTAAATATTTGGGGGGTAAAGTTTTTGTTTGCCACAAAGGAGAAATAAGTACTAATATCCAGAAACCCACTAGTCTCCCTGAAAATCTTGATCAAATCAGGATTAAAGACCAATGAAAAGGCCTAAAAGAAACAATTATACCCAGCACCCGGATCATGATCTTTCCTCACTGAAAGGAAAGACTCCTTGGGGAAATGACTGATTCAATCTAGTATAGGAAATATACAAAGATGAGCCCAGAGCATCTTGTTCTACCAAAAAGCAAGGATGCTATCATAAACAAATGGGTTGCACCACAAAAATACAGGAGCAGACGTGAAGGAGATTCCACTGACCAAAGACAGAACAATGTGAGCACCAAAAAGAATATATGTTCTTGATTAAATCATACTGAGTATCTAAAAAGCCACATGACACTAAAATAATAATTATCTCATTGGACATCACTGGAATCAGCTAGGGCATTCATCCTTTATGCCAAAAACTGGCAATAAAAGGGAAGAATTAAATATTTATCCCCCTTTTCCTATAAACTGTATTTCAGGATACTAAATACCCTCAGTTGATAAGGGGAAGTTCTTTACAGAAGAATTCTAGTTAATAAATGTGAAGAAATGAGAAAAGTGGAAAATCAGCATTTTGCAACCCTTAATGAAATCACTGGTTAGGACAGTAATCATCAGTGATACACTTATTGGATAAAAGATCAGTGAAGAACTTAACAATGGAGACATCAGGTTATTACCATGTAAACCTACTGATTAATCACTAAAAGTGGATAACCAGATATTGTGTTCCTCCGGTTGAGAAGCAATATGAAGTATATAGCACCGATTATGAAGTATTCTCATCAAAAAGCTGAACCTGAATCTAATCAAGCCTCTAGAGAAAAATTCCATTTATAGAAAATATAAGTAGACAGAAAGACATATTAAATGACACAAATAGACAAAAGAAGCAAACAAATAAATTCAGAATGTGGGACATTCCACAGGACACAGACCCAATTTCTGCAATAAAACAATAACATAAGGGAAAAAAGTTGGGGAAGGGAAGGGAAGGCAGACTGCTCTATATTAAAACAAACATAAAAACCAAATGTTTTTTAAGGACATAAGGACCTTGTTTAGATCCAAATTATAACAAATCAACTGTTAAAAATCATTTTTAGACAATTGGGAAAACTTGACTATGGATTTATTATTAGTTAATACCATGGAAGTAGTTAATTTTTTAGGTTTGATAATGGCTTTGTGATTATGTAAGAGGAACATCCATATTTTTTAGAGATGTATACTGAAATATACACAGGTCGAAAAACATGGAATTTGCTTTAAAATATTTAAACAAAGGAAAAGGAAAAAAGGATATATAACACAAATGTGGCAAAATCTTGAGGATTATTAAATATGAGTGATGAGTACATGGAGTTTCACTGTACTATTCTATTTTCACATACATTAGAAAGTCTTTTACAATTAAAAAGAGGGGGTGCTAATCACAACCATTACAACCTGGGGATATTTATTGTATCTTTCTTTCAAGGAGGACAAAGTACTTCCACGTTAATAATCATAACATCAACAGCAGCAGCTAACATTTAACAAATTTATTACATGCCAGATACTCCAAGCTCCTTATATGTATTAACTCATTTAATCTATCTTCCTTAGTTTTAAACCAACCAATGTCAAGCCTACTTGTTCAAGTTTAATTTACCTGATATACTTGGTCTGTAGTACTGTTCTTTTTAACCCTGACTGTAACTGTTGTTCCATCTGGTAATGCTACTCTCAGCTCTACGTCAGACACACCATTGTAGTTCTGGGGAAAAGGCAGAAAAAGAATTAATTAAAAAAAAAAAAAGAATTTATGACCCAGTATATCCTCATTCTCCTTGCAACATGCTAGCTAAACAACCTAAACTTGTGATAGAAAGAAAGTGAGTTCCAATGAAAAGGGGAAAAAAGACATAAGTCAATACATTTCAAGTCATAAAGCTGACTTTAGGCTGCAGCAGAAGTTAACCTTTAAGATGAACAGGGAGGAAAGAAATATGTTGAACCCAACGTGTTCATATCTCAAAACAGAAAACCTGTGTGAATCAGTCTAGGTCAAACACAGATAAGATTTTTGGCTTACTTTCAAACATTCAGAACTCACAAATGAGAAAAGAAAACAACCAAAAGCAGTAGTTTCAACAAATATTCTCTGGTTTTAAATGGTTAGGCATGCTAGATTGGCTCAAGAGGTATCCTAAGTTCCTTTCTGAACCCTGAAATAATCATGACACCTTTGAAAGGAAAAATTGATGAAACTCAGGAATCTGAGTTAGTCTGATGTCCAATTTTCTTCTAGCAAAGAGTAAACAATTCTTTTCCTCCTTAATTCGAAAGAAGTCTTTCTCTCTTACTGCTTTTGAAAATTAACACATTCTTCTAACAAATTTGTGACCTTGTAATTTTTATTACAGAGAAACAACTATTTAGAAACAAGTCCATCTTCATTTACCACTTTAAAAAAACTACTATTCATTGCCTAAAACCATCCTAAGCATTACTTTGTTATAAAAGCCCTTGTCTGCAAGAAACTTATAATCTACCTGGGGAAATAAAACATATACATATAAAATAATTAGTGGATGACACACTATTTAATACAGCAGCATTACATAGTCATTCTTCTATTTAATTAATATTTATTAAGCACCTACAAAATGCCTGACATTGTGGTAAGGCACTGGGAATATAAAGATGTTCAAGATTTAGCTCTTGTTCTGAAGATCTAATGTATAGCGTGGTGATCATAGTTAACAATACTATATTCTATATTTGAAATTTGCTAAGGGGGTAGATCTGAAGTGAAGAAAGGAAGGAAGGAAAGAAGAGAAAAGGGAGGAGGAAATGGTAATGAGATGATGGATAGGTTAGTTAACTTGATTATGGTGATCATTTCACAATGTATACAGATATCAAAACATCAAGTTGTACACCTTAATATATACAATTCATATTTGACAATTATATTCAAAAAGCTGAAAAAAAAAGATTTAGCTCTTACCTACAGGTAGCTCATGATCTAGTAAAGTAAAATTATAAAGGGATCATCTGACTATATGTATAAAAAATTAGAGGGCTTCCCTGGTGGCGCAGTGGTTGAGAGTCCGCCTGCCGATGCAGGGGACACAGGTTCGTGCCCCGGTCCGGGAAGATCCCACATGCCGCGGAGCAGCTAGGCCCGTGAGACACGGCCACTGAGCCTGCACATCCGGAGCCTGTGCTCCGCAACGGGAGAGGCCACAACAGTGAGAGGCCCGCGTATCGCGCAAAAAAAAAAAAAAAAAAAAAAAATTAGAGACTGAGATAGCAACAAGGTGATAATTATGTGTACTGACTGCGGAAGTTCTTGGTGGAATGAAAAATCAATGTGTATCCCCTGAATATCAGGGGAGGCTTCAAAGAGAAGGTGGACCTAGCACTAGGTCTTGAAGGATAAGCAGGACACATAACAAAAGGAAGTTGAAAAAACAGTCATTTAGAGAATTTATGGCAATTCAATCCATCATCGATATCTTTATTTTCCCCCACAAGGAGCCAAGAGGTAAACAGTCACTATAGTGGGTATTCACCTACCTCATCTGATTCTGATAAGAATTCCTGCATGATGTCACTCTCACCAATGACTCGTATTGAGCACACTATAGAAAACAAAGACAGAATCTGGCATGAGGCCCTAAAATCAAGAATATAAAGTCAAGAACATATCAAGGTTTAAGTATAAATCATCATTAGCAGGCAGTGCTGAGGTAGTATGCCATCCCTGACACATGATATTTTACGGCACAACAAACATTTATATAAATATGAACCAGAACAGAGGAATAATAGACGTACAAAGATGTAGCTTATTAAAAACATTAAACATAGACAAAGGAAGTTACCTGTAAAAGAGAAATAAAAGTTCAGTAAATCTAACTTTGCTGTCTTGTGTTAACTATTAATAAGCTAGACAATAGAGCAAGGGTAAGGTCAATTAGGAATAAACACAAAATTAAAATACAAAGAAAAATATCTATTTGGCCTAGGAGCAGGCCAGTAAGAGAATCATAAGCATTTAAAGCCACTTTGGAAAAAAATGGGTAGGTAATCAAGTATTAAGCTGAGCACATCTTCTCATCTTCTCACCTCACTAACTTTAACTTCAAAACAACTACAACTAAAAAAAAGAGAGAGAGAGAAAGGGAGAAGGAAGGAAAAGAAAACAGGCAGGTAGGTAGGTAATCATCTAAATCTAAGAGAGTTAATTTCCTAACATTCTCCTGAGGATAATAAATTACACTGCTGATTTTACTTCATTTTATTAAAAAAAAATTGTACTCTTTCTCATTTCCTAAAGGCTGTGTTAGGAGGCCATTCCATGTTAGAGAAAAGCTAAAAATAGATGAAGTTTAACTACCTTCTATGGGGGAAATGGTTTTTCTTCAGGGATAAAGCTCTCTACCAAAGTTTAAAAAAAATTCAACTAGGTCAATTAGTTCTTCTACAAGGACACAGAATTATTAAATACCACATAAGACCATTATTCTGTTAAATTAGTATTTTAAAGAAAAGCCTATTGCATGCCTAGCAAATTATGTAACTATAACGTAGCAAAACAAGGTCTCTTCTCTGAGCCACAAACTGAACCATCTTATTCAGGAGATCTGTGTCATTTCTCCCTGCCTTTCTAGACAAACGTTTCAGCATCCACATCCAAAGACTCCTAATGTATTGCTTGGAGGTCCTGAGATAACAAATAAGTTTTAATATTTCTACCTATAACCTACTTAGAAAAAGGGAACATTAGCTTACCTACAACTCATCAAACCTATCCATGGACACGTGTAAGAGGAATAAGGAATTTTCAAGTAGGACATGCCAGTGAACCAAAATCACTTTCATAAAAATGTCTTAAATACTGCCCATCTAGTTCCCAAATCAATTTAGCATGTTGCTGAGTCTGTATATGTTTGCTGTGTGCAAAAATATAACCCTACAAATAAATAAAGGTCCTTAATGCATCAAAAAATAATTATGCATTTTTCTGTTGTTGTTAAGTGTTTGGCGAGTCAATAAAATAGGCTATTAATTGCTATACTGAACATTTTACTCTTGGCTTCAAAGCTCAGATCATTCAACACCTAAGTCAAAAACCTGATTTACTTTCACTGTTGAGTTTCAGGAAACTTAGCTATGCAGTTTAGGAGCTGCAATATATACCTAGACCCTATTTTTACTCAAGATAGTAGAGTTTAATAGCCTGGCTTACCTTTTTCTAGATATTCTTCCAACCCCCGACGTCGGGCATCTAATTGCTGTTCTGATAAAGAGAATGGCCACTTCCCTGGAAGTCGGGGAAATGTAAAGTTGGCAAACTCTCTCTTCAGGTTCTGGTGTAGGATGGCAAACTCCCGGTACCGCTTAGAACACAACTGCCTCCCTGCCATGTAAACATTGTATACCTGGTGAGGGTGAAGAACAAAAAAAAGCCTACTTACTGCAAATTAAATCACAGAATCACCTACAGTCAGGCTCAGATTGATACCGGTTAGGTATATTCTGATACACACTTAACAGAGAATATATGTTCAAGGTCACTGTAAAACAAGATTTACTTTTAATAAAGATGCCTGAAATTATATGTACAAAAGAGGGCTACTGCCTTCAGGGGGCCCATGATCTTATTTTTGATATTACAATTACCTCCAACACATTGTTTTAAATATCTTCAGAGGCAATTACCAGATTTTAAGGGTAGATTTTATTTTCAGAAAGTGAAAGATCATTCAAAGCCAATGTGGTAAGTAAAGTGAATGAACAAGCAGGCAAATTTGGAGAGAGACGTAAAAAATTAGAATTGATTATAAAGCAATGTGACTAATATTTGTGTGTGAACCACACTTCCAAAGACAAGATCTAAAATTGATGTAAGCAATAGTGACATTTTTGTTACCAAATAGATCATTTTTGCAAAAACTCCTTTCCTGAAGTCATCCCTAGTTTTGTTCTTCTCCCTTCCATCATTAAAACAGGGTTAACAAAAAGTTGAAGAATAAATGTACTCTAAGGACCTCCTCATATAAACAGTTAATAATCCTCATAAAGAAATAGGTAGAGGGACTTCCAGGGGTCCAGTGGTCCAGTGTGTGGTCCAGTGGGTAAGACTCCGAGCTCCCAATGCAGGGGCCCTGGATTCAATCCCTGGTCGGGGAACTAGATCCTGCATGCATGCCACAACTAAGAGTTCACATGCCATGACTAAGAGTCCGCATGCCACAAATAAGGAGTCCGCATGCCACAACTAAGGAGTCCGCACACCATAACTAAGAAGCCCACATGCCGCAACTATGAGCCTGCATGCCGCAACTTACAGATCCCGCATGCCACAACTTAAAAGATCCCGCATGCCACAACAAAGATCCCATGTGCCACAACTAAGACCCAGCACAGCCTAAATAAATAAATAAATATTTTAAAAATAAAAAAGAAATAGGTAGAGATTTCTGTCTACTGTTCACAGATGCATGCCAAACTTCTAGAACAGGGCCTGGCACACAGTAGGCACTCAGTAAATATTTGATGAAGAAATGAATGTATGTATGTGTAATTCTTAAATATGTGTCCTCATAAAGGAAAGTGGTGGGATGCATAATCCAAAAACATCAAATAATCTAAGTTACTTTGTATTCTCAGAACATATCAAATTAGACAGAGATGGGAAAATTAGCCCCAAATCACATTTACTGGCTTAGCAAAAATCATTCAAAAATTTAAATGTGCACAAAATAGGTCATCTACTCATGTAATCAAGACTTAGTCACTGAGCATAGAGAACAGACTGGTGGTTGCCAAGGGAGAGGGGGTTGCGGGAGGGATAGAGTGGGAGGTGGGTGTTAGCAGATGTAAGCTTTTATACACAGAATGGATAAACAACAAGGTCCTACTGTACAGCACAGAGAACTATATTCAATATCCTATGATAAACCATAATGGAAAAGAATACAAAAAAAAGTATATTTATGTATAACTGAATCACTTTGCTGTGCAGCAGTAATTAGCACAATACGGTAAATCAACGATACTTCAATTTAATAAATAAATCAATAAAGACTTAGTCACTGAGAATGTATACACCAAAGCCCTTCCTTCAATCTCAGGAAGAATCTTTTCCATGCTTCTGTGATTTAGGAAGTATAAATTAAATGCAACAATAATTTAAAAACTCCTCTCTCACAACTCTCCTCCTATGATCCCTCCCCTACTTGAAAGCAAAGCCTCTAACCACTATCAAATAGTGTCCAGGGATGAGTATGATCCTGATCAATGAGTTTTCTTCTTATAATTATCGCTCAAATTTATAACTGATTGTAATGAATCACACATATTACCAAGTATTCCTTCTTAAGTACAAAAGCATTGAAAGGAAAACAGTCTTCCCCTCAGACAAGACCACACATTCTCTTAAGGGCAGGCAGTCTCAAGAAAGTCTTATTCAGTCAACCTGGTCTTATATACTTACTTCTCAAACTAAACTTCCCAAATTTCTCAAGAACATCATCATTCCTTTGCTTAAAAAGCAAGTCTACAACCCTACTGGTGTTAAAAATCAGTCTGAGTTCCTCACACAAGGAAGGAAGGAAGGGAGTAAAGCTAGCTTAGTGGCATTGGTGAATTAGGTATTCCCCAATGTCTTTTTCCAGGGAAGAGTAGACTAGGTCTTTGATAACACACAGAAAGACTATGACTGGATTTCCTCAATGATGATGACTTGAGTGATCGCAAGTCTAGAAAAACATTTCCTAGGGTAGAAAGAACCCTACAACTTGAGAGGCCTTTGTGACAATTTCAATCCTAAAATTTCAGTTTCTTATAAGGTGAGAAGAGTAACATCAAATAGCCTCTCACCACCCACCTCTTTCCACTTAAATGTGAAGTCAAAGGGAACAGAACTATAAATAGGATGCCTGACAGTTCAGTAATACTTTAATGCAGGTAGGAATGGCTTCCAAAAGAGCCAAACCGTTGTTGTTTTTTTAATAGACCTTTATTGGAGGATAACTGCTTCATAATACTGTTAGTTTCTGTTGTACAACAAAGTGAATCAGTCATATGCATACATATATCCCCATATCCCCTCCCTCTTGAGCCTCCCTCCCATCCTCCCTATCCCACATTTCTAGGTCATCTCAAAGCACTGAACTGATCTCCCTGTGCTATGCTGCTGCTTCCCATAACTATTTTACATTCAGTAGTGTATATATGTCGATGCTAATCTCACTTCGTCCCAGCTTCCCCCTCCGCCCTGTGTCCTCAAGTCCATTCTCTATGTCTACATCTTTATTCCTGCCCTGTCACTAGGTTCATCAGTACCATTCTTTTTTTTTTTGAATTCCATATATATATATATGTGTTAGCATACGGTATTTGTTTTTCTCTTTCTTACTTCACTCTGTATGAGACTCTAGGTCCATCCACCTCACTAAAAATAATTCAATTTCATTTCTTTTTATGGCTGAGTAATATTCCATTGTATATATATGCCATATCTTCTTTAACCATTCATCTGTCGATGGACATTTAGGTTGCTTCCATGTCCTGGCTATTATAAATAGTGCTGCAATGAACATTGTGGTACATGTCTCTTTTTGAATTATGGTTTTCTCAGGCTAAAACACTGATGAAAGAAATCAAAGATGACATAAACAGATGGAGAAATATACCATGTTCTTGGATTGGAAGAATCAATATTGTGAAAATGACTGTACTACCCAAATCAACCTACAGATTCAATGCAATCCCTATCAAACTACCAATGGCACTCTTCACAGAATTAGAACAAAAAATTTTACAATTCGTATGGAAACACAAACTGTTTGTAAGTTAACTGTGCTTATTAGCAAATGAGAAACATACAAAAAGAGATCACAACAGACTACTTTGTTCTTCACTTGCCCTTAAAATTAACCAAGATCCATTAGCATCCATTTCCCTGGTTTGGACACACTCATTTGCAAAGAAAATGACTGACTCCCTGCTGAATCAACTCATGAATGTTCATGATCCATGAGAAACGACCATAGTCTCATTACAAATGAAAATATCCGTCAAAAAATATATTCTCTGGACTTGAAGGAAGATTATCAAATAGGAACTAAAGATATACACAGGCTGAAAGTGCTTCTAGAATTTTTCCACCTTAATGTAAACCCTCAGACTGGCTGGCTCATACATGGAATTAGATGATGTTTGTCAAGCTTGCGATAGCACGCTGAATTTAATGATCACTGGTCACTGTCTTCTCCAACTGACCATATCCTACAAAACTTCAAAAGTTAGAATATTCATACAGATGGGCAAGAGGCACATGAAAAGATGCTCAACATCACTAATTATTAGAGAAATGCAAATCAAAACTACAATGAGAGTGTGGGGCTCGCTGTGGGGCCGAGGCAGGCCAGCAGTCAGGCGGGCGGGCGATGGCGGGGGCCGCAGTGGGCGGCAGAGGCGGAGGTGCCTGGGGGCCAGGGCACGGAGGGGCAGGGGGCCTCCGGCGGGGCTGCTCTCCCCCAGCCCCCGCCGGCTTTCCCCGGGCTGGGCTGCAGCCGCTCAGGGCCACCGTCCCTTTCCAGCTGCAGCAGCCGCACCAGCGCCGGGACGGGAGTGGCCGCGCAGCCAGCGTCCCGTGTTCCGTGGCCCCAGAAAAGCCAGTGTGTAGGCCTTAGCCACCCCAGGTCCGGCGTACATTCTCCCTGGACACCATCCTCAGCTCCTACCTTCTGGGCCAGTGGCCACGAGATGCTGATGGGGCCTTCACCTGCTGTACCAATGACAAGGCCACCCAGACCCCCCTGTCCTGGCAAGAGCTTGAAGGTGAGCGGGCCAGCTCGTGTACACACAAGCGCTCAGCGTCCTGGGGCAGCACAGACCACCGAAAAGAGATTACCAAGTTGAAGCAACAGCTGCAGAGGACAAAGCTTAGCCGCAGCGGGAAAGAGAAGGAGCGGGGCTCCCCCTCCAAGGGGACCATGCTGTGCGGGGAGCACTGAGGGCGTCCCCTCCCAGCTTCCCCTCAGGGTCCTCTGTCCTGCGACTGAGCCCCTGCCTGCACCGGAGCCTGGAAGGGCTCAACCAAGAGCTGGAGGAGGTGTTTGTGAAAGAGCAGGGTGAGGAGGAGCTGCTGCGGATCCTTGAAATCCCTGACGGACACCGAGCCCCAGCTCCCCTCCAGAGCGGCAGCTGTGATCATCCCCTCCTCCTCCTGGAGCCTGGAAACCTTGCCAGCTCTCCCTCCATGCCCCTGGCATCCCCCCAGCCTTCTGGCCAGACTGGCCGTGAGGAACACCAGGGTGCAGCCGAGGAGCTGACGTCCATCCCCAGTGACAAAGCTTCCCCTCCAGGCCACCCAGCCTTCCTTGAAGAGGGCAGCCCATCTCCAGTCCTTGCCTTTGCCGCCTCCCCTCGGCCCAATCACAGCTACATCTTCAAACGGGAACCCCCGGAAGGCTGTGAGAGACTGCGGGTGTTTGAAGAGGCCACGTCCCCAGGTCCTGACATGGCCTTCCTGACTTCCTGTCCTGACAAGAACAAAGTCCATTTCAACCCAACCGGCTCGGCTTTCTGCCCCGTCAGCTTGATGAAGCCCCTCTTCCCCAGCATGGGCTTCATCTTCGGTAACTGCCCCTCAAGCCCGGGGTCCCCCCTTCCCCCGGCCAGCCCCAGGCCACCGCCTCGGAAGGATCCAGAGGCCCCCCCAAGGCCTCCTCGCTGCCCTTTGAGTCTTGGCAGCGCCCCCACCGTCAGAAGAGCCTGCGCTTTTCCAGAGCTCCCTGGTGGTCTGAGGGCCCCACCCCCACTTCACCATGGAGACCAGAGCCTTGGTGGCAGGCCCCTCCCGAGCTCCCCTGAGATGGGGGATGAAGGAGCCCTTCCCTCCTGGCCTTTGAGCACTTTCATTTATTGTGTCAAAGCCCTGGGTCCTCTTTCCGATGGACCCCTGCCCCTTCGAATGGCAGGGGACCTGCCTCCTCCACTAGAAGCTGGGCAGGTCACAAGTCACGCCCGTGTTCTTGTCACCCCCTCACTTGGTGGAAAACTCAACCAGAAGGTCTTGGGTCCCCCACCCCTGGGTGTGAGTCCGAAGGACAGTGTATGGGGCCCATGTCTTTATCATGGAGCAAGCTAGCCATGATTAAAGGAGAGGGGACACCACAGATTTCCTTACCTCTCCTCCCCAGACACAGATGAGGAGACCCGAATAGATTCCCCGATCCTCTCAGTCCCATCCCCCTACCTCCCTCTCATTGGAGGAGCTGACCAAAGCAGCTCGAAAGGGCCATAACACTTGACCAATCCAGCTGCTGGCAGAGGGGGAACCAAGCGTTTTCCTAAGTGGCATTTTCATCTCGCTTTCACCCTAAGATTGTCTTAAGCAGCAGCCCAGCCTGCCCAGCCCCAGGTGGGTAGTAGGGGAGAGGGAGAACTGGCATTCCTCCGGGTGGCAAGTGGTGACTCTCCACCCTCCACCCACCCCAGGACTGGGCTGGATTAGAAAAATGCCTATTTTTCTTGTATCGATGTAGAAACTCTATTTTCCTCCAAAGACACTATTTTTGCAGCTGTTTGAAGTCTGTATATTTTCCATACTGCAGAGCTTACACAAAATCGAAGAAGAATGTTAATGTTCAAGTTTTATTATCCTGTGTTTAGAAGTTGTGTTTTTTTGTTTGTTTTTTGCAGATCTTGGTGTTAATAGACCAAATAACTAAGTATTCCCAGGGGAAAAAAAAAAAACTACAATGAGGTATCACCTCATGCCAGTCAGAATGGCTATCATCAAAAAATCTAGAAACAATAAATGCTGGAAAGGGTGTGGTGAAAAGGGAACCCTCCAGCACTGTCGGTGAGAATGTAAATTGATACAACCACTATGGAAAACAGTATGGAGGTTCCTTAAAAAACTAAAAATAGAACTACCATATGACCCAGCAATCCCACTACTGGACATATACACAGAGAAAACCATAATTCAAAAAGAGACATGTACCACAATGTTCACTGCAGCACTATTTACAATAGCCAGGACATGGAAGCAACCTAAATGTCCATCAACAGATGAATGGATAAAGAAGATGTGGCACATATATACAATGGAATATTACTTAGCCATAAAAAGAAACGAAATTGAGTTATTTGTAGTGAGGTGGATGGACCCAGAGTCTGTCATACAGAGTGAAGTAAGTCAGAAAGAGAAAAACAAATACTGTATTCTAACACATATATATGGAATCTAAAAAAAAAAAAAAAAAAAGGTACTGATGAACCTAGTTGCAGGGCAGGAATAAAGATGTAGACATAGAGAATGGACTTGAGGACACAGGGTGGGAGGGGGAAGCTGGGGCGCAGTGAGATTAGCATCAACATATATACACTACCAAATGTAAAACAGTTATGGTAAGCAGCAGCACAGGGAGCACAGGGAGATCAGCTCGGTGATTTGCGATGACCTAGAAGGGTGGGATAGGGAGGATGGGAGGGAGGCTCAAGAGGGAGGGCATATGGGGACATATGTATGCATATGGCTGATTCACTTTGGTGTGCAACAGAAACTAACACAGTATTGTGAAGTAATTATACTCCAATAAAGATCTATTAAAAAAAAGTTAGAATGTTCAGATTGCAAAGCCAGCTTCCAAGGGTAACAAGTTACAGCCCTCCTGAGATACTCTTTGCTGAGTTAGACCCCAATAAGGGAAAAGGAATGAATTACGAGTGAGCAAAGTGTACAACTTATCTCTGATCAGTGATCTAATTTTGTCTCTCTGGATTCTGCAAGTCAAAGTTTCAAACTTCAGCTTTGAAATAATTTCCAAATTTCTCAATATGTAAATGTTGAAAATCCACACCATGCCATTTCTCTCTTTATCCTCATGAATTAATTCTATGGAATGAATGCCAGAAAACAGTAACTGATAAATTCTCACAATAGCACAAACCACTGAAGGGAAAGCAATTCTAGTAATATCTGGGCTCTGTATTCAATAGCAAAACCCAAAATTCCAGATATCAGAGATCTTTATTTTGTTGCTTCCTTAATCCCCACCTACAGATTTCTTAAGGCTTTTAAATGGTAACATCTCATTCTATGTAGGATCTGAATATTAAAATGTTCTCACTTTCTCAAACCTCTAGTAACCAACAGGAATTGTGCTACTGAACACACAGAAGAGACTCTCCTTATACAATGCAAAAGTGATTAGAAAAAAAGAATGATGACAATTTGGCCATGACAACATCACCCAAGTTCTGCTTACAAATGTCAAACAGACCCTGATCTAGTCCATGCTATTGATCTGAATGAATCTTCAATGTACATTATGATCAACGAATTGTTTCCAATGTTCCCTTGACATTTAATCTTGTTTTTAGCTGAAAATTCATCTTCAAAAGGACACATTATTTGCTATTCATAAGCTGCTTATAATAGCAAAAGGAGATACAGCACTCTTAGCTGATTTCTGGGTGAAAGGTGTGAGATCCTTAACTAAGGGATTCTTCCCAAATACTGAAGTATTTAGGCTTCTTCTTGGAAAGAAAAAAAGCAAAAGGAAACAACATGATCCTAAAGAACTTAGGTTTAGTGTGTATGTGTGTGTGTGTGTATGTGTTTTCCCTAATGTAGGTCATAAATGGTATCTATTTTCTTTATTTGGACCTCAGGTGTACAGAACTGGATTAATCACAATCCTTGGTTCATAACACAGTCTCATTTTGGCAAACTCTTTGTTTGGATATTTAATTTGGTTATTTTTATTTTACTTTTATTTTTTTGACCATGCCATACATCATGTGGGATCTTAGTTCCCCAACCAGGGATTGAACCTGTGCCACCTACAGTGGAAGCGCAGAGTCTTAACCACTGGACCACCACGAAAGTCCCTATTTAGTTATTTTTAACATTGTGAAAAGCAAACTAAAAGCTAAGACCTTGACAAAAACATTTCTAACCATATAGTCTCTGCCTCCTTCACCCTATCTCCCTGTTTCTCTAACTCCCAAAATTATTATGCTCAACCATGTTTCGTTATTCCCTTGTTTTTCTTTTTATAGTTTTTTCCTGCATTTATATGTAATCCTTATATTTTTTATTTTAATTTTTGAAGGGTATTTTAGTTTTATGAAAAGGCTATCATGCAGAATGAGACCTTTTGGGACTTATTTTTTCACTTAGTCTCATCCACAACGTTATATATCTTTGTTGTTTATTCTGTTGTATACAACACTTCGTTGTTTCGCTTTTCAAAAATCTGTTCTGTTGATGGGTATTCAGGTTGTTTCTGGGTTTTACTACTTCTTAGTTTTGGCTATTATGAACAATGCTGCTATGAACATTTGTGCATTTGCCCCCTGTAGTACATATATAAGAGATTCTCCTGGGTATACCCTACAAGAGGAACTGCAAAGTTATAAGGTATGTGAATATTCAACCTAAGGAGATAATGCCAAACTGTAAGCTAAAGCAGTTACATCAATTTTTACTCCTTTCAGTAATAATATAAAAAGATCCTCTTAATTTTTGCCAGTGGAATGGGTATGAAAAGATTTCTCACTATGGTCCTAATTTACATTTCCATGATTAGTAATGATGCTGATCATCACCTCTCCATATATTTATTGGCCAGCTGCCCAGGGATCCAGCCCCACCTACCAGTGGGTCAATATCAACTCTGGGAAACCCTGGGCCCCACAGCCAGCGAAGTCAGGAACTGGCCCCACTCACCAGCAGGCTGACACCAGCCCCAGAACCTTCCCAGGACATGGCCCCACCCACCAGTCACTGGCAATTTCTGCACTAGGCAAGGCCTGGCAACCAACCTGATCAGGGGCCACCCATGCTTACCAAGGCACCCACAGTAGTCAGTCTGACACAACAGAAGGGCCCATGCAGCCCACATAGATGGCACCCCTAAAGCATAGAGGTCTGGTGACCAGAGGGGAGTATGCTGCTGGCCCACAGGCATTTCCTACATAAGGCCACTTCTCCACAATCAGGAAACATACCAACCTACCAAATACATAGAAATAAGAACACAGAATTTGGCAAAATGAAGCGATAGAGGAATATGTTCCAAACAAAGAAACAAGACAAAACCCTAGAAGAAGAACTAAGTGAAATGGAGATAAGCAATTTATGCAATAGAGTTCAAGGTAATGATCATAAAAATGTTCAAAGAACTTTGGAGAAGACTGGATGAACACAGTGAGAAGTTAGAAGTTTCTAACAAAGAGAAAATATAAAGAAGAACCAAACCGAGATGAAAAATACAATAACTAAAATTAAAAATACACTAGAAGGATTCAACAGGAGATTAGATGATACAGAGGAATGGATCAGAAAACTGGAAGACAGAGTGGAGGAAATCACTCAAGCTGAACAGAAAAAAGGACAAATAATTTTTAAAAATGAGGACAGTTTAAGACACCTCTAGGACAACATCAAGCTTATAACATTCACATAACAGGGGTCCCAGAAGGAGAAGAGAGAGAAAAAGGTGCAGAGAACGTATTAGAAGACATAATAGCTAAAAACTTCCCTAACTTGGGAAAGAAAGCAGACATCCATATCCAGGAAGCACAGAGAGTCCCAAACAAGATCAACCCAAAGAGGACCACACCAAGACACACTGTAATTAAAATAGCAAAAATTAAAGATAAAGAGAGAATATTAAAAGCAGCAAGGGAAAAGCAACTAGTTATGCACAAGGGAACTCCCATAAGGCTATCAGTTGACTTTTCAGCAGAAACTCTGCAGGCCAGAAGGGAGTGGCACAATACATTTACAGTGATGAAAAGAAAAAACCTGCAACCAAGAATACTCTACCTGGCAAATTATTCAATAATTTGAATAATTATTCAAATCATTCAGATTTGAAGGAGAAATCAAAAGTTTTACAGACAGGAAAAAGCTGAAAGAGTTTAGCACCATGAAACCAACTTTACAAGAAATGTTAAAGGGATGTCTCTACGCAGAAAAGACCACAACTAGAAAGAAGAAATTATGAAAGGAAAAATCTCGTTGGTAAAGGCAAACATACAATGAAGGTAGTTGATCAGCTACTTATAAAGCTAGTAGGAAGGTTAAAAGACAAAAGTATCGTAATCATCAATATCACAATAAGCAGTTAATGGATACACACACCAAAAAAGGATGTACAAGATGATGTTAAAAACAGTAAACGTGGGCTTCCCTGGTGGCGCAGTGGTTGGGAGTCCGCCTGACGATGCAGGGGACGCGGGTTCGTGCCCCAGTCCGGGAGGATCCCACATGCCGCGGAGTGGCTGGGCCCGTGAGCCATGGCCGCTGATCCTGCGCGTCCGGAGCCTGTGCTCCACAACGGGAGAGGCCACAACGGTGAGAGGCCTGCGTACCGCAAAAAAAAAAAACAAAAAAAACCAGTAAACATGGTTCTTCCTAGGTGGTGCAGTGGTTGAGAGTCAGCCTGCTGATGCAGGGAACACGGGTTCGTGCACCAGTCTGGGAAGATCCCACATGCTGTGGAGCGGCTGGGCCCATGAGCCATGGCCACTAAGCCTGCACGTCCGGAGCCTGTGCTCCGCAATGGGAGAGGCCACAACAGTGAGAGGCCCACGTACCGCAAAAAAAAAACACAGTAAATGTGGCGAGGAGTAAAAATGCAGGATTGTTAAAATACATTGGAAATTAAGAGATCAGCAACTTAAAATAATCATATAAATAGATGGACAGATAGATTGCTATATATATACTTCATGGTAATCATAAACCAAAAGTCTATAAAAGATATACACACAAAGAAGAGAAAGGAATCCAAACATAACACTAAAGATATGGAAAGAGAGCCAAAAAAAAAAAAAAGAACAGAACAATAAGAGCCATAAAAGCAACCCCAAAACAATAAAATGGCAATAAGTACAAACCTATCAATAATTACTTCAAATGTAAATGGGCTAAATGCTCCAATCAAAAGACATATGGGCTTCCCTGGTGGCGCAGTAGTTGAGAGTCTGCCTGCAGACGCAGGGGACACGGGTTTGTGCTCCGGTCTGGGAAGATCCCACATGCCGCGGAGCGGCTGGGCCCGTCAACCATGGCTGCTGAGCCTGGGCGTCCAGAGCCTGTGCTCCACAACGGGAGAGGCCACAACAGTGAGAGGCCCGCATACAGCAAAAAAAAAAAAAAAAAAAAAAAAAAAAAGACACAGAGTTGGGCTTCCCTGGTGGCACGGTGGTTGAGGGTCCACCTGCTGATGCAGGAGACGCAGGTTCGTTCCCCGGTCCGGGAGGATCCCACATGCTGCGGAGCTGCGGGGCCTGTGAGCCATGGCCGCTGAGCCTGCGCGTCCGGAGCCTGTGCTCCGCAACAGGAGAGCACACAACAGTGAGAGGCCCAGGTACCGCAAAAAAAAAAAAAAAAAAAAAAAAGACATGGAGTTGCTGAATGGATACAAAAACAAGAACCATATATATGCTGCCTAAAAGAGACTTACTTCAGATATAAAGACACACACAGGCAGAAAGTGAGGGAATAGAAAAAGGTACTCCATGCAAATGAAAATGTAAAGAAAGCCAGAATAGCAATACTTATATCAGACCAAATAGACTATAAAACAAGGTCTGTAATAAGAGATAAAGAAGGACATTACATAATGATCAATGAATAAATCCAAGAAGAAGATATAACAACTGTAAATATATATGCACCCAACATAGGAGCACTGAATACATAAAGCAAACATTAATAGACACAGAGGGGGAGAAACTGACAGCAACACAATGACAGTAGGGGACTTTAACACTCCACCTACAACAATGGACAGATGATCCAAACAGAAGATCAATAACAGAACACTAGCCTTAAATGACCCATTAGATTAGATAGACTTAACAGATCTATATATAGAACATTCCATCCAAAAGCAGCAAATTGCTCATTCTTTTCAAGTGCACATGGAACATTCTCCAGAATAGATAACATGCTAGGTCACAAAACAAGTCTCAGTAAATTTAAAACTGAAACCATATCAAGCATCTTTTCTGACCACAATGCTATGAGACTAGAAATGAACTACAAGAAAAACCTGCAAAAAACACAAACACATGGAGGCTAAACAATGTGCTACTCAACACCCAATGGGTCACTGAAGAAATCAAAGAAATTTAAAAATACCTGGAGACAAATGAAAATGAAAACACAACGATCCAAAATCTGTGTGACACAGGAAAAGCAGTTCTAAGAGGGAAGTTTATAGCGATACAAGCCTACCACAGGAGAAAAGAAATATCTCAAATAAACAAGCTAATTTTACACCTAAAGTAACTAGAAAAAGAGCAAACAAAACAAAGTTAGTAGAAGAAATCATACAGATCAGAGCAGAAATAAATGAAATAGAGACTAAATAACAACAATGACAACAACAAAACAATAGAAAAAATTGACGAAACTAAGAGTGGTTCCTTGGTGTGACATTTTTAAAGTACTGAAAGAAAACACCATCACCCCAGAATATTATGCCCTGTAAAAATATCTTTAAAACATAAGGGTGGACCAGAGGGCAGAGAGTAGAAGCAAGAAGAACTACAATCCTGCAGCCTGTGGAACAAAAACCACATTCACAGAAAGATAGACAAGATGAAAAGGCAGAGGGCTATGTATCAGATGAAGGAAAAAGATAAAACCCCAGAAAAACAATTAAATGAAGTGGAGATAGGCAACCTTCCAGAAAAAGAATTCAGAATATGATAGTGAAAATGATCCAGGACCTCGGAAAAAGAATGGAGGCAAAAATCGAGAAGATGCAAGAAATGTTTAACAAAGACTTAGAAGAAGTAAAGAACAAACAAACAGAAATGAACGATACAATAACTGAAATGAAAACTACACTAGAAGGAATCAATAGCAGAATAACTGAGGCAGAAGCATGGATAAGTGACCTAGAAGACAGAATGGTGGAATTCACTGCTGCAGAACAGAATAAAGAAAAAAGAATGAAAAGCAATGAAGACAGCCTAAGAGACCTCTGGGACAACATTAAATGCAACAACATTTGCATTATAGGGGTCCCAGAAGAAGAAGGGAGAGAGAAAGGACCAGAGAAAATATTTGAAGTGATTATAATTGAAAACTTCCTTAACATGGGAAAGGAAATAGCCAGCCAAGTTCAGGAAGCGCAGAGTCCCATACAGGATAAACCCAAGGAGAAACATGCTGACACATAGTAATCAAACTGGCAAAAATTAAAGACAAAGAAAAATTATTGAAAGCAGCAAGGGAAAAATGACATATAACATACAAGGGAACTCCCATAAGGTTAACAGCTGATTTCTCAGCAGAAACTCTATAAGCCAGAAGGGAGTGGCATGATATACTTAAAGTGATGAAAAGGAAGAAACTACAACCAAGATTACTCTACCCGGCAAGGATCTCATTCAGATTCGATGCAGAAGTCAAAAGCTTTACAGAGAAGTGAGAGCTAAGAGAATTCAGCACCACCAAACCAGCTCTACAACAAATGCTAAAGGAACTTCTCTAAGTGAGAAACATAAGAGAAGAAAAGGACCTACAAAAACAAACCCAAAACAATTAAGACAATGGTCACAGGAATATACATATCAATAATTACCTTAAACGTAAATGGATTAAATGCTCCAACCAAAAGACACAGGCTTGCTGAATGGATACAAAAACAAGACCCATATATATGCTGTCTACAAGAGACCCACTTCAGACGTAGGGACACATACAGACTGAAAGTGAGGGGATGGAAAAAGATATTTCATGCAAATGGAAATCAAAAGAAAGCTGGAGTAACAATATTCATATCAGATAAAATACACTTTAAAATAAAGAATGTTACAAGAGACAAGGATGGACACTACATAATGATCAAGGGATCAATTCAAGAAGAAGATATAACAATTATAAATATATATGCACCCAACACAGGAGCACCTCAATACATACGGCAACTGCTAACAGCTCTAAAAGAGGAAATCGACAGTAACACAACAATAGTGGGGGACTTTAACACCTCATTTACACCAATGGACAGATCATCCAAAATGAAAATAAATAAGGAAACAGAAGCTTTAAATGACACAATAGACCAGACAGATTTAATTGATATTTTTAGGACATTCCATCCAAAAACAGCAGATTATACTTTCTTCTCAAGTGCGCATGGAACATTCTCCAGGAGAGATCACATCTTGGGTCACAAATCAAGCCTCAGTAAGTTTACGAAAACTAAAATCATATCAAGCATATTTTTGACCACAATGCTATGAGATTAGAAATGAATTACAGGGAAAAAAAGTAAAAAACACAAACACATGAAGGCTAAACAATACGTTACTAAATAACCAAGAGATCACTGAAGAAATCAAAGAGAAAATCAAAAAATACCTAGAGACAAATGACAATTAAAACACAATGATCCAAAACCTATGGGATACAGCAAAAGCAGTTCTAAGAGGGAAGTTTACAGCTATACAAGCCTACATCAAGAAACAGGAAAAATCTCAAATAAACAATCTAATCTTACACCTAAAGGAACTAGAGAAAGAAGAAAAAACAAAACCCAAAGTTAGCAGTAGGAAAGAAATCATAAAGATCAGAGCAAAAATAAATGAAATAGAAACAAATAAAACAATAACAAAGATCAATAAAACTAAAAGCTGATTCTTTAAGAAGATAAACAAAATTGATAAACCACTAGCCAGACTCATCAAGAAAAAGAGGGAGAGGACTCAAATCAATAAAATTAGAAATGAAAAAGGAGAAGTTACAAGAGATACCACAGAAATCCAGAACATCCTAAGAGACTACTACAAGCAACTCTATGCCAATAAAATGGACAACCTGGAAGAAATGGACAAATTCTTAGAAAGGTATAGCCTTCCAAGACTAAACCAGGAAGAAATAGAAAATATGAACAGACCAATCACAAGTAATGAAATTGAAACTGATTAAAAATCTTCCAACAAACAAAAGTCCAGGACCAGACAGCTTTCCAAGTGAATTCTATTAAACATTTAGAGAAAAGCTAATACCCATCCTTCTCAAACTCTTCCAAAAAATTGCAGAGGAAGGAACACTCCCAAACTCATTCTATGAGACCACCAGCACCCTGATACCAAAACCAGACAAAGATACTACAAAAAAAGAAAATTACAGACCAATATCACTGATGAATATAGATGCAAAAATCCTCAACAAAATACTAGCAAAGAGAATCCAATAACACATTAAAAGGATCATACACCATGATCAAGTGGGATTTATCCCAGGGATGCAAGGATTCTTCAATATACACAAATCAATCAATGTGATACAGCATATTAACAAAGTGAAAAGTAAAAACCATATGATCATCTCAATAGATGCAGAAAAAGCTTTTGACAAAATTCAACACCCATTTATGATAAAAACTCTCCAGAAAGTGGGCATAGAGAGAACCTACCTCAACATAATAAAGGCCATATACGACAAACCACAGCAAACATCATTGTCAATGGTGAAAAACTGAAAGCATTTCCTCTAAGATCAGGAAAAAGACAAGGATGTCCACTCTCACCACTATTATTCAATATAGTTTTGGAAGTCCTAGCCACAGCAATCAGAGAAGAAAAAGAAATAAAAGGAATACAAATTGGAAAAGAAGAAGTAAAACTGTCACTGTTTGCAGATGACATGATACTGTACATAGAGAATCCTAAAGATGCCACCAGAAAACTACTAGAGCTAATCAATTAATTTGGTAAAGTTGCAGGATACAAAATTAATGCACAGAAATGTCTTGCATTCCTATACACTAATGATGAAAAATCCAAAAGAGAAATTTAGGAAACACTCCCATTTACCATTGCAACAAAAAGAATAAAATACCTAGGAATAAACCTACCAAGGGAGACAAAAGACCTGTATGCAGAGAACTATAAGACAGTGATGAAAGAAATTAAAGATGATATCAACAGATGAAGAGATATACCATGTTCTTGGACTGGAAGAATCAATATTGAGAAAATGACTATACTACCCAAAGCAATCTACAGATTCAATGCAATCCCTATCAAATTACCAATGGCATTTTTTACGGAACTAGTACAAAAAATCTTAAAATTTGTATGGAGACACAAAAGACCCCGAACAGCCAAAGCAGTCTTGAGGGAAAAAAACTGAGCTGGAGGAATTCAACTCCCTGACTTCAGACTATACTACAAAGCTACAGTAATCAAGACAATATGGTACTGGCACAAAAACAGAAACATAGATTAATGGAACAAGATAGAAAGCCCAGAGATAAACCCATGTACCTATGGTCAACTAATCTATGACAAAGGAGGCAAGGATATACAATGGAGAAAAGACAGTCTCTTCAATAAGTGGTGCTGGGAAAACTGGACAGGTACATGTAAAAGAATGAAATTAGAACACTCCCTAACACCATACACGAAAATAAACTCAAAATGGATGAGAGACCTAAACATAAGACCGGACACTATAAAACTCTTCGAGGAAAACATAGGAAGAACACTCTTTGACATAACTCACAGCAAGATCTTTTTTGATCCACCTCCTAGAGTAATGGAAATAAAAACGAAAATAAACAAATGGGACCTAATGAAACTTCAAAGCTTTTGCACAGCAAAGGAAACCATAGGGCTTCCCTGGTGGCGCAGTGGTTGAGAATCTGCCTGCCAATGCAGGGGACACGGGTTCCAGCCCTGGTCTGGGAAGACCCCACATGCCACGGAGTAACTAGGCCCGTGAGCCACAGTTACTGAGCCTGCGCATCTGGAGCCTGTGCTCCACAACAAGAGAGGCCTCGACAGTGAGAGGCCTGCGCACCGCCATGAAGAGTGGCCCCCACTTGCTGCAACTAGAGAAAGCCCTCGCACAGAAATGAAGACCCAACACAGCCATAAATAAATAAATAAAATTTTTTTAAAAAAAGGAAACCATTAACAAGACGAAAAGACAACCCTCAGAATGGGAGAAAATATTTGCAAATGAATCGACAAAGGATTAATCTCCAAAATATATAAACAGCTCATGCAGCTCAATATTAAAAAAACAAACAACCCAATCCAAAAACGGGCAGAAGACCTAAATAGACATTTCTCCAAAGAAGACATACAGATGGCCAAGAAGCACATGAAAAGCTCCTCAACATCACTAATTATTAGAGAAATGCAAATCCAAACTACAATGAGGTATCACCTCACACCAGTTAGAATGGGCATCATCAGAAAATCTACAAACAATAAATGCTGGAAAGAGTGTGGAGAAAAGGGAACCCTCTTGCACTGTTGGTGGGAATGTAAATTGATACAGCCACTATGGAGAACAGCATGGAGGTTCCTTAAAAAACTAAAAATAGAATTACCATATGACCCAGCAATCCCACTACTGGGCATATACCCATAGAAAACCATAATTCAAAAAGACACACGCACCCCAATGTTCATTGCAGCACTGTTTAAAATAGCCAGGTCATGGAAGCAACCTAAATGCCCATTGACAGACGAATGGATAAAGAAGATGTGGTACATATATACAATGGAATATTACTCAGCTCTAAAAAGGAACGATATTGGGTCATTTGTTGAGACGTGGGTGGATCTAGAGACTGTCATACAGAGTGAAGTAAGTCAGAAAGAAAAAAACAAATATCGTATATTAACGCATATATGTGGAACCTAGAAAAATGGTACAGATGAACCAGTCTGCAGGGCAGAAATTGAGACACAGATGTAGAGAACAAACGTATGGACACCAAGGGGGGAAAGCGGCGGGGGGGTGGGGGGTGGGGATGGTGGTGTGATGAATTGGGCAATTGGGATTGACATGTATACAATGATGTGTATAAAATTGATGACTAATAAAAATTTGCTGTATAAAAAAATAAACATTCAAAAATTTAAAAAGAAAAAGGAATATGAAAAAGAGTATATATAGATATATATATAGATATATGTATGTATAACTGTGTCACTTTGCTGTACAGCAGAAACTGGCACACCATTATAAATCAACTACACTTCAATAATTTTTTTTTTTTTTGCAGTACGTGGGCCTCTCACTGTTGTGGCCTCTCCTGTTGCGGAGCACAGGCTCTGGACGTGCAGGCTCAGCGGCCATGGCTCACGGGCCCGGCCGCTCCGCGGCATGTGGGATCTTCCCGGACCAGGGCACGAACCCGTGTCCCCTGCATCGGCAGGCGGACTCTCAACCACTGCGCCACCAGGGAAGCCCCAATAAAAATTTTAAAATAAATAAAAATCTCCTAAGGGAAAATGAAACTAGACCCTTTTAAACCCAGCTCTTACCACAGGTTTAGTTTGGGTCAAGTTGTGTCCCTGACATAACTGCACATTTTAAAAAGGTGTCAGAACACAACTTACAAACTCCGAAAAAAAATAAAATAAAATAAGGGTGAAATAAAGCCTTTTTCAGATCAACAAAAGCTGAGAGAATTCATTGCCAGCAGATCTACACTACAAGAATATTAATGGAAATTCTTCAGGCAGAATCAATATGATACCAGATGGAAACTGCAGTTACACAAAGGAATGAAGTACACCAGGAATGGTAAATATGTGCTTGAATATAAAGAAACTCTTCTCATTTTCAATCTCTTTAATTATTTTTTTAATATTTATTTACTTAGGCTGTGCCAGGTCTTAGCTGCGGCACACAGGATCTTCGTTGTGGCGTGTTTAGTTGCCACATGCGGGATCTTTAGCTGCAGTATGCGGGCTTCTTAGTTACAGCATGCAGACTCTTAGTTGCCACACGTGGACTCTTAGTTGCAGCACGTGGTCTCTTAGTTGCAGCACGTGGACTCTTAGTTGCAGCGTGCGGACTCTTAGTTGCGGCATGCAGACTCCTTGTTGTGGCATGCATGTGGGATCTAGTTCCCAGACCAGGGATCGAACCCAGGCCCCCTGCACTAAGAGTGCAGATTCTTACCCAGTGGACCACCTGGGAAGTCACCTCTTTAATTATTTAAAGCAAAGACAACAACAAAATATCATGGACTTTATAGTACATATAGAAGTAAAATGTATAACAACAGCACAAAGGATAGAAGGTGGAAATGAAATGTACTGCTATAAAATTCTTATACTAAATGAGAAGTAATATTGTATTATTTGAAGATAATACTTAAAAAGATGTATCCTGTAAATGTAGAACAACCACTAACAAAATAAAACAACAATTATATGGAGATAATATGGGATCATTAAAAATACTCTATTAATCGAAAAGAAGGCAAGAAAGGAGGAAAAAAGGAATAAAGAACACATGAGATATAGATAATAAAGAATATGGTAGATTTAAACCTAATCAATAATTATACTGGGACTTCCCTGGTGGCACAGTGGTTAAGAATCCGCCTACCAACGCAGGGGACACAGCTTCGAGCCCTGGTCCGGGAAGATCCCACATGCCGCGGAGCAACTAAGCCCGTGCGCCACAACTATTGAGCCTGTGCTCTAGAGCCCGCGAGCCACAACTACTGAACCCATGTGCCACAACTACTGAGCCTGCACTCTAGAGTCTGCAAGCCACAACTACTGAAGCCTGCGTGCCTAGAGCCTGTGCTCCGCAACAAGAGAAGCCACCACAATGAGAAGCCCACGCACCACAACGAAGAGTAGCCCCTGCTCACCACAACTAGAGAAAGCCCGCGCACAGCAAAGAAGACCCCATGCAGCCAAAAATAAATTAATTTAAAAATAAATAAATAAAATAATTATACTAAGTATGCAGACTATACACTCCAAGTAAAAGACCAAGATCGCCAGATTGCACAAAAAAAGCAAGATACAACTATATGGTGTCTACAAGAAACCCATTTTAAGTATAATTATACAGATAGGTTAAAAGTAAAAGAATGGAAAAGATATCCAATGAAAACAATAACCAAAAGAAAGCTGAAGCGGCTATTAGTGGCTATATGTTAATATTAGAGAGAGACTTCAGAACAAAGAACAATGCAAGAGATGTTTAAGGTGTCAATTCATCAAGAAGACATAATGACTTCATTATACATAAAGAAAAAATGGATAGAACTGAAGATTCTGCTTCAGGTAAACTCTCTATAGACCAACCCTCCCAGTGAACAACTACAAGCTCTGGAAAAAATACAAAAACCAATAACCTGAGGATTCTGAATGGTACACTAAAATTGTAAAGGGGAGTCAAAACATGAAGCAATTGACAGAGTTGGGGAGTTTCCTGCTTTTAGGGGATTTTGCCCTGAGAGGGAGCATCAGTCACAAATTAGCATAACTTAAGCAACTAAAACTCCAAGAAAAACTGTGACATCTTTCTGGCCAGAGGAAAGAGAGAAAGGTTCTGGGCAATCATGGATGCCACCAAAATGAGTAGAGAATCCCAAAAGAGACAGAACCAGAAAAGGGGATGCCTTAATTCTGTGAACGAACATCACATACATCTCAGGCTGATCCCTCCCTAAATGATATATACACAAGACAGACTCAAAAGTAGCACAGCAAAAGCTGAAAGAATTGAAATGAGACTTGAAGTGCAACTCACAGAAGCTGACACAGCTTACAGTTAACTGTCAAGTAAAACAAATACATCAATATTCCTCAGAGGAATATCACAGAATCCAGAGTCTACACAATGTAACATTCACAATACCCAGGATACAATCCAAAATTACTCACTGTACAAAGAACCAAGAAGATATGACCCATTCCCAATGAAAAAGACACTAAAAAGAGAACATCAAAATGACATAAATATTAAAATGTTCAGACATACACTCAATGGAACAGAACAGTATACAGAAATAAAACCACACATATATGTTCAACTGATCTTCAACAATAATGTCAAGGTATTTCAGTGCGGAAAGAATATTCTTTTCAACACAAGTTGCTAAAACTGGATACCCATATGGGGGAAAAAATAACCTTGACCCTTATATCATACAGTATACAACAATCAACTCAAAATGGATCACAGACCTAAACATAAAAATAAAACTATGATGCGGCCACTTTGGAAAACAGTTTGGCATTTCCTCAAAAGGTTAAACACAAGAGTTACCATATGACCCAGCAATTCTACTCCTAAGTATTTCTTTCCAAGACAAATGAAAACAGGTATCCACACAAAAACTCGTACACACATGCTCATACCAGCAATATACACAAGAGGCAAAAAATATAAAGAACCCCAAATGTCCATCAATTGAAGAACAGATAAATTAAATGTGCTATATTCATACAATGGAGTGTCATTTGGCTGATACATGCTACAACATGGATAAACCTTGAAAATACATATGGTTTCACTTATATGAAACATCCAGAATAGGCAAATCTATAGAGATGGAAAGTAGATTAGTGGTTGCCTAGGACTAGAGGGGATAGGAGGTTTGGAGAATGATGGCTAAAAGGTATAGAGTTTCTTTTTTTTTTTTTTAAATAAATTTATTTATTTATTTATGGCTATGTTGGGTCTTCGTTTCTGTGAGAGGGCTTTCTCCAGTTGCGGTGAGCGGGGGCCACTCTTCATGGCGGTGCGCGGGACTCTCACTGTCGCGGCCTCTCGTTGCAGAGCACAGGCTCCAGACACACAGGCTCAGTAGCTGTGGCTCACGGACCTAGTTGCTCCACGGCATGTGGGATTCTCCAAGACCAGGGCTCGAACCTGTGTCTGCATTGGCAGGCAGATTCTCAACCACTGCGCCACCAGGGAAGCCCCTAGAGTTTCTTTTTGAGATGATGAAAATGTTCTAAAATTGTGGTGATAGTTGCACAATTCTGTGAGCATATTAAGAACCACTGAATTGTACACTTTAAATGGATGAATTTATGGTATGTGAATCATACTTCGAAATAAAGTTATTACAAAATCAGAAAGCTAAAACTATAAAACTTTTAGAAGAAAACATAAAAATTTGTGTTCTTGAGGTAGGCAGATTTCTTAGAACACAAAAAGCATTATTCATAAAAGAAAGAAATTGACAAACTACACTTCATCAGAGTTTAAAACTTGTTTTTTTGAAAGACACTGTTAAAAATAAAATAAAAAGGCAAGCCTCAGACTGGGAGAAATATTTTACAAAGCATTTATCTGATAAAAGACTTATATACAGTATACATAAATAACACTTAAAACAAAATAAGACAAACAGCCCTTTTTTTTTTTTTTGGTACGCGGGCCTCTCACTGTTGTGGCCTCTCCCATTGCGGAGCACAGGATCCAGACACGCAGGCTCAGCGGCCATGGCTCACAGGCCCAGCCGCTCCGTGGCATGTGGGATCTTCCTGGACCGGGGCACGAACCCGTGTCCCCTGCATCGGCAGGTGGACTCTCAACCACTGCGCCACCAGGGAAGCCCCAGCCCAATTTTTTAAATGGGCAAGAGCAGAACAGATACTTTAACAATGAAGATATAAGAAAAGCCATTAAGCACATGAAAATACACTCATCATGAGTCATTAGGCAAATGCAAAATTAAAATCAGAATGAAACACCACTATACTCACTAGAATGGCTAAAATTTAAAAAAACTGAAAATACCAAGTATTCAAGAGGTTATGGAGCAACTGGAACTCTCCACTACAGATGAGAATACAAAAACAGTACAGCCTCTTTGGAAAACAGTTTGACAATTTCTCATTTGACCCTGCAATTCCACTTCTAGCTGTGTATGTACTCAAGAGAAATGAAAACATAAATCTACATAAAGACCTGTACATTAATGTTATTTCATGGCAGCGTCATTAATAATAGCCCCAAACTGGAAACAACACAAATGGGCAACAACAAGCGAACAGATAAATAAACCGTAGTAAATCCATCCAATGGAATACTATCAGTAATTAAAAAGGAATAAACTATTGATATATGCAACAACATGTATCAATCTTTTTTTTTTTTTTTTTTTTTTTCTCAGTACGCGGGGCTCTCACTGTTGTGGCCTCTCCTGTTGCGGAGCACAGGCTCCGGACGTGCAGGCTCAGCGGCCATGGCGCACGGGCCCAGCCACTCTGCAGCATGTGGGATCTTCCCGGACCGGGGCACGAACCCGTGTCCCCTGCATCGGCAGGCGGACTCTCAACCACTGCGCCACCAGGGAAGCCCTCATGTATCAATCTTAAAGGACTACACTAAGTGAACAAAGCTAGACATGAAAGACTACATATTGTATGCTTCCATTTATTTGACATTCTAAAAAAGGCAAAATACAGTAACAGAAAGGTGATCAGTGGTTGACAGAGGCAGTGGAAGGGAAAGAGGACTGACTACAAAGGGGCATGAGGGAACTTCCTGGGACAATGAAAATGTTCTATATCTTGATTGTGGTGATTATAAAACTATGTGCTTTAATTAAAACTCATGAAACTAGACATTTAACATGGATGAATGTTAATGTTAGTAAATTATGCTCAATAAAGTTGATTTTTTTAAAAAAGGACAATTAGTAGTTTCATTCCTTTTCTAAGTCTACAGATGTTCTCGAGGTCTCAGGTAATTCCCCAAAGGTCTCAATATCCAATCTGCTCCATTTTTAGGGCCCAATCTTGATTTCTACTTCTTACATGTCTTATGATTAAAAGTATAGCACCTCTACAAAGGATCATAAGAGACTACTACGAGAAACTATACATCCATAAAATGGACAACCTAGAAGAAATGGACATATTCTTAGAATGGTACAATCTCCCAAGACTGAAGCAGGAAGAAATAGAAAATATAAAGAGACCAATTACCAGTACTGAAATTGAATCAGTAATTTAAAAACTCCCAACAAACAAAAGTCCAAGACCAGATGGCTTCACAGGTGAATTCTACTAACATCTAGAGAAGAGTTAACACCTATCCTTCTGAAACTATTCTAAAAAATTGCAGAGGAACGAACACTTACTAACTCATTCTATGAGGCCACCATCACCCTGATACCAAAACAAACAAAGATATCACAAAAAAGGAAAATTACAGGCCAGTATCACTGATGAACATAGATACAAAAATCCTCAACAAAATACTAGCAAACTGGGACTTTCCTGGTGGCAAAGTGGTTAAGGAACTGCCTGCCAACGCAGAGGACACGGGTTCGAGCCCTGGCTTCGAGCAGGAAGATCCACATGCCTCAAAGCAACTAAGCCTGTGCACCACACCTACTGAGCCTGTGCTCTAAAGCCCGCGAGCCACAACTACTGAGCCTGCATGCCACAACTACTGAAGCCCACACGCCTACAGCCCATGCTCCACAACAAGAGAAGCCACTGCAATGAGAAGCCCGCACACCGCAATGAAGAGTAGCCCCGCTCGCCACAACTAGAGAAAAGCCCTTGCGCAGCAACGAAGATCCAATGCAGCCAAAAATAAATAATAAATTAATTTTTAAAAAATACTAGCAAACCGACTCCAACAATACATTAAAAGGGTCATACACCATGACCAAGTGGGATTTATTCCAGGGATGCAAGTATTCTTCAACATCTGCAAATCAATGTGATACACCACACTAACAAACTAAAGAATAAAACCATATGATCATCTCAATAGATGCAGAAAAAGCTTTTGATAAAATTCAACATCCATTTATGATAAAATCTCTTCAGAAAGTGGACACAGAGGAAGCATACTTCAACATAATAAAGGCCATATAGGGACTTCCCTGGTGGCGCAGTGGTTAAGAATCTGCCTGCCAATGCAGGAGACACGGGTTCTATCCCTGGTCCAGGAAGATCCCACATGCCGTGGAGCAACTAAGCCCATGCACCACAACTACTGAGCCTGCACTCTACAGCCCTCGAGCCACGACTACTGAGCCCGCGTGCCACAACTACTGAAGCCCATGGTCCCGTGCTCGGCAACAAGAAAGAAGAGAAGCCACCACGATGAGAAGTGCACACACCGCAATGAACAGCAGCCCCCACTCACTGCAACTAGAGAAAAGCCTGCGCGCAGCAACGAAGCCCCAATGTAGCCCAAAATAAATAAATTAAATAAATAAATTTTAAAATAAAGGTCATATATGACAAACCCACAGCTAACATCATACTCAATGATGAAAAGCTGAAAGCATTTCCTCTAAGATCAGGAACAAGACAAGGATGCCCACTCTCACCACTTTTATTCAACACAGTTTTGGAAGCCCTAGCCACAGCAATCAGAGACAAAAAGAAATAAAAGGAATCCAAATTGGAAAAGAAGAAACAGAACTGTCACTGTTTGCAAATGACATGATGCTACACATAGAAAATCCTAAAGATGCTACCAGAAAACTACTAGAGCTCATCAATGAATTCACTAAAGTTGCTGGATACAAAATTAATATACAGAAATCTGTTGCATTTCTATACACTAAAAATGAATTATCAGAAAGAGAAATTAAGGAAACAATCCCATTTACCATCATATCAAAAAGAATAAAATACTTAGGAATAAACCTAGCTAAGGAGGCAAAAGATTTGTATTACAAAAACTATAAGACACTGATAACAGAAACTGAAGATGACACAAACAGATGGAAAAATATACCATGTTCTTGGATTGGAATAATCAATATTGTTAAAATTACCATGACCACCCAAGGCAATATACAGATTCAACACAATCCCTATCAAATTACCAGTGGCATTTTTCACAAAACTAGAACAAAAAAAATTTTTATTTGTATGGAAACACAAAACACCTTAAATAGCCAAAACAATCTTGAGAAAGAAGAATGGAGCTAGAGGAATCATGCTCCCTGGCTTCAGACTGTACTACAAAGCTACAGTAATCAAAACAGTGTAGTATTGGCACAAAAACAGACATACAGATCATGGAACAGGATAGAAAGCGCAGGAAAAAACCCACACACTTATGATCAATTAATCTATGACAAATGAGGCAAAAATATACAATGGAGAAAAGGCAGTCTCTTCAATAAGTGGTGCTGGGGAAACTGGATAACTACGTGTAAAAGAATGAATTAGAACATTCTCTAACACCAGATACAAAAATAAACTCAAAATGGATTAAAGACCTAAATGTAAGACCAGATACTATAAAACTCCTAGAGGAAAACATAGGCAGAACACTCTTTGACAAAACAAAATCACAGCAATATTTTTTTGGATGCATCTTCTAGAGTAATGGAAGTAAAAACAAAAATAAACAAATGGGACCTAATTAAACTTAAAAGCTTTTGCATAGCAAAGGAAATCATAAACAAAATGAAAAGACAACCTACGGACTGGGAGAAAATATTTGCAAATGATGCTACCGATGAGGGATTAACTTCCAAAATATACAAACAGTTCATACAGCTTAATATCCAAAAAACCCCGAACAACCCAATCAAAAAATGGGCAGAAGACTTAAAAAGACATTTCTCCAAAGAAGACACAGAGGCACATGAAAAGATGCTCAACATTGCTAATTATGAGAGAAATGCAAATCAAAACTATAATGAGGTATGACCTCACACCAGTCAAAATGGCCACCATTAAAAAAAATCTACAAATAATAAACGCTGGAGAGGGTGTGGAGAAAAAGGAACCTTCCTACACTGTTGGTGGGAATGTAAACTGGTGCCACCGCTATGAAAAACAGTATGGAGGTTCCTTAAAAAATTAAAAATAGAGTTATCATATGACACAGCAATCCACTCGTGGGCATATATCGGGAGAAAAACTCTAATTTGAAAGGATACATGCACACCAATGTTCATAGAAGCACTATGTACAACAGCCAAGACATGGAAGCCACCTAAGTGTCCATTGACAGATGAATGGATAAAGAAGACATGCTACATATACAGAATGGAATATTACTCAGCCATAAAAAAGAATGAAATAATGCCATTTGCAGCAACGTGGATGGACCTATAGATTATCATACTAAGTGAAGTAAGTCAGACAGAAAAAGACAAATATTATATGATACCACTTATATGCAGAATCTAAAAAAAATGATACAAATGAATTTATTTACAAAACAGAAATAGACTCACAGACACAGAAAACAGACTTATGGTTAACAAAGGGGATAGTGGGGCACGAGGTTGGGGTGGGGGAGATAAATCAGGAGTTTGGGATTAACATATATACACTACTATATATAGAATAGATAAATAACAAGGACCTACTTGGGAAACACAGGGAACTATCCTGTAATAACCTATAATGGAAAAGAACCTGAAAAAGAATATATATATATGTGTATGTATAACTGAATCACTTTGCTGTACACCTGAAACTAACACAACATTGTAAATTAACTATACTTCAATTTAAAAAATGGTTAAAAAAAAGTATAGCACCTCTGAAACACAAAACTCTAAATTTTGTGTGTATGGTTCGGAGAATACATAGACCAGACTGACATAAAACCTACATGCTATCATCTCCAGCTAAATTACAGATGCAGTCAAACATTATTTGATCCTTCTGGAACTTTTCAGGCTTCCTTGCTTGCTTTTCTCATGTCCCCATTAAAAAGAATTTACCATAAATATCTAGTAGCTCATTCCTATACAGGGGACAAATCTCAGTTTCAGAGACTGCAACATTAAACAGCAGATCAGCTTTAAACACATGTAGTCTGTTTGCCAATACCTACAGAATGCACTGCATTTTCCACAAAGATTAATGAATTTCTCATTATACCATCACTCCCAAAATAATCAAAGGCAAATAAAGAATACTGCAACCAAGGGAAAAATTAAGCAGATTGGGCTATCAGTTGTAATTAGGTTTTAAAGAACAAACAAAGGCATTTGGGAAAGGGGCTGGCACACATCATCCAGAATTCAAGATGGGCTTTCCTGCATATCTACAACAGCAAGAAACTGGAAATGTATAAAATAGCCCATGTGAATTGCATGCAGAATATAATGAGGACCTTGGAGAAAACCAGAATTAATCATTCACACAGATATCTCCAAAGAAAATGAAAAAGAACAAGATATGAAGTGGGGTATAGGGCACTTGGAGGTTCTGACATGGACAAACTCTGTATTACCCAAATGTTTTGGAAGACACACCACACTTTAAAATTAATCTTGCTCTATAACTCTACAGAGTCAACAGTGAGAGACTGCTATTAGCAAAGAGATATGACAACCAATAAAAGAACAAACAAAATAAACTCACACATGATTGCAAAAGGCCCAAATCCAAACTTAAAACTGTCTAGAATAAAATGGAGTTATACTTAAGCAGAAATATGCCTCTTCTTCCATTACTGTAGTTCACTCCCTGCAATAAATCAGGGCCAGTGTCTTTTATTTATGTGTAAACCCATATTCCTGGTAGGCAAACTGACCTAGGTGGCAGTCATTTATCCTAGTGCTCTAATATATATCATAAATGATAAGATTGGGAGAAACAAAAGCTAGGTGTTTGAGGATGGAGTTGGGCTGACACTCACCACAAACTTCTCACCATTCTGCTCCACATGTTTGTATGTGGGGACCGATATGGGCACTGCTTGCTTTTCTGTGTAATCATAAAATGACTGTCCCAACGAGTCGTCACTGGGATCTAGGTTATCTGCCTCATGAGGAGGTACAGATAACACTGTCAAGATCAATTCCTTCTCGCCTGCTCGGATCAGGTCCACCACCTGCTTGTGTGTCGCCCCCTCAACATTCACGCCGTTCCTAAGGGGAAAAAGGGAAAAAGACAATCCCATAAACCAGAAGGGTCCAAACACCTTATAGCTCCACCCTCCTGCCCCCACTCCAGTGTCATGAAGTATGAACCACAAAATAAAAAGATCAGTTTGGTTCCAGAAAAGCTGTTTATGTTTTTACAAATCATAATGTGAAAAAGTGTGTGTGAACTTATGGCAGGGGGGAAAAATGGCAACAGGTGAAAGGACCTACCCTTCCTCTATGCTAAAACCTCGCACACAGCCTCAGGAAAACACAAGGGAAGGAGGGTGAAGCTGATGAGGGAACAAAGCTTTTAAAGCCAATTTCCTCATCCTAACTAAGCACGTATACAATACAATAAAGTGGCTTTTAACAATCCTGCCATTTGAACTGTTCTTTGTCCTTTTTAAATTTCTTAGAATTCGGAATTCTGTCAAAAGAAATTTTTCACAAAATATGCTCCCTTAATTTGTAAAGACCCAAAAAGTATGACTTAAGATAGTTCTTTTACATTTGTATCTGATTTCTCCCCATATCTTAAAATCGGTCAACTTAATTTTCCTTTATACCAAGTTTCATCACCTTGGGAATTAAATGATATATATCTTCATACACACTAGTTTCCTCTATCACTCAGTTTTTAAAAAGGCAAGGAGATAAACTCTCTAAAATTTTATTATCTGACCCAACTTCCTTTGTTCTCCCAATCACTTCAATTAGTATCTACTTTTTTTTCTGTTCTGTGCTATCTCACTTAAAGCCCTGTGTAATCAGTTCAAACTAAAAAATGTATCGCTAAGTTTACATAGTAAATCAACCTATGCATTCTCCTTCCTGTTCCACTGTGTATAAAAAGGCTGAAACTAGGAAAAGTACAAGGTTTGGAAGAACAATAATTTTGTCAAGAAAGATGCTGAGTCTCACAAAACTCACTCAGCAAACTGAACTACCTTCCCAGAATGCTGACCCCGCCCGTTATCTCAGCAAAAACCACTAGGCAGCTAGCTGACCTGGAGGTTCCCCCCATGGCTATCCCAAGAGGGTTAGGAAATACACACCTGGCCTTTAGTCAATTTCATAAAAGCTTATCTACCCTTTACACTCTTTTTCACTCTTGTTCCAAACCATTAGGGTTTTTCCTTCCTGCAAATGATGCTAGGTTTAGTAACAAGCCTTCCACAAACTTTTCAATCACTGGAATTGTCTGTCAGAGTCTGGTATCTGAAACATCCATTTATATAAACAGAACAGGCAGGAGATCATCCAGCTAAGCCTCCTTCCTTATTCTAGGTTTAACAATCTAGCCAGTAAATTCAGTGCTCTTGACATTTCACAACCTAAAATCTAACTTAAATACACACACACACACACACACACACACACACACACACACACGACAGCAATTTTACAACTGGCTAGCTATAGAAGAAAATAAAGAGCTCCCTCCACTGATGGAAATTTGAGCTTTGAAAATTCAGATCAGGTCAGACCAGTGGCCAGAAAAAGTGGTCAGTTCTTTGATCATAGAGCAGGATGGTAAAATAGAAGAAAATGGGCTTTGGAGCTAGATCTACATGGGTTCAAATCCTGGCCCTGCCAGAACTGGTCTTAAGTCATTTAACCTTTCTTAGCATTGCTTTCCATGTCTATAAAAGAGAGACAATAATAAGTCCCTAACAGAGTCGTTGTGAAGATTAACGTAATAAAACATGTAACTTGCCAAGATCAATGCCTGAACAATCATACCAGAAAGTATATTAAGGAAAGAAGTACTATGCATCTATGGGTTATGAAGAGATTTTGGTTAAAGAATAAATGTAAACCTAAGGTTGGGGATTGGTAAAGCATTTCATCTGAATCTTTGACCTAATTACTAGTTCTGGGAAAATATTTTGATGGTAGAAGAAATAAAATGGAAAAGGCAAAAGTTAAAAATCAACAGAGAGAATTTGATCTATCCCTAGGAATCTTAACTCACGAATATCCTTGTTAATTTTTTTTTTAACAAAGTGAGGAAAACTAATACCGTAGAGACTGAAGTAAATATCTTGGATACTAAAACATGATTTTTATGTTAGTATAATCAATTTTATGAGATCAGCATTTGTGAAAAAAGTTTAAGAACTGATGCTCAAATCTTATTTTTCAGCTCCCTAATTTTTCCTAATTTTAAAGGATTTTTAATCTGGACTACTCTGTCGATAGGCTTGGGGGCGGGCGGCGGTCAGTGAACCCCTACAGAATTTGTATGTAAAATTATATTTGTCTACATATATGCATTGTTTTCTGGGAAGAGGGCCCACAGCTTTCATCAGCTTCAAAAAAGGAGTACGTAATCTCCAGAAAGGTTAAAAACTATTGTTTTCAATGCATACCTCCACCCATTCAGTTTTCAAGTTAGAATACACTGTTCCTTGGGTCACTCACAGAAATATGCCCTGAAAATTGGCAAACTTAAGTGAGGCTTACTCCAAAAGTAGGCAGGGAGCAAGGAAGCTTGCTTAGGTTTCACTTCTTTAATAGTAAGACCAAGCTTCAAATTGGCTATCATCCCAAAAACCCTCTTAAAGAAACCCAAAATAACAACAAAAACAAAAAAACAGGAAAGAACTACCAGTGTCATATTCTAAACACACTTGCTAATACTTATCTGGTTCAACTGTAGAAGGAATTCTATACATTCCACAATTTAATACAAGCTGGAAATTCCTTAATTCTTCAGAGAATGAAATAGGTCAGTAAAAACCCCAGGATGCCTGATTTCAAAAAGGGGCCTCCCTCCTCAAGAATTAAGAGCCCTTCATAGTCATAAAAATGTTTATATGATATCCCCTTTTCCACAAGAATGCTACTATACCAGACTCATATTAGGTGTGGCCCAATTTGGCCGATTCTGAAGACAAAAATGAATGTAAACTATAAATTCTGCAGAAAGGGAACTTTCAGCACTAAAGACTTCTGGTTCAAAGCATGGGTTTTGGAGTCAGAGAGACTTCTGTCTGAATACCAGTTGTGCCATTTAAGAGATGAGACATTTGGCAAATGATTCAATCTCATTAAGCCTCAATTTCTTAACTCATAGAATGGGGCTAATAAGATAACAGAGTTGTTGTAAGACCCCAAATGAGATAAAGCTCTAGAATACAGTAATCACTCAATAAAAGGTAGTTATTCATGTGACAGCATTTCTATCAGCTGGGCAAGCAGGTTGGCAGTATTTTGGCCTCCTGATGATACAAACAAACCCTTTCTACGACCAATTTCCCTTGCTTTTCTTTTGTCTTTGTAACATAATCTAGAGGGAATTCATTTGAAAATAAATGACTGAGCTCTCAACCAATGATAATAAGAAACACAAGATAGTCAACTTCAAAAGAGAACTACCGCATCAGAGAACCACTAAGTCCTATACCACACAAAAGTAACTACTGCCCAGTAAGTTCTACCCATCAATGCTTTTTCTACAAAGAAAGGCTTAAACACACCATCAAAAATTTTCAACAGATATGTGATTAAACAAATACAGTAAAATGTTAATTATAGAATCTAGGTGGTAAACGGGTATTCTCGTGCAATTCCTTCAACTTTTCTGTGTGTTTGAAATTTTTCAAAATAAAATGTGGAGAGGGTTTCCCTAGTGGCGCAGTGGTTAAGAATCTGCCTGCCAACGCAGGGGACAAGGGTTCAAGCCCTGGTCCGGGAAGTTCTCACATGCCCTGGAGCAACGAAGCCCATGCCCCACAACTACTGAGCCTGCACTCCAGAGCCCACGAGCCACAACTACGGAAGCCCGCGTGCCTAGAGTCCATACTCCGCAACAAGAAAAGCCAACGCAATGAGAAGTGCACGCACCGCAACGAAGAGTAGCCCGCGCTCGCCACACCTAGAGAAAGCACGCACGCAGCAAGGAAGACCCAACACAGCCAAAAATAAATAAATAAAATTAATTAATTAATTTAAAAAATAAATTAAATGTTGAGGGAAAAAAGAAGGCAACCAAAAAATCCAACCATCCACAACTAAGACCAAAATTTAGTTTCCTTACGCATCTAGATGATACCCAATTACTTTGTGTCTTCAGCATTGTAAAGATACACTTGATAATTTTAATAAAATGCCCCTCATTTTTTACATAAGACCAAAATTTGACCCCACTGGAGAGGTCTTTAGCTAGCTAACGGGAGTGGCTTTAAGTAAGACTTTTATTCAACTAAAGTTAGCCAGCTGAGGAAACTGCAAAGCTAATATAAACACTCCCAAAAAAGCAGGGAAAAAAAGTTCTAAATAGTCAGGATTTGTATACTGTTTATGAAGGAAACTATATATAATGAAACTAGGTATGGATGGAAGTATGACACAGCCAATCACTATACGTGCCACAGGAAGGAGCCATTCTATGTAGTAAGCAGAATATTATTTTGACCCCCTGTGACACACAGGAAAGTAATTAAAGTGTAGTTAGTCCCCCAGAGGCAGCCTGTAAAAAACAGACAATAAAGTCCTATAACTGCAAGCAGTAGGAGACACTTCTCAATTCTGTAGGTTAAAACACAACGGCTACATGTTCACAGAAAGGTTAATTAAAATAAAAAAAGTTTTGCCAAGGATGTGGAAGAGATGGAATTCTCATGCATTGCTGATGGGAGCATAAAGCAATAACAATCCGGCAGTTTCTTATAATGTGAAACATAAACACATTTACTATATGACCTACCAATTCCACTCCTACGTATCTACCCAAGAGAAATTAAAACATGTCCATACAGACAATTATAGTTGAATGTTCACTGAAGCTTTATTCATCATAGTCCAAAACTGAAAACAGCCAAATGTCTATCAAGAGGTAAACAGATAAACTGTGGCACATTCATGCCACAGAGTATTACTCAGCAATAAAAAGGACCAAACTACTGATGCCCACAATATGGATGAATCTCAAAAATACACTGAGCAAAGAAGACAGAAAAGAGTCTGTTTGATTTGATTTCATTTATTTGAAGTTCCGAATAGACAAAACTATTCTATAGTGATAATTATCAGATCAGTGGTTGTCTGTCAGCGAGGGGGCAGGGGTAGGGGGTACAACAGACACAAGGAAGCTTTCTGAAGTAATATATGTGCTCTATATCTTGATTGGGGTGGTAGTTAAATGGATCTATACTTTTCTCAGATTTAAAACTCTCAAAATGTGTGCATTTGACTGTATGTAAATTAAACCTCAATAAAGTTGATTTTAAAATAAAATTATATAATATCCTCATTTATAAATGTAAAATAGTCCATCATCAGAGTGAAACAGCCCCTATTCTATTTTTAGATTACTCTGAATTTTTTTTTTGCTGTTATTGACAATGTTGTTATGAAGATCCTAATAGATGAATCTCTACACATATCTGCAGTACAAAATTGTTTAATGGATAAAACACACCCTTTTTCCTTCACCTCCCATATCTTTGTGGAAAATAAGCTAAGCCTTCAATACTTTCACGTCTTACAAGCCTATTTCAACAAAATAATGAAGAGAAAATTAAGCCAGAGCTAGTTTTACCCCTACTACTGCTTTGGCCTTTTGTCTTAACCTCCTAAAAACAACAGGACACGTATTTCAAGCCTAGTGTAGTTAAGAATGTCAGCAACAGACGATTATAAAATTAAGCCAGAGAGCAACAGCATCTCCGTCTAGTTTATTAAAGCCATAATGTGAGAAACATCAAACTCACTCAACACTTGATTAATACTATTGTATTACATTATAAATATAATTGATCTTTTTTAGGAGTCCTAGAATCCCCTTTTTAGATTTTTAAGCATTCAAGGCTGTAAAGCATTTTCTTCTCACAGAGTATTTGAAAAAGAATTTGTCCAGCCAAATAGCTAACATTAGAAAAACTTCTAATAACATTGAAGTACATCAAGCAAATGAACTTACAACTCAAAACATATTTATGAAGACTATATGCAAACATGGAAAAGTCCTTATAATATGTAAAATGCAAAAAACAAAGACTATATTGAGGTTTTTTGCATTTAAAATATAAAAATATCGTCCATTGTGATCTTATGAGCACGTAAGATATTTCTGCCCCCAAATAGACACAGTATGTAAACTATGAAAATAGCTAAGTTAGGGTAACTATGGGTAATTTTAAAAATTTAACATAGCTTTTCTATCTTTTCAATTACACAAAGTTTTTTAAACAAACTCCCTATCTTCTCTGCAATATATTTTCTTGGAAATTGGGTGAAGATCTTACAAGTTGGAGAAAAACAGTCCCCTAACTCATCAAAAGAACAACCCTTCCTTTGACTTTTCACTGGTTCATTGCCCAGTTGTTGAGTACATCTATACTAGACACTAGACTTTAAAAACAAGGAATTACTCTACTGAAATGTAAAGACATGTCCTTTTAAATTTTGCAGTTAAATCATCTGGCTGGCTTAGGTTGACTCCTTTTCATCCACCTCTGCCTCTTTGATATCTAACTTAAGCAAACAATCAAGTCACATAACTGACTAATTGTATTAGCAATCATGCTGTACTTTGCCCTTACACTCTGGAGATAAGGGATTCAGACATGCATAAGCAATAAAAATAGCCAAAGGAAGTCAAGCTTGATCGTGTCTGTACCAAAGTACAATGCCAGACCACTAAATACCAAGAACTTTTTGGAATTTTGTTTCAGAAATAATAACATTTTAGAACACCTAATTTACTGACAGGACAAGAGAAGTACAACTAGAGAAAGTAAATGGTCAAAGGTTTCTAAAACGCTTGCATTTTTTCTAATAAACAATCTGGTTAACAATTTTAAAAGCACAAAACTATTATCTCAATTACTCTTAATGTTAACTTATGTGGAAAATGAGACGATGACTACATAAACAGGTAGAAAACGGAAAGCCATTTCACTGGTAATATGCATCTAAAGTCATAAAAATGTTCATGTTCTTTCAACCCAAAATGGCCTTACTGAGAATTTATCCTAAGGAAATCATCATAATATGAGTTCCATGAGGGCAAGAACTTTATAGTGGCATTTGGACCATTCTCAAGTATTTGTTGAAAGAAATGAAATAATCCTGAACACAGAAAAAGCAAGGTACAAGTATGTTCATTATTTAGGTTGTTTCCAAATTTCTGTTCTTACAAAAAGTCAGCAATAGGGGGAAATGAATGATAAAGAAAATTATAGCAAAACAATTTAACTATAAAGCAACCATTTAAAATTGTAAATATGAAGAACAAAATAATCTGTAAATATGTTTGGGCCAATGTTATGTTAAGAAGTGGATTATAAAAATGCAACTTCTAAAAGATAACACAGGAGAAAATCTAGTGATGGGTATGACAATGAGATTTTAGACAACAAAAATGTGATCCATGAAAGACAAAATTGCTAAGATGAATTTTATAAAAACTAAAAACTTCTGCTCTGTGAAAGACACTGTTAAGAAAAACAAGTCACAGACTGGGAAAATATATTTGGAAACCACATATTTGATAAAGGACTTGTATCCAAAATATAAAAGAACCTTAAAACTCAACAATAAGAAAACAAGGCAGTTAAAAATGGGCAGGGACTTCCCTGGTGGTCCAGTGGTTAAGACTCTGCACTCCCAATGCAGGGGGCCCGGGTTCTAACCGTGGTCGGGGAACTAAGATCCCACATACCACAACTAAGCCCGAGTTCTGCAACTACTGAGCCTGTGCGCTCTAGAGCCCATGAGCCTCAACTAGAGAAGCCCGTGGGCCACAAGAAAGACCCAGCACAGCCAAATTAAATAAATAAATAAATTTTTTTAATGTATTAAAAAATGGGCAAAAGATCTGAACAGACACCTCACTAAAGAAGAAATACAGATGGTAAATAAACATATAAAAGTTACTCAACATCACTCATCATTGGAGAACTGCAAATACCATTAAATACCTATTTGACTGGTTAAAAAAAACACAATAATATCAAATGCTGGTGAAGATGTGGAGCAACAGCAATTCATTCAATGGTAGAACCACTTTGGAAGACAGTTTGACAGTTTCTTAAAAAGCTAAACATAGTCTTACCATAAGATCCAGCAATCACACTCCTAGGTATTTACCCAATTGAGTTGACAACTTATATTCACACAAAAACCTGCACACAGATGTTTACAGCAGCTTTATTCATAATTGCCAAAAACTGGAAGCAACCAAGATGTCCTTTATAAGTGAATGGATAAACAAAAGTGGTACATCTAGACAATGGAATATCATTCAGCTATAAAAAGAAATGAGCTCTCAAGCCACAAAAAGACATGCGGGAGTCTTAAATGCATATTGCTAAGGGAAAGAAGCCAATCTGAAAAGGCTACATATTGTATGATTCCAATTAATTATATGACATTCCAGAAAAGGCAAAGATCAGTGTGCTGCCAGGGGCTTGGAGGGAGGGGAGGGATGAATAAGTGAAGCACAGGGGATTTTTAGGGCAGAGAAACTATTCCGTATGATACTGTAACACTGCATACACGAGAGGATGCACTTGTCAAAACCTACAGAACTTTACCACACAAAGAGTAAACCTTAATGTATGCAACTTTTTCTTAAATCATAGGTTCAGAGAATTCCAGGCTATAACAAGAGAATCTAACTGTATTTCAAATTTCTTTTTTTTTTTTTTTTTTTTTTTTTTTGCAGTACGCGGGCCTCTATTTCAAAAAACCTCATGGAAGCGGGTAGGAGGGAAAAGGTACAGACCTAAGTAACTGGAAATGAATGAATTCTGTAAGATTAAAGGCCAAAGGGACTGCACATAAGTACTGTATTCTAGTTAGTAAAGTTGTTTCCCGAAGGGGTACAGGTTAACAATTCTGGTATTACTACACATGTATACTGGAATTGAAAAATTAAGTAAATAAATGGTGCATGTAGGGAGCCAAGTTTCTCATTGTTGGAGTGGAAATGTACAAATCAGCAAGGGGAAGGGGATAAAACATCCATATGGTAATGAAGAAAAGCTAGAGACATCAGTAAGAACTCATGTTTAACTTAATATAGATACAGATGGTTACATATAGAAATATTTATAGATATGTATATATACAGGGGTTAATAAACACACATATATTTCTTTGCTCTGACAGCTGAGAGGGCCTGAAAGTACACCCTCTTAGCAAGAACCACACCTAATGCCTAGATCTTGGTTTCTAATAACATTCTCCAGTAAAAAGAACCAGTGCCTCTTGGAGAAATGGCTGATTCTAGGACTGGGGCAGGAAACACACAAGATGAGCCTGGAGCACTGTGTAGTACCAGAAAGTAAGGAAGTGCTCAAAAACAAAACAAAACAAAAAAACACACATTGATGAGAGTATGGTAGAAGGGCACAGAAGCCAACTGAAAGAGCTACCAATGGCTGATTCTGGAACAACTGGAGCAACAAAATAAAGTGGCAGTCTCAGATTATACAACCCGAAGTATAAAATTATTATCCATGAGCCCATACTGATATAAATAAATGACAATAAATTTATACACAGGGGAGAAGAGACATTCTTCTCCTATGGAGAATTCCAAATAAATTATACAGTTATTACATACTAAAGGAGAAAAGCATAACTTCCCACTCCTTAAGTGTGGGCTGCATATAGTGACTCCTATCCAAAGGGTACAGTATGAAGAGGGGGGAGAGGAGGAGGAGAACAACTTTAAAGTCGAGAAACCTGGCAAACTACTTTAGCCAGATGATCAAGGTCAATATCAAGAGTCATAAATAATGATGATAGTATGTACAGTTGATATGAACTGATGAAAATGATACTTTACCTCTGTGACTGTCCTCCCAAAATCACCAAAACTCCAATCTAATCATGAAAAAAAATCAGACAAATTCTAATAGTCAGGCATACAATACCTGACCAGTACTCCTCAAAAGTGTCAAGGTAGGGGCTTCCCTGGTGGCGCAGTGGTCGAGAGTCCGCCTGCTGATGCAGGGGACACGGGTTCGTGCCCCGGTCCGGGAGGATCCCACATGCCGCGGAGCGGCTGGGCCCGTGAGCCATGGCCACTGAGCCTGCGCGTCCGGAGCCTGTGCTCCGTGACGGGAGAAGCCACAGCAGTGAGAGGCCCGCGTACCACAAAAAAAAAAAAAAAAAAAAAAAGTGTCAAGGTCATCAAAAACAAGGAAAGACTAAGAAAATGTCACAGCCAATATGCGCCTAAGGAGACATGACAACTAAATGTAATGTGGTATCTTGGATGGGATCCCGGAATAGAAAGACATTAGGTAAAAACTAATGAAATCAGAATAAACTATGGGCTTCAGCTGGTAATAATGTAGCAACATTGGTTCATTTATTTTAACAAATGTTAAACATGTAACAAATAACCATATATAAGAGAAAAACTGTATGGTGGGAGTGGGGGATGTATATATGGAAACTCTACACTACCTGTTCAATTTTTCCATAAATCTAAAACTATTCTAGAAAATGGTCTATTAATTCTAAAAATTAGATCACAAATTATATGTAACAGTATGACTTCATAACAAATACATTAAAAAAGGACAGCCAAAATACAAAAAGTAGTTGTGTTAGGATGATAAGATAGGTGATTTTTTTTCCTTAGTCTCCAAATTTTCTAACATTACTAATACATTACTTTTATAATTTAAAAAATGAATTTTATACCACTAAACACCTACTAGAATGACCAAAATCCAAAACACTGACAATACCAAATGCTGATGAGGATATGGCTTAACAGGAACTCTCATTTATTGCTGGTGGAAATGCAAAAGGGTATACTTTGGAAGACAGTTTGGTGGCTTCTTATAAAAATAACATACTCTTGGGCTTCCCTGGTGGCGCGGTGGTTGAGAGTCCGCCTGCCGATGCAGGGGACATGGGTTCGTGCCCCAGTCCAGGAGGATCCCACATGCCGTGGAGCGGCTAGGCCCGTGAGCCATGGCCGCTGAGCCTGCGCATCCGGAGCCTGTGCTCCACAACAGGAGAGGCCACAACTGTGACAGGCGCGTGTACCGCAAAAAAAAAACAAACAAACATACTCTTACCACCTGGATCCAGCAATTACGCTCTTTGGAGTCAAAAACTTTTGTCCACACAAAAACCTGTACACAGATGTTTATAAGCAGCTTTATTCATAATTACCAAAACTTGGAAGCAACCAAGATGTCCTTCAGTTGAGGAATGGATAAACTGTGGTAGATCCAGAAGACAATGGAATATTATTCATCACTAGAAAGAAATGAGCTATCAAGCCATAAAAAGACATGAAGGACACTTAAATGTATATTACTAGGTGAAAGAAGACAAGGCTACATACTATATGATTCCAACTGTATGATAATCTGGAAGAGGCAAACATATGGAGACAGTAAAAAGATCAGTAGTTGCCAGGGCTTAGGGGGAGAGAGGAATGAATTGGCAGAGCATAGAGGATTTTTAGGGCAGTGAAACTACTCTGTATACAATGGCAGATACTGTTATTACAAATTTGTCCAAACCCATAGAATATACAACACCAAGAGTGAACCCTAAAATAAACTATGGACTCTAAGTGACAATGATGTGTCAATGCAGGCTCATCAATTCTAACAAATGTACCTCTCTGGTGGGGGAAGTTTATAACGGTAGAGGCTATGCATTCTATGGAGAGCCCTAATTCACAAACCCTTACTAAAGCCTTTTTTAAGTATCAAAAGCAAAATTCAACATTTATACCAATATTTTAAAGCACCTACATCCAAAAATTTAATGCTGGGCAAAAGAGAGTACTAATAACGATTAAGTATGGCCCTGGCAGGGTTGAGAAACTGAGAGGTATGTCAATCAGCATCTAGTCTTCCCAAAGAGGGAAAAAAGAATAAATAACGTGTCAAAGAAGCTGCTCACCATTACTGGGACTTTTTACCTTTGGCTGGGTGTTCTATTCACAAAGAATGCTGCCTGAGGCAGGAAAAGTACAAATAAGCATCATCTGTCTTTCGACCATAATACCTCCAGCCACAAGTAACAAGGGTTTACTACTTGGGAAGGAGTAATAGATTCCTCAAAACTTCTAGTTCCAAGGCAATCAGGAAACAAATATAATCTACACAGGTAGACTTATTTCTAAATAAATGAATCTTGTCATTCAATAAAAAAAACTATAATAAGGCTTAAGGTTTTAAGGTATTTTAAAAATCAATATAAAATTATAATCAAGCTATTCAGAAGAAAAGTTCATTTGTTATCTGATAATTATCCATAGGCCAATGTAACAACTTGACACCAAGAGTAAAAACAAACTTGTTCATTTCCCTCCTAATAAAATACAAAATTCTAGTCTTAGAATTTTAAAACAGCCTCCTATATTAAAATTACTAAGGCTTTGGATCTGTGCTCCACATGGCCAGGACACAACTAGTTTACACCTTTTATCCTAGCATAATTAATGGGCCCCTTTCAAGTGTCTTGGTCTGGACAATAAACTATACAGTCCTCCTAGTTTTAGTACATTTTGTGTCTGGAAGACTCCTGTGAATATGCACATAGTCTCTAGGCACTTGCATTACTAGTTTAGATAACTAAGGGCAGAAGAGTACTTATGGCGGCTTGGAGGAATTGCTCTAAACTTGTTCATCCCATTGTGGTGAGGCAGGACGGGGGAGGTTAGGGAGGAGGAATAAGAATCAGGTCAACTATTCTTAAGAAATAACCTAAGGCTGCCGCTTTCTCCACCAAACCTAAAATTCCTTAGTGCAAAGACTACATGTCATTCAGCTTCCTATCCCCAGTGTCTAATATTGTATGTGTCATGTAGTAAGCACTCATTAAAAGTTTTCCCTGAGTGAATGAAAAAAAATTATTAAGATTAGCACATAAACTCAATACTGGTTTTCCTTCATGCACTTCCATAATTTAATTCCTTATTTTTAACTTTTATACTGGTTTCACTATTTAGAGGGAAGTACTAAAAATATTATGCAAGCTCTACATTTTTCAAGCCTTAGTATTAGTGATCATTTTGTTTTCTATTGTGGGTAGCAATAAAAATAATGGTTAAGAGTAAAATATGACATTCAATTATGTAAGCAATTCCAAAGTGAGGCTATGTTTTCTTTTACTGAAATATACTGAAAATAAAAGTAAATTGTTTTTATTAATTTTTTAAAAAATAAACACTGATTCCAAGGATAGCAAAATGAGGTAAGAAGAAGGAATAAGAAATAAACATGTTGACATTTAAAAAGCAGCCTGTATTTTATGTTAATTCTGGGAATAATCTATTATAATTATATTGTTTCATCTCATAAAAACTAAATGTACCACATTTAGTTAAAAAATTTAAGCACAGGGGCTTCCCTGGTAGCGCAGTGGTTGAGAGTCCGCCTGCCAATGAAGGGGACACGGGTTCGTGCCCCAGTCCGGGAAGATCCCACATACTGCGGAGCGGCTAGGTCTGTGAGCCATGGCCGCTGAGCCTGCGCGTCCGGAGCCTGTGCTCCACAACGGGAGAGGCCACAACAGTGAGAGGCCGGCGTACCACAAAAAAAAAAAAAAAATTTAAGCACAATGGGTTTCCTCACACGACAGAGGCTAAAGTATTACCAGTAAAGTCTTAAAGAAATTTCCCGATACTAAAGCTATAAAAGTATACATTTATCTTGTTTGGATAAGATTTTTTTGTTTGCTTACTTTTCAACTTTGGTCTTTAAAAACTTGATCAGCATATAACAACTCTATGGTTCAATTTAAATGTAAAGCTAGATGTGAAAATAGGTTACTTCTTCACACTGCGGGGATAATGAATGCTAGATAAAGGTAAGAAAGTTGCTAATAGCCATAATGGTTTCCCTAACCTGACTAACTCATTCTCCTCCTATCTACCCTATTTCTCAGGCCCCCTCAATCAATTATTCACCAGCAAAACAAACATGATCAGTCCTAAAGCATTTCTTAACACCAACTCAGTCTTTGAGATCTGCTATAATTTGAACCATTACCTAAATGGCCAATTTAAACGCAACTCCCCAATGTTTTTAGTTTGGTGTACAGTGAAAGTTAATTAAAGAATAAAATCTACTTGTTTTATCAACAACCTTAGTTTGCAAGTCAGGTAAATTACCAAAGGAGGAATCTTAATATTTTAAAGTTCTATTTCACTACTATTTCTGAATTATCACATAATGCAATTAAAAACATGCTTCTTCATGTGATCTGATAAGTCTGTCCTGCGGTGACAAACTGCACCCTGAATCCCAACACCCATTTCCTAAATATTCAATTCGTCTCCAGAGGTACTGTATTTGAGTGTGAGGAAAAGTGTAAATCTATCACTACTACTGAAAAAACAGTTCAAAATACCTTCATCTATGTAAGAAGCCCTTAGAAATGAATAACAAGATAGATACTTTTTAAGTCATATGGCCCTTCAGCAATCAAATACCATCCTTTAACCCAAATTAAGTTTGCACAATTTTTTGGAAGCTGAGGAACACAGACTACAGTACAGTTTTTGTTAAGTTGTAGTCTATTTCAGCATATTGAATAAGAAGAAAGTTACAGTAAGACCTTTTCCAAATCAGAAACATAAAGGATAATTTGGTAGGCCAGGGAAATCTAAAATAATCTATTAGCACACAATTCAGAAAGGGAAACTGTAGTGTCACATTTCCTTGGATTCAAAACACCAGGTAAAGAGAACAAAACTCATTGTCGTTTCTAAGAAAAGAGATGCAAGTTACATACCTTGAGAAAACAGATCCAAAAAATAGTTTTTAACCCTACCAGAATCAAAATGATCATAATTTTGGGTAAAAAGAATTAAGTAACCTGCATGATACATTCAGTAGACAAACTGCACACTAAATTACAAACTTTATCATGATTAAACTGATCAGCAAAAGAAGTGGAAGAAGTTTCCAAAACTTTCACAGAGGTCATCACATCTCCAAATATTAAGTTAATCAATTTTCAAAACATACTAAATAAATATAACTAGATAGGCCCACAGATATAAAAGTACTGTCGGGGGCAGGGGGTTGGAGGGGAGAGAGAGAGCTTCCTGGTTAATCACACTGAATAGTTCTGTAAGAGTAATCAGCCTCTTCAAAGCAGCTGGGAGAAAATCCACACAAGCAGCTGACTCTGCAGACTGCTCTGTACTTTTCCAAAGAGAAGTAAACTAATTACTTGTGTTTCAAGTCCACAGAATACACAGACCTGTCATTCTAGTCTTGCTCTGAGGTCTCACATACGAATCTGCAATTTCAGATAGCTTAAGCAAAAACCATTTTTTTAAAAGATGTTTTCATAACAACAGAAGTTCATTAAAGGAAGTACACATAAGAGTACTCAAATGCAGTACCTTACTCTGCAACTTTAATACCTTGCAGATAGGTGTATTTCCTCAACTATATGAAAACCTTATTAGTTAGCAGGGAGCAATAAATAATAAACAAAAAAGACTACACACATACTACCTAGCATTTGACTGATACCATATCACAAAATCTAATTCTGAAGTACCCCTCACAATACTGACAGGAGAAATTCACTGTACGGTCACCACCAATTCTTAAACTTATCTGGGGCTTCCCTGGTGGCGCAGTGGTTAAGAATCTACCTGCCAATGCAGGGGACGTGGGTTCGAGCCCTGGTCCGGAAAGATCCCACATGCCGCGGAGCAACTAAGCCAGTGCGCCACAACTACTAAGCCTGCACTCTAGAGCCCACGATCCACAACTACTGAGCCGGCGTGCTGCAACTACAGAAGCCCGCGTGCCTAGGGCACATGCTCCGAAACAAGAGAAGCCACCGCAATGAGAAGCCCGCGCACCACAACGAAGACCAGCCCCCCACTTGCCACAACTAAAGAAAGTCTGCGCGCAGCAACGAAGACCCAACACATACAAATAAATAAATAAACAAACTTATTTGAAGGATCTTTGTAAGAATTTTCATTTTGAATGTAGACTTCAGGTATAAATCTTAGTACTATACATATTAAGTTCCCTGTCTGTCTTCCGTCCCACTCAACTCCCAGCAACATGCTGTCTGCCAAAATAAAAGATTTAAATTAAAGGAGGCATCTTCAAATCAGAGGAGTACAGCTAAAACAGAACATCTGTAGGGCAGAGCACAAGTGGACCTACGGCATATAGGATCAAACTTACCAACTGTAAACACAATAGTAAGTACAGTCATATAAAACATAAGAGAAAGAGAAACAGATATTTGAGAAGCTGAACTGTGCTGTGAGTAAAATACATATACAAATTAAAGGCAACCAGCTCCTCACCAGCTGCTCCCAGCTCTGGGCATTAGAGCTTAGTTGTCTTTAGTTCCCTTCTTTATATAGTACAAGACAGCCCAAGAGAGTAGATGCTCTGAAATTCTTCTAACAGTGATTTTCCTCTTTGGCCTTGGAAATGTTATTCAACCTCTTCAGGTAAATAATTAAATAAAAACTAAATTCTCAGGGAGTCCTGGGTATTAATGCACATATAACGATATTCTGACCTCAAAAACAGAATAAAATCCAAACTTTTTAGCACGGCAATCAAAACCCCATTTGATCTAACCTGAAGCACAGGTGTCTATAAACAAACAGCAACTTTCGATTCCTTGTTATCCTAAGATCCTCCCTTTGGTCACACAGTTACTTCAGCCTATAAAATCTTTCCCCCTCTTCTGCCTACTAAAATTATACCTGTCCTTCAATCACAGTTTAAAAGCCTTCTATGACCCATCCACCCACCAATCTTCCAATCTTCTCAAGCATATTCACTCTTCTTACCTCTAAACTCCATTGTGTTTTTCATTTATCTCCATTATTTCATTTTGCTTTACATGCAGTAAATTGTTTACATGCACCTTCCCCACTGCAGTGTAAGTTTCCCAAGGGCAGGGATGCAGGGACTCTGTGACTCATACAAGCCTAACAGTACTTTACACATAGTTTGTGCTTAATTGTGGTACCAGGCTGAACATGAGGTGATTATTAGCCAACATCATAAAACTGATACCCTAAATCACTGGTTTTTAAACAGTGGATTACAACCTAATGAGTCATGAAATTAATGCAGTGGGCCACCATCAGCATTCAAAAAACAAAACAAAAAACCCAAAATACTGACGGACTAAAAAATACCAGAGTGCATGATACTAGTAAACACAGTTTTGTGAAACTTGTTTCAGGTGTTGTTTTTTTTTAACTGGGTGTAATACAAAATCTATGAGTTTCAATTTTTTTAAAAATGGTTTTAAACTGCCTAAATTTTTTTTTCCAAATGTGGGCCTGGAATTGCACCACCCATACACTGGCTCTTACTAGACTGCCTAAGTGAAGCACAGAAACCATCTCTATAGCTGACAGTAGAAGAACAGAATGACCCTAACTGGCGCTAACCTAAACCACTACAATATCCTTTGTGCCAGCAATGTCAGCATCTAACAATGAACTTACCACAGATCATGCTCCCAAAGCACTGTGCAGTGATCATAAATCATAAATGTTTGCTTGTCAACTGAGTCTCTTTGCTTGTCTACCAGATCATAAGAATTATTCCCAACGGGACTTATCTAAAAAAACAATTATCCTTTAGAGCGTGGTAATAAACCCTCTCCTGA